>NC_139234.1:5138216-5875826 GCF_977018435.1 Lepisma saccharinum | reverse complement strand
ATCCACATTCAACACTTTTTCCCAGTACTTAAGACTGGTTAAAACTTAGGTTAATCTCGGCTATTACAGGACATAAATGAATGAGAAATCACCTATGCCCAGGTCGGCGCTCGAATCTTGGACGAAGCAAATTAATATTTATTAATCAAGTTGGTATTATAAGCAGGAAAGTGATATCATGCAGAATACACCACTTTGAAAAGGTGAAAATCGTCATACTCTTATAAATGAACTCTTATTATTCGATATTTAATTAACTTCAGTTGGGGGGCCCGGGTGGGGGGGAAGTGTCTGACATGGGGCGTCCCCCTGCCCCCTCTGGCATCGTCACTGCTTCCAACCCTCTAATAACTTCGCTGCTGATAGCCTCACCTTCGAAATGGAAGCTTGTGTGTCGGCGAATATTACAAAGGAGTTGTGTTCACTGTCCCTCTTTCATTCAAACTCTGACGTTTTCCTTTTCAGCTTTTCCTGCAAAACTTCCTGTCAGCAAGCAAACCAAATTACAGAATTTTTATTGCCCCTCCCTTGCATCAACTTTCATTCCTACTTTAGGCCTGGATTTATGGCACGTACCCGCTACTGCAGGTCAACCTCGCCCTATGTTTGGTGTTTGCCCCCTGAAGCAACGGTGTCCAATGTTCAAAGCGAAACCTTTGTCAGTGGGGAACGGCGAAAAATAGTCTCGGAATACACCCTGGTCGTAAACAAGCTCCCGCCACCCTGACATTGCTGTCAGCTTCCCTCTGAAGTTCGATAAAACTACTTTGTGAAATGTGTTTAATAACGAGTGAAAATGTTACTACATGTATTTTGCTCATAAACGTGAAGGCTAACTTTACAGAATAAAAAGAACAGCTACAACATTCCTTCATCTGATTTACAGAAAGGCTAATCGGGACTGGACCCACAGTTTAAAATGGGGTTCAAATCACAATGTGCCTTCACCGGGTATCGAACCCGGGACCCCTTGATTACAAGGCGACGATGCTACCACTGTACCCGGGGAGTCCCCTCATAGAACAAAGTTTCCTTCTACGACGATTATACAGAACTTAGTGCAATTCCTTCATTTGTAATTTATTCTATATCAGCCTCAGTATTTCGTTATTACAATCCAAGGAATAGTATTCTCCTTAAATAAGAAATAAAGGAAAAAAACATTGGAAATAATCTTCAAACGGACGTAAAAAAATCGAATCCAACCACCTGCAGAATGCCTGAGGGAAACAACAAGAATTTTCTCAACAAAGACATATCCGAAATTTCCATAACATTCTAATAATTTTGCAACCCGTGCAAATAATCATGTGGTAAAATCTTGTCGTGGTTCCCTGTAAACACTAAAATCATCAAATTTCTTCTTTCCATATTTCCCGTATTTTCTCCTCCTCTTTAGCTCTCAGCTGTTCGGAGTGGGATAATGCAAGATTATTTGTCCCTAATTATCTCCTTCTTAGCCCTTGCTAATATCTTGGACTCCTTAATAACTTTCCCAACAACTCCTTATCAATTTGTACTGCCATGTTTCCTACAATGCTTTTCCTACTTCCTAATAACATTCACTTCTGTACACCCTTTGATGTAAAAATTAAATAATAATAATAATAAACCCTATCCGTCGGTCCGTTTATCTTTCCAACCTATTGAGCTGAGACTATTTTTACAAGATAAACCTCGGACGCAGACATTCCACGATCTTTTGGCCCCTCCTTCCACCTTCTCTACCTGCCCTATTACTTGATGTTATTCAGAATTGTATTAGTATCTGGAGTACTATCGTAACATAAAGTTATTAACCTGGAATAATTTTTTTTAAAAAATGGGGAGTAACGCTGTGTTTCGAAAGAGTATAGGAAATAAGTTTAGGTATTCATTCATGCCTCTCTCTAGAATAGTCTTCTTATTTTGACTTAATATACGCTTATCAACGTTTCTAATTGAAATATTTTATTCCAAGCAAACAAGTATTTGCAACTGATTAAAAATTTTGCTTTTATTTTTTCGAGACATTCGAGACGAGACGAGACTTTTCAAAACCCGTCCCGTCCCGTCTCGTGTCTCGTCTCGAAAACGAGACGAGAAAGGCATTCCGTCTCGTCCCGTCTCGAATTTCAAAAGGCTTGTCCCGTCTCGTGTCTCGTCTCGAAAACGAGACGAGACACGAGACGAGACGGGACATGTCGCGTCCCGTGAGCAACACTACTGAATACAGTTCCATTTCGCATAAATACGAGAGTGCGTCACAGCAATGCGGTTATATTTGGTTGGCAGCATTGTCGTATTACTTCTCTTGCAGCACTAGGCGTGATTTCTTCCATTTGAAGTTCCTCGGTCAGTTACATACAGTAAGGACTGGCGTACGCAGAGGCGGGCTTATGGGGCTTTTGCCCCCTCCGAAATTTTGATAAAATCAACATTTTCAAATGGAAACAGTGATAAAATCGGGGAAAACTAGATTAGTAAATACAAACCTTCCTTAAATTGACCCGCCGGTTACCATTTTTGAAAGTAGAAGTTTTGAAACATGAAATATTATATTGTCCGCCATCCTAGGAAGCATCCATGTAATATCAACCTTTACAAATCCAGCCCCTCCCGAAAAGAAATCCTGCGTACGCCAGTGACAGTAAGGAAGCTTTCAGAGTGAAGCGACAGGCGACAATAGATAGGCGTCACGTGTAGCTTGGAAGCGCAACCACAGTAAAAAAAAAAAAAATGCAACCTTTCGAACCTAAGCGACACGACAAACTGCACGTGTCACTTGTGTGTCGCTCAGACTGGACTTTTTTCTCAGCACCGTGCATCCTGTCGCCTCGGTTTGTTGTTCGAACATGTGCTGAGAATGCTGAAAGTGGTTCACGAAAAAGCTTTAAAGGTCAGGGGAAAAGTTCGTCACAAAGTTATGTGGTTTCACCTCTCACATAAAAATGTAAGTTTTGGAACTCTGAAAACAGTGAAACCATTTATTTCTCCTGTTCCTGAATTTTACAATCGATTTTTTCGATCTAACGCAGTTTTTACTTTGGCTATTCCGTTCCATTGATTGATTAATTGATTTTTATATTATGGGCAGAAAATGTGAGAAAATTTTTAAAAAATGTGTTAAAAAGCTCCTTACTCAATTTTTAAAACTAATTCATTCATTCATTCATTACTAACAAGAACTAAGACTAAACTATTCCTGAGGACTAAAATCTCCTTACCTATGTTAAGACCTGAGGTTGCAAAGAGGCACTCAGCACACGTAATGACGAACACAGGACAACCCAGCCCTACGAAGAATAATTCAGGCCCCAGAACCGCATTGGCTTGTAAGGAGCCGTTACTGGGATGTATACTACGCAGCGGCGTATACTCTGGGTCATCTAGGTAATCGCAGATGACCCGGCTGTATTTCTCTTCTTTTTTTAAAAATATATATATATAAATATACATTTCTTCGCAATATTCTTCCAAACCAATTTCGATGCATACATTTCTTTGCTTCCAGCGCGCGAATGCTTCCAACCGTTTGCCGCTGAATGTCCGCGAACCTTTCTCTAGCCGGTGGAATGACTTCAGGGAATCTCACCCTGACGTCATTCTTCCCGCTTCCCTTACAACCCTTGGCGAGGAGGGAGGAGACAGGAAAGAGGGGGAGGAAACACTGCTTCTCAGGCGCGGTGATTCCTTGCCAAGGGTAAGCTCCTTCTTATGAGAGTCCACCGGTCGCATTCTCAACCTTCAGAGCCTTTACCATTCCCTCCGCTGAACTAGGGAAAACATACCCGGTAGAGTGCGAAGAACAGGAAAATTGAATAACATGGGCAAACCAATTCTACGCTAATTTTCACTTTACATTTGCTTCTGTCTTGCTGATTTCTGTTACTTGAACATAAATTGATCAAAAGGCAAAAGCTTAAATATTGAAGATGAAGCAAACTAAATTCAAAGCTTAAGCAATTAAAGCACCTATATGCATGGGCGTCCGGAAGGGGGGGGGGCAAAGGGGGGGCCGTAGCCGCCCCCTGGAAAATGAAAGTCAACCAAAAATTATATATTTGTCACATATAATTTCATTTCAGCCACAATAATATGTGTTAATTATTGCATGAATATGATAAATTCAAATTTAAGCAATGATTTTTGAGGGAACAACACTATTATTGGGGAAAATGTACCTTGCTTGCCCCCCTGGAAAAAAATGCCTTCCTTGCCCCTCCCTGGAAAAAAATCCTGCGGACGTCCATGCCTATATGCTGACTCCCCCCATCCTTGTATTTACAAAAATAGTGATTGTTTCTCCTCTCTAATCTTCAAAAGCAGCGAGAATATTTCTTTCACGGAACTGAATATTTTTTAAAGGGAAAGATATCAAAAATAAATTATATATATATACATATATATATATATTAGTTAATTTAAGTTGCTGTATTCGGCCTCTTTAGATTAATAGTGATGAAGATGAACGAATTAAACAAAAAACGAAAAAACACATCAGGCACGTAGCCAGGTGGAGGACTCGGGGGGCTGAAACCCCCCTCCCCGAAATCCTACAAATATCTAATTTAAAAAGTGTATAGTGGTAATTAATTTTATTTCATTAGCAGGATTATACACCTTGCATAATACGTTGTAATAATCTGAGATTCATCTTCAGGACTTCTAACCCCACTGTTTCAACTTTATGTGGCGGCTGCTAATAAGGGATGATCCCCATCCCGAAATAAAATTCTAGCTCTGGCCTGCAATGATTCGAACTTTTAAAACCTGTCATTTCTCGTTCGGAAAGGGATTTTTTTTATCAATCATAGGGAATTTCATTCTGAGCCAGGAACCCAACAACAGAAGTTTGGCGCGTGAAACTGAATGCGTGTAGTCGTTGGCTTCGTGCTGTGCTTCGTGTTTATTATTTATTTAGGTGTTAGTGTTTGTCGTGATAGTGCTGTGTTAAAGAGTAATGGATGTGATACAAGATTTGCTGATGAAACCTTTTGGAACAAGATCTTTTCAGGAGAAGTTGCATATTGTTAATACAGGTAGGCCAGTGTCATCGCTTGAACTTATTTCTACACACAAAGACAAAAATCGGGAATATGTGAGGCATTTTCGCAAGCAAATTATGACAAAACACCATGGTTGACAGGAAGTATAAGTGTTAATAAGCTTTGCTTTTTTGTTGGCCGTGCTTACTTTTCGGGGCTGAAAAGAATGTATGGACGCGTGGCGGATACTGTAATCTTTGAAACGCTTGTGCCAAACATGAAAAATCCAAAAGTCACATAACTTCCTTTGTTAAGCTGCAATCTTTCGCACAGACACGTATTGACGTGCAAGTGGACAAACATCGTGCTTTGGATGTGGTACAGCACAACTTTGGATGTGGTACAGCACAAGTAATCGGATCCTGGAGTAAGTTGAATTTTGCCCTTAAATTAATATTGCGGGTTTTTATTTCACTAGTGCACGTCTTTCACTTTATATTTCACAGGTTGTTTATTTATAGCTTTATCATACTGTCTTGTTTTATTATTTGAAATTCTACACGCATATTAAACTGCAATAACGAGGATTAATTGATTGTGGTCATAGCAATAAGACAAACATTCCGACACAACATTCCTAAATCCAATATGGATCCTGACATAAATTGCATTGAAACTTTTGGAGTTTGAGGATCAAGGGTCGGAGATTACCCACTCGTTAGAACCAGCATACGCCACTGATACTACGTGGAAGTAAGTAACGTTAACTTTTGGTTTCCTTACTCGAAGGCCACCCCTTACAACCCGCTATTCTTTTTGATTGATTTGTTTGCTGTTTTAAGTCCACTTTATGCACAGAAAGGCTAATCGGGACTGGGCCTACATTTTAAAGTGGGATTCGAACCACCTTTCCCGGGTATCGAACCCGGGACCCCTTGATTACAAGGCGGCGACGTCACCACTACGCCATCGGGAAGTCTGCCCCGGTATTCTGTGCATATTCCCATATTCATCCATTTCGCACATATTAACTTCATCCTTCGTCAGCATTTCGGTTCATTCTGCACTGCAAGCCTGCCAGCACATTAGATGCAAGATGCATTCTGTTACCTTAACCTTGGGTGAATTATTTTGGGGGTTCTCTTCGTTTACATCCATTGCCTTCCGCTTATAAATTGCGCACGGTATGTAAAATAGAGCAATCACAAAGAGTGCATGCACGCTTGCGTAAGGCGAAAACAACACGATGTCTGTTTCGGTCGGTGTGATCTGCAGGAAAGAGTATAAAATATGCAAATTACTGTAGAAGACAAAAAAATATGAGTAACGTTGCATGTTATTGAGCTTTTTTTAAAAAAAAAATTGGAGACAGTTTCAACTCCGTTGCAACTTAATTTGAATGCTACACACATTAGATACATATATGGGTGAGGATTAATGGGGGGGATGCAGGGAATTTCTCCCAGCACACCAAATATCCTTGACAAAAGAGGTAAATTTTTATCACCGCCAGGGATTCTTAGAAATAATAATCACATTTATAACATTCTTCAGTAATTATACACACATACATACATACATACATATACACGTATATATATGGGTGAGTCTGTTAAAAGAGGCCCCGTGGAAAATGTGCTCCTTGCATGTAGGCAACCCTGGTACACCGAAGAGAAGAGCGGGATAGAGAACAGTCCAGGATATCGGTGCCAAGCAGTTTCGACAACATGACATAGAGGGGGTTTGAAAAGAAAGTGTCTAGTAGTGACCCAGAGGTAGTTGAGTGGAGTTGAGCGGCGAGGAAAGTTGTGAGTGTGCTTCGGTGGGTCAACATGGTGTTAACGGTGCAGGAGCGTATCTTTGTTGTCGAGACGTATGCACGCTTCGATTCTTGGAAACAGTGTGCAGATTTGTTTACGACGGAGTTCGCGGTGATTGGAGTTTCAGAGAAGGCCCCAACCAAATCAGTAATGCAAAAACTGATTGCAAAATGGCGGAAAAACGGATCCGTGCTAAATAGGCCAAAAGTGCGTCCAAAGACTGTCCGCACTGAGGCAAAGGTGGGCGACGCACCGCAGCTAACGATACGCTGTCCACGAAAATCATCTCGGCGTTTGGCACAACAGTTGCAGGTGACCCAGTCAACCGCTATGCAGATCCTGAAGCAGTACTTGAACTTGCACGCATTCAAAGTTACCGTGATGCATCAGGTGCGGGATGTGGACAAGGCAGCTCGTGTGCAGTTTTGTGAGTGGTTTCTGTCCAATATTGCTCCTGAGGTGCTGCAGGATGGTTACTTGTTCATTCCCGATGAAGCATGGTTCCATCTGTCAGGCTACATAAACTCCCAGAACACGCGACACTGGTCAGGTGACAATTCACACGTGTTCATGGAGGTTCCACTGCACGCCCGGAAACTCGGTGTCCTCACTCCGCATCATCCACGTGTTCCTCCATGAGACTGTGAACTCGGCTCGTTACATCCGTAACATATTCAACGTGTTTGTTGAACAACTGACTGAGGATGAGCGAAGGAACGCTTACTTTCAGCAGGATGGAGCCACGGCGCATACAGCATGTGCAACGATCACGCGCATTGAGTCAGTGTTCCCGACTGATCGCGTCATCAGCCGTGGCACGAACCAACCTTGGCCACCTCGTTCTCCAGATTTATCACCCTGTGATTTCTTCTTGTGGGGAGCTCTAAAGGGACAGGTATATAGCAACAACCCTCACACGCTCGAAGAACTCCAGAACAACATTATCACAGCTATCCAGGCCATCCCGCAGGATGTCCTCGCCCGTGTTTTTCAGAACATGTGGTATCGTCTGCACACGTGCCACAAGGTCAATGGAGGACATTTCCAGCACCTCCCCTAGATAGGTTGTTGTCATACTGTACTGTATTTACAGAAGGGATGTTTCATTCATTTACGTTTATGTCAAGTTGTCTAAACTGACATATCCTTGACTGTTCTCTACCCCGCTCTTCTCTTCGGTGTACCGGGGTTGCCTACATGCAAGGAGCACATTTTCCACGGTGCCTCTTTTAACAGACTCACCCAGTATATACAGGGTGTCGCAAAACTCTTTCAATAACGCTTGGGTGCTGGTAGATATCACAAAAACAAGTAACTTTTCCCTATAAAGTTTACCTCGAAAGTGCTTAGTTTATGCGCTATAAGCGCTTAAAGTCTATCCTGTACGTATGCAACCCAACACAGCAAACGCTTGCTCTGACATAACTAGCAGGGGCGCGTGGCAGGGTTGTCACTAGCGTTCCTCCTTAAGAGAGACGACTTAAAAACATCATCTTGGTAGTCTTCCCTGAGCAAAATCCAAAACATTAATGGTACTTGCGATGTTGTAAGAAGCATTGACAGTATTTATAAACTGACCAAGATTGAAATTCAAGATTACTAATTCTAAAATATCTCCATAATTGATTGATTGATTTGGTTTATTTTAATTCGCTTTTCTGCCACCTTTGGCTAATCGCGAAGATGAGGATGATATGATGAAATAACAAATGACACCAATGTCTAGACCATGATTTAAACCCGAGACACCTGGCGCCGTAGCGAGCTGTGCTAACCACATCACCACGGAGTGTTTCGTGTATCATGCAATATCAACAATTGCAAGGAACACGTGAGATAGAGGAAATCCACGAACGAACAATGTAAGCATGATGTGTTTGCTGCCTCGTTTCGAACACGCAGACTGAAATGTAGAAATTTTCAGGGAAAAATGCAGGCTCGACCAGGACTCGAACCCGGGTTATTACAATTTATTTGAAAATTATTCCTATCTGTGCTAGCGTTATTGCTAATCGTGTTGTCTCATAAGGAAATAATTGCGAGGCTCTTAATTTAATGATTGATTGATTCATTGCTTGATTGATTTGCTTTATTTTACTTAGCTGTTTGTGCCACTTTTTGCTAATTTACGAAGATGGTGATGAGTGATGATGATATGAATAAATGATGAATGGACACTCACAAACATACATGCCCAAGCCGGGATTCGAACCCAAGATCGCTAGCTTATTTGAGAAAACAGTGACAACCTATAAATTTTACTGACAACTGATATGCATGTAAGAAAAATTATGTGTTTTAAAAATTGGTATCAAGAAAATTCCAACGATTATTTGCAATACTAGGAACATGCGAATTAAAAACTCCCCCCCCCCTCTCTCTCTCTCTCTCTCTCTCTCTCTCTCTCTCTATATATATATATATATATATATATATATATATATATATATATATCTTTCTCTCCACTCAAACTGGTTAATCTTGAAAGCTCTATTAAAGAAGTTGTAGGAAGAAATTAATATTTCATTGAAAGGAATTACATTGAGTTCGGTGCATACTTACTGCCTGTACTAGTTTGTTCTGCACTTCACGATATCGTTTGATATTGGTACATCAAGAGAAATCCTCGTGATTTACACTCTTTTCATGTGTGCGAATTAGTTTTCTCATTTTGTGTCTTTGCTTTGCATTCTTATCATGGAACGTGAAAAAAAATAATCAAAAGGAAACCATTGAGTACACGTCATACTCGTAAATTGTACATATTTATTATTCATTTTATTTATTTATTGTAGCAACTTGATATCAACATTGAAATGTAAGAGTAATATTTTCGGAAGGCACCAAAATGTCAACTTTTAGTTCACCCTGGAAACAACGTTTTGTAGCAAACGAGCGAGATTCTGACATCTAGATGAATTTCCGGAATAATTCTTGTGAATTCATATTATTCTCATTGTACGTAATTTTCCTGCACTTTCGGGCAAATAGTAAATACGAGGACAAAAGATCCGGTGACATTTTTGTCCAGGTCGGAACTCGTGTCCGGAACATTCGGTAGAGAGAGATCATGTGTTGATCACTAAACGTACTCAGTAACCGAAGTGGCTCAATAATAATCATCTGCCGGAGATTTTTCTTTCTTTTCAGCCTGCTTTTTATAACGAACTCGGTTTGCAATAGCGCTAGTTCACAATTTTTTAATAAATAAATTGTAATAACATTACAGTCTGCTTGTTCGAAACGAGGCAGCAAACACATCATGCTTACATTGTTCGTTCGTGGATTTCCTCTATCTCACGTGTTCCTTGCAATTGTTGGTATTGCATGATACACGAAACACTCCGTGGTGATGTGGTTATCACAGCTCGCTACGGTGCCAGGTGTCTCGGGTTTAAATCCTGGTCTAGACATTGGTGTCATTTGTTATTTCATCATATCATCCTCATCTTCGCGATTAGCCAAAGGTGGTAGAAAAGCGAATTAAAATAAACCAAATCAATCAATCAATTATGGAGATATTTTAGAATTAGTAATCTTGAATTTCAGTCTGCCCATTATTTGTCTTGGTCAGTTTATAAATACTGTCAATGCTTCTTACAACATCGCAAGTACCATTAATGTTTTGGATTTTGCTCAGGGAAGACTACCAAGATGATGTTTTTAAGTCGTCTCTCTTAAGGAGGAACGCTAGTGACAACCCTGCCACGCGCCCCTGCTAGTTATGTCAGAGCAAGCGTTTGCTGTGTTGGGTTGCATACGTACAGGATAGACTTTAAGCGCTTATAGCGCATAAACTAAGCGCTTTCGAGGTAAACTTTATAGGGAAAAGTTACTTGTTTTTGTGATATCTACCAGCTCCCAAGCGTTGTTGAAAGAGTTTTGCGACACCCTGTATATACACACACACAACCTACATGTGTGTGTGTGTGTGATTTAGTTTATTTTACTATGCTTTTCTGCCACTTTTGGCTAATCGCGAAAATGAGGATGAGTAATGATATGATGAAATTGATGAAGGGACACTTACAAATACCCATGCCCATGTTGGGATTCGAACCCGGGACCCCTGCCGTTGTAGCGCGCACATACACATACAGTATATAGACTACGTTTAGTGGGTGTATAATGGGTTACCCTTTGCGAAAGCACTCAAATCTGAACCCTCTTCCACTTAGTACACCCTGTATTGCATCTTGTAGACTAACGAAGCTCAGACGTCTGAACTGACAGCCAGTATAATCCTCTGTGGGGCTATGTCGTGTTCTGCTCATGTGTGTTTGTATTCCTTCATTCATTTCATCCTCATCTTCGCCATTAGCCAAGAGTGGCAGAAAAGCGAAGTAAAATAAATGAAACCAACTTGTAGTTTCTCTTATTTAGTGTAGCTTTCTTCCAGTTTTGGCAAATCGCGATAACAGGGATGATTGATGACTAGATGACACTGATGAAGGAACGCTCACATAGAACACCCACGATGAAGCCGGGAATCGAACCCAGGAACTCCTGTGGAGAGATCTAAGGTCGACTACTTCGCGCTCTGCCTTGTCAATCTGTTCACCTTCACCCGATCCTGACGCAGGAGGCAAGCGAATCAAGGTGCTATTCAAAGGAGAGTGAGGGGGAATTCCTCCCCTCTGGTTGCTAATTTGTTGGCACTTGGGGAGGGATACTATTACACAATTTACGTAATATTCCTCTGCTTCGAGAGAAGTAACTAGAATTACTATCTGCACTGGAAATTTTTCAAATACTCCACTGCTAGTGACACAACAATAACATGATAGATTATGAGGAAATGAAAATGTTGCCCTCTCTGTTAGACCAATGAGAGACATCGGCATGCTATCTAGACAGTTTCAGCATAATAGAAACCCATGATTTGACACGTTCTGTACGCCTAAATTTGCCTTAAATGCATGCGAGAACTACCAGATTTGGCTCGAAAATAGCAAAGTTGGCAACCCCGCATTTCAGGGCCATTCCTTTTTTCACGGTGAAATCTCTGTCTTTTAACAGAAAAATGAGTCGACGTTGTGCACGGTTAACGGTACCCGTGGTACACGCTGTGCGGCGATATTGAACGAAAATTCAACTCTGTGTAACTCTTTAACCTTCCACAGAACGGAAGATTAGAACAACGGTCATGCTTCAAGGTTGGCAGGTCCTCGGAAAATAATCCTCAAAATCCCCACGGTGGAAAATAACACAAAAACCTATCAAGGGCACTATAAAATAAAATGCTGAGATTCTACATTGCAGACCTGTACGGAAGAAAAATAAGGAGAAATCTACAGACGGGGTCTGTCACAGTCAAGCAGATTGATATTCCGGTCAGCTATTCCATTCGCTTATTATTTTTTTTTCAACAATCTGAAGGTTAAAACATGCAAATGGTAGAATTGGTTGCCTATGGTGTTGTAGTGTTGTGAAGTTTATAGGTGTTCCCTCACGTACAGGTTCAGCATTGTACCCTGTGACCTTATGATAGATGGGGGAAGGGGCATGTATTCGTACAGCACCGACAAACTGTCGCAGCGTCCAGAGGACATCAAAACGAACAACGGTTCTGAATAACATGTTGCTCGTTGAGGCCTCGTTTCGACGCTACGAGCCCTCAAAAAAACTACATTTTCTATACAAATAAGGGGGGGGGGAGAAGACACACGGCTGCCATTCTAATTCCAATTGTTTCTAAAAGCACGATCAGAAGCTACAAATTGTTTAACGGAAGAACCGGAACCGAGAAAGCGGACTAAGAAACTAGTTTTATGAGGTGTCTGTATTCAAGAAACTAATTTTGGTGCACATACTTAGCATCAAAGTCTTGGACGCCGTAACCAATACAAGCAGGGTCAACTGACACTGTTTTTTCTTTACCAAATTATTTTCACAAGAAATCACATACAACTCACCTTGCGAAGATAGCAGATCTCGGGCTAGAACTGCACTGATTCCCTGAAACGACAATGTTGCAATGTGCTGATACAAATAGAATAATATATGAAACACGGGTGCTTTGTAGAATCGATCATGTAATACTAAAACAAAAAAATACGGCATATGTTTCTTACAGTGTCAAATTAAATACAATTGTTTTAATTGGATTTTTAACAACTATATAGATTGCGATTAGTACTTTGACGATATGAACTAATACGACATGGATAACAATAGCTTTAACATTATGTATTAAACATCGAGGACACTCTACACGATGGAGTATAACTCACACACTCAAATACATTTCAAATTGGCGTTTATTGAAACTATAGTTTTCCTTTATTGTTCTAGGTATATTCCCATTTGGAAATCACTCACTCTAAATGGATTTATTACTCACGAAGAAGAAAGCAACCGACAAGTGACTTCGTGTTCTCGAGATCTTGCGTTCATTTTATATATCGGCATAGTGTTACACACACAGCTGCCCAGTTCGGTATCGGGTTACATGAATAAATTCCAATTTATACCACAATTACGTCAATAATCTTGTCTACTAGGAAAACATATAAAATTAACAGTTTGAGGTAATACGATTTAAAGGTATAAAATTGCCTATAAACTACTTTAATCTTTTAAACATCGTATTAAACATGTTAAATATTTGTTTAAAAGTACTTCATTATCCAATTATCGTCAAATGTAAAACTTCTGTATTTTGAACTACATTGTTGGTAATTCGGAGTGCATTTTTATCTCGTAGTTACACAATTAAATATATTATCAAGATATATTTGGATGTGTTTATGTGCAGCAGGCCCCACCCCCATTGGATGGATTGCATATGCTTAACGAATGGATCGAACCAGGAGAGTCTGAAGCAAGAAAGTCTCGGTCTCGCCTCGATTTTATAAACTCTTGTCTCGTCTCCGCAAGTCTCGTTCTCGTCTCGTTCTATCGATTTTGAAACGGTGTCTCGATCTTGATTTCGCCAGAAGAAACCAGTTGAAATTCACAACCTAAACCAATGGTATTAATCCTTAAATAAGGTGTCAAATTCGATTACACCGTTTATCCATATAATCGAAGTGTAAAGAAGCGTACCTGGGCTGAATACCAGATGCAGCAGAGGAAGTCAAATTTGCACCTTTATCACGATGATTCGCCGAGATTTATTTATTTATTTATTTATTTCCCTTCAACAGAGACAAATCTCCAATTACAGAAAGGTAATATCAAAATATTACATTTTCATTTACAACTTGTATGTACACACGTACACATTCTCCCTCCTTCCTCCTTTACCCACACACATATTCACAAACATAGACAGATAATACATAATATATATATATATATATATATATATATATATAGACATCTTGGTGACAGATCAGGTTTACTGCTTAACTGTGACAACAGAAATTATCATATATTTAAACATTTCATCTGAATTACACAAAACAAGTATCACAAACACTGGTACAATATATCATTACAACAAACTTCAATATGACAAATCCAATTCTCATAATAAATACATTATTAAGAGAGATACCCCTTTAACATATTCATAAATTTGGTTCGTGTCATGCCGAAATCTAAGTCCACCAAATGATTTGAGATCTTGTTATATTGAAGTGTCATTTTTTGTATTGGTGAACCTTTATACATTTCTGTTCTTGGGATTTTGTATGAGAGTAAACGTCTATTACGTAAATGACCCTGTCTTACATTAAACCATATTCCATTAAACCATTAAACCATATTACATAAACCATGACGGTACAAGGGGTTGACGTCAGCAGTGAATCAGTGACCATGATCATGCCTCCGATTTCTTAAACAACGCCCAGAAAAGATTCACGGAACTTCCCTTTGGTATTAGACTTGCAAACTATAACTGTTGTTAGCGATGTTTAGGAATAACGAGTTTCTTCTAACGCAGTTGAAAGCAACAGTTACTTTCTCGAGTTAACGGCAACTCATTTATGAAATCATTAACAGTAACTCGGTTACTTTTCTCAAGTAACGAGCAACGAAGTTATCAGTTACTTTTTTGTACTTTTCAACAGTAATGTGTGACGTATTTTGTCCAAGTTTGTTCCGAATTTTCTTGCCTCTACATTTTCATATTTAATTATGAGGCTTATTATAATTTAATAGAAATATGTATTAATTGTAGATATATAGATTAAAATAAGGAGCGAATTTACAATATAGAGAATATCTCCGATTTACTTAATATTTGGTATATAATAACTAATTTTGGCCTTCTAATCACGAATCTGTTGTTAAAATGCGTGGGTCACGTGTGCAAATCGGGAAAAAAGCCGATGTAAGTGGAATTTTTTTAGAGCTGTATCGTATTGTTTTACAAACAAATTTTAACTAAGCTTGTCTAACCTAACCTAACCTAACCTAACCTTACCGGAAATGGTTCATGGGGCTATCCGTGAATGGTTTGTGTGGCTATCCGTGAATGGTTTGTGGGGCTATCCGTGAATGGTTTGTGGGGCTACCCGTGCATGGTTCGTGGGGCTACCCGTGCATAATGTACAATTTTGGACACGTGACCCCCGCATTTTAACAACAGATTCGTGATTAGAAGGCCAAAATTAGTTAGTATACCAAACATTCACGAAAATTGAGATATTCTCTATATTGTAAATTCTTACCTAAAATAATTGTGAAAGTAACTTATAGTTACGTTTTAAAGTAACGGTAATTGTAACGAAGCTACATTAAAAAATAGTAACTGTAACTGAGTTACTTTTTAACAAAGTAACTGTAGCTCTAACTTAGTTACTTTTTTAAAAAGGCTACATTCGAAAGCCAAACTGCTAGCTTCATTGTGGTTTCAGTTGTCTCTTTTGCCCTTGCACACATTCACATGTGCTTTCAACACCAAGTATTGGAAGAAATTCTGCTAGAATCCACTACTAGATTTGCAACATTCTTGAAGTGCCGTCCATCTTATCGATGGGAGTTACATAACCCTTATCATTTAATATTTACTACATTCATCTTACTACGATCACGTTTTGGCGTTGAAATATTAATTATTAAGATAAAGACAACTGACTCGTTAAGTTTTCAAGGAAAATAGAGATTGATAGCTGAAAGAAGATAAGGGAAATATTTATTACGTAAGATAAAGTGCAAGGGAATTATTTCACACTCAGTAACACGCAGTAAATTTCGTTTGCTGACAATGGTTTGTAAATCGTGATAGAAATAGTCGAGCCCTTGAACTTTGTACATGTTCTAAATTATTTTATAGTAGAAAGAGATTTGCTATATATAATTTGCACATGTTTTAGATTGATTGTGCACTAATTAAACTTAAAATATTTGTGAAAATAGACAAAATAACTTAATATTTTAGTATACCTACTGTAGATTACATCATATTATCAAGGAAATCACATAAGAAGTCAGTAACAGTTCAGAAATTAGTGATAACAGAAATTGATATCATCGTTGCCAGATACTGTCTTCGAGATACGCTTGTACAATGTGGGAAAAGTACTGTAGTGAAGACACACTATACTGCCAAACAAACTTAACAGTCTATCTGCCGTGTAATTTTGAGGAACAACAAAGCATATCAATTATGTAGATATTGTCAGCTTAAAGTCACGATCGTAGATTTGGCATCTGGGGCCGTGGCCAGTGGTGACAAGTTCTGTGCTCTGTGTAAATCAGGCTCATCGCCAGTTATGAAACTAAAGAGTTCTTGCTTGAGGTGGATCTGATTCAAGTATTAACACTTATCATACAATTGTAGTTGTACGTACAATGATTGGGGGGATGGGGTAAGTAATTATCACACTAATTTCAACATTGTGAATGTACAGTACATGTGGCTTCGGGCAAAGAGATGGAGTGAGAGTAAGAGATAGACAGACATACAAAAAAAGAAGAGAGAGAGAGAGAAGTATAGAAAGAACAGGAGGAGAGAAACATAGAGGAAAGAACGAAAAGAAGAAAGAATCACACGAAGAGTGTGTGTGTATTTGTGAGAGAGGGAGAGAGAGAGAGAGAGAGAGAGAGACGCGCAGGGGAGCAGAAGAGAAGGAAAGGGACGGAAAAAGAGATGGAAAGTGAACAAGATGGAAAGTAAATCACATGCAGGGGAAGAGAGGGGAGAGTGAGGAAGAAGAAAGTGAGATTGTGTTCTGTGTGATTGATTGATTGATTGATTTAGTTTATTTTACTTCGCGTTTTGTGCCTCTTGGCTAATTTGCGAAGATGGGGATGAGTGATGAAATGATGAAATTGATGAATGGACATTCACAAACAACCAAACCCGACGGAATTCGAACCCGGGACCCTTGCCGTCGCAGCGCGATGTGCTAACCACTTTATATACATATATAAAAGGAATACCCCTAAGCATACCCCTGATCAAGTAGCACTCACACTCATAAATTCCGCCCGGAGAGTGGAAAATTACTAATTCTGTAATTATTTGCTTCGGATTCCCTTTTCTTTCTCTGCTTTTTCAACCTTTTTCATATTTTCACCTTCTTACAAATATCATAGAATCTATTTCGTCTTCCTTGCTCTGTCGTTTTCACAGAGAACTCCAGATTCACCAATTCATGATTAATGAAATTATCTTATCTCATCTGTTTAATTGATTCATTTTAGTGCATCACACGGAACGGAAACTGATAAAAGCGACTTTTGGTGCATTTCCTGTGTATTTTGATGCATCAAAAGCGAATTATGAGCAGCTTATGCACTTTAATGAGTCACTGAAGTCAACGTTTTGCGTCAATTGACATAGTCCGTGTTTGTGACTTTCACCCTCTCTGTGTCTTGAGCTGCTTTCTTTCATTTCTGAGGCCCCCTCTTCTTTCAGATAATAGGCGTGGGCACGGGGGCGCGTAAGAGGGGGCAGTTGCCCTTCCTAATACTCCCATTTAAGAAATTTAATGTATAGGAATCTTGTCACGCTTATAAACAAATATTATGCTCCTGAAGAAAAATTCGTTATTTTCTATCCGACAAAAAGTTCCAAGGAATTTTGGAAGGGGAAGGGGCGCATTATTTCCTATATAATTGAACTACTAGTAAATTTCTTGTTATTAGCACTCCCACATACTTTATTCGTTAATTGCGTTGCCTCTATGTGACATCAGAATAAATTGCCCATGTGTAGTTGTAGTGTAGAGAAGCGAAATAAGGGGGAGATGGGGCAGAGAAGATTGGTGGCACGAAAGTTGGAATTCTTCTAATACATTGATTTTCGATGGGTCAGGACACACTCTATATACGCCCCTGTTTCGCACCCATAAATACAATGAAACAGTGAGATGGAATTAGGTTTTTCTTTCCCCGACTGAACTCTTATCTAGTGTTTTGCCCACCCCATCCCCCTACTCAGAGGATTTGAGCACGCCTGTGTCGCAGACACATGCACAGGGAGCGAGAGAGAGTCGCTCGATTTTATTATTCACTCTCTCTGTCTCTCTCTCTCTCGCTGTCTATAGATGTATTACTTTATCTCTTCTCTCTCTTTCTTAAAACAGTTCTATTTTACTCAAGCTCTGAACTTCGATGCTGAGGGTGGAGAGACAGAGAGAGAGAGAGAGACAGAGAGAAGAGAGAGAGAAAGAGAGGAGAGAGAGGAGAGAGAGAGACAGAGAGAGGAGAGAGAGAGAGAAAGAAAGAGAGAGAGGAAGATAAGTAAGAAAGGTAGAGAGAAAGAGAGAGAGAAGGAAAGAAAGAAATAAAGAAAGAGAGAAGGAAAGAGAAGAGAAGGAATAAGGAGAGAGAGAGAGAGGAGAGAGAAAGATAGAGAGAGGAGAGGAGAGAGAGAGAGAGTAATTTCCTTCCTTCTTTCTTTCTTTTTTGGAGAAAGAGAGAGAGAGACAGACAGAAGGGGGAATTCCCCCATCCCCCTAGAGAGAGAGAGAGAGAGAGAGAGAGAGAGAGAGCGTTATGGGGACGAGGGGGAGGGGGGCAAGCGTGATTCAATCACTCAACGTGAGGCTGCACGCTGATTCTGATCCATGATGGTGCAGGTTGAAAACTTTCAGTATGACTCAGGCACTTTCCATTCCACTCCATGTACACACTCCGGAATGGCATAACAAATCCAAGCCTCAAAACAAACCAATGTTTACAATGTTGAATGAGATTGGTAGGAGAATATCTGAAGATATTAAGCGGAGTGTTTGCAGGTTCTTAAACACGTTCTTAAACATTTTCTTCTGCCTCCTGCAGCGTTTGTTTGTGAACAGCCTGTTGCTCACAGAACACACCAGAAGGTGTAAACATGGTCGTAATTCTGCAAGAAGCAGAGGCTTGCAAGAAGGAGGAGATAAAGCATGTCGTAAAGAAGCTTAAGGTTAAATGAAGGAGCAACATCCTATTATCAGTTGTGGGGTTGTCCCTTTCGAGTGTGTGCACACCAAAGACCATGTAGTGTAGAGTTACTTCCATGTCCACTGAGGGAGGTCTCTCAAACATGTGATTTCAGATATCCCTAGACGAAAGAATCGAATGGATTCAGGTCGGGTAAACTAGTAGGCCAATCCAGCAGCTTCTCCGACCCAAGGTTCCCTATCTCCAAGTGTTTAGCAGTGCATCACCACCTATCGACTGTTTCATTTTTGGCACGCGTTTACGGAATCACCCCGTGTGTGTGTATGTATGTATGTATGTGTGTGTGTGTGTGTGTGTGTGTGTATGTATATATATATATATATATATATATATATATATATATATATATATATATATATATGAAAAAATTATTCATTCCAGGGTTACATTTTAAGTGTTGACGCCCCTCCTCCCAGATTCTATTGAGTTCAGTGATTGATTTAATTAACGTAGCTGACTTTTACCATTGAGTGAACCGCGACTGGAATATGAGACCACCGAGAGATGAACAAAAAGGGGCAAGGAATTGAAATGGCCTTCGTTAAGGGTTGTATATCAGCAATGACCTTGAGAGTCTGAGGCTCTGTAGGCTCTGTAGGAACAAAAGGCTATTCTACGAAGCAAAATAATGTTAAACTACTGTAAATAGAAAAATGCAAGATGTCGTCGATGAATGAAAAGCTTATGGTTATTGTTGTTGTTATTATTATCATGATGATGATGATGATTATTATTATTATTATTATCATGGATACATAATATATGTCAATACATTTCAGGTTGAATTTTTCCAGCAACATCCCTGCATGGGAGCAACCCTGATGGTAAAGGCGGCCGAAGTGTAGTGATGATCACATCGGCTCCACCAATTGGCCGAGACCATAAATATGTGTGTGGCCCTACAGTAGCTCTACAGTTTATATGTCCACAATCAATTTTTATCTTGATGTAAGTCCCGAAAAAATAACCTCAATATTATACAATATCGGCATTTTTCATATATTTTATTTAAGCACCAGTGTACATTTCATTCTTTTGGGAGTTCAGGACACCACGGGACCTCATCTAAATACGTCCTTGAGTGCGACATGCGCTTATTGGATCGAGAACGCTTGGTAAACAACGAAACGGCCACCAAGAAGAGTTGCAAGAGCTGTTCACACCCCTTTTGTGCGACAAAACCTTCCGAGCGACCTCCGAGTGACAGGCGCCTTTTGTCAACACCAGCGGCTTCTAAACGAGTGAAGGACGCTCACGGTGCGACTGCGACGCGTTACACTTTTAAGTGGCGAAACTGACGTCGAAAATATAAGGGGGAGCGCATGGGACGTTTGAGGCTTGCTGCAAGGTAGCGTAAGAATGCCTCACAACCACAACGTCGATACACGAGGCGATGCCTAACTATTAGTGCAAGTCGACACTTGGAAGACTTTTTCAAGTATTTTGATTGATTGATTGATTGATTTGCTTTATATTACTTCGCTTTTTGTGCCACTTTTGGCTAATTTGCGAAGATGGGGATGATTGATGACATTGATGAATGGACACTAACAAACATCCATGCCCAGGCCAGGATTCGAACCCGAGCGCGCTGTGCTAACCACTCCGCCACGAGGGGCAGCCTAAAGTATTTTGCGTTACAGCAGTTTTGTCGAAGTTTAAATTTGAATTGTTTTAAGTCCATTTTACGCACAGAAAGGCTAATCGGGATTAGACATACAATTTGAAGTGGGATCCGAACCACTGTGCCATGTGCCACAATCGGATATTGAACTCGGGATTCCTTCTTCGATATTTGAGTCCACACCATATGCGCACATAAGTTAATCGCGACTGGATCTGCTGTTTCAAGGCGAACTCTGGCCGGCATCCGTAGCAGAGTGGTTATCACAGCGCGCTACAACACCAGGAGCCCCGGGTTCGAATCCAGGCCTGGGCATCGGTGTTCTTTGTGTCCCTTCTTCAATATCATCACTCATTCTAATCTTCTGCCAAAAGTGGAAGAAAAGCGAAGTAAAATAAATCAAATCGATAGATCAACAAAAATATAAGACATTTACGATTTCTTCCAAATTCCTCCCGGACGTCCGACATTAGTCTAAAATGAAAGACACGGCTGAAAAGTAGAGGACATAGCCCTAAATATAATTTAATTTTCATTTATTTCCTTATTTACAATTAAGACAAATGCATTTACTTCCACTCAACCATTCTTACATTGTGGAAGTGTTAAAATATAGGTGGTTCATATGGGCATTTTTGTGAATCGTGGGCTAGTCACACAAACACTCACATGTAACATATAATGCTATTCCAAACCAATACACTCGGTGAACATGACCATGAAGTCAAACGATTATGTTCTGGGGTTATTAAGCTGTCTCGGAGTATTACATTAATTTTGTTTAGCTGGCAACTCTGACTATCCACAAATGCATTTGTGTTTGTCGTTATGTATCCACATAAGGAAAGTTTTCTTCTTTCAGTCACTCATTCACCATGACCTAATGTTTTGTGAAAGTGTTTGTTTTAAGAAACACGGACTAGGACATGGTCCTGTCTCTGAGTGAAGCTTGTGCTCGTGATGAACCCATTAGCACGAGACAGTCACAGGCCTAGGCATACCAATGTGCGAGTCTTAACCAGCCGGACAGAAAGGCCAGCGTCTACCATATTGCATGATGACCTTCGTCTGGGGGAAGGAGTCAGAATAGTAGGTGCGAAATTTGCCACCGTTTTCAGGGATTGTGGTGGAAATCATTAGGTATGTGCAATTTCTGCAAAGAATATCAAGTTACTTATCATCTTATACTCAATGATCCTAATTTGATTCCCTTTGTCTCCCCAATTTTAAGAAAATGTCAAAATGAAGTTCGAGAAGTAAAATTACTTTTGTGGTATCCTGTATTGTGGGAGAAAGCAGAGGAGATGTGGAATGGTAGGTAACTTGTCGAATTTTAAGTTCACTTTATGCTCAAACAGACTAATCCGAACTAGCCTTAAAGTTTAAGGTGGGATCCGCACTGTTCCATACACCTCCACCGAGGATCGAATCCGTGATTCCTTGATTACGAGGCCATCGGTGAGACCCAGCGTACAAGCGCAGGAAGATGGCATATTTTATAGTGTTGATTTGTCTGTAGCGAGTGTTTTGGGCATCCGCTGAACTGCTACGTCATCCCGTCAGCCTTGCCTTACCGCGTAAGATAAGATAATCATCTTCTCTTGGCTGTCTGTCATGTATCGTCTTCAGAACACGACGCCACCAACTTTGTTTTTTTGTTTCTCTTGTTTTGCTGATAGCAACGAACTCATCCAGGGGACATGTCCCTCCACTTCGGCCTTACACCACCCAGTCAAGGTCAAACATGACTCGCAATACGCACTTCCAGAGTTCAATGAGGGACACACCCATCCAAGGGGCATCTTCTCCTCCCTCTCCGAACAAGACGGCAGACAACAACACCAAAAGACCTTGGGGATCTTCTCCTCCCACAACAAAAGGTGCATGCCTTCAAACGTATGCACAAATCTCACAACAGGACAAGTAAAAGAAATGATGCAATTGAAAGAATCTAAACCCCTTGTTCGATCTCCGGTGGAGGCACCGTCACCAATGGTTAGGCTCCCACTTTCAACTGAAGTCCAGTTTCGGTGAGCATAATGGATAACGCACTGGATCAGATCTGTCGGCCATGCGAGCAAAAAACAAGCTCCCTTGAAAGTGAAGGCAAATGTCCAATAGATAATATTAACCCATTATGTACCAGCGTCCTATAAATAGGACAGTTGATTTCTTAATTTTTATTAAATGTAAAACTAAGTTTATGAACAAGCAATTGTTTTATTATTCAATAAAGCATATTAATAACTATGTTCATATATAAATATAACAATTTGGGTTGAGAACAGCATAAGTAAAAGTACAGTTAATTAAAGCAATATTTAGTACTATGTCATGCTATCAGTTTCATTCATCTAGTTTGCAAACACTATGCAGTAGGCATGTAAAAATGCTATACATAGCTTTGAAAGGGTCTCCATATGATTTGTATGAAGAATATCTCACACCCATGAGGTTTTTGTCTTTGTGGAATGGTAATGAAGTTTGCTGTCCTATTTATAGGACGCTGGAACTTAAAGGTATCAATATCATCTTTTTCCTCACAAATGTCTCTAGCTTCGTTGCAAGAGAAGATAAACGTGTAGCTGCGTATGCAAAGTCATTGTAATTTTTGCGTGTCAGGAGGTAACAGCTTGCATGTTGCAGTGTCCAGTATCCATCATCTTACCTTTGTCGACATGTTTAGGAAGGGGCTTACAGCAAGTGATGTGGAGGTTTCAGATGTTCCTGGTGACTTACTTTTGCAAATTGTACCAAATGAAGAAAACACGGAGTCTTCGTCTTTGAATGTGGAAGAACCTGAACAAATCCCTACACCTGGGGAAAACCAATTCGATTTGGATATAAGATGTGGGCTTTGTGTGGTGAAAGTGGATACTGCTTTAATTTTGACCTATATTGTGGCAAAGACATAGCACACAATGAAAGAGAAGACTTAGTTTTGGGTTCCCGTGTTGTGCTCAATATGTTGGAACCAATTCAAGAGCCAAACAACTACTAGGTATTTTTTGATAATTTATTTACCAACAGAGACTTACTTGTGCACTTGCGAGACAAAGTCATTAGAGCTACAGGTACGTTGAGACAGAATCGCCTTAGTAAGTGTCCCTTGAAGGATTCAAAAGAATTGAGTAAAGATGCAAGGGGCACATTTGACTACTATTTTGATGTGGAAGGAGAGATACTATTTGTCAAGTGGAACGATAATAAATGTGTTGCTATCGGTATCAACTTTGATACTATTGAGCCATTGTGTCAAACTTCACGATGGAGCAGAACATCTAGAGCGAAAATTTCCATCTCTCAGGCACATATTGTAAAGACATATATATAATAAATACATGGGTGGCGTTGACCACCACGACTGGCTCGTAAGCAAATACAATGCTTCTGTTCGAGGTAAAAAATGGTATTGGTGTCTGTTTACAAGAATGCTTGACATGGCAGTTGTAAATGCATGGATTGTGTACAGAAAGGTATCACAATCAGGAATGGACTTGCTGGAATACAGAAGATCAATTGCTTTGGCATATTTGAAGGCAGTACAAGGATGTCCATCTGTATTTGGAAAACCCACGAAAACATCATTACACTCAACTTTTCAAGATGTGAGGTATGAAGGCATTATGACATTATGTTGCGCGAAGAGATAAACAAATAAGGTGCCAAGGACTGAACTGCAAATCTAAACCCTTAACATTTTGTGAGAAATGTCAGGTAACATTGTGCAAAGATTGTTTCACACCTTACCACACACAATAAGCAACCAGAGTTCCATATATATATTTTTTCCTTTTCTTATTATTTGAAAATGTATGTGTATCGTGTGTATCAAATGTAATAATCAATAAACAGAGAAGTAGTAATACAACTTTTAACCAAGCTATGAAACTTCTTATATTATCTTAGGTTCTGTCAGAAAGGTGCATATGTTGAGTATGATACCCTATTGTACCAGTGTCCTATTTTTAGGACAGTTATTTATATGAAACTGGTAACAGGTAATTTTTTTATTGCTGCGTGGATCACTTTAAAACAACCCCCTTATCATATCCAATCAGAATTTCAGTCAATAAAATCAAAGGAAAAGGTGTGGTACTTAAAGGGTTAAGTTGAGATTGCATTTTGTAAGGAACTATTGCAGTGGATGTAGAGGTCTTGGGGGCAATAACTAGATTTACTGTTTTAAATATCTCCCGGAAATGTTTAATTTTAGTCATCAGCAGAGATCGCCTTTTTAGACGCGGAGGGGGTAGCAATCACTGTTTACTCTTACTTTAGCTCACAATTTATTGCTAGTTTTGACGTTTCGAATGGGGCAACCGCCCCCTCCGCCTCCCTAAATCCATGTAGAATCATCTAACACCAAAACAATTAACAGCAGAGTTCAAGACAAGGATACCTTAAGGGCAGGAGGAACAGTTTGTGTTCAACCATATACGAGAACCCGAAACTGCTTCTCCCCCATCGACCTCTCCCCGCAGCGAACTGGAGAAAGAGAGGTCTGTGGGCTGGATGGTCGTAGGAAACGGAGAAAACATAACATTACGCTTATGGGAGTATTAATTTACTTGTTATCTTTGGAATACCGAACTTCCGATGGTGTAGAAAAGCACATCAACGGAAAGAGGACACGTTGAAGACTTGATGTGTCGTGGGGGGGAAAAAATTGAAAACTCTCATTTGAGTAGCCGTAGCTTTAAGTTGAAGTTGTTGCGTTTTTTCCTCCACGAGGAATGCATGTGAATCTGAAAACTCTTATTTATCATAATTTCCAAATATCGTGTCCAGCTTAATAATCAACTTGAAAAATTGCTTCCACTTGCAACATGGGAAGAAATTCACACTTGTATAGTCGGGTTTATTTTCAGTAACATCTCTGAACAGCCAACAGTAAATACAGTATAACAGTAGGCAAATAGTCCATGACCACTCACTCAACAACATTCCAATACTTAAGAAAAGTATAATGTGGAATGAAAATGCTCGTGGACAATTTAGCAAATGTACACAGACCAGATTCGGTTAAGGATTAGTGTCACTCAATCACGTTCCAACATTTTTGCAACCCAAGCAATTCATATACAAGTCAGTCGAAGACGGTTCCAAGGCCTGAAGGTTGTCCGATGCGCTGTGGGTGAATGATCGAGGTCAAATTAACCTTGGCTCACCTATACAAGGTCAATACGTAGATGGCCAGAGTTCGTTGTCACTTGGTGAAGCCAAACGTGTAACGACAAAAATAAAAGCTAAACGTGATTCCTCAGAAGATGAGCTTCAAATGTATTCTAAAGGACAAATGACAATCGGTGATGAAAACAGCAATGCACGATTGTACAAGGGCATTTCGTGCCTTCTGCTTATTTGTGTTAATCATCTTTATCGCACGTTTACTATCTAATGCTGCGATGTATTGAAGAGTTTCAGTATCAACACTGTTTCAGATATCAACGAAATGTCGTAATATTGACATTTTTTGTTGTTTTGGGACAGAGAGAAAGAATAAATTTGTGTGTTCTTGGAATGTTTTACCGGTGAAGAAGACGTAAACTCAGGATTTGTGTTGGTTGCTTATTTGATCGTATTGGCATTTCTAATTCTTGTCCAATTTTTTCAAATTGGCAGCTCTTTCTGGGTGAATGACAAAGATTCATCTTGGTTCACCTATACCAGGTAAATACGTAGATGGCCAGAGTTCGTTGTTACTTGGCGAAGCCAAACGCTAACGAAAAGAAAAAGCCAATTGTGAGTGTTCAGATGGTAAGAATTTAAAAATGTGCTAGTAGACAAATGACAATCGGATGATGTCAACAGCAATGCACGATGTATACAAGGACATTCTTTGCTCTCCATTTATGATATTTTATTCATCGCATATGTCTGCTATTTAAAACTACAATCTGGGTGTCACTTACGAGAGGGGGATTGACAGGGATTTCCCCCCTTCTAAAGGCAAATATCCTGGGAACAATGATAAATTTTCATCCCAGCAAGGGGTGATTTTTATCCCCTCGAAATCACAATAATAATCCCACGCGCAAGTGAAATATTTCCAAAATGCAAACTTGTTCACTAAATTAGTAACTTTTCGTGCAATCAAATTTCATAAATATAATAATTATCATTGCATCGAACGAATGAAAACCTGACCGTATTTTTAGTACCCAGTGGCGGCGCCAAAGGGGTTTAGCAGAGGCGAACGCCCCCTTAGCAGACAGAGAAAACTAAATAAATAATAGCAAGTTTAACCAAAATATGCATTTTTGAATGCTTATTTATGTGTATACTAAATGTGTCCTTCCTCAAAGAAAATGTTCCTGCAAATGAGAACAAATTTCTTTGAATCCTTTGAAATCAAAACGTGGTTAATTTAAAACACGTTAAAAGCTGGGGTTATGCAGAATTTTTCATCCGTGGAGTGTAAGTTCATATTTAGGGGGGGGGGGTGTAAGGGTAAATTTAGAGGAGCCAGAAAATCGCAATTTCTAGAGTGTCGTCAGTTTCTTCCCTTACAAGTGTGCGAGGTAGACGCTGTCAGAGTTGTCCAAGATTTCCACTCTGTACCCTGCCACACGCTTTCCTATCTTTTATAAACCTTTTCGAGCAGGCCTTACCTCCAGGAAGGTATCAACTTGGTGCAAGCTCCGGCACCTAGCGACCGACCAACCAAGGCAAAGCCTTAAAAACCTTTTCCTGCTCTCCCCAAGATAGGCAATAGTTAGCCTGGAGTTCAATGAACTAACCGATCTCTAACTACGTAGTGGTAATGACGACAGACAAGCTGTTGCCGTCCGACTTATCGCCCGATTCTAAGATCTGGCAGAGATGGAAAGGCAAGGATCGTGGATCTTGACAGATGTACAGTCACTGACAAAAATAAATGGGACAGCTATATTCTGAAATGCTCGTTTCCTTGCAAGGTGTTATGTGTGTTGCGGTGATTGAAGTTGCCATTGAAAAGTTGCTATTAAAATCCACTTATCGCTGGAAAGCTAGGCCGGTGACTGTACCTTAGTAAATGTTTTCCTCAGTTGAGGCATAATTCGCAAGGAAGCTTTTCCATCATCCTTTGAGGTCACCAATGAAGCCGCACGTAGTTTGAGTTACGGATGTTTCTTCGTGTGCAGTTTATTTCTTCCCTCTGTCCTTTCATATCCCGGTCCAGTAAAATACCTAAAACATAGATACTCCTCTTTGGAATCAAGCGTCTGTTGTTACTATCCTGTACTATACTACTGGGTGTCCCACGTAAAAGTGGTACGCCTAACATTCATTCTGGCGTTCACAAATAAATGGGTGGAATCAGATTAATGTAGTTGCCTACACTGAAATATCGCATTACTTGAAGTCACACGTAATTGTTGAGTTGCGTACGACAGTTTAAAAGTGATTGTTTGCGGAGATTGTTGTGCAAAAGTTTGCGGAGAAATGGTGCAGTTTGCAATTGAACACCGGATAGATATTGTTGAATTTTACATAAAGACAGGGTCCATTAAAGAGACTAAAGAAATGTTTGTGGCGAAATACGTCGGTATGAAGCCTCCCACAACCAATGCAATTCAAAAGATGTATAACAAATGGAGGACTACAGGATCCGTTAGTAATGTTTTGAAGAAGAAGCGTCCCACAGTGAAGACCCCGGTGGTAATTGACAGAATTCGCAGTAACATATTGAGAAGCCCCAAGAAATCGATACGAAGATTATCTCAATAAGTTGCTGTATCCCGCACAACATGCCATCGTGTACTAAAAGAGCTCCATTTCCGACCATTTCGTGTGACTGTAGTGCATGAATTGATAGAACCAGACAAAGCTAAACGAGTTACTTATTGCAACTGGATGTTATCTTCGATTGCTGATGGTTACTTGGATCCTATGCTCTTCTTCATGACAGATGAAGCTTGGTTTCATCTTTCTGGTTACATCAACTCACAGAATTGTAGATTTTGGTCACAGGATAACCCACACGTCGTGCATGAGGAACCTCTTCACCCAGAGAAGATAGGCGTTTGGTGTGCAGTGTCGGGAACACACATTATCGGACCAATTTTCTTTGAAGAGATTATCAACAGCGAAAGATATCTGCAGATATTTGAGTCGTTCTATGCACAGTTAACAGAAAATGAAAAAAGACACGGCGTCTTTCAGCAAGATGGTGCCACTGCCCACACCTCCAACCAGAGTATGACCCGTATAAGTGAAGTGTTTCCCGAAAACAGGCTTGTCAGCAAAAACTTTTGGCCTCCGCGATCGCCGGACTTAACATCTTGTGATTTTTATTTATGGGGAGCTCTGAAAGGAAAAGTGTACGCTAATAACCCTCATACGATAGACCAACTGAAAGAGAACATCACAAACGAGATAAATAACATCTCCCCTGAAGAATTACGACGTGTTTCTCAGAACATTGTACTGCGAGCGCAGCGATGCCTGGATGCTGGTGGATGCCACTTTCAGCATTTGTTATAAACCAGACAGTTTTACAGTTTTACACAGTAAGTGTACCTAACCTAACATAAGATGTGAAAATGTAATTATATGATGACACATGTCTTGAAACTCGGCAGTATTTACATATGAAAAAACAATTCAACTAGTATGAAAAGCAGTCAGTGAGTCGTACCACTTTTAAGTTGGACACCCGATATATTGTTGTACAGTCACGAATGCTTCTGCGTTGCAACGATACCATTGAAAATCAATGGTGTAGTTACAAACTAGAAGTGTCCGTGACTGTACTGTACAAGCCAGTTGACGATTGTTTTTGTCTGCGGATATAATATTTTGAGATATCGATAAATATCCAGGATGGACGGATGCATGTAAACGGGGTGGTATTTGCCGCTCATAGTCGCTTGCAATACCACGTTCCTTACACGAGATTCGTTACCCTCCAAAAACAGTTGAAACCTCTCCGTGAAGGCTTCCGGTTTAATGACGGTTAAGGAAGTGCATTATCCTAGGGGAAAAAATGCCTTTTCACAAGGTCATAAATGTGTTTTGCAGTTGATTTTCCTCAATTTCCATCGAGTTTTAGGTGTTTTAAAGCCAATTGCTGATTACTGTAAATGAAATTATCTAAAGAGCACTCACAAAGACCACTCATGCCGGGAACTTCAGCATAGAGATTGTTAGTCAGGCGCTCAGCCAACGAGTCGACTGGGACATGATTATCATAAACAGCCAAATAATGTTGCGATGTAAAAGGAGCTCACGTGTTTCATTAGGGGTATTGGAATTTCGAAGGAACGCCCTTTTAACGTCCTGCATCCTGGTAACAGAGCAGTAAACAGATAACGCCGTCAACAGTCCTTCCTTCCCTCCACCCTAACTAGGAACAAAAGCATTATCTTATTTCCTACGAATGTATAAGAATTCCGAACTAATATGCTCAATGCATTTCAGATACTAGACTAGACGTAGTACATTGAAAAAAAAACTATTCATCTATACATATATATGGTGTGTGTGTGTATGTCTGTATGTGTATTGAATATTTAGCAAACTCATATCCTTGAACTTGTTTTGTTTATCTCTGTTATCATTATTATTGAATGAATTGAGGACTAAAAGTCGTAAACGTTGTAAGTGCCAAAAGCGAAAGTGTTGGGAAATCGAATCGCGGGTTCGAATCCCGCTCGGGCATGGTTGTTTGTGAATGTCCATTCATCAATTTCATCATTTCATCACTCATCCCCACCTTCGCAAATTAGCCAAGAGGCACAAAACGCGAAGTAAAATAAACTAAATCAGTCAAATCAATCAATCATTTGCTCACACGTTAATTAGAGATGTATTGTTACACCTTTGAACACATTATACGTGTCCAAACATGTGCTGAAAGTGCACGAATGTGTTCCCACCAGTGTAAATTCTGGTTAAAGTGCAACACTTTCTGACAAAAATCAGAACACTTGCAACAAAGTTTTCTTTCTAAGAATTTGTCGCCTGGGCATATTTTCTTTGGCTGAATACACATATCAAAGGGTTAACTTCATTTTTGGTCCAGTCACGAATACTCTATCCGTGCATAAAATGCAGTTTTCAGGTAATCCAAAGCGGATTAAGAGTGGTCACCTTGTCAATATATACGAAACACGTGTTAACTCTCGGGTAAGAAGCTCTGCTTCCTCCAAGGCCACCGAGTTACTGGAGGCTCCAGCGAGCTCCTCTGGGGGAAACAGGTCGAGCCATGACTCCTCGATGACCCTGGAGTCCCCGGGACATAAATTTGTCTTTGTTGAGGCTCCAAACAAGACGACATATATTCGCGAAAAACAATCCTCTTTGATGCTGCCTTCCACGAAACCCAAACTACAGAGTGCCGCAGAAGTCACCGTACCACTAGATTATATTAAATAGTATATATGTACGTACATGTGACATATTTATTTACTATAACATATATAATTATCTACATATATTATAACATCGTATTGTTGTGTAACAATAACAAGTTGCCATGACAACAATATAGAAAATAAAAATTCAAATCAGCCTATTTCTGCACACTTAAACTTTCCGGAAGACCTGAACAAAATTATTCATTTTTACATTTTCTTGTTTCCTCTAACGTAGATAAATCTGTGTTAACCATTCAAGAAAGTGATAGCAACATGGGAAAATAGTTTCTGTGCAGATTCAACGTTATCAAGGTTTTTGGCTACTAATGACCATAATTCGCTAGCATATTCTAAAATTGGACGAATAATTTCCTTATACTCGTATATTCATATGTAGCAAGATACTCTTATTTTCAAATACATTACAAATAGCCTACATACCTACGTATGTGTCGTGTCGCGAGAGGTGGTATGTCAAATACACACTTACCATTAAACTGTAATAATATGGCTGTTAATTTATACATGAGGAAGTCAGTAAATAGGTAGTGAGTATTTTATAAAGGTGCCATTAGGTGGCAGCACAATCCAGCTTGATGATATTCAGTTAGCAGTCCCTACATAGCAGACGCACGCATGGCAGCTCAGTTTCAAAATGACGACCGTGCTCGATGACTGTGTGGAGATGGTACGGATGACTGTGTGGAGATGGTACGGGTGGAGGAAATGATTCGAGCTGACAGACGAGTGACGATAGACAGCATAGCAACTGCAATAGGGTGTTCTCATGCTTTAGCCTACCCTACAAATGCATGATCGTTTGAATTTCCGAAAAGTGTGCGCAACGTGGAGGCAAATGTTTCGTGGATGATGATGAAGTGGAACGTGAGGTGCGACTGTGGCTGGAACAGCGGCCCAAAGAATTTTATGCAGCAGGTTTCGGGGGACTGACAATGCGATAGGATAAGTGTATGAACGTTGGTGGAGATTATCTTGAAAAATGAAGACAGTCTTCAAGTCAGTATCTCACTTAGTATGTTTTTAATAAACGTTTGTGTTCTAGTTACTTAAGCCCCTATCACACGCAACTGGATTTCTAGTAGGAATGCCCTAGTTGGCGCTGAACTAACTTTCTAGGTAGCAATTATGGCCGCCTGGCTGACTGCTTGACTGGTTTGGAGGAATAGGACATGTTCTAATTGCTACTAACTTTCTTCGACTAGATTCTGTGGAACAGCCAATCATAGCAAAGTTTGGCCATGTGAAGATAATCTGTGAGTGTGCAAAGGAGCGCTTTTGTCTGTGGTTTCCGAGTGCATACAGCACGAAAGGCATGTTTACAATTGAAAAATCTAAAATATTCTTCCATACGTGTATAGCAAACGTTGTAAAGTATGTATTTTATCAGCGCCATTCTTCTCTACCTAAAACCATTTAATACGAAGCGATATTCCTCTCGGTTGAATAGTTATCGTCTTTTAAAAGTGTGAAGTGATACGTTGTTTACATCTCGCGCGGCCGCCATTATGGGAACGAATGACTATCGACAAGTACGGTGTAACAAGTAACGTGTGAGGCGAAAACTAGCAAATGGGTAGCCAGTCCAGCGTCAACTAGAGCGCTCCTACTGGATATCCAGTTCCGTGTGGTTCAGGCTTGACTTGCCTATGTAAAACAATTAATGTCATGAATGTCCTAGGGCCCTCCCAATGTTAATGATGTGGGGGCAGAGCCCCTCAAATAATTTTGCTTAAGAGGATCTAATGTATTATTTTGCTTCTCTTGTAAAGTTTACTCTGGATTGTGCCACATGAACTTAACTTTAAATACACAATTGAAATGTTCTAGACCATCAAATTTGGGGGGCTGAGACCGCTAAACCATCAACTTTGAGGGGGGCTATGAACGGAGACAGCAAGACACATGACTTATTACTATATACTAAGTATATAATTATGAGTATTGTTAACATTTTTACTAAAAAGAGTTTCAAAATAACGAGGTGATATGACAATTATACCAGTATGTTGTTTAGTGAAATCTGAACAATTTGAGGTCGTAAACACGACTTTCAGGCAACATTGATATGTACGATATTTAGTTATCCTCGAAATCTCTTCCTCTAGTCCAAAGAATAAGGGCAAAATAATTCTAAAGTCTTTGAGTTTATTCAACACTGGCTTGCAGTAAAGTACGCAAGGAAAGCTTATGAAAAAGTCTGTATTGCGAAAGCGGGAACGGCTATGATCAAAGGCATAATTGCTAAAGCACGGCGTGCTATGTGTTTATTTATTATTGCAAAATTAAATTTAAAAAGTAAAATAATGTAGCAAGAACAAAAAAGTAAAACTATTTGCCTGCGATTTGTGTTAGCATTTATGTAAATAATTAAATAAAACTGTTAAATATTGTAAATATTCGCTATTTTTATAGGTACGTCAACGCTAAGGTTCTTTGCACTCGTCACATGTCCTTTCTTTACAAGTCTGTTCCGGACATTAAAACACACCCATGCCCTCGCCGGGACTCGAATCCGACACCTCCGGATCAAAGCGAGTTGAGCCGACCACCCAACACGCTCGGCTACCGAGGCCGGCATAAAACTGTTATGTTGGCCTCTTAATGTAAATACATAGCCTACTTTTAAATAAAAATGTCAATTGTTATCTAAAAAACAAATGAGCAGACGCACGTTTTTCATGTTACATTTCATTTGCATGAGGAATATAATAGCTGCTTAAAAACTGCTATACGAAGACGTAATTTTTATTTTTAAAAAGGGGAGGGAGTGAGTCATTCATTCAGTTATTTCAGTGATCAGAGCCCGCCCCCCCAATAATTTTGATAAGTCGGCGCCCCTGACCACAGACAAATTACGGTTATACGTGCACAACTGCAACTGGACTCCGCTCGTTTTGCCTGTTCGAGTGAAGCTCCTCTCAATTCCGTACTCTATCTAGAGCCTCGCCGATGCCGTAGTGGTAACGTCGTCGCCTTGTAATCAAGGGGTCCCAGGTTCGATACCCGCTGGAGGCACATTGCACAGTAATTCGGATCCCACTGTAAACTGTAGGTTCAGTCCCGATTTGTCTTACTGTGCATAAAGTGGACTTAAAACAAAACCTCAAAATTCAAACCGTACGCTATCTAGCGTCGTCCGTGCGAACTATTTGGCGCTAGAGCGAAATCCTCTCGATGCAGTGCCCTAGTTGCTATGGTAATAAATAGGGCTAGGATTTTGATGCAAATGCATCTTTATTTTTTTGTAAGGCAGAAACATTGCTTAAGTAGATAGAAATGTGCTTCATACATAAGTGAATTAATTGGGATGCCTATGTTAGGGCATTTCTTTGCATTTTGACCCTTTTTGGAATAAAGGTCATTTTTTAAACTTTTTAAACTGTTTAAGTCATTTTTCGGCCTTTTAAAAGTCATATTTTGCATTTTTCTACATTTTGGTGAAAGAAAGGGCATTTCACATGCAAATCTAACCCTTTGAAGGAGAGAGGTTCCCGACTCTTGTCTCATTGCCTTCAGCGCAATTCCGAACGACTGTGTTTGAAGAAACAAAGAAATTCTGCGCAGAATTGTTGATACAAGCTGTTGTGTAACAATTCAACTCAAACAATGTGATTTCCCCCTCTATCAGTAAATACATTGTCGCCAGACGGATTATTGTTAAAGAAACAACGGGTACAAAGGTTTGTGCTCTGTATCGGACATTTTGTCAGGGAAGCAATTTGCACTCTATGGAATTGAAAGTGACTTACCATCAAGTCATATTGTTCATTTCATGTACGCTCCTCTTGTGTCGGTGGAACTCGAGACAAGTTTTTCCATGTACAAGGCTCTCTTGTCCAAAAACCGACAATCATTCGTTGTGTACTGCAACTCAGTACTTAAAGTGTAAAAGATGACAAAAAGTGAACTTTCTTACTTGTACTACCACCATACGCAATGAACATGTGATAGATACTGTAACGTTAATTTGTAATTTGAATTTATCTTGGTAGTTTATAAATTTGTTTTACAAATCTTTCAGAATTTTTTGGTCATTTTTCTAAGTTTATAGGGCATTTTCTTGCATGTATTAGGTTATAAATGCATTTTTTAAGTCATTTTTTGGCAATTTTAAGGTTATCAAAATCCTAGTCCTAGTAAAAAACGTTAAGCTATATCGCCTACCGTGCCAGAACAACGCATCAGGGACAAGGGATGTACACCCTCCCTATGTTCTAGAATCAGGCCTCAAAGGAGTTTATCGCCACTCTCCGGCCGTCAGTAATTTCTATGTAACAATCTGCGATGACTCCAGAGATGCCGTCATTTGGGGTGAATAGAAACAAAACTTCCAGATAAGTTTGGGATATACCTGGATGATAAATTAGTCAACAAAACTGAAATTTCGTAATATAATATTGTAGGACTATAGTGTTCAGAGTAGAGACAATATGTTTGACTGAGTTTGCAACACTGTTCTAGATGGCAGCAGCGTTAATGTGGTACCTCGACACGCTATTTGGGTGCTCCTCAAACTTTCTTGGTAAGTATCACAATTTTACATCTGCTTTATTTAAAAGCAAGTCTAGTTTATTGTTTTTTTGCTTCATTTCATGAAATCCATTGTGAAAGTTTACCTGTTTGAAATGATTTCAAAACAACATTTGACTTTTTGGGGTTATGTATTGATTTATAATTAGTGGTGTGAATAGCGACATAATATTGCGGCCAGTTCAAGAACTATTTTTCTTCTTGCAAGTAGCGTATGAAATGTAATAATCTGAAGCCCAGCTAGAAATAACAAAATGTGCATTTTAAATATGTTTCTGTGATATGTTATATACGTTTATGATTTATTTAAGCGATATTACTAGAAAGAAGAAGATGATTTTCTAAAAGTTGGTGATTTTGGTCTTGTAAAGGTTTATGGAAAGCAAAAAGACTCTCCGAGACTATACGTTGCCAAAGTACGTCAATGTGAACATGGTGGATATGTCGGAATGTTCTATAAGAGAGCACCGCAGGCGATTAAATTTTCACAAACGTCTGAGGAATCTTACTTCACGTACGAGGATGTCGTTATGAAACTGTCGGCCCCTCTTACTAATTCGTCAGTACGGTTCAAAAACTTGATAAGTTTTCCTGATGATTTCAGTAGTTTAACAGTTATTAATTTCATAAGCAGTGTGTAGTCCTTTTTACCAACTTTCTGGATTGTATTTCTTTTATAACCTGTGTAATACCTATTAACCCTCTGCTGGGCACGTTGGAAATAATACGTGAATGGGCACTTGGGGTATTTTAAGACCCCAGCTTTATGTTTTAAGGAAATTGAAATTGGTGGATAATATATTGCATGGAACTCATAAATGTAATTCAAATAAATGTTTTCCTGTAGGTCCAGTCCCGATTAGCCTTACTGTGCATAAAGTGGACTTAAAACACAAAATTAACCAACCAATCAAATAAGTGTTTTCACCTTAAATTTATTATACAGGGTGACCCAGAGATGTATACCCATTTTGGAATGAACATTACACAGTTAATTGTACACCAAACTGTATTATTTTTGTTGTATAATGTGTGTGCTCTATTGCCATTTATTTTACATTTATTTATTTATTTATTTATTGCAGTTACCATGGAGTCGTTGTCGGTGGAACATCAGGTGTTCATGTATGATGCCTATGTTGCAGCTCAGAGGTTCAGCACCTGGTGGTGTTTTTGGAGTTACAGTGCCTGTGGTTCGAAACTGCTTAACTCATTTTAAGATTGTTTCGCATGTTTGAACTGATCCATGCCGCCTTACGTGGAAGTACCGGTGGAATAACCTCTCAGGTGCAACCACTGAGTCGCCGTTTCTCACATAGGCATCATACGTAAACACGTGATGTTCCACCGACAACGACTCCATGGAGACTGCAATAAATAAATAAATAAATAAATAAATGATTAAATGTAAAATAAATGGCAATATATCACACACATTATACAACAAAAATAATAGAGTTTGGAGTACAGTCACGGACACTGCTGGGTTGTAACGACCTTACTGAAGATGAAGATTGTCGATCGTAATGTCTCTTGTTCTCGACATGGAATAATACTCGGTCCACGTTACGTTCCATTATTTAATGTTGTTTGGGCACGAACCTGACGGACTGGGTTTATATTTTCACTCCTTGCATTACAGTAAATTCCATATTTTACAATTATATTCATGCTTTGAACGAAAATAATACCCATAAAAATATCGAACACACGTGCACACCACTCTTCTCACACAAATGCACGTGAAAACAAACACACAAAGCTAAGTTTTAACTTCCAAGTGAATGTCCAAATAACAGTAAATGGAGAAGCACGATGTGCGAAACATGGGATTTTTTACAGAAAGAATGCGTCTATTTTTGACATACGTGGTTTCTATTAATAGACAATGAAACAATTATGAGAGAAATTAACATGCATTTTCTCATGTCGAGAACACGAGACATTACAATCGACAATCTTCATCTCGTATTTCTCTTTGGCATCACTACTCAATTTACAGAGTTCTATACCGGTGACTGGTATACAAGCAGCAGAATTGCAATGCTGGTTGGGTTGTCTAGTCACAAGGCGCTTGGTGGTCAGACATGGATGGCTTGCTTCAGTTCTTCTTCAGTAAGATCGTTACAACCCAGCAATGTCCGTGACTGTACAATTAACTGTGTAATGTTCATTCCAAAATGGGTATACATCTCTGGGTCACCCGTTATTATAGTGAGATATGTCATACAGAATAAACTATAGAAGAAACAATAAATCGAAATATTCATTGGATCCTTAAAGGCCCCAAGTGCCCGTACGAAGTGGCATTATATTTAGCACCAATTAACGAAAAAAAAATAGTTTTTCGGTTATAATATGACGATGCTATAGAAAATAAATAAAAATAAGTTATTTGAACAGTTGGTGACACAGGTAGCTTATATATAATTTAGTCGTTAGCCTTGAAAAAAAACAAATGTGGGGTCTCAAAAGACCCCACATGCCCAGCAGAGGGTTAAGCTTGAACCGTGTATGTATCAAGTAAACACTTTGTTTGCCTACTATGTTTTTATTCTCATTTTCAATGGTATAAAAGAAACAGGAATACACATTATGTTATTGTTTTTATTCACCCCCACCCATGGGGTGACTAGACACATCACAAAAGAAGAGGATGAAGCAAAGTGGGGCTGGTATATTATTATGCCGTTAACTGAATTTGATCGGGCCATTGAGACCGGTTCTTTGGAATAACCTCATACGCGGAATCTTTAACATCACCAAACTTAGGTCGTCATATAAGGAAAAACGTGTTTCTATTTCCCCCAAATGAAGGTGATTTATGCAGTGACATTGACGAAAATATCAGACACCACTGGACTATAAAACAATCCTGCGTAGGGCGCCAAAATATCTAGCTACGGGGCTGATTTTTAGTACATATAAATCGTGTCTACTGGTTATATGTGATTGATAAGCTTATCCGGAAGACACGCGACAGTTTTCTAAATATATGTTATCATGATTCATGTTCGAGGAAGGGTACAATGCACCTCGTGCTCTGGCAGATCCGCACGTGGGTAGGCTGGGAGGCACACGCACAATGGCGCTCACAAGTTCCCTGACTCAGCAGCCACTATTCATCGCTCCAGATACCAGATGACGCACCGTTGTGGAGAGGAATCGTACCCACAACAAAGCGATGCAGACATCTATCTGCCTTTGTTGTGTGGTTGTGGTGTTTGCAAGGAAGCAGGTGACAGAGAGGAAAGCAGATGTCGCTTCTGGTGTGGAGGTTGACGATCTGCGCGCCAGGAAATACACTTCAGTCAGTGTTGCCACATGAAGGGAAATTTCCCTTTTATTATGAATGATCATCATATTTATGTGAAGGGAAAAATTGGTCCAAAAAGGGATTTTGCCCCTTGGAAAGGGAAATTGTGCCCTCAGATTGTGGCAACACTGACTTCAGTATGTTGGTATTTTATCTTATACAAAATTTTAATTTCATTTGCACATGTATAATGTATGCCCAAATGAAAAGGAGATTTTTGCTGTAGCGGCGTTGTATCTAATCGAAGAAAGTAAATAGTTTGCCGATAGATGGCTCGGTGTTTGTACCAGTTTGCAGGTGTAGCTAGCGGCTTCGCCTGCTGTTTCCTCAGTTGGCGCGAGTTGTTTTCCACCGACGGGTGCATTATGGATTCATCGTAGATCAGCGCAGAGAGCTGTAATCCAATTTCTTCGTGCAGAAGGCGAGCATGCTTCACAAATTTATCACAGGATGAAGGACGTTTACGCAGAGCAGTGTCTCTGTGAACTCGGAATGGTACTGCAATACGTTGCCATCAAAAACAAGCGCAGAGGTAAGTTCTCGAAAGGGGTAGTGCTTTTTCCAGGACAATGCTAGACCACATGTGGCCAAGAAGACCCTCGATCTGCTGAGAACATTTCAATGGGAAGTCCTCACACATTCTCCGTACAGCCCCACGTGACTCCCATATCTTCGGCCCCTTAAAACAATCAAACAATCACCGAAAGGTCAATGGTTTACCTGTGACAAGGAAGTGCAGAACACGGTTAAAAACTGGATCCGTAAGCAACCCAGGAGTTTCTACACTGAAGCCATCCACTCCCTTCCTACGTGCTGGTATCAGTGCATCAATATCAATGGCAATTATGTGTAGGTATCATGTTACACATTAATTGTAATTCACATATTATGTAATGCAAATATTCTGTAATATAATAAGATATAACCGTAGTCTCCTTTTTATTTGGGCATACCTTTATACAGAAAGTAATAAAATTAGCAGGATCCTCATGAGTTCACTTAGATGTTTTGTGTATTCAGTACATTTTGTTTGGCATTCTATGTTAATAGAAATCACAGGCATTGGCGTGCCCAAGGGGGAGGTTGTGGGGTTATAGCTCCAGTATTTTTTTTTTGTAAAAAAAAAGAACGTCAAAGGCAGGAGAATATGGCAAAATGAAGACTGGCTACTTAAAAAATGTTCACATAACCCTTCCCTTTCGAAAATGTTGGGGGCGCCACTGGTCACAGGCAATAATAAGGGGACACCCAGATCCTGCAACACTCGCTTTCCTGCAAGGCGTTATCTGTGTTGGCTAACTCTACGGCAGTGGTAGGACTTGCCATTGAAAATTTGCTAATAAAAATCCTATTTTCGCCGTCGAGTTAGGCAACACACACAACACTTTGCAAGGAAGCGAGTATTGCAGGATCTAGGTGTCCCCTTTTTATTGCCCGTGACTGTACCGGGTTTAACAACCTCTGTCTTAGTCTTGATATTGATTTAATACATTGTTGCACAACATTGCAAGATTGAATCATATTGCACTTCTCTAGTGCGTGTGTGTGTGTGTTATCTTCATTTTACTTCTTTCTATTCAGTTAGGATTTCATCTGTCCAAATGGTTTACGTAATATACCAAAGTCCATAAGCAGGTAACAAACGATAATGATTTGATTGGTTTTTTAATTTAGCGTCGCTTGTCTACCACTTTCGGCTAATCGTGACGATGAGGATGAGTGATGATATGATGAAATTGATGAAGGGACACTAACAGAGACCATAAATACCCAGGCCGGGATTCGAACTCGGGACTAGCTCATAATGAAAGCAATAACTATTACTGCATATATTTCCGGTAGTAAATGGTGCGTTGCAATTAATGTAATGAAAATATGCATATGTATGCATATTATTACAAACATGAGCTGTACCATATTATTGTAGCTATTGTACAGGGTGTATCAGAAATCCCTTACCACCCCTTGTAAAATACGCAGTGATGTATTTTCATGGAATTTGATATGGGCGATACAAAATAAGCCTAGGGGGGGGGGGGCACCTTTTGGAGTATGTCACGGGGACGGCTGTCATCTTGGTTCCGCCACTTTGAATTCAACTTTTCTATTTAAAATGATAGGTGGGTCCACACCATAACTTTGCCTGCACCGGTCACTTTGGAGGGATCTGTCCATGCGGGGTTGTCATGCGACCAATAGCACATGTTTTGCTTGTTCACCTCCCCATTTACGTAGAAGTTCGCTTCATTGGAATGGAGTGTCTGCATAGCGGCGTTTGGATTTAGCCGTAATTGCGCGATAGCACACTCGCAAAACTGCACGTGGCGATCTGGATCGTCCTCGGAGAGATGTTGCTGCATTTGCACCTTATACGGATGCCACTTGTGCCTCTGTAGCACCCTGTACACTGAAATGTGACTCATAGCACATTGCATTGCTATACGACGTGTGCTTCGCTGCTGTGACGTCGAGAAGGAGGCCAACACTGCCGTAGCTGTTGCTTCATCCCTGACTGTCCGCGGTCGTTCAGTACGTGGTCTGTCCAAGACCATGCCCATCTCCTCGAATTTGGTTAATAACTGTGCCACTGCAACATGTGACATAGGGTGACGTTCTGACGAAGTTTGAAATGGGCAGCCACTGCACGGGCACTTCTGCCACCCCACAGTTTGACGATCTGGATGCGTTTCTCAGTTGTTAATGGCATGGTTTAGCACCTGCAACAAACAGGTAAACATCACTTTCAGTTGCCAATAACTTTTCACCAAATGAAGTTACATGAAATCTGATTTCAGATTTGACATCCTGACGAAATTCTAGCATATGGTCATGTATCACATGACCCACCTATCATTTTAAAAAAAAAAGTTGAATTCAAGATGGCGGAACCAAGATGGCGACCGTCCCCGTGACATACTCCAAAAGGTGTCCCCCTAGGCCTATTTTGTATCGCCCATATCAAATTCCATCAAAATACATCACTGCGGATTTTACAAGGGGTGGTAAGGGACTTCTGATACACCCTGTATTCGTAGATTTAATCTATCAATCATTCAAGTAACCATTCCTTTTTTTCAGCCTCTCTTTTCATGATCTCCCTCCCCCTTTCTCTCTCTCTCTCATATATATTTTTCTTCTCTGCCCCTTAAAACGTATCTTCATTCTAATGGCAAATAAACATAATGTCAGTGTAGTCAATTTAAAAACAAAACGTTCAGTTTCTCTTTTATAAAAATGGAAGACAAAATACTTTTCTTATATCACCAATAATAAAAGTTCTTCAATAATCCTTGCTGTCGCGATTATCCTAAATAGGCACGAAAAGATACTAAAATATACCTTAGCACTGAATTCGTGTCCGCCACGTTACGGGAAATGATGCTTAAAAAGAAAAGAGTTCTCCAGTTGTATTGAACAACAGTTGCCAGGTCAAACAAACTCCACATTCCATACGCATATTTCCCCCTCTCTCTGCCACTTTCTTATGTCACTCTACGTGGGAGACGGATAACGGTTTATTTTGGAACAACCCAACTCCTTTTCCGGGCGATTATCCAAATAAAAACAAAAGAGCAAAAGCCTTTCGCAATCTGTATGCAAAAAAGGATTCTCGTCGAATTGCGGAAACCATTTTCGTTGTGTTCTAACGGCCACCGCCGAACATAATTCACCACTTTCGGCATCCGAAGCTAACGGAAGAAGCATCCAAGGACTCTGCTTTTATTGTTAATATCGCCCGCCCATGGCCTCTAGCGATTCAACTTCAGTGATAACGGGACATGAACAGTGTTGGCAGGTACTCTCACACAAATTCCCTCTCTTTTTTTAAAAAAAAATCTCACTATCCAAGGCGACTTTACAATGGGGAATATTCAAAGAACGGTTAGGTGACGTCACATGAGGAAGACGAATAGTAACATTATGATTTTAACAGTGTGAAGCGTACACGTTGACTTACGTTCGTTTGCTTTAATTGGAGAAAAAAGTTGTTTTGTGCCATTTTTAAGGGCCTCCAACTTACAGAAAAAAAAATCCCGAATCCAAAAAAAGTGTAAAACCAGTTACTGGTTGTGAATGAATATTAGTTGACAAGAAATTATATCTGGAAGTATGTAGGTTTATGGAAATAATTATAGTTTTTCGTAGCACAGAAATTAAAATGTCCCCACATCCAGACAGCAAAACTAAATTAGGTAGTTTTCACAGTAAATTCCAGTATTTAATGGCAATTTATTATTTTCTTAATTCTTGGTCTGTGCGTTCAGTAGTTCTCGAGATAGGGAAAACTGTCAAATTCGGACCCAGAGTGGCAATTGGGATTAAAAAAAAAAGTTTTCAGTAATTCGGAAGATAATGCAGAATATTCTATAAGGTAATAATGGTGTCATTACATATTGATACTCGAAATGTTTGTTTAAAAATTAGGGGGAAGAGGGGGCTAGGGGTGTAGGTGATTTTTCTGTGGTACACCGCCTTGTCCCCTTTTCCTCCGTTAGAGCCGATACTGCAACCACAGATCCCGAACACTCCACCAAAGGTTCCTGGTTCAACTCCGGACTGCTTCATCGTAAGATCCCAGATAACTGTCAAGCTTGTTGGCAAGCTTACGACAGCTTGCTTGTAGTTTGTGGAAGTAAGTTTGATGTGGCAAGTTGGATGCGAGTTCGACATAAGTGGTATTCGGCACTTTCGCTTTGCAGAAAGATTACTGCCGAGAGCTTACAGCTAGTTACAGCTAGTTATGACAAGCTTGATGCAGGTTTGCCTGCGCAAGTTTGCTGTAACTTAGAGTTGGTAGCTAGTAAGCTAGATTCAAGCTTGCAGCAAGCTCACAGCTTGCCATGAAGAGCTTGCTGTAAGATTATTCACTTGACATGGCAAGCTTCCTTCAGGCTTGCAGCAAGTTTACTGACCTATCCAGGATATTCGTCCCCACATCATAGTGATTAGCCTAAAGAAGCAGGAGGAAAACAGCTGAACTCATATTCTTGTATTATGGCAGAACCCGGAATCGGTAGCAAGAGGCTATGCATGGCTATCTGATGCGTTATGACCTCGACTTCTTGTTTCCGACGGAAGGTAAAATAAAAAAACCGATCTTCCTGACCTTGCCGGGAAATACTTAATTCTCAGCCATCAACGAGGTGAACTGGAGTTATACATCAAGATAAACTTTTTCATTTGTCGGTTTGCGCGATTCGTGATCTGAGAATGAGAATTTCAGCCCATAACCACGGAAGTATTACCACATCATTTGTCAAAGAGGAGCTTATCTGGCAGGCCGCATTTTGACACTGCAGTTTATCTTCTTCTTTTTTTACCCGGCTGATTATGCAATGGAATTGATTGCACCGGTCAATATAATTGTAGACACGGCCTTGGGTGCGTTTTGCCAGTTGTGTCTCTAGAACCGACCGCTAGGTGGCAGGGTTACATATTCAATGCCATAATCAGGCCATCTGCATTGTTATTTCTGAACAAAACGTGCTTATATTGTTCAAGGTTGATTTGTACAGGCGACTCAGTCCAAATCTAATGACCAGACCTGTAGGCACTTTGACTTTCTAAAGAATTAACTTCGGCATTTTTTTATGCTACTGTTATGTAGAGGCAAGGAAGGTAGTAGCTAGCGGATGGTAGAGGAGAAGCGAAGGGGTCCGAATCAGCAGTCACCAAATGGGGACAGGGGAGACAGGAGCCCCTCACTCGGACACTCCGTCCACTCCTACCGCTCCCCCAACTAATGTTAATGAAATATCGAATCATAAGGGTCTTCATTTCTAAGAGTATGGCGATTTTCACATTTTCTAAGTGGTGTATTCTGCATGTTACCACTTTTCCTGTTTATAATACCAACTTGACCAACAAAAATTAATTTTGTATGAGTGTATATATGTGTATATCAAGATTCCAGCGTCGACCTGTGCATAGCTGATTTCTCGTTCATTTATGTCCTGTAATCGTCGCGAATAACCTAAGTTTTAACCAGTTTTAAGAACTGGAAAAAAGCGTTAAATTTCTGAGGACCACAAAACATCATCTGTAGTACGGGCAAATTATTCTAATAGCAGATCGTCAGTGGCAACGCTAATTAGTGATAGACATTCAAAGGTGGTTCAAGAAAACCAACACTACATGTTGTGTTGTGGATGCATCGCGGTATCTTACTTTTCGGGGGTTTGCTCTTCGAGATGATGAAATTGGACATTACTTATATGGACACAAACACAACCCCTACAGAGGGTTATACTAGCTGTGCATCCAGAAGCCAGAGCCTCATTATTCTGCAAAAATGCAGTCCATGGTATATTACGTTGAGGAGAGGTTGGCATTTGAGTGTCTTCGGGAATGGCTACTCCCTTACACCCCAATAAACCTTGCGAAGCTCCGAGTCGAAACCGGACTCGCGCGACCCCTCAAGTCAAGCACACAGATTTTTATTTAAAACATTTCACTATTACAAGTAAAGTAACTGTCGTGTGTGACACTACGTATGTAAATAGACAGTATAATTTATAAGACCTTTGAAATTGTCAATATGTTTGTAAAATCAGATTGTGTTTTGTCTTTGAGACATGGATTTCGTTATAAATTGTTAAGTGGCAGATTGCTGTTAAGTAAAATGTTGGATTATGTGGTGCATATCTTTTAAAATCAACTCGTGCAATCTGCGTGTGTTTGAATACACAACAGTAATCACGTACGTTTGTCACAGAAGATGCTGGAAATGCTTTCCTTGCACTTTTTTGACATCTTTTGAGAAGATTCACTTAAAAATCGCCTCCTCACATTACGATACCTCAATAGTTTCATTCATTCATAGCGAAAACAAATCACAGGAAGATGAATGCTTTAGAAGGGGAAGGGGATTACACAGGTTAATGCTCTACCCAGACATTCCTTCCTGGGTTAGCAGGAAATGGTTATTTTTCAGCCACACCTCATATAATCGTCATCCATTCTTTAATATCCTACTGCCGCGAAGCCGTTTTCATTGGTCAAGTGAACAGTAAGTTCACTATAGAGTGAGGAAAACGATGAGGGAGGGGGCATTCAACCATACTCGGCTGATTGGTTGTCCTCACTCGACTACCCAGCCAGTACTCGCATCAGTACTCTTCAAAGCCGTTTAAACGAGGCTTTATCTTACTGGCTCCCAGCGGCGGCGCCAGGATTATTCGGGGTACGGAAAGAAATTTAGGGGGTACGATGCTGAAAATAAGGAAAACATGAAACACGCATGCAACCATTCAAAACTGGGGGGGGGGGGAAACAGTTTACTTTCCCCTGGTAGATAAGGTTTAGCATAGTGCGAGGGCAATAATAGCACCCCTAATCGCCGCCACTGATTAACATAAATTACTGATTGAAATTAAGTTATAGTGTGTGTGAAATATATAACTTTAGATTGGCATTCATTTTCCAGGGAGGCTGTGCCCTCCTTGACCTCCCTCCTCCTGAACGTCCATGATGATATGTATTAAGTCTTATACTCTAAGAAAGTGGTCGTACGAAACATTCAGATACACGTTCCAGTCTTATTGAACTATGTAGTGAAATACAAAATGAAATGATCCGTGCCTTTAAAACACAATTTTTGAACCTTTTCAATGTAACCAATGGGGTTACAAAATACATAGTACATTGTTCCTTCCGTCATCAGGACAAAACGCGAAGTGCACAGCAAAGCAACTTCGTCTTCGTTAAAATCCCTTCTGCCACACTATCCCTAACAACGAGCTGTAAAATTTCTTCGTGAACATTGGGCCTGTTCCTAACAGTTTCTGAAAAAGCCTGAAATGGTGCGTTTACTAGACACGTTACGTGGAACAAATACATAGAACGTATTAAGAAGAAAAGTACCCTTCACGTTGCAACTCGCATTTAATAATTATTAAATAATAATTATAATTTCCCGAGCACGACTTGATTGATTGATTGATTGATTTAGTTTATTTTACTTCGCGTTTTGTGCCTCTTGGCTAATTTGCGAAGATGGGGATGAGTGATGAAATGATGAAATTGATGAATGGACATTCACAAACAACCAAGCCCGACCGGGATTCGAACCCGGGACCCTTGGTGTCGCAGCGCGATGTGCTAACCACTCGGCCACAGGGTCGGGCCCGAGCACGACTTGGTGTTACCTTGAAAGCAACTGAAATGTTTGCTCCAGTGCGAGGAAGAACAAGTAGACGGACAATAAACAATTTATCGAAAATGCAGAAAAGAAAAAGGAATAAAAAATCATTACTCACATTAAGCTATAGGCAATTATCGAAAACCACAAACGGACCACTTGAAGAAACAAGAGAAGAAAAATGCATAACAACAATGCTGACAAAAAAAAAAAAAGTCCGCTGAAGTTTATAGAGGCTGACGCCAGTGCAGAAAAGTTTGTATGTCGGCATCTCTTTCAGAGTAGTATTAATGCTTGCATGTTTCATCCAATAATAACGGTCTTACTTCAGTACCTAACATTCGGCGCTCAATATGACGACATGACAAAATATGACATTGTAAGGGTTAATGTTTTCAGTTGAACGTAGAGGGTGGTGAAGGGGGTCCGGAAGAAAATTAAGGGGTGCGCAAGCACCCCTCGCGCCCCTTGACGTGGCCCCTGCTGGCTCCAGAACTCACTCGACCAACGGCAACCAGCCTTTGCTCAACCTTCGCAAGGAGTTAAGATCTCGATCTGTTGAGAGCATCTAACTGTAAACAAAGCTTTTGTCTCCGTGTAAGATGAGACTTCGGAAACAACTGAACGACCTTGTGGTTGGATATAGGAAGGGATTAAAAGTTTAGGAGCGAGTCTCGCCCAGGATTTGATCGCTTCCCACTGCCACTTGATTACATAGTCCAGTGTTGCCACATTACGGAAAATTTCTCTCGGTGCAGGGAAATTCATGCAGGAAGCGAGAAATTTCATGAAGACTATAAAAATTGCAAGGAAATTTGTAGATATCCGGCTCACGTATGAAAGTCAAACCGAGTCAAGGAAGAAACTGCATTTCCGTGCAGAGGCGCAACCACGAATTTTTATCTTGGGGGGAAGTACCAGGATAAACGTACCAATAATAATAATACTACTAATAATAAAAATTTTAATAATAATAATGTTAATAACAGTATTATTATTGTTATTATTGATTTGCTTTATTGTGACAATTACTTTTGTCACCAGTCTTTTTTGTAGTTTATGTGAGTGTATTTTAGAATTTCGTAAATACTCTTAACAACTTTCTGTAACCAGTTGTGCTTTTTGGCTTTTCTTGGATTTTTGGTTCCTGACGGCGAGGGTAGGAAAACAATAGCGAGTTGTGGAATTTTTGACACTAAGGGTGACTTTTACATGCTCAACGAATGGAACAACGTCCAAGCTGCCAACCGAGGGGGAGTTCTTTCGCAACACGTGTGAGGACTGCTCTGTTTTTTTTCTCTTCACCCCCAAACCTCCCAAGTGGACAACGAGCCTGGAAGAAAGACCACCGTCCAGCATTTTTTTCTAAGCTAACGAACTGCGAGGCGGTTGATTTTTGAAGTTTCAAGATTTCCTTAAATACCCCTGGACTCCAGAGGACCGACACAGTTTAGCGCCATATTCAGACCGAACACCATCTCCGCGTCACTTTGCGCGAGATACGGAACTTTGCTTTGTTTTAACTTTTCGACCGCGTCGTGTTAATTGCCGTGAGTGTGTGATCCCAGTGACAGTGCCAGGAATTGAGGCCGTGTTAATTACGTGTTTCACGTGCTCCAGTTGTGTTTTTCCCTTTTTGTAAGGAGGGACATTGAATAAATATGGGCGGCTGAGAAAGCTACGAGAGGGACGGGACCTTCGGGTTTCCGATTACTGCTGCCATGAAGCCAAGAGAAGAAGCCAGGACCCTTGCTTAACTATACGACGCCTTAAGTCAAGAGAACCACACCACGACGCTTGTATAACGGCGTCTGAGATGAAAGCCACGCCGCAGCGACAACTCGCATTGCCAACCCAGATGAGAGACGACACTACCACAACGGTGAGACGGATGTTACGCCGAGAAAAGAAGAAGAGATAGAGAAGAGAGAGAGAGATGAAACGACGTCCGCCCTTAGACGACCCGACGCCCTGCGTATCCCCGAACGGCCATTGAAGCCACGATCGGATGCAACGCCCCGAGCAGACAGATGGAAGCGAGGTGCTTTTTCCGCCCATCTTCGTCGCCGCGATGGAAAAGGGAAGAAAAATTAATGTTACGTCTAAGTCGAAGAGACAGTTTTCGTCCGCCAGGAGGACAGACTGGCATAGCCACGAGTGTCGTCAGGACGCCGCTACGAGGATCGTTGACATCAACGAGGACCACACCGCCATTGAGTCGGTATAGTATCCTCCAGTTTTCTCTTTATGTGTGAGAGTGAACATTTGTCCACCTAGGTCGCCACTGGTTTGTCATAACACAAAGCGAGATGAAATCGAACAATGTTGCCTGCAATTACTAATTATTTTGGCCAATCAAATCAAAAGTACTATAAATCTTCATAAATTAAGAACCTATTTCGCTCACCCTTCGAAATTCTATAAACGTAAAGACCTACGATTTGTTATTGTTTTCCTATTCTCGCGCCGAGTATTTATATAATTAATTATTTGACTTTTACCGTGCTCTTTGATATATAGGTATTAGAAAACTAGGTACTAAATAATATAGCCAACTTAATCATTTTTAATATATCCTAGTTTATATTACAGTCGTTTGTATTATCAGCACTCGTGTACTTGTAATCAACTTAATTTCCTCTTGTCATTCATTTAGTGTATGCTTATTTGCATTGTAGTGCCTCAACAATGTGTAATGTCAATTATTATTTACTTTTGTAACTATGACGCCTAGCTAATCGCGTCTCATTCGTGACAGAGTGCTGGCCGCGCTTATTTACATTGAAAGCAAGCCTAAGGGGCTAATAGAAATCTCAAATTCGAAGGTACACGGAAAATAAACCAAAGAGGCGGTTAGATATTTTATCATGTAATGGTATATTGTGTTCACCCCTGCAGCGTGTGTGTGTGAGTGCATGATAGAATGAGAGTGAGGGGATATGTAATGGTTACATTATCATTGTTGTGTTTATATTTGCCGAATACACGTATATATTCGTTATCCTACAGGTGTTCTTGATTCATATATATATATGTATAGATGTATATCCTCGTATGGTCAATATTTTTGGTTTTAGTCCTGAGTTTGAAGCTGTATAGCTTGTCTCCATTGACCAGAAGGGTTATAGTTTTCTATTATTACAACAATTATTATTATTATTATTATTGCTATAAATGAATAACAGCACCACTTTATGCACGACGTGGCTTACCGCCGGAGGTGTAAATAACCGACCCGGTGACATGAACCTGGAATTAAACCGTTAGCTGGTGGTAGGAATCGTGTTTCCTTAACCGGAGACGCGAACCAAGGACCGACGACCGTCCAATCGGGCGGCCGCGGAACCCTGAACCTACGGACTAGCGGTAGAGTAGTTTGGCACCTCGAACTGGGGACTTCGGTCTTCCGGACGAGTGGTCAACCCCCGTTACAATTTGGCATCCCGAACAGGCACCGGTCTTCTTTTTCGCCTTCGTCGGGAGTGTAATGGTAGTAGTTTTACAAGTGCATAATATTTTTTCAGTAAGCGTTGAAATGTTTTTATACGTATTTTGCTATGTTTATTGATATCCATATTTAGTATTCGGTGTTTATGTTATCTCGGCGCGAATTTGATTAACGTAAAGGGCAATTATGTAGGCAAACATCGGCAAGGGCGATATTTCAAGGAAGTATGTTATACAGACTTAGTGGCAATTTTTTGTGTGTGCGCGTCGTTTTTATTTTCATTAGGCTTCTACAAGGTAGCAGGAAAGGACCCGTCGTGTCCTCCTCTCTGCATTTTTGATAGGTAATTGTTTGTATTGTTTTTCTGTAGTGCTTTATATATTTTTGAAGTGCAGATTTATTTTCTGACGACCTCAGGTCATAGTGAGTGTTTTAAATATCTAATGAAATTGAGAAGTGAGAAAATTATTTATCGAAAGATGAGCGAAGCACGGAATTGTGTAGTTTGCGGGATTGAAATCCCATTAGGTGAAATGGACCCGTCGAACGAAGCGCAGCCGCGCTGTAGTACTTGTGTTATTTCGTCAGGAACTCCAGGACACGGGGGCTTAGTTGTAAATACTGAATCCACGCCACCTTCTGAAGATCCGAATCAGCTGACCGTTTCCACCCCGGAAGATGTCGCTCCGATGGAAAAAACAGATGATGCATTGAAGAATGGCGCCGGCTCCAACGACAGGATGTTCGAGATGATAAGACAGCTGATCCGGGCGGAGCATGCAGACACACAAAAGCGAATCGAACAGCTTGAGACCCGATTCCAGGAAGTGGTGCGTGTTTCGGTGGAACAAATGACTGAACGTTTTTCCACGCGCTTGCAAGACAGTGAGCAGAAACTCACCGCGGAAATCGCTCGCTTGGATTCCCGTGTTGATGACCAGGACCAGCAGTTGGCAACACTGTCGCGACGGACAGACCACACGGAAGAGGAACTGACACTTATGAGAAGATCTTCGGCCCAGCTTGAGGCGAGCTGTCACCAAAACTCTGAAGGTTTGAGAGACCGCGTGACAAGAACAATAGGCGAGATTGATGACCATTCGCAAAGGATACAGGCCTTGGAAAAAAGAATGGACAGTTTGGACCTTTCTCACCCTCAGCGACGAGAAACGCCCACGGCTACGAGGACAAACCCAGGTACTTCGGCCACCAGCAATAATGAGGGCCCTTCCTCTGAACTGACGAGTGTCAATGAGCCAGCTGTAAATGAGAGTTTCCCCGGTTTACCCACTCGACCAGCGACCACCAGCTGCGAAGGTCATTATTCGCCACCCACAATTGCGAGGCGATCTATTTTCCCTCTTGAATATAAAACCCATTTCAAAAGATTCAACGGGGCTGATCGAGTTTTACCGTCTGCATTTTTAGAACGGTTCGAAACTACCTCAGAGGAGCTGTCCTTGAGGAATAATGAAAAGATCCTGGTTTTGCGAGGTTTAATGGAAGATCGGGCCAAAAATTGGTTTGAAACGAATGAAGGGCATTTCACATCTTATGAAGCTTTCCGGGAGATGTTCCTGAGACACTTTCAGAGGCCGATCCAAGTAGAACGGATGCTAATGGAACTACGCAACGAAAGGTACAGCCGAAACGCGGGAGTTACGTACGCCCAATATTTCTGGAAAAAATATAATGAATTCAAGGCACTGCAGCCTCAAATGACGGCTCCAGAAATAATCGCGGCGCTGATATATCATTTTCCTCAAGATGTCCGGCGTCACCTTAATGGCAGTTGTGTCTTCGACCCCGACTCGATGTCGCTGACGCTGGAGAACTTGTACCAGTGCTCAGAAGAAGAAGAACGCGACAGGTCAGAGCGCTGGAGTAAGCGTCCCAGAAGAGAAGATGATCGTCACGGCCGGGACCGACGACAGCGAGTTCAGATGGTTCGGCGAGGACAGCACCACGATCCACGCGCCAATGATCAGAACTTTCATCCCTTACCACCTTCGCCACAGAGAGAACAGCGGCAGTACCAGAGAGGCAGACGTGGAGGAGGAAATATGCGTCGACCGCCGCACGGCACAGTGCAGGGTAACCGCGACGATACTTTCCAAAGAGGTCACTTACGCGATGGTTATTACCGACCCCACAGTAGATCAAGAAGCCCGCAGTCGGACCGAGGGACTGACGAGCGAAATCAGGTGCAAACAAGAAGTGACTCTCCAACACCTGGCGTCTCCGGACTTCAGCGTTCGGGAGACCGCTCTTAGAGAATAGAAGTATATGTTAATGGACTAGTTATATTTTTATATTTTTACTCTTGTGTCATTATTGATTTTTTATATGAGTATATTCCAATGTATTATCTTTTTACGTCCTTTAAGGATTGTTTTATTGTGTATTTACTCATAAAAGCATTTTTCAAGTATAGATTCGATTCATATACAGGGTGTTTCAAAAAAGTGTTCATATACAGGGTGTTTTAAAAAAATATGTAACCTTCAAAAATCTCCCCAGCCGAGAGCGATTTTAAAGCCTACAATTTTTTTTGAAGTTAGGGGGGGCGAGATTATTTTACTTCGCTTATTACGCCACATTTGGCTAATTTGCGAAGATAGGAATGAGTGATGATATGATGAAATTGATGAATGCACACTCACAAACATCCATGCCCAACCCTGGATTCGAACCCGGGACCAACATCATTATTATTATTAGTTGTAGTAGTAGTAGTAGTAGTAGTATCAAAGACGATATTGCCCTCGTAAATTATGCAAAAGTGGGTAGAAGTTGGTGCTAAAGCATTTGTGTTCGAACAAACGATTTCAATTATTTTTTAAACAAGCATACAAACTATTTTTGAAAGACAGAAAATGCTTGGCAAATGCATTCCAACTTTAATTCTCTTTTACATTAACATGTATAACTTTCATGCACGATATATGTTTCACATTATGCAACATGGAGCGACGTGGACACTAAATTGTGTACGTATTCAAAGTTTCTTTAATACATGTATATACAACATATATTAGTTAAATACATTACACAACAATTCATCCATCTCACAATAAACCAACAGCAAGAATTACATAAATTGTCTCTCAGATGTGTACGCTCCCTTTCCTCAAAACAATTGTTTTGAGGAAACATGCATTTAAAACAAAATCAATTAAGACAAGTCTTATTTCTCTGGCAATTTACAATGCCTTATAGAGAACAATGACACACTGCGAGCGAAGCGAGCAAGAAAATTTTTGGGTCCAATTTTTTTGCAGGCTGAAATCAATATTGATTTAATAGGGCGCAAATAATTTAACGGGACGCCAATGCACTCTATCTTTTACAACTTCTGTGCCTCCTCGATGATGTAGTGGTAACATCATCGCCTTGTGATCAAAGGGTCCCGGGTTCGGTACTCGGCGGAGGCACACGGGACAGTGGTTCGGATCCCACTTTAAGCTGTAGGTCCAGTTCAGATTAGTCTTTCTGTGCGTAAAGTGGACTTAAAAATACAAATCAGTCAATCAATTTTACAACTTATTTTCATTTAGATCGTTCGGTGCCCAGGGCCCACTCCCGCCGTCCCCTAGCTACGGTTCTGAACCTGATAAGGCCAAGAAAAGCAAGCATTGCTAGCGAAGTGAGCAAGAAAATTTTACGAATAGTGTTTTTATTTGCATAACATTTGGAGTTGTGGGCGGTAATTACCCCCTGCTAGTGTTGCCCACGAGACGAGACTTTGACCTGTCTCGTCTCGTGGAGTCTCGTGGAAATGCTGTCTCGTCACGAAAATATTCGTTTGTCTTATGACACATGGTCAATCTCGTCTCGTCTCGAATTTTTAAAAGCCTGTCCCGTCTCGTCCCGTGGGCAACACTACGCCCCTGCAGGCACACTTGCCCGTCAATGTTTGCCCCCCCCCTTTGCCCCCTAGAACTCATTTCCGCCCAAAGGGTAGGGGGTAGTAATGCCCTGCCTACTACCGTGTGGTTGCGCCGCTGTTTCAGTGTGGACATCGGCGAATCAAATTTATGCCTTTGGAATGAGGGGTGCAATACAATGCTGAATAGAAGTCTAACCAAAAAATGCATTCATTTGCAAGAATATATTTTCATGGTATATAAAATCACATTATTATTATTATTTGACTTAACATGTACAGTCACCTGCAATAAAAATGGGGCACTTATATCACTATTGGCTTCCCCGCAATGCGTAATGCGGCAATATCAGAACGTCCTATTTAGAAGTTGCTATTAACGCATTGCGGGGAAGCCAGTGTTTCAGGATATAAGTATCCTATTTATATTGCCGGTGACTGTGTGTTTGTAATATTTTTGGTTCTAAGTCGATACATGCCCGTAAGGCACGAAATATAAACTGGCTACCAGACGTCCTTACTTCCTAATACTTGCCCCGCCTATTGACGTGAAAATGTTCCGATTCTTTAGTTAGCATAGATCTACCATGTTCTCATTTTTCACCACAATAATCACCGCCGAAATGCACAATTAAAGTAATTCCAATTTGATAGTTTGTAAATTGTTTGCTGCAGTAGTCAAAACAATGAAGAACCAATAAACGAATAAAATAGTTTACAACTGGGGGAGTAGGGTGACGATGGTGTCGTCCTACACCCCTCATACAATCCCCCTTTCCCCTCCTTCGCTCTTTCCAATTGTCTAGACATGACTGTACAGTGAGTAATGTTATTTGTAATATAAAAAGGGTTATATACAGGTCCTTCACATTTTGCAGCAAGAGAGAAACGGAAGAAGAAAAAACACGTACGTGTGTGCCTAGGTTGATGTGTTCGGGGGCACATTTAGGTGTGTTTATGTTCATATAATATACCATATTATGTTACATTACTATGTAATAGTTGTTTAGACGCACACCAGGAGCGTATATTGTAGGCTAGCTAGGCTATCTGCGAAGCCTGAAGTCTAGAGAATAAAATACTGGAGGAAAATCGATCAGAAATTGTAAATTAATTTATTCATATCAGTGAAATGATGATGGTGTTTCTGGAGTTGGCAACCTGATTTCTTGTGAGTTGGTAACATGATTTCCTATGAGTTGGTAACATGATTTCCTATGAGTTGGTAACATGATTTCCTATGAGTTGGCAACCTCATTTCCTATGAGTTGGCAACCTGATTTCCTATGAGTTGGCAACCTCATTTCCTATGAGTTGGCAACCTCATTTCCTATGAGTTGGCAATCTCATTTCCTATGAGTTGGCAACCTGATTTCCTATGAGTTGGCAACCTGATTTCCTATGAGTTGGCAACCTGATTTCCTATGAGTTGGCAACCTGATTTCCTATGAACTGGCAACCTGATTTCCTATGAGCTGGCAACCTGATTTCCTATGAGTTGGCAACCTGATTTCTTATGAGTTGGCAACCTGATTTCTTATGAGTTGGCAACCTGATTTCTTATGAGTTGGTACACTTATTTCTATTCATAGCCTAGGACCACGTGACATAGTGAGATAGCCCAAATCTAGGACTCAGTGTACGCTACTGACGCACACGTATATACACAGTATATTTTCCTGTGAGGCAAATTCTTTTGGGGAGCTCGTGGAAATTTCGGAGGTGCCATACTCCCGGGCAAATGGAGATAGAGAGATTTAGAGATGTATAGAGAGAGCGAGCGAGAGAGAGGAAATAAGGAAGTACGAGCGAGGAGGATGTAGAAACACAAGCATGACATTTTTGTTGAAATAAATTTTGATATTTCAGCACGAGGCAAAAAAAAACACCACACCAATGAAGTTGCATTGTTTCCGGCTAGGTAAGGTATCCGAATAATATTTCCTCCTCCCAAGTAGCTTTCGTGAATCCAGCACTGCCCTTGGGTGTGCATTATCAAAGGGGATGAATGCTTTTCGCATCAAGCCACGATCCAAGATCCCACCCGGCGACCCTTCTAGGGAATTCTGAGGGTGACCGAGAATCGAAACGGCCCGAAGCTGCTGTTCTGGGAAGAACCGAATTCTTGGTTCGACCAAGGCCTTCCAGTTGGAACCGCAACAGCCCACACGGTGCGTCTGATTCTCGCTAGAGGTCACTCTCTGGCACATCCCAGAATCCTCTTCGGCGGGGATTCGCCTTCTCGCGTGATTCCCCGCTCTCGTATTCATCGCATTCGAGGAATTTCCTCTGATTTGGGTGAAGTTCGGTTGATAGGGAAGTCCCACCCTTTTGCAAGTGTTCAGAGAGATGAATTTTCAACCTAAGTTATTTTCTTCTGGAGACTTGTTTGCAGCTTCCGCACCAGCGATGCTCCCCGGGTTCGATACCAGACGGAAGCGCATTGTGGTTCGGGTGCTACTTTAAACTGTACGTCCAGTCCCGATAAAAAAAAAACAAAAAAAAAAAAAAAAACGATGCTCCCAAATTGATTATTTACAAGCATGTATATTTTTTCTAGAAGGGACACAGCATATGCTGTAAGCATATATATCTTACACACACTCACACACAACTTGGGGGCTTGTGCGTGTATACAAGATGTTGCCAAATAAGGTAGAAATTAATTAATATCAGCAACAATAATAAAATAATTAATAAATATATAAAACACCAAACCTTGATTGATTGTTTTTTGTTTATTTTACTTTGCTCTTCTGTCACTTTTGGTTAATCGCGAAGATGAGAATGAGTGATGATATGATGAAATTGATGAAGAGACACTCACAAAGAACACCCAACACCAGGCCGGGTTTCGAACCCGTAACCCACTCTGCGACGGAGGTAACGCAAACGTAAAAACAATTAAACACCGCACCCAATGCAGCAACAATCATTAAAAAAATATTCAAATGCTAAGCAAAACTAAAGAATACAACATTACACCCAACCAACAAGATAATGAATACCCCAAGCACTTAATCCATCCATACCATACATCACCGATAGACTGAAAATCACAAGTAAGGCTAGTAAAGTGAGATGCACAAGTATTGTTCGTCAAATTGTCCACTGTTTTCATAAATTCTGTCTTGCATCGGTTGTCAGCGTGATGACCAGGCGCGATCCATCGCAACTGACAGGTTTTTGGATATAATATTGTGCCTAATATTTTTGAAGACTCAAATGTTCTGTCTTTTATCACCAAGTTTAATAGGTTCGAGAATAGTTTTTTTTTTTAAATTTGATTTAAGCCCACCTTGTGCTCATAATAGGGTAAGCAGAACTGGACCTACAGCTTAAATTTTGATTCAAACCACTGTGGAATATGCCTCAAAAGGGGATCGAACACGAGACTCCTTGAAAGAATAGTTTCTTCTTTTCTGCTTATTCAATCTACCGTGACAATGGGAGGAATTATGATAACGACATGCAATAATAACCATCTATTTGGGACCTCTCAACAGGTCCCGGTTTGGATACTCGGTGGAGCCATATACTGGTTTCGTTTTCACTTTAATCTACACTTTAAACAAAATTCAATAACCATCTATTCCTGCCTGAATCCCTATTTTTGCAAAACAATACGCTAATGGATCTTCTTCAGTACACCCTTCTTTTCAAATAACATTTTGTAAAAAAGTTTACGCACGTGTGATCTTATTAATCAACATAGCTTTCAAAGTTTGTACTGAGAAAGCGTTCTTGTCACTTGTTCACAAATCATTCACACATGAAAACACTCGTTCAGTGGGACATTAGTTTCAGGTAGACATAGGAGAATGTCCTTGGTTCCTGTTTACAATATCGTATCAATCTCCTCTAAATTGAGATTTATAGCTAGCCTAAATTCATAACCCCTGTCGCCAGCCGTTGCTCTCTCAGGCATTCAAAGAATGTCACATCAGTAATTTACAAATCCTTCCTGGTCTATTGGAGTTAAGGTGCTGATCAGCTGGTATTTCAGGCCAACGACCAGGGAAGGAGGAAAGAGAACAAAGCAGAGAGCAACGTGTGGTGTGGGGTCCTTTGCCTGGAATCGCCGAAGAAGAAGGAACTGAGGAGATTGAGCGATCGAACACGTTTCGATATGAACAGCTATCAGCGGGGAATTGTATTATCAGAGACAGACAGGTATTGTTACTTCCAACCATGTTGATCTAGACTTGAAGGTATAAATCCGAAAGCTTGTGTTTTGCCATTTCCAAGTGTGTAGTTAGTACCTCTCGCCCATTACCATTAGGCTTACCTTGAAGGGCGAGTGCTCAAATGAGGATGAATGATTAAGCGAGCTACATCACCCCCCTCAATGGTTAAGGTTCTTGGTTCGATCCCACGTACTCAGAGTACGTTACGATATTATAATGTCCATTTCCGTACTTTTTTTTGTTCGTTTACTTGTCAGGAATCACCTCCTAAAGTTTTTCCCTATAGTTTCTGTTCACCCTGTATATTGCTTACATATAACAGTGCAAGTGTAGGTTAGAATTGAAGCTCCGTAAGGTGAGGTACCCGACTGAAACTCGCCCCTCCAACTGTAATTTTTGGATCCGCCACTCGTGATCACTTCAAACTGAAGCAGTGTTTTCTTCTTTAGGGGTTGAATTATTTTAGCGGGAAATGCCTTGCTTTCTCCCTGCAAAAAAAATCTGCGGACGTCCACGACACACACTGAGGACTTTGTGAGCAATCAAGCAAGACAAGCCTAAACCACATATCTCGCTTATTGCCTCGCTTAGTGGACACTTCGGACGTTCAGCCGGACTATTAAGGAACATTGACCCTTCCCGAGTGGAAAAACAAGCACGCACGCCTTCGCTTTTCGGTCGTTTCCTCTCTTTGGGAAACTTTTGGACGAACGAACTCAATATTCCGAACAGGGACAAGCAGGAAGTCCCGTTAGAACGGTTAACTTTCTCGCAAGTCAATATCTACGCACTGTGCGTTACGCATACAATTTTAGCCACAGAGTTTCTTTACTCCCAAGAATACAGCCGACCCGAACAAAAAAAATTACATGTTCAACATCTTTATCATCCGTCCAAGGTGGTGACTATTGATCGGGACAGTTCCTGTTTTTTGAGTCTCTGTCCCGATTTTTGGGTACATAAAACGGGACTCCAAATTGTCCTTTCTTTGTAACTAATCGGCATAAAATTACTGTAACATTACTTCTGCACTATTACTATGAACTATGACATTGTTGGGTAGAAATTATTTCAAATTTTATTCAAAATATTGAACCTCATCTGTTTACCTGAAACTAATGTCCCACTGAACGAGTGTTTTCAAATGTGAATGATTTGTGAACAAGTGACAAGAACGCTTTCTCAGTACAAACTTTGAAAGCTATGTTGATTAATAAGATCACACGTGTGTAAACTTTTTTACAAAATGTTAATTGAAAAGAAGGATGTACTGAAGAAGATCAATTCGTTGTCAAAAATCAATGAATAATGTCTGATTCTAAAGGACTCTTTGGTTCGAGTGCAATGCATATCACCATATTATATAAGTTTTTAACACAGCATTTATTTATTTAATTGGTTTTCGAAAATAAGTATGACGAAACCGTTTTTATATTAAAACTGGTATATTTTGCCGTCCCGTTCTTCCTTCAGGAAAATATGAAAATATCATGATTTGTTGTTTAAAAAATCTTGTCAGCTCAACCCTAGAACACTAGCATGTTCCCATATTACAGTATAACTAGCGCAACGTAAATTTTACGTACATGAAGCAAACGATTTTCAACATAACCTCTACATCATGAAAACAAAATCACGATTCTTTTTTAATATTATTTTGTTTATTTTCCTTGTATTGGGGTTTTATTCTTAATTTTAAAAAGCGTAAACATGTTGTTTATTTAAACGATTCCGTGCTCCTAGCGAACGTGCTCGTAACGAACACGTGCTTTTAGCGAACACAGAAAGGAAAGGATTTGCAGGTGCGTGCTGTTAGCGAACACACAAACTTGCCCTGTCTTGTTTGTCCTTGAAAGTGGTCAACATGCAAGTGTTGCCAGTGATATCTTACAATCATTTTATGTTTGAAATTAGCTAAATGAAGGATCCTCAATAATTTTGGTTAACTACATGAAAGTTTTTGTTAAAATATTGATATGTTGCATCTTCCTTAAAAATTAAATTTTACATAGGAAATATATAAATGTTAATCAACTTAGGTTACTTCTCGTACAAAAGACAACTTCCTAAGACATTGTAAATGTTATCAATTTTCAGTTGTTCCAAAGCTGTTTTCATCCGGGTGTCGATGTTCATGTAAGTCTTCTTCCTTTTACCGCTAGAGACTCCAAGTTCTCCCTCCCTAATTTGGAACATGGCTAAATGCCTACGTTGTTAGGTGAGGCTAGCTATGTTTAGTTCTCTTAGACTAAATAATAATTTGTCATTGTATTTGTGCTAATGGAACCTAACCTAACAGGCATAACCTAACCTCGTTGGCATTCCTCGTCTGACGTCAGAACACAAGGTAGCAAAACTGTTGTGCGGCAAGGAAGACCCGATTGGAGAATGATGAGGGGTGAGTCAGGTCAGGTCAAGAGGCACCAGTCACTGAGGTGTTTCTCCAAGCAAGTTGGCTTATCAGAATTTGACTAGAATTTGAATTTAAAATTTTGGGAGCGTCAGCACTTAGGCTATTTTGCTCCCGTCACAGTATACGGGGGCCAGCCCCTTACCTCTACAAATAACAACTCTAACGTTGTATAACTAAAATGATAAAATATTCTGACTTTCGTTAAAAGCTGAGGCTGTAAACGGGCACTCAGCACACATAAGGACAAAGAACAGGACAATACAAACAAAATTATACTGGCCATGGGGCCAGTCGCCAGAGCCTCGTTAGTCTTAAGTCCAGGGTGCACTAACGTGGAAGTGAGGTTGACATTTGGGTGTACTACGTGGAAGATCACCCCTTACACCCCAAGTTGGCTTATCACTGGCAACACTTGCATGCTGACCAGATTCAAGGACAAATAAGACAGGACAAGTTGGCGTGTTCGCTAACAGCACGCACCTGCAAATCCTTCCGTAACTGTGTTCGCCAAGAGCACGTGTTCGATACGAGCACGTTCGCTAACAGCACGGCACCATTTAAACATAGAATATTTTAAAAGACTGTCTTGATTGACAAGCCTGTTCGTACATTAAGAATGAAGGCGAAAAGTTCAAACAATGAAAAACAAACAATAATAATATTCATAACTACTGTAAAAAGGTAGTTTCAAATCTTACAAGAAAATAGTGAATAGTGAAAACTTGTAAACTTTGTTTTTTCAAGTCGAATTTACGAATGTCAAAACTACGTGAAAGATTTTTCTTGTATTACTAGAGCTACGTAAAACTGACGTACAGTGCACAATATATAAAAAAAGAAAATCAAGATTTTCATTACCACAATGCTGCCTTAAGACTGACAGACTGCTCGAGGCACTCTAGGTGGAGGGGTGAGTAGGTGAGAGGTGGGAGGTAAGGAAGGGAGTTAAAGGCAATACGAAAGGAAATTTTAAGTACACTAGCGTTCTAGGGTTAAATTACACGGCGGGCCAAAGACAGATTTAGACCCGGGCACGAATCTATGAAAGGGTAGATATACAACCACGTAGAATGGAATGCAGAAGTATTACAAAGCAAATTGCACTTCAGTCTGATTGTTTTACGCAATGAGAGCTTCAAGAGAAAGAACATAAAACATAAATGAGAGAAAGAACATAGGTGTGAAATTTACTGCCAAGTTTTTCAAGCCGATAAAGTTCGAAGCAACGAGGGGCGTAATTTCTAATGCAATTTGATGTCAATGACATAGTGGAGGTGAGTAAATCTCTTGTACAGTGGGATCCATGAGTATTACCGTGCAAATTGTCCATCACCATGTTCGTGCACTTTATTTGACCCAATAAGAGCTTCAAGAATTAAAAGAAAACTCAAAACAAGCTGTTGACAACTTCTGCACCAGCATACAGAAAAATCCATCGCTTAAAAACACATAGGATGCAAGAGAGAAATTAATGAAAATAGTCATGGACAATTTACACGGTAATACTAATGGATCCCACTGTACCAACTGCACGAAGATTTAACATTGCAGGATAGGATAATTCCTAACGCCTGCAGAAGCTCATTCTTCATTCTAATGTTTGACCAATGGCGTTCAACATGCCATCCAAAATTTGTAAATATGTGAGCATTCAATTTCCAAGCGTGTGTGTAGTGAAAGTTTAGTTTAAGAAGATCCACTATCCTTTGCTTGGAGTAAATATGAGTTCCAGTTCCACATCAGAGGCATGACGTATAAAGTAACTATGTCTGAAGTTACATTAAATGTAAACAAGAATGGGATTTTCGGGGAGCTTGGACTCATTCCAGATACGCCCCTGTTTTGTACTCATCAATACAGAGTTTGTAAAAGAGTGAGATGTAATGTACAGTGCATTCGTTTTGGCTCTGGGCCGAGATAGCACGTGAAAAACTTTTAACAACCCTTATAACACAGGTTAGTACTTGTTATGCAATATAAATATAATTGTCTCCATGCTAAAGATACGTGCGTAAATAAGCGAGACGTTACGGGACGAAAATGCCGACATCTGCGCCATGTCGCGCGCTATCTCGGCCCACAGCCTGTTCCGCAACACTCAACCCTTACCGGGCCGCTTCTGGCAGGAAAACCCCAAATAAACAACTAAGTAGGCTCGTTAGTCCTGGGTTCCCATCCCGTTCCTCACCAGAGCGCTCGGAACCAAAGAATCAATCACAGGCAAGAACATTCTGAATTAATGTTGCAGGGTGATTGCTGAAAACTCGCAGAAATGGGCTTTATACATTTATTTACAATTCAACAAAACAAGGCTCGGATTCTTCCAATAATTCTCTAATTTACATTATTTACATTCCTCTAACTTGAGCCCCACGGCAGAACTGCCAAGTGGAAGCTAAGCATCGACGGAACCGCCTCGGGATGCTCTTTCTCATGGGAGGCCACTGGAGACCGAAGATCACTCTCCCTTCTGCTATCCGGTTCATAAACACACTCTGTCCTGTCCTCCGTATGAGGCCATATTTATACTTCCTCCCTCGTCGCATGGAGGAGGGCTGAAAGTTCAAACCTTATTGGCTCTTTTAAACTACACAGAACCATGGAAGAAACCCAAGCATACAGAATCATACACAAACACAAAAAAGAAACAAAAAACAAATACTGTTTGTAACAAGCCAAAACGAACGCACCGTACTAAGGTGTGCGCACGCATATGATAAGGAATGAGGAACAAGAGATGAAAAATGAGACTGGAACGGGAGAGAGAAAGAAAGTGAGACGCAGAAAGATGGAGAGAATAAGAGGAATAAAGACAGAGGAAAGAAGAAAAGGGCATCTTAGCAGCCAAAAAGAAAAGAGAGTAAGAACACAGAAAGGAAGAAAGTGATAGAGGGAGACAGAAAGTAAAAAAGAAAGAGAGGAGTTAATAAAGAGGAAGAGGGGAAAGAAGAAATAAATGATAAGAAAAGGGAACCTTAGCCGCGCATAAGGAGAGAGGGTGGAGAGAGAGAGAGATAAAGAGAGAGAGACAAAAAGGAGAAAAAGAGAAGAAAGGATACAGAAAGAGAGAAAAAAGGTAAGAAAAGAGCACCTTAGCAGCCAAAAAAGTGGAAACACAGAGAGAGAGAGAGAGAGAGAGAGAGAGATAGAGTTAGAGAGAACCATAGAAAAGAGAATTGAGATAAAAGAAGAGGAATTGTGAAAATAGCAGCCGTGCCACTGAAGCAGAACCTATCACAAAAGTTTATTCCACCATTGAGCCACCTGAACGACATTCCCTGTCGGTGTCATCAAAAAACTGCATGGCGTGATCGAAAAACTGGAGTCCTTGTTGTAGTGGATGAAGTTCATAATTACTTGCCATACAAATTGGACTCTTAATATGCCTCGTGGTAAAACTGCATTGTCTGTTGTGCATGTGAAGCGGAAAGTGCTTGTGAATTTCTGTGCAAAACAGGTATCAATCGTGCAAAAACTAGGTTGGTTAGTGTTTTAACTCCACTTTATGCACAGTAAGGCTAATCGGGACTGGACCTACGGTTTAAAGTGGAATCTGAACCACTGTGCCATGGGCCTCTACCGGGTATCGAAACCGGGACCCCTTGATTATAAAGCGACGACGCTACCACTGCGCCATCGGGAGGCCCAGAAACACTAGGTTACAGGGTACAGTGAAGATAAGTTAAATACTGTACTTTATGTCGTAAGTCTCCGGGAGGTTCTAATTAGCCAACCTAATTACCCAATCGCTGTTAAGATGTTCAAGGTCACTAGTGAGCGTGTCATTGAAGTGTTTTTCATTTTGCTTGTGGATTATTTTCCCCGCTATCAATATAATCTGTCGAAAGCAGGAAGATTGCAGAATTTGCAACTTACTAGGGTGATGATTAGAGCCCGGAAGTTTGGCAAAATGCCTCTTTTTATCTACTGAATATATTGATAAAGTTTTTCCGGATATACGTTTCTTATGTTGTTTCGAATGTTTTGGAAGCCTTTTCATTTTGCCTATTTTGCCTATTTGGGACCCCACTGCCTATTTTTAATTATAATGCCTTTTTTTGCCTTTTTTCAATGAAATTTGACATTTTTTTAAAAAAAATGTGTATATAAATTTTTTTTCTCCCAAAAAACGTTGGTGGCATTTATTTTTCTTCCGTTTATTATGTGAATAATTTTCGCCTTATTTAAGTAATATTGAACTCATGCATGTTTCAACATTGCTGAAGGAGAAAAGTGTGAGAAAAAAGTATTTCATGCTGAGTCAGGATATTGCCTTTCGGTTAACATTTCTTGTGCATGATTGACTGCTGAAGTGGACAGGTTGATTTTGAACACAAAGAAAATATTTCTGAAATCTCCCTCTCGAAACCGAAAATTTCAGGAAGTTGCGATTGAGCTTAGTTTACCTCAGCATCCAGTCTTGACGAGATAGGGAACCTGGATATCAGCAGCTATATATTATGCTAACAACCTTCAAAAAATCAGTGAGGTGATCGATGCTCTTCCAGAAAATGAAGCGGCTTCAATTCGTGAAGTGACAAAACTCCTGTGCTATTCAAGTTTACTTTTGCACATTATGGTGCATTGCCAGAGACAATTACAATTATAGCATCTATGAAAATCTTCGAGGAATCTATGCAGCAGATGATGGAAGTGCCAGGAAAAATGGGGTGAGCTGTTGCGGAAAAGTGCTAACGGGTAGTGAGTGCAAATGAGGACTTGAAACAATTGAAAACAATTTGTGATATTCTAAAAGGTGAAAATGCTGTTACCAAAATGAGTCCAGCTACATTAGCTTGTTATATGTATGCTCCAATAACTTCTGCCGAAGTAGAAAGATCATTTTCTATTATGAAAAACATTCTCTCTGACAGACGACTATCAATGAATGTTTAGAACTTAAAAAGCACCTTGTAGTTATGTGCAATCAAGACGGAGAAAATTGAAATGCTCTTCCCAATTTAGATTTTAACATTTTGCCAGAAATTATAGATAAAAGTAAGCGACTTCTAAATGTGCCTTTTTTCGGTTTATTTTGCATTTTTTTCATTTTTAGTGCCTATTTACCACATTATAAATGCCTTTTTGCCTGCCTATTTTAACGAAAATAAATGCCTGAACTTCCGGGCTCTAGTGATGATTCTTCCATGTGTCTAGATTGAGAATTGTCAAGTCTAGATGTGGGAGTGTTTCTTTCTTTCTTTTTTTTTTGTATGTAACTGAGGAGAAGTAGAGTATCGAGACGAGACTTGGGAAGAGGCTTGTGTCGTTCTCGTTCTCGCCTCGGTCTCGAAGGGTAAGCTTGGGTCTCGTTTGTAGTCTCGTAATATACAGGATAAGCAACACATGCAGAGTGTCATCTTACAAATTTTCACAGCGTAAAGAGGTTACAAAGGTAAACATTTTTTCTATATTTTTTTTCTTTCTTCATGCTTCGTTTCGACGCTACAAATCCCCAGTCTTGCCACAGAGGTCCCATTCTTCGAGTCCCCAGCATGGATATTCTTTGTAAGTGGGCCTTCCTTGTCGTTGCGATTAGCCATAAGTGCCACCAAACACCAGAGTTTCATTGATAGCGTTGATACCTTTAAAGTTTTCTAATGACAACTGTTCAGCTAATATAGCTGGAGCCAAGATGACCACCATAATTGATTAATTGAAACGAGAGTTTTGGGTGCGTCAGTGCTTGGGCTATTTGCAACCAGTTACGTTATGCAGGATCCAACCCCTTAGCATTAATCAACACGTCTCTATGATGACTAAAATCTCTTTACCAAGTAAAAAGCTGAGGCTGTAAAGCAGCGTTCAATATACATAAGAACAAAGCACAGCCCTAGAGGATTATACTGGCTGTAGATCCAGGCGCCAGAGCTTCGTTGGCCTACAAGACTGCAGTTACCGGGATATACTACGTGGAAGTAAGGTTGACTTTGGGTGCCGTAGCATTCTTCGTAGCATAGCCAATCAGAAGCGACCTCTAGGTCACGAGTGCAGATGTAATGGCGGCCGAGTGAGATGTAAACAATGTATCACTTCACATTTTTAAAAGCCGATAACTATTCAACCGAGAGGAATAACGTTTCCTATAAAATGCTGTTAGGTACACAATCAATGGCACTGCTTAAATACATATTTTATAACGTATACAGTACACGTATGGAAGAATAAAGTAGTTGTTTCAATTGTAGACACCCGGTACTGGCTCATCTCGTATGTCTTTCGTGCTCTGTGCATGTGTGAGTGTGTGTGTGTGTGTGTATATATATATATAGGGTGTTCCGTATAGGACGCCGAATTAGAAAATTAAATAAAAATAGGGAAAATATCATGAAATTAGTTATATTTCACATATATGTAAGCAGTAACATCTCCCATTTACGTATGACAGACAATGTCAAGCATATGTCCACCCCTACTGAGTCTGCATGCATTTATACGCTCCACAAAATTATTGATAACCCTCTGTCCCGATGCCTCCAATCACCCGTATGATTTCCGCCTTCAGTTCCAAAAGGGTTCGTGGTTTGTTGGCGTACACCTGTGATTTTACAAACCCCCATAAGAAGAAATCACAGGGTGTAAGATCACACTCCACCTGCCAAAACCCACACCACACAGTCGTTCTCAGCGGATGGATGGATTTCACGCTCCTGGATTATTCGAGGATTTTCGGAAGGAAACCACAACAAACGAGTCAAAACAATTGAGGCTACATTAATCGGTATGACAACAGATGCCAACATTGGTAAAAACAGGTCTGCCAACCTCGAAACAAAACAATAGCACTCGATTCAAATTCGGCGTTCTATACGGAACACCCTTTATATACAGCGTGTCCGCAATGAGACTCCAACATTTTGAAAGACTATAACTTTTTCATTTTAAATTGTACAGCTGTGATTCCGGAAGCAGAAACTCAAAAAGTTTATGTGGTAACGTTTTAGTGCGCGCAATAGCCGTAGTGGCGCTGCAGCAATCGATTGTTTGAAAATTGAGATTCCAAACGAGCGTGCACAGGTTGTGTGGTGGTGTGCAGAAACGAAATCACTTATTCAAGTGCAACGAAACTTTCGTCGTGTGTACAATAAGGATCCTCCGACATTCACGACTATAAAGAAGTGGTGTGATCAGTTTTTGGCGACCGGCAATGTTTTGAAAGGACACTGTGGTGGTAAACCCAGAATCCAGGAACGGGTTGTAGAAAATGTGCGGAGGTCATTCGAAAGGAGTCCACAGACGTCAGTAAGACAAGCAGCGAGAGAACTTGGTATGAAACGGTCGACAGTTCACACAGTTCTTCACTGCTTGTCTTACTGACATCTGTGGACTCCTTTCGAATGAACCTGTGCACGCTCGTTTAGAATCTCCCTTTTCAAACAATCGAGTGCTGCAGCGCCACTACGGCTATTGCGCGCACTAAAACATTAACACATAAACTTTTTGAGTTTCTGCTTCTGCTGCTTCCGGAATCACAGCTGTACAATTTAAAATGAAAAAGTTATAGACTTTCAAAATGTTGGAGTCTCATTGTGGACACGCTGTATATTAATCTTATCTAAAGTGCTTTGCACGCTTTGCATCGCAATCGCAAATGCTGAATGTCACAGGAAATGCTTCCGTGTAAAGTATTTACTGCTATAAAAAGATGCTACAACGATTTTACTGAGTCTTGAACGCTCTGTTTCAATGCTAATTTGATTCTTGTGCTGACGGTTTTAGACAACCTCACGCGTCCCGGCGTTTATATCGAAGGACACGCATTTCCTGCGTAGGGGCTCTTTGTGTCTCGTATGCTAATCAACGAGCGCTGCTGGGTTGTTCTTGAGTATCCATGGGAGAGGGCGCAAGGTCTCACGCTGTTGACAATGCAATGACAATACCCGCGCTGTTTACAAGACCTCCGACTGCGAGATGTGCTTGAATAGACGGTGGACAAAAAACCTCTACGATGGGCTTCTTCCAATCGACTTTCTTGCATGCACAGTCTCTAGGAGACAATGGGGCTCGAGGTCATATGGGGAAAAAATTGGCGGTGACGTCTTTTGGGTTATTGTGTGTGTCAGTGGCGTACGCAAGGAGGGGGGTTACGGGGTTTAAACCCCCCCTTGAGCTTTTAAAATATTATGAAAAATGCTGTGGAAAAAATAAAAATGACCAATTTATCACTGTCAAGGACCTGCGACAGTACTACTACTACTACTAATAATAATAATAATAATAATATAATTTTAATTATTATTCCCATGCAGCACGAAGAAAAGCACAGCATTCCAAACACGCGTCTTTAAGAGTGAATGCCTTGAAAATAAACACGAATTCTTGAAAATAATGTATAAGGGCAACTATGATTTTAAAGAGCAAAAAAGTTGTTTTGTATCTCTGCTGCAACAATGTTCAATGATCATTTATTTTTTTGTATGAACAATGAGCATTAACTAAAGAAAGTTCTTGGTTCGTTGAAAGCGGCTAATGTATAGACAAAGGCTAGGCCGACAAGAATAACTCAGTCACCAGTCCACCTTCCCGCGGCACGTTTGAATTTCTGAATTCAAATGACAATAAGCTTAATTATTGTAAAATGTTTTGTTGGTAATAACAGTGAGACAATCCAGATGTGAATTATCGGGGATATTTATGCGGCGACAAAGCCGGAAAAATTCCAACCAATTCCGGGAATCGAATCCGGATCCCCCGCATGGTTGTTAGATGCCCTACTAACCAGACCCCCGCAACTTCTTGGATGAGTTCCGTACTTTGATTATTTCAATTTACAAGTATTTTAATATATTTTCTAGTTTTTATGGATTTTCTTCACACTTAAAATGTCTCATCTCGTTAAGTAGACAATTATTTCGTAAGAAAGAAAAAATGCTCTAGAATCTGTTAAAAATCGAATTACTAGAAATTAATTCCGTTTTATTGCTTTCATAAATACTGTATTTATGTAGATCTCTACTACTTAATAGTAGTAGTGGTATTAGTAGTATTATTAGTAGTAATTCAACTAATTAATTAATTATAAGTATTATTAATTAATTATGAGTATTATTATTTAATTAAAGTATAATAAAACAATGGTAATGTGAATTTGGAGAAAGTTTTAGATATAACCCCCCCCCCCTTGATGAAATCCTGCGTACGGTACTGGTGTGTGTTTTTCTTGTTGTTGAAAGTGAGTTTTCTGCGGCGGTGAGTGATGTTTAGAAGAAATTGATGTGTTGTTGGATGCCGTGGGCCAATGAAAGTTTTCGCTTCGTGGGGATGGGATGCAAGGCTTTTCTGGAGCACTTAAATTTACAATATTATTAGTGATTTGAGTTTGTCCACTGAATGCACAGTTAGGCTAATCGTGACTGGGCCTACAGTTTAAAGTGGGATCCGAACCACTATGTGCCACCACGGGTTATCGAACCCGGGCCATTTTTTATAACGAGACGACGACTTTACCACTACGCCATCGCGGAGGCATATTTAATAATAATAATAATATTGTTGTTATAATATTAACATGTATTTATGACTACTACTAGGCTACCTAAGATAATGTTTTCACCTAACTAAGAAAATTAATAACAACATTTCATGTTCATTTGCAATACTGAAGCATTTCTTTATAGTGCCTCCTTAGGTGGCTATAAATTATGACTAACATTAACTAAAAAGAAAATATTAAGGTAATTAAACAGACATATGTTTATTTATCATTCCTGATTCTATTTTCTTCTAGAAAAACGTATTTTTGACATGTTAATCCAGAAGTCTTCTTGTACACCAAAGTTAAATGAACGAATGATTTGATTTGTATTCCTTCCCGTTCAATGTTTGATTGAGTTGGTATTTTAAAGTTCACTTTATGCACAGTAAGGCTAATCGAGACTGGACCTACAGTTTAAAGTGGGATCCGAACCACCATGTGCCTCCACCGGGTATCGAACCCGGGTCCCCTTGATTACAAGACTACAACGCTACCACTGCACCATCGGGAAGGCTTGCGAAGAGGAGCATTGAATTGTGACAAGATGAAGGATACATGACAAACATATGAACAGCACGTACAGCCTCGTTCCAGTCCATCCATGGTGTGCTACGTGGAAGGGAGATTGGCATTTGAGTGTCTTGAGAAGAGTCACCCTTACACCCAAAAAATTAAATGGTGTTTATGGTAACAACCTAATAAAATATTGTTTTTTCAAAATTTTACTTAAAAAATATGCAACTGGTTTGGCAATTATGGAGGTGTAACAACCTAACAGGTGTAACACAACACTTAATCAAGTGTTAAAGGCCCCCATTTCCGATGTTGTTTGACAGCAAATGGTGTAACAAGACACTAAAGATGGTGCTAAACAACGCTAATTCCGCATTAACACCAAAAGAAGTGTCATATATATATATATATATATATATATATATATATATATATATATATATATATATATGCAACTGAGGTGGCACTAAAAGTGGTGGCGTCATGACCATGAGCTTGACCATATATATATATATTTTTTTTCCGAAAAGAGTTCGTCAACTCATTCTTTGTGTGCAAACCTATAATGTGTGAATGTCGGAACAAGACGCTTTCCTTTAAATCCATATTTTTACTCATTCTTGGCCAACAATAAGAAACATAGAATGCTTGTTTCTTAATAAAAAGTTGGGCACGCTAGCTGTCAGTTTTATAGTACTTCGATGCTATGGTGGTTATACGTACTTGTTACGACATTTAAAAGCAGAACGTTATTTACTTTTTGTTATGAACTTACGTAATTCCATATTTGCATGGGTTTTTCTAACTATAACGTTATCACAAGCGTAACCTGTCTCAAGGTTATTGCTAGTGATTACTCGTGTGTATGTGTTGAAATGCATATGGTTTTCCCCTTCACACGCTGTGCACATACATGCGTATTTCATTTGTGTTATTTTATTTCGCTTTTCTGCCACTCTTCTTGTCTAATCGTGAAGATGGGGATGAAGAATGATGAAATGAAATTGATGAAAGGCCAATCACAGACACAATACAACACAAACCCTTTGAGAGGAGTGAGTCTACACACCAGTGGGTCGTTAGTCTGCAAAAATACAGTCCATGGCACTGTCGTACGCAAGGGGGGCTACAACCCCCTTCATATATTTTGAGAAATTAAACATTTTGAAACGATATTCCGTTAAGAACTCGCAAAAAACAAAATATGTAAATGCAAACGACCCTAACCCCGAAATTGATCCCCGATAACCATTTTTGTCTTCCAGTACAGTTTTAAGAGAGTGAAAAGCTCCAAATATATGGAATATTTTATTGTGTATCTCCCTAGAACGAAGCCATGCACTATCCCATTTACAATCCCAGCCCCCTCCCCTAAAAATTTGATTACTTTCTGAAAAGACCAACCTCACACACTACACGTAAGGAAGATATACCTATACATTTATGTTTAATATGTGTGTGTGTGTGTGTGTATACATATATATTGAATATACGTATATGCTGGTCCCTGTGGCGGAGTGGTTAGCGCATCGCGCTACGACGCCAGGGGTCCCGGGTTCGAATCCCGGCCTGGGCATGGATGTTTGTGAGTGTCCATTCATCAATTTCATCATGTCATCACTCATCCCCATCTTCGCAAATTAGCCAAAAGTGGCACAAAAAGCGAAGTAAAATAAAAAAAATTCAAAATATTGAATGTATGTATGCATGTGTGTGTGCACACACACACAAGCAGTTGCTTTTTATAATAACTTGGTTACAATTAACATTAGGCTATTTTAACTTTTACTTAGTGTGTGTGTGGAGGGCACCATGACAAACAACTATTCTTAGTGACAGGCACGTATCCAGAGGGGGGGCTTATGGGGCTTGAGCCCCCCCCCGAAAGTTTTAGGTTTACACTAGATAAAATGAGGCTTTGGTTTCTTGTGGTGTGAAATAAAATAATGTGACAATAATTTAAGAAGAGAAATAATTATCGAGGCAAGACGAAGAAAGTTCCGTAACCCTGTTATTGATAATAGCACGTATCCAAGATGGGGCACAGGTGTCTCGACCCTCTCCCCAGGAAATTTTTCAGTTTACGTTAGATAAAATTAGGTTTTTGGCTTCTTGAACAATGTGAAAATAATGTAAGGAGAGAAATAATTAACGAGGCAAGACGGAGAGTGTTCTATAACCTTATTATTGTCAATAGCACGTATCCAAGGTGGGAATAAGGAAGCTTGAGCCCCTCTTCAGGAATTTTTTTCTGTTTACATTAGATAAAATTAGGATTTTGGCTTCTTGAATAATGTGATGATAATTTTGGGAGAAATAATTATCGAGACAAGACGGAGCATGTTCTATAACCCTGTTATTGTTAATAGCACGTATCCAAGGTGGGGTTGAGGTGGCTCGACCCTCCCCCCAGATTTTTTTATTTTACACTAGATAAAATTAGGTTTTTGGCTTTTTGAATAATGTGACGATGATTTAAGGAGATAGACAATTATCGAGGCAAGACGGAGAATGTTCTATAACCCTGTTGTTGATAATATTGCACGTAAACTTTTCTTGCGCTTTCGGTGTTGTCTCAGCGCACTTGAGCACTATGTAGAGACTTGTCAGCATTTGGAAGCTGCACAACAAAGGTAGCGCCACACGTAGGGCGATTCGTTGTAATTTCTAATCTCTGGAAGGCGGGAGAGGGTACGTTCTTGAATGAGAGAAGGAGTCAACTACTGGCAATATTAACGAATCGTTTTATATGGGGAACGTTCTAGAATATAACGAGGATATAAATACGCGGATTCAATTTTTCGGTTGATCTGTACAAACAATCGGTTAATGAGATTTCAGAGGTAAGTGTGACAATTCATACAGTCGATTGGTAATCAGATCAGTCAGCGTCCCATGGTTGCTTTATAAGATATAGTGATTCGAAAATGAAGACATTGACGACAGCAGAACTTCCGGGGCCTCAGTGTAGTGCTAGTTCGGTTCGAGGGCCGAAGAGATCAAGGCGCCTCTCTCTCTCTATCTCTATCTCTCTCTCTCTATCTATCTCTCTCTATCTCTCTCTCTCTCTCTCTCTCTCTCTCTCTCTCTCTCTCTCTCTCTCTCTCTCTCTAAAGTGAATATTTCAGCAGTACCAGAATTGGAGTGGTTTATTAAAACAGAAATAAGCTGCATAGATCAACTGAAAATCAAAGTTTTGAGTGATGATTTACTTTTGCCAGAACTGAATTTCGTATATGCAGTCCGAGAATTTCATGGTATAAAAAAATACTTTTGTTTAAGCCTACTGGGTTCGAAACACATTCAAACACTTAACTACCATAAAGAGACAGCCGAAAATTTTATGAATGTCGAGAAGAGAAAGCAAGAAGATGTTGCATATGTAGACATTTTAGGCGGAAAGTTCAGGCTCTACCAACTGAGCCACCTAGCCATCCTTGACTTCAGCCGACTATTCGTTAAAATGTCTACATATAGTACATGTCCTGTGTATATCAAATCGTAAGGTGTTGCCTGTATAGTAAACAAGCACAGAAAATATAGGAGAGAGAAGAAAACTGAGGATCATTCCCACCGGTTGAGGAGAATTTTTTTCTGTGGTCAACAAGAGCTACTACTTCGAGGTGACAATGACAGTGGCCTAATAAGGGAGATTTCACACCGTGTCGCCTAAAGATTAGGTTTGTGCGGCCTTTTGTGTCGCTACGGTGTGAAACGTTGCTGTTGATTGGCCCATTCCAATCGTCATGTATCGCGTGTCCCTTCGGTCTGACACCTTCCTAAGTCACAAGGATGGAAAATTAGGGCCTTGTTAAGGTTAGGTGTGAAGGCAGGCAGACGACAGACAGCACCCTAAAGGATCATATCCAAACCGCATCTTACTTCAATCTCCAATACGGAATAATAAAAAACTTCTGGTGAGTTGATTTTAAAAAATGTGTCCGAGATATCCGAGATAAAGAGAGGCGTGTCCAGGATTTTCGGAAGGGAGAGGGGTTACGCATACTATTTTTGGTGGTCAGTCCTGATTTTGATTTTTTTCCTGTCTTTGACGTTCCTCTTTTTTTATTTTTTTAAAAAAGAATACTGGGTCAAATGGGGTTATGACCTCACCAACCCTCCCTTGGGCACGTCACTGGAGATAAATGAGTAAGCATTTGATCATACTGGGAAACAAAACATTAAATGTGTTGGGAACGGATGGCTTTTCACTGTGCATTAATTGTTTCGTGATCCACATGTATTCGAGAAGACTTCTTTTGTTTCGTGCCGATATATGACAAGACAGCTGAAGCTGTGACAGGCATTTTTGAACACTTGTGAGTGCTAAGGCCTGAATCTGAACAATTTGGTGGGTTTCGGCTTTTATAAGAGCTGCAAACATCGAAGGACAAGACACGTTAGTGGTGTTCAGGCTCGAATCAGAGAGGAATATTCGAGAGCTGTCTGCGTCCAGTTTGCAGCCCACAATTTGAATCTCGCGTTGTCGAGTGGATTGTCCATCCCGTGCATGTGTAACAGCTTCGTAAAAACACTCAAAGACACCATAGATGTTTTATGCCTGATGAGAAGAAATGGACAAACACACATACTGAGATGGTTCCGGCACACAATGTTAATGCATGGAAACAGAGGAGTCGAGTGGTACAAAATGTTCCGATTTTACGTTCTGATTAAAATGACAGCCTTACAGTGGCGACGATTTAAGGGATAGTTGCTCCCCATTTTTTATTTCTTGCCTCAACATTATGGCCTCTCAATGTTAAGCCTTGTCTACCAAGAGAAAGTAAACTTTCCTTGCAACGCCCTCCGCACCCCCCCCCCCCCCCCGGGGGGGGTTTGGAACCCATTTGCCAACACTGGTCTTGAACATACAATTGTGAGGTTCTTACTATACCCTTACAAATTGGTGTTGAGCGCAACCCGAAAGGAATTCCTGGATACGTGCCTGCTTAGTGAGGTTTTGCTCGTTGAGGTCACGTTTCGAATCATACACACACACACGGAGATAATGAAAGAGAAAGGCGGGGAACGAATGAATGAGAGACGAATATAGGAAAAATGATGAAGCAGATAGATAAATATGAGAACGAAGGAGATAGAAAGTAAAGATTGTTTAGAAACGGATAATTGAAGACTAAAATTGGTAAACGCTGTAAGTGCCACAAGAATTCAAACACCGTTTTTCACGTTAAACTGTGAAATGTGCCATGCTTTATAATGTGGTAAACGTGAAATGTGGCTGGTAGCCCTCTAAGTAGTTCAAAGGACGCGTAAAGAGTTCATTAGTGTGCACGTTCTTACGGACTGATGTGCGGAACGATGCGATTTCCAAACACTTTCGCTTTTGGCACTTACAATGTTTACCACTTTTAGTCCTCAATTACAGACAGAAAGAATGAAAAGACAGAGAAACAGAAGAGAAAGGAAAACGAAAATGAAAGTAGGACAAGGAGAGAAAGAGATGGAATTTAATAGAGGGAGATAGAGAGGAAGAAGGATAGAAAGAAAAAAAGACAGAGAAACAAAGAAAAAGAAGATAGAATATGTTCAAGAATCAGAAAAAGATAGAGAAACAAGAAAGAGAGAGAGGGGATGTAGTATGTAGAGTAACACAGGAATAGAAAGAAAGAATATAATCAAGAAACAGAAAAAGAAAGCGGAACAAAGAGGAAATAGGAAAGAGTTAATGAGAGGCAGAAATAAAGAGAAAGAGAAAAAGAAACAAGACAAAGAGAGAAAGAAAAAGAAAGAAAGAATGGAGAAGAGAATAAAGAAAACACAAGGAAAGAGAAAGATGTAGAAACACTGGGAAATGAAGTGTGTGTGAGTGCCTAAGAAGAGAATCTTAGTTGTCAAAATAACAGAAGCAGAGACAGTATTTCCTTCACCCTTGGTCCTTGCAACAAAGTTCTCCCGATGCCACTGTCGCAACCCCAAACTTGGTGAAGTTAATGCGAATTTTTTAAACATCCAGTGCTTCTTGCCTTTATTCACTTATAAAGCCAGTGCGATTCTTCTCTTCCGTACAATTTCTTTAAGCACTCTTCTCAAACCAGTTGAAACTGACACCTACACTTTCTCTCCTCAATGGACACGATGCACAGTTGGCGAGTGCGAATTGTTGCAACACGCACTTACATTGTGTAGGACCCGTTACTCGCCACCGAATCACAATCATAAGCGACTTGTCGTTTTTGCCACTTGACTTTCTCCCACCGTGCAACGGAACAATGACCCGTGACATTGAAATATCTCCTTCTGCCTTTCTTTGAACCAATTTTAAAGTTCTTGCGGGGAAATGGTGAAAGTGTTTTGTTATAACTGTTCTTTTGTTTATACGACTGACTGCCATTCGCTCAAGTAACGTTTGGGACTAGGCCTACACTAAATATGGACCTTTTCGTGTATTTCAGTGGTAGAACGTTGCACCACATTGGCGCTAGTTACCGTACTGATGAAACGTTGCCTTTGAAACCGTAAAGTTTCGATTGAGAACTGATATAAAGTTTACTGTTATAACAGTGCACATAAGTGACACTGACTCAATATGCTACAAAATGACAAATGCACAACCGAATCAAATATAAATCAAAATTATAATTCCTTTATTTTCAGGAAACGAATTGAGTATTTTCAGTTATTTAACGTCCCTTGACTACCAGTGCCACTTTTACATCTTCTAATGGTGACGATGATGAATAAATAGGAAAATCTGTTTCAAACTCCATAAAAATCAACAACATGGTTGCGCTTCTATACATGCGTTCAAAATTCCACCCAGCCTTGTCTATTTATTTATTTATTATGTATTGGTCGTCATTCCTCGCCAATAAATATTCGTTCGCTACCAGCTTTGGCAAACTCGTCATACTCTCACCTTGTATCTCAATTATAGATGCGAACTGGCTATTGAAACAAGTTTTCTGCATATATAGCACATCCTTTGAAGATTTGTAATTGAGAATACATTTTAGAATTTCCTCGTGCCTGCGTTAACCTTGAAACGCATTGGATGGAGTTTCCAGCATTTTCTTTCCTTATAGCGCGGGGAGGCCCAGCAAACTTGCATGTTAAATGTCTGTCATGTATAGGCTTTATTGTCGGGATAAAAGATCAGGGAACATCGGATAGCGAAGTCCGAGCTATGAGTATGGACCAGTATGAGAGAGAAATTTCAACAGATCTGCTACTACTGCAGCTTGCAACACTGGTGCTGATTTTTCCTTATCGAAGACAGACCGAATCAAGCCGCTCGCAGCGAACTGCGGATCTGTGGACGTTTCCCTACCATCAGGTTCGCATCCACAGGAGGGACGATGGCCCCCTCCGCTTTACATAAACATGGGTAAAATTATGCGTAATTTGATTGATAACTGAAGTGTTTACATATGTTCTTCACATTTATAAGAGAGAGAGAGAGAAAGGACAAAGGAAGGAAGAAGGGACATCAGGAGGAAAAAACAGAAGAAAGAACAATTAGATAAAGAAACAAAAAGATATGCAGAAACAGGGGGAAGCATGTAGAGGTGGACTTGAGTTTTTTGTTTTAAAGTTACTTTATGCACGGACAGGCGAATTGGGACTGGACCTACAGTTTAAAGAGGTATCTTAATCATCCTGTGCTCCCCATCGGGTATCGAACCAGTGGCGTAAATATCACCCCCGCAACCTCCGCGGGGGGGGGGGGGGACGAGCAGTAAGAATGAAAAATTAAGAAAGACCGATAGTTCACAAAAGTTTTCTTTTCGGCGTTAAAATATATTTTCAAACGAACATATTATATTTTTATGCCCCTACAACTGCAAATAGAAAATGTTAATCACTAGAAAAGTAGAAAGTGAATTTCCAGATTAGAAGGAAAACCTTCATTAGCTGAATTTGTATCAACTCATCGAAGCGTAGACGAAGCAACGCTGACTTTCACCACTCCCCGCCCCTACTTAATAATTTCTACCAAACAGTAAAGAAAAGTAAAAAGCTTATTCGACAAAGTAACAGAGGACCATTGGATTGTGCTTTAGATATTCTAGTAAATCAAGTAAACAATAGATTTCGGAGTATGAAACAAATCAAAGAAAACGTTACCTTTTTAAGCCCCACCGCCCTAACGGAACACACTTAGTGGAATCCGCTTTGGGAGAAATATATAGCACTGTAGCTACAGTGTTTTCAGAATGTAGTGTCAAATGAACTCAAAAGAAGAAACAAGTCGAACATCAGCGAAGTTGCAAAATTCATCAAAAAAAAATTTGGCTATTCTATTCCGGACGTATGTATGCTGTATTTGACCCTACCTGTAACGTCTTCATCAGCTGAGAGGTCATTTTCCAAGCTAAAATTAATAAAAAAAATTCTTGAAAAGCACAATGACAAGAGTGAGATTGATTGGACTAGCCCAGCGATCCGGCTCGAAAACTAGACTCGACCAAACTACCACAAGAATTTGCTTCCATCAAAAAACGCAGAGGACTGGTAATGGGCACAATATCGTATTTTTTGTAGAACAGTGTATTTTCATATATAATTGTAATATATAATTTGTTTGCAGTTTGTCTGTTGTCTTAACCTTTCGTACCAGATTCTACATTGATTCTAATTACATGTATGTATTTTCATATTTGTATATACTTAATATAAATGTAATATTTTAGAAGAGAAGGATTTTTTTAAACGAATATGGGCGCACGACTGAAAGTTGCGGGAATGGCGCAGAGCGTGTTAGTTACGCTACTGTATCGAACCCAAGACCCGTTGATTACAAGGCGACGACGTTACTACGACGACGTCGGAATGGCCCACAAGGAGGTGAGATATAAATAGAGATATGGGGAGAGGGTGAATGTGAAAAAAGCATCAACATTTTATTATATGTATTTGCGAAACTTAGAATCGAGCTACATAAATAAAATAGATTAGAAAATAAGCATAACTTTCTTTATTTTAAAAAGAAGATGACCGGTTCCTCAGAATTTGGCAAACTGTACTGGCTTCGAGAATTTGCAAAGGAATACAAGTCCCCCTCCTCCTTCTCCCCCGCCCATTCTGGTCTCCTCACTGTGTTATGTGGAAAAGAAAACGGATCTTCGAAAGCAGTGTTGTTCCTAGCATGGAATTTTCCTCGAAACGGGGAATTTTGGAACGAAAAAAAAAATACAAGAGAGGGGAAAAGGGAGAAACATCGAAACGTGTGCATCTCCCCCTTGTCAGAGCTCAGTGTGCCCAGCTAACATAGTTTGCTGCCAGGTTGAATTGAGAGAGACCGGCAATTGCCACGTTTGAGTAACTGCATGCCGACAGATACAAGCTAGTAAGCTCATTTTATAAAGACTCGTAGCTTTGATTGTTGTGTGGTGTGGTGAGATAGTCCACATCTTGAACCTAGCATACATTACTGTTATACCTTATAGTGTTGAAGGAAATTTTTAACAATATTACCTTTGAGTGTTCTAATTTTTCTAGAGGCAAGAAAACATAACAAAATAACTTATCAAAAGTTATCCAAAAGTAGGTTATATTTTACTATCCTTTGAGGAAAATTAACTGTAGAGTTGTCTAACGGACTGTGATTAAAGAAGGAAATGATATTTCCGCTTTCTTAACTCCCTTGACAATATTTGTTCAACAGGAGGTAAAGGGTTGACTCTTCTTTTCCTCTTTTTGCTAAGAGCTCTGAAAAGGAAAGATCTTTCTGTGTCGTTGGATGAGCAACCAGGCCTATAGAGGTCACCCGTGTTCCGAATGATGTCAGCATGCTTAGGCGAGCCTCGACGACCTTCTTTTCCAAGGTGCACAGCTGCATCCAGTGCATCCAACCCCAATTGATGTTCGAATGCACGTCTTGGGTTGCACAGGAATAGGATTCGTACCTCAGAACACCGTCATACTCAAGGCGTTTGCAATATCGCAAACAACACGCATGGAATAGGAAATTATAAGCACTACATTTTGAGATTAGTACATTACATTAAGAAGTACATATTCTTGTAATCTTGTGAGGTGGTTTCAGGTTCTTTAAAAAAATCACCCTTCCTGAATTCAGAACAAGCTCCAGTTTTCTTCCTTTAGGGTCGTGCTTTTATGATCGAGGGCTTTCTTATCCTCTAGCACTTTTGTCCTTAAAATCAACTACCAACAATTGAGGAGCGCACTGGATGTCCGACAATTTTCTTTTCGGTAGCTTGTTTTTAGACACCACAACTGCAAATATGAATGCGGGGAAAAAGTTATTTTTTATTGATTGTTTTATACAAATAGACTACGTGTCTACATTTCATACTGTCATATTGATATTTTAATAACATGATTCATACGTATTCGATTCGCGTTGGTTTGCGATTTCATAGGTATCTAAAACGTGATTATTTCGTATGATTGTACATTCATAAAATCTTCCTTGCAACAATTAACGTTTTTCGATATTATTGCTTCAGAAAAATCTAGGTACCTAATTTTAACAGATGCCAAAGTGGTATTTCGTCAGTCGACTCAATTCGTCGTGAAAAAAGTTTCAATTAGAAATATTCAGACATTAACCACAACTTCATATAGACTATAACATACAGTTCATTTGTAGCGTTATAACTTCAACAGCAGTAAAAAAATATTATTTTAACAGTTTTTTATGTATACAGATGAGAATCTTCTTAAAGATTAGTGTATATTAATGTATTAATACTCATTTGTAATCTACACGAGAATATAAGTCAGCTTATTGTATTTCTTTAAATTAGGAAACCTTTGTGTCACAGAGACAAGCCTAAGTGCGGTATAAACACATGTTTTCGTTTAGTTCTTATTGATGGCAGAAAATATATTGTGTTGGACAGTACAATTCGACTACCTCAGTGAAGTTCATACACTTAGAAGACTTCATTCTGATGACGTCATAACTTTTGTATCGTGTTCGACTCCAGACTTTCAACTTGACAAACTTCCTCTTTGGGAAATGCCTTAACCTCGCAACCTATTAATGTTCTATTGTGTTAAACTGCTGTTGCGTAACTGTAAAAAAATCCTTTTCTTCTATCTTCCCTTAGTGAAACTCTACGTGTGAATGCTCTGTGCAATGAGAAGTTTAAGCGAGACATAATAACCCATTAATATTCACAACAGTTCTTTCTTCTTTTTCGTTTCGTAACGCTTTCAGCCTCTTCTTTGACGCTTACTAGAGCCCTCTGGCGGCCCGTGTGCGAAACTGAGGGAAACATCCGTTTTTAAAAAGAGTCTTTAAGAATACATGTTGGCTTAGGACAGCGCTTCAACATCTCGCAAAACATTCTACGGTATTCTTTACCGAAGGTCATAGTTATGCGACAGCATTTTGTTATGTAATGGAAAGAAGGGAAAATTTTAATTAACCGTCGATGAGAAAGCAGCAACTTACGTCAGTTGTTTTCCATGTGGTTTCAATTAACTTGTCCTCGTCGTTTCAGCAAGCAACTTTTTGTTCATTTAACAAAAGCAGAAAGACTGAAAGGGAGTCGCTAATGTTCTCTTCTTCCTTTTGAAATCCAGTTACCGTCTAGCCGTGAGGCATTGATTGAAAGTTTTGTGATAACTTTCACTTGCAATACAGGAAAATCTGAAGGGTCTATCAATTGTTTTTGGATCCCTAAACATTAGTTCATTTTCATTATCCCTCCCAGGAAATTGTAATCTGGACCTAATTCTGGTTCAGTTTTTTTAAAATGAAAAAGTGGACATGTGGCATGAAAATGAGGTAGAATTTCAAGAGAAACATGATGGAGTGCTTCATTTTCACTGAACTTTAGGTCTTAAGATGGTGTTTACAAGACGGATATGGTATTTTGCCTCGTTATAGCAACATTGGCAGGGATTTCCTGCATTCCTCAGAGGTGGATTGGTCGTAGAGATCCTATGAAATGGACACAACGATCCCTTGACCTCACGGTGTAGCCATTAAAAGGCATTGTACATGCAGTAAAGATACAGGATCTTCACTATATCAAACAGCGAATTATAGATGCTTCTGACAGCATTCCGCCTCACATGTTGATCAAGGTTCAGAGGGACTGGCGACGCCACTTGGCTCTAACCCTGGAAGTGGATGGACAGTAAATGGGACAGTCTTCATCTTGTAAACAGCACTTTAAGGATTAAAGTTACTCTTGAATTTCTAGCTCATTTTAATGTCACATGTGCCCGCAATTCCACATATAAAGAAAACTGAAGTTGAATCAAAGATGGCGGTCTTCAAGGTACCCACCAAATTGAAGACATACCCCATCCGATTTTTCCCCTTCCCTGTATCATATATCAGTATGTTTGATTCGTGTTTCACCATCCGCATTTATTTTACATGGGTCAATACTTATTGACTTATGAACCAGCCTGTACACTGGTGCGTCGAGAGAGAATAATATCCTCAATTTCCTCTTTTAAAAATGAAGAAATCAACATTGATAAGCTTTTTTCTTTTTTAAAAAAAGGGGGGAAAGGGTAACAATGACAAGGTCCTTTATGACTTTGCTTTCGATACATAGTGCAAATTTCTTTGGCAAAAATATCCGTCTGTTGCAAGGGGGTGGCGATCTCTGACACCATCTCCTCCTCTTCATTTGCACCCTGATTATTAGCGCTCTAGAATTAAAAACACTTCTATAATCTAAATACTACAAGATGATTAAATAAAGGTTTCCAAATTGCAGTTTTCCCCTTGTTGCTGACGTCACATAACATGCTGCTGTCGTTACATGTAAGTTGCTACCTAAAATGTTCATCAAAGATGACGACAATTGCTGGAAATCCTTAGCGAAAGAATATACGATTAAGAAAAAGGCTGAAACTCCTTAGATAATGTTAGTCCGGTGCTTTCCCACCACTTTACCGCTTTGGGTCTTGGGCGTGACGTCACAACGATCGTATTTGTGAACTTGCATACGAGATCTGAAGGTTGCGGCCTTGGGGAAGAACACACTTTTGTTGCGTCATTTCCTCCCATAACGTGACGTCAATTTCCCCCAAAGAGCTACTAGAATTAGAATAAGCTCCCTTTATGAGTTTCTATTATCATATTTCATGTCCCCATTTTATTTTCTACTGTATGGACCGGTAATTTCAGTGGAACGAAAATCTCGTTCATGCCAATTAAAAAATAAACAAAGAAGTTGTTCTCCCACGGTTTATTTCTCCGTTAAGGAAACACACTCGTAAAAGCCGTTCGAAGAAATCAACCGTTTCCTGCAGAAGGAGCGGAAGGAAACTAGCGACATCTATTCCTGGTACTAATACACTTCAATCGTGACGATTATAACATCTGTACAAAAATCTGTGAGGTGATAAACTGACAATGCTAACTTCTCTATGTTTCGCAGTCGTTGTCGCAAGTTAACGGTAACCGGTGGAGATTCTTTACCGATTTCTTTTCGGAATCGTTTCCGTACTTGCTAGACCTTGAATACTTCCTGTTATTTATTGACTTTAAATAAACTTTAACTTTTGATCCATTGAAAAAAGAACAGGACACGTTTATCGTTAAATAGGCTAATTGGGGCTGGACCTACAGTTTGTAGTGCGATTCGTACCACTGTGCAGTATGTTTCAATCTAAGATCGATCTCGAAAACCTCAGATCCATCCCTGGAGCAGTTGATTATAAGGCGGAAGGGCTAGCCTTGTGACACGATGGTGACATCCTTATCCACAAATGTCTTCAGTATGAGTTCAAGATAAATTTGGCTAATAAAGAATAAATATTCCTGTCTCTTCTCCACCAACACTATTTACCACAAGAGAGAAATGTTTCTCCCAACTGCTTTCCCCTACTTCCCCCTCCATTCACACGGCAAATAAATCAATCACGTTAAATATGATCACACCGGACCATTCAGAGACACATGTACAGTCACCGTCAATAAAAATGGAACACCTAGAACCTGAAATACTAGCTTCCTTACAAGGTGTTGTGTGTGTTGCCTATCCCTACGGCGATAAGTGAATTTTAATAGCAAATTTTCAATGGCAACTTCTACCACCGCCGTAAAGTTAGGCAACATACATAACGCCTTGTAAGGAAGCTAGTCCCACTTTTATTGCCAGTGACTGTACATTTGCACTGGCGCATGCTCATAGTCTGTGCCCTTCGTGGTCACCTCAAGAAAGCATTGTTGCCAACTCTAGCATAACGCTGGCTCTTATAATATGTGTATTAGAAAGTGCAAAATGTACAATCAGTTTTCCCTTCTGTTGTCAATGTTACCGAAACCAACCTAAAAATTGATACTTGGCGGACTGGGAGTCTCCTCTTGTTCGAGAATTTAGTAAATTAGAATGTAAAATATAGAAATATTTTGTTTAAATCAAAGTTACTATAATATACGACTTATTCAAGTCATAAATATGTTATTTCATGTACAGTCACGGACATTTCTGTGTTGTTACAATTCCATTGAATTTCGATGAGATAATTACAACCCAGAAGTGTCCGTGACTGTAAATGTACTTATGTTGTTACTTTATTTTATAAGTATATTGTCATATTCCTTGAATGTATTGCTTCTAGATGAGAACGAAACAGGTGGTTTTTAACTTTGCGATGAAACTAAAAATGAGACAGCCAATCTCATTTTCGAGACGAAACGAGGTGCTTAGCACTACAGGGCCACCATTGCCTTTTCATTCACTGTGCAATTGACACAACCATACAACATTATCGAGCAGGTTGCCTAAGCATTTAACTAATTAAGACCACCGCACTCACGTTCGCTTTCAGCCTATAATTTCCTGTTTACAAATACACTAACACATTTTTCTTTTTACTTCTTTACGAAAAACAGGAAGTGATATTGTATTCGTCGTTATGCAAGGACATTCGTGAGCTTCTGCAACAAGACACGGCGACAAATTAGCATACAAAAGGAAACTGCCATGGTAAAACGTAAATTACGCGTAGGCTATATTTACCGTTACCAGATCCCACATAGGTTAGCACTGCAGTGTTCTCACTTTCGTCAAACAAGTGCCATGCCTATGCGGTTCAAAGGTGGTGCATACAGGCTGGTCCATGAGTTGATTCGTGTGCTCGTTTGTGAGGCACTGCACATATTGTTGCCGGGAGTCACTCTCTAATTAGCAGCTGTATTGAAAGATTGTTTGATTGATTTTACTTCGCTTCTTGTGACACTTTTGGCTAATTTGCGAAGATGGGGATGAGTGATGATATGATGAATTTGATGGACACTCACAAACATCCATGTCCAGGCCAGGATTCGAACCCGGGACCCCTGGCGTCGTAGCACGATGTGCTAACCACTACGCCATTGGGGCCGGCTGTATTCAAAGGAAGAAGTAGATTCAAACCAACTACTGCATTAATAATTCAAGTCGTAACCAAACATTTTTTGGTGACAGAAGAGATGTGAAAATAGTACAATGTTGTTTTGAACTTCTAAAATGTGATATTGATGTTAGGTAGTTGTATCTTTTATGGACGGATGGCAGGCTTTGCATAATAAAACTTCTGTTTGGAAGAACAATTTGTAAGACAGGGTTGTCGTGTTGTTTGCGTGACATTTTATGGCTACAACATTGTTTCTGTGACTCATTTATAACATTAATATCAGGAGGGTATATGCCAGGCTAGCGAGCCTATCTGCGAAGCCTGTAGTCTAGAGAATGAAATACAGGAGAAAAATCGATCAGAAATTGAAAATAACATTATTCATATCAGTGAGATGATTGATAGAAGTTGAGAGAAAGATAAAGGATTTGAGAAGATATATTGTGAACAAGGCTAGTTGGAAATAGATTGTGTTTTGTCTTTGTTGAATGTCTTTCATGTAGTTTTTATAACATGTAGTTAAAATTAAATAAATGTTGTTATTTGGTTAACGTTTTGCCTAATTGAAGATTATTACAATGATGATGCTGATTCTGGAGTTGGCAACCTGATTTCTTATGAGTTAGCAACCTGATTTCCTATGAATTGGCAACCTGATTTCTTATGAGTTGGCAACCTGATTTCCTATGAGTTGGTAACCTGATTTCTTATGAGTTGGCAACCTGATTTCCTATGAGTTGGTAACCTGATTTCTTTTGAGTTGGCAACCTGATTTCTTAGGAGTTGCGACGCCAAGGGTCCCGGGTTCGAATCCCGCTCGGGCTTGGTTGTTTGTGAATGTCCATTCATCAATTTCATCACTCATCCCCATCTTCGCAAATTAGCCAAGAGGCACAAAACGCGAAGTAAAATAAACTAAATCAATCAATCAATCAATCAATCTTAGGAATTGATAAATTTATTTCTATTCATAGTAGGACCACGTGACATAGTGAGATAGCCCAGATCTTGGACTCAATATACGCCACTGATTAATATCTATTTTTTCTTTTAATTAAAATTTAATCAATTCCTGGCCTACAATTCCGCTTAGGCATAATAATGCACATGGGGTCAGGCTAGTAGGACCAGGTTGAGAGCTCTTAGCATTTAGTTTTGGAGTTCGTTGCGAGCTGGGAGTGCCCCGCACCAGACCCCAACACCGTGTCGACGTACAAACTTTCACAAGAATTTATTGTAACTTTTCTTCACAACTTTTTTTATCTGTTTCACGTCTAGTTCCGACTCTACGAGCCCACAAATGCTTACCGAACACTGTCTGTTGTACGTTCAAAATATAATGCGTTCATAATATTAATTAGGCTATGTTGCTGTTTATACCGTAGCCCGGGCAGTGACGTATGCTGAGTCAAAGGTCTAGGCTATCTCACTATGACGCAATGTCCTAGACTATGAATAGAAATCAGGTTGCCAACTCCTAAGAAATCAGGTAGCCAACTCCTAAGAAATCAGGTTGCCAACTCCTAAGAAATCAGGTTGCCAACTCATAGGATATCAGTTTTCCAACTCATAGGAAATCAGGTTGCCAACTCACAAGAAATCAGGTTGCCAACTCATAGGATATCAGGTTTCCAACTCATAGGAAATCAGGTTACCAACTCACAAGAAATCAGGTTGTCAAATCACAAGAAATCAGGTTGCCAACTCCTAAGAAATCAGGTAGCCAACTCCTAAGAAATCAGGTTGCCAACTCATAGGATATGAGGTTTCCAACTCATAGGAAATCAGGTTGCCAACTCACAAGAAATCAGGTTGCCAACTCATAGGATATCAGGTTTCCAACTCATAGGAAATCAGGTTACCAACTCAAAAGAAATCAGGTTGTCAAATCACAAGAAATCAGGTTGCCAACTCCTAAGAAATCAGGTTTCCAACTCATAGGATATCAGGTTTCCAACTCATAGGAAATCAGGTTGCCAACTCACAAGAAATCAGGTTGCCAACTCATAGGATATCAGGTTTCCAACTCATAGGAAATCAGGTTACCAACTCACAAGAAATCAGGTTGTCAAATCACAAGAACTCAGGTTGCCAACTCCTAAGAAATCAGGTTGCCAACTCATAGGATATCAGTTTTCCAACTCATAGGAAATCAGGTTACCAACTCACAAGAAATCAGGTTGTCAAATCAAAAGAAATCAGGTTGCTAACTCATAGGATATCAGGTTTCCAACTCATAGGAAATCAGGTTGCCAACTCACAAGAAATCAGGTTGCCAACTCATAGGATATCAGGTTTCCAACTCATAGGAAATCAGGTTACCAACTCACAAGAAATCAGGTTGCCAACTCATAGGATATCAGGTTTCCAACTCATAGGAAATCCGGTTGCCAACTCATAGGATATCAGGTTTCCAACTCATAGGAAATCAGGTTGCCAACTCACAAGAAATCAGGTTGCCAACTCATAGGATATCAGGTTTCCAACTCATAGGAAATCAGGTTACCATCTCACAAGAAATCAGGTTGTCAAATCACAAGAAATCAGGTTGCTAACTCATAGGATATCAGTTTTCCAACTCATAGGAAATCAGGTTGCCAACTCACAAGAAATCAGGTTGCCAACTCATAGGATATCAGGTTTCCAACTCATAGGAAATCAGGTTACCAACTCACAAGAAATCAGGTTGTCAAATCACAAGAAATCAGGTTGCCAACTCCTAAGAAATCAGGTTGCCAACTCATAGGATATCAGGTTTCCAACTCATAGGAAATCAGGTTGCCAACTCACAAGAAATCAGGTTGCCAAATCACAAGAAATCAGGTTGCCAACTCCAGAATCACCATCATCATCTCACTGATATGAATAATTTTATTTACAATTTCTGATCGATTTTTCTCCTGTATTTCATTCTCTAGACTTCAGGCTTCGCAGATAGCCTAGCTAGCCTAGAATATACGCTCCTGGCCCTAGATAGTTGTGAGTCACGTACAGAAATAATGTTACGGGAGAACATTAAAATTATCTGTGGATTGCCTTTATCACATGTATAATTCTTGCCCGACGAGCAGCAATTTAGTTTTCCAGGGTCGCCATTAGAGTCGTGGTAGGAACTCTCATAAACAATGGTTCTGGGTTCAGATCTCACCATAAGGGAAAATGTAGAGTAGGTTATCCGCAGACCTTTTATCTCTATGGCACAGTTGGAACATGGTAGCGTGTCGCACGGGGAAAAATATTGATGACAATTGCTCTGATTCCTGGTTCTAGGACATCGAAGTGTGTGACCTTCCTTCGCATAAAAAAAAAAGGATAGGCAAGTGACAAAACAATGTCAAAAGGGATACAAGGCAATTCTGCACTGTCAAGTGAAATGCATTACGTAACCGCTATCATGAGACTTTTCAAGGTCCGTACGCCCTATCAATAACAAAAACACACAACGTTTCTTTTTTTTTTTAAGTTTCCCTGCGAGGTTTTCAACAAATATAATGTTCGTTTGTTGCATTTTAAACTGCAATAAATCAAATTGAAACGAGATTTAAATATTTTTAAATGATCAATGCTCATAATTAATAGTTTCTTTAATCATTGCCTGTAATTTCATAGTACGCTGTTTCTGTCATCAGGACTGGACATCATAATTTAGTGACGTCACGTCGGTACAGAAATAACCAATAGTTTGGTTATGTTAACCATAGACTAGAAAGATAGTAGGTCCGCGTGCAAGACGAAATTGTCCGGGTTATTGTTTTCACTAAGCTACAAACAATTACATCGTAGATTTCCGTTAAATTAGATATAATATGATAGAACCTTCCTGAGGAATAACAAATCCAATAATTTAGTCACAAATATGCTTTTTAACTTTCTACGTTAGTTTTACTTTGTTGTAAAAACATAAACATATATAAGCGATGACCCTGAACTTGTCCTGAAAATTCACAGGATTTCGCTGAAAAAATGCCAGCAATGTTGGATTTGATGCATCAACTTACTTTGACAACCATGACTAATTATGCACTATTCAACATCAACAAGACTTGATTTTTAAAGATTCCTCCTTGCATTACATTTAGGAAAGGTTATCTTATCAGCACTCTTATCTAGGTGCAGTCATTTTCTCATTAAGTATATAAAAATGAAATAAGAAAAAGGTAATAAATATAGAGTAGGCGATAATTTTCGTTTGAGAATAATTTTTTGTGTCAAATATTAAAAACATGTTCAATCAAAAGTTGGAGGTTGTACAAGCTTTTGGTGATTAATATTATTCCGTACTGTGTAAATTGAAGTATTCCCATTGCACGTACAAATAATAGCATACATGTACTAAGTATGTGCACAGTCTTCTTTTGAACGACGAAGGCCTCGCAGCCTTTTCGTCCAGTCATAGCAGTTAACCATAGTTTGTATTTGAATACCTACATGAAATTAGACAGAGATGCTTGTTGAACATCTCAGGTTTTTGTTTTAATGTTTGTCCAGCATAAAGTCTAAATGCTCTGAACAACTATAGCTCCTGAACTAAGTGGATATAAACTCGGCAATTTGCCATGGAATGACTTCCGAGATTTCATATATAACACAGCCCGTTCGGTTCCAATTAACTTTTGTGTAAATAAACTAGACCTCAAAGAAGAAACACTTCTTTTTAGCTTGAAGGTCAAAAAGTGTCATCTAAGTGCGTTAATAAGATAAGAGTTGCAAGGTGAATGCAACAGTAGATGTGCCTTTACACACAACACAACATCGTCTGGCTTATCTGAAGAAAGATACGCCGCCAAAAACGTGCGATGAATACTCAAGCTCCTTGCACCCACGCCAAATGGACGATGTTCTTTTGTCAACGCATTATGCAAGATTAGCGTGCGTGCACGGCTTTAAGTGCACAAGGATGACCATATAAAGGTAGACAACATCGCCAACTACGTGTTAGCACATCTTGATTCCGCCCACTAGATGTCAGCACCGGCGAAACACGGTAATCATGATTGCAATTACCAGTTTATCTTTTTTCATGGGAGTGTCGAGCTTTCTTTTGGTTTCTTTAAGTGAGAATATAAAAAAGTGTGCTACCTGGTGCTTACTTTAACTAATGCTCCAATGCCTGAAAATACATGCGTAAAAAGTTGAACGGAAGTCACATTGTCATACTGACGATAATGTGCAAATGCAAAGTTTATTTGTTTTCTCGTACTTACCCTTTATGGATACATGAAGCTAAATCACAGACCGAACTGCTAGCTTGAAGTGATATCTGCATTGTCTGAAATGAACTAAAAATTCAGTTTACTATTTCCATGGACATTTACACAACAAAATAAAATATAGTGTTAATTTTCTAGTTAAGAATTTGATTTCAGGTTATGCCAAAATATGTTAGCTTAAAAATCTCCAAGCGCACCGCCTACAAATGAATTTTAATTAATGAAATGGGCAAGAATATACGTATACGTATATTATGTTATATATGTTAGAAGAAGACCAAGAGCTGAAAATAATTTTCTTGAAAATTTCATTACGAATTCACCTCTGATTTATTATCTAAGATGTATTTATGTTTGTGAAACTGACACCTTGGCGATATTTGAAAGATTTGTAAAATGTACTGTAAATCGAGAGATGATCAGATGACCTTTGGTAGATACTGTAGAGGCAGAGAGGCTGGAACTGATCGTCTTTTGTTGAGACAAATTGATAGCGAACCCTAACTATTGTTGCAGGCTGACTTCTTTCAATCACTAAGCAACTTCCAACATGCAACTGCGTATACAATCGTATCATTATTCTTCTCAATTGCCAATAATCCATTACTTCTCAGCTGATGTAAGGCACAACTTTACTTTCAATTTTGTTCAGCCAGAAAAACGATAGTTAGGTACAGTCAGTACAAGTTCTCATTCAACTCGCTTAACACAGCGTTAGCCACTCTAGAGGAGACTGCTTAATTGGTTTCAATAGTGAACACGATCTTGCTCGAGCTTTCTTGGATCGAGTTTGTTCCGCTAAAAGCCAGGGTGAAATTGATGGTGTCGTTGGAGTTATTTCGTACAATTTGGTTGGCGACACGTAGCAACAATCATTCCTTGTCCCGCAGAGTGCAAAATCATTGAAGACTGGTGGGGGGGGGGGGAAAGATCTTAATCTACAAACCCCACTCCACACAAACATATATGTTTATACATATATGCATAAATTATACGATATACGTACATATTTAATGTTATTAAACGTAAAAAATTAGTAAATTAAAAATATATTGTTATTAATATTAAGTACAAATAAAGAAATTAATTTGTTACCTTTATATATATATATATATATCAGGTATTATAAAGTGGCAAACTAATTTCTTTACTAACTGGTTAAAGATGTTAATAAATTATGAAATACTTAGTTGAAGTGGTTTTATTATATGTAAGTTTTTATTTAGTTTTTGCTTTATGTTAATGTAAATCAATTAGATTTCATAGTTATTATTGTCTTGCATTCTTACGTTACTTTTATTGTGCACATTGGTATAGATTTGTTAATGATCTCTTGAGAGAGAGAAGCATTGAACACTAACAACCACACTAATTTGTGTGTTTTCGATAGCCTACTATTCTTAGTACAGTATATTTGAAATTAAAAGTAATTCCTGATTTTTTGTTTGTTGTAACATAAACTCTCCCCCCCCCGGAAATTTTTGGTGGGGGGATTTTTTAGGCCAAGATTGATGGTGGGGGCTCCTTCGTCTCCCTCAGGATTTCGCACCCTGCTTGTCCATGGTCAATCGACAAGGAAGGGAAAGAGAAATAGCAGATTCGAAATTGGTGATGCAATACCCCCTCGACACAGCCAATTGACCTTTCTTCACGCCGCTTCGTTCCTCCATTGGAACCTTGGGCGAAGGTCGTATATGGAAAGACAGTTCGCGACAGGAATTCGCACAATGAACAATGGGAAGAAGTGTGTGTTCAGCATCATCTGTTCCTATATACAGGGTGTACAAAAAATATGACCAGTTAAGGTGAAGGAATGGTTTTCCATTCGCTAAGCTACAACTACTGAGCTATAGAGGAAGGAGGGTAAGACAGGGTACCAAATATTCTTTGTGGTTCAATCTTCAAAGGTTCTTGACTCATACTGTATTGTTTTGGGGTCTCCTCGATGGCACTTTGACCTTCTAATCAAAGGGCACCGGGATTCGAACCTCTGTGGAAGCAGATTGAACAATGGTTCGGATCCCACTTTCAACTGCAGTTTATAGTCTCCATTGGCCGATTTGAAGAAATTGGACTTGAAATAGATCTTGACAAACATTGATTTCGTTTTACTCGCACTTCTAACCATTTGGAGGAAGGGGGGGTGGACGTTTCGGAGTTCTTTCTCTGGCTTCAGAGATTCAAGTTTGTAGTAATCTGTATCATATACGGTTGTGGGATATGGGAGATCACCTGCCTTGTTCTGTCAGCGCCCAAACGATGAACAATACAACATATTCATTGAAAAAATTATGAGTCCACGATCTTACAAGTTGGGGCTCCAGCGTAGCCAAATGGTTAGGCCTCTTGCCTTTGGTGCGAGTGGTTCCATGTTCGATTCCCGGTGGGAGCCCCCAAATTTCGGCGTTTACTCACCATCGTGAGGATAAAAAGGGAGCTACTCGAAAAGAAGCACTATTTTAATGAGCCCTGTTCTCAAAAGCCAGAAAACAGCGGCGATGGGACTCGATGAGCTGACCACATGACACCCAATGAAAAGCCCCTCCAGCAGGCAGGCCTTGGCCCTCAAAGAGCTGTTGTTGCATCCAGGCCCGTAGCCAGAATTGATCTCCAGGGGGGGCTCACTGGTTATCAGGGGGGCTTTGTACATCAAGTGCATTTTTAAAAAGTTTAATAATGTTAAATGAAGATAAATTAGATGTGTGTGTAGGGAGGAGGGGTCATTAAGTTACATAAAGTTTAGAAATATCACACAAATACTACATTTTTCTATATAATTTAAAATATCACTTGAAGTGTTAATTGGCTGCTACTGAAATCATCCCTTACTACACATTCCATACTTTTGATGATACAGATATTTATATTACACAGAAAAGGATGGACAATATTCAATCATAGGGTCTACTGTACATTCCACTACCCGGCCGAAACAATAGAACTGCCCTTCGTTCCCAAAACTTGGGAGCTGTTAACCTTTGACGCAGATGCGGAAGGAATTTGCATAATGACATCAAACAAAGTCACAGATTTCTGTATAACTGGGAGGTTGCAACAGGGGTAGCGAAGGTTGAGATAAAGAAGCTCCCCTGTGAAGAAACTTTCTGAAGTCTAGAGAAGAGAAATCTCCTACATAAACAAATGTAATAGCTGCTGTTCATGCTCCCTGTTCATGCTCCTTCATCAAAATTGTGAGAGAAATAATATCTGTTGTCTATATTTTCACTTTTCACTGCAAACAAATTACACAAAATCGCTTTACCTAATGTCAAGGGGGCTGACTTCAGTGCTAGGGGGGGCTGACGGTAGTTCCAGGGGGGCTCAGCCCCCCTGGCCCCTGCCTGGCTACGGGCCTGGTTGCATCATGGAGTTTGGATTAGTTCATTCAAGATGCACCTAGGTGGCAATGAAGGAGGGAACTCATATCAATAAATATCTTTCGGTCACTTGTTTTCATATATATATATATATATTATTGTTATTGTAGTATGACTGTATGAGGTATGAGAATTGAAGGTGTGGAAGGGGTGCAAACGTGACACCCTCCTCTGGGCACGAGCAAGGGGCTGACGGAACACATAGATTTTCCTAGTGATGCCAAATTTACAAATGTGCGAGTAATAAAAAAAAACAGAAGTTTACCACCATTTACGAAATTACAGGACACGCCACTTTATCGTGACCCACAGCACAACATATTTCGCATTTTAATGCAATGCTGCCAAACAGCCTTCACCGCTAGTCTATAAATAAGCAGAGATACGAATATCGCAATACGTAGGAAGAAAAACCGGAAGAAGCGTCAAAAACAACTTCTTTCTCTCTTCTCTGGCTCGCTTACGCACTGGAGAAGTTTTTGCCTTCTTTTTTGATCCAATCTTGTTCACGCTAAAACTGCTCGGTCGAGTAAGCAGCAGAGGCGTGGCAGCTGCTGATTGGCTGAGCTGTAAGGCCTTCTGCAATGTTGCTGGCTGCCAGACGAACTAGTTTTCCGATATTCCTTTAATCTTACCTACTCAGAGATCCACCGCATGCCTCATCACGCACGCTCGGCAGCAACGTTATCCGAGGTCATCGACGAAATGTGTAATTCAGTGTTGCAAACTAGCATGTAATAAAATGCGCTAGAAGCTTCACATTTTTCTCTTTTGAAATTTGATACTTCGAAATTTGAGAAAGACACAGCTTCCAACAAAGACACATCTCTGCGCAATTTTGAAATAAAATATAAGTTAAAGTAAAGTAAGTGCTCGCCTGTGATTTGCACCACGCCATGAAGGCGTATAGGGGGTGTGGAGTTATAGGGACCCACATTTTTTGATCACAGCCGAAGGTGGGGGTGATGTGATTAGCACGACGCTCCTGGCCGCCTTCACCCCACAGAGTGTCCACCAGGTATTCACATTATACGACGATGGGTGGACATCGGAGCCGCTTGAACAGGTGGAAAAAATCCCTGTCTTCCCCCGCCGGGGATCGAACCGGTTATCTCGCATGGTAGTCAGACGCCCTAACGACTGAGCTAATATACAATTCATGTATGAATATCAATCGAAATAAATACATTTCCTACAAATTACAAACACGATACAAAAAAAGTCAAGACCTTAAAGATCCGAAACTATGGAAGAAAGGGAAGATCGAAATGCTGTTGAATTGATCGAGTTAGGTTATTTTACTTAGCTTTTCTACCACTTTTGGCTAATCGCGACGATGAGGATGAGTGGTGATATGATGAAATTGATGAAGGAACACTCACAAAGAACACACAGGTCGGGATTCGAGCTCGGGACACCTGGCATCGCAGCATGTTGTGCTAACCATTTCGCCATAGTTGAAATGCTGTTGGAGTATTATATATGACCAGCAATGTTATGATAGTATTGAAACTAGAGCTAAATATGCAATTGTAGAGTTGCAATATTATGGTCCAAAGTAACAGAAAAAAACAGCTCACCGATAGAATCTCCAATCCTATCCCTGACCCGACAATGAACAACAGTACAGTCGTTTACAGACGCAAAGACTGTCACACGGCGTACAGCCTGATGCTTGTTGTTTACAATCAGTTCTCATAAGTATTTGAACACTACCGTATTCTGCAAATTAACAGTGTTTTCAAATTAGCTTTTAATTTTTCTTATATCAGCACCACTGAACAGCCATGATAATTCTTTGTTCAGAAAATAGTATATTTAAAAATTAAATGTTACGTATTAGTAATGGTTATAAAAGCCTACCCCCGTGGCGGGGTGGTTAGCACATCGCGCTACGGCGCCAGGGGTCCCGGATTCGAATACAGGCCTGGGCATAGATGTTTGTGTTCATCATATCATCACTCATCTCTATCTTCGCAAATTAGTCAAAAGTAGCAGAAAAAGCTAAGTAAAATAAAGCAAATCAATCAAATCAATAATGATTATAAAAATAAAGAACATGTCTAAGCGCGAGTTAATGAAAAAATATATATTTTTTTCGCAACACGACTGCCGTTCGAAAATCGTCGGAACACGCAATACGGGGACAAGCCCCTTAATTAAAACAAAATAAAACGTGTTTAAAACTTTTTTTTACTCAATTTTTAAAACTAATTCATTCATTAATTAACTTAACAAGAACTAAAACTAAACTATCTCTGAGGACCAAAATCTCGTTACGTAGGTTATAAGCTAAGTCTGTAAAGGGGCACAGATGGACAAACACAGGACAACACCACTCCACAAAGGATTACTGGCCATGGGTTCAGTCGCCAGAGCCTCGTATCCCTACGTGGGAGTGAGGTTACTAAAAGACAGAAAATGTGCAATTATGACTTTCTTTTTTTCATAAAAAAATAAACAATTGTATTGTAACTGTAACAGTTTTATGCAATAGCTACATTTCACACACACAAGTTATTTTAATTTCAATTAATATTTCTTGAAAGGTAAGTACAACAAAAGTACTAAATGGTACAGTAGTTCCGTCCATTTCTTAAACAAATGTAGGCCTAGATGGAGACCCGGGGCTGCAGACCCCCTCCTCCCCCAGTTCCTTTCTAAACTCGGGCCTGTTTATGTACAGTCATCCGCAATAAAATGAAACACCTATATCCTGAAATACTCCATTCCGTACATGGTGTTATGGGTGTTGCCTAACTTTACGGCAATGTTAGAACTTAAATAGCAAATCTTCAATAGTAAGTTCGGCCACCGTCGTACAGTTAGGCAACACGCATAACGACCTACAGGGAACAGACTATTTCGGGACATCTAATTTCCATTGCCGTTGACTGTACCTATCTTAGATAAAGATAAATATGCTGACTATGTCAGTTTAATGTCCGTTATTATGTTTTTACAAACACGCACGCACGTCGCCTAATGTCAAACAAGCTTGTAATAAAATATAATATTTTCAGATCTTTCTTGTAGTAGTTGGCACCGTGTGCGATTTCTGCGCGCCAAATCGACCAAGCAGGTGAGCAACAGAATCCGCATGCTGCTACACAGTTCATTAGCCCCTGCTGTTAGTTCGGCCTTTCGCCGTAGAGAGGCGCCACGCGCTGGTGTTGCTGGAGAAGCTTGTCGTCGTTCCAATCAACAACAAGGGGAGTGGAAATGGTGATTGGATTATTATCCCTCCCAGTAATCAGTGGCGTTTATAAGAGGGTTAGTTTGCCGCCTTTGGGTAAATATTGCTAAAGAGGATGAAAACTTTAATTGCAGGAAAAGATGACAAAATATAAGACTGATTAATTTCGTTATTTTACTTCGCTTTCTGCCCTACCACTTCTGGCTAATCGCTAAGTGGAGGATGATTGTGATGAAGGGACACTCACAAAGAAAACCCATGCCCAGGTCAAGTTTCGAACCCGGGATCCATGTGTCATAGCGCGCTGTGTGTTGACCACTCTGCGAACACTACCAAAAGGAAGAAGACATACATATCTCTCTACCGTCATATCAGTCATGAAATAAGCAAGTTAAATTACATGTTGATTTATTTTGATATTATCATAATATTAAATAATTTGAATAGTCGATGGTGTTTGTCACTTCCGTTCCTTGAGCGTCTCATTTTTGTGCTGCTCCTAGGCTATAGCCTAGGATAACCTGGTGGTAAATTCCCTCTGTCCACAAAGATGATTTCCTCCAATTTTAAGTGATAACGACTACAACAAGCACACTTATTGAGCCTAATTGAGTCGGCTAAAAAAATGTATAGGCCGTCCCGGCGCTACGAAAGGTGTATTAACCCCCTTTCCATTCACTTTCGTTGGTGGCCCCCCATCGAACCATGAAATATTTAAATGTCAACCTATAAAAAGCTACGAAAGTAACATCGACAATTTTTCAAACTTGTAAAAATTTCAATCTTGTCCTTGCATTAATGAATGTGTTTGTGTAGAGAGGCAGGTTCTGGGTCCGAATCCCAGCCTGGGCATAGGTGTGAGAGTGTTTCTTCATCAATAACTTGTCACAAAAGCAACGCAACTCACAGCATTTACGATCTTGCCTTTGTTCCAAATTTTCGGATCTACCCCTCTTCCCTGTAAAAAAAAAAAAAAAAAAAAAAACTGGGTACAAAATGAAGATAAAATATGCATGCAAGACTAATATAAGTATGAAATCTTATTTATCATAATTAATAGAAAGCAATAATAAAATAAAATCTAACATTTGATAAAAACATTTAAACTATTTTGTAATTTCTATACACACACGCGGGCACAAACTCACACACACGCACACAAACAAGAAAACCACCTTCACATTCGAAGTAGCTGCAACCCGAATTGTAGCTTCTTCCAAGGTTGTCGTTCAAGTCAAGAGGATATGCTGGTTCTAATGACGGAAGATAACACTAAAATTATCAGCCAGCCAAGCCTTTGTTGAGCCTTCATGTCAAACAGAACGTGTGCTTTATTTCCCGACCGAAAATAAAGAGAAGAAAAACTGGTTTCTCTTTATGTCCCTGACTTTAACTTAAGATTCCGTGAGATTGCAAATCCCTTCATTGATTTGTTGCCATCGAGTGATTTTGCTGTTACGTAACAGAAAGGGAGATTTCTGTTAAATTGTGACCAACATTATTACTAGGATTATGAGAATCGGTGTAACTTATTCGAGGGCCAAACCCTAATCTTTTGTCTGATATATTTATGCTCTATTGAACTGTCTGGTCTTGCGTCAGATAAATCACAACATAATCTTCCATAACAAGGATGGAGTAAATTAATACTACTTTCCAGTTCAGCTCATTTCAAGAATGCTAATTGGAAAATGACAAACGCTTATTATTTGTGAAGGCTTATTGTGATAACTTACTTTAATAACTGGCGGATTTAACGAGAGGGGCACAGGGGCACGTGCCCTCCCAAAATGCACGACGAAGTATTATGAAAAGTCGCAATATCATTATATCGAAATGAATGTAAACTGGTCGAGTTACCTAATACTGAATATTTCAATAGCACTTCCTTCGGTAATATCCTTTTACAGAAAGGCACGGAATAAAGCAATGTCGAGCATAAATAGGCTAATAGGCCTGGACGCTGGAATGTACTGCCACCGGAAATTGAATCCGGAACATCTTGATCACATGACTGTAACGTTAATACTACACCATCGGGGATGGCTTCAAAGCATGCATCAGTGAAAGATATTGCATGTAATTTTACATAATGGGGACATAGTGGAAGGTCACAGGTTTCTTTTCCGGAAAATTTACTGCGCAGTGGTTCTATTTCATTTTAAACTAAAGACCTGGTTCGGGTTAGTTTATTTGAGAACAAACTTTTCTCTCAAGAAAACTAGTTTGTTTGACTTTGAAGTCCATAGATAGGGTAATCGAGACTGGACCTACAGTTTAAAGTGGGTTCCGAACCACTATGTAGGTACCTCCACCGGACATTCCAAAAAAACTAGCATTTGTATATGTGTGAGTAATTTAGAAAAATCTACTTCCTATGCTTACAACGTATTCTGTGCCCCTCCCAGAAAGAGATTCTGGATCCACCTTATGTTTAATAAATACATGATTTTTTTATGTAGAATGTTCTGTTAAGACTTGGCAGTCGATATACGAAACTGTATTTTCATGTGTGTTTTGGTCTGCCGCATGATATCTGTTAAAATAACTATCAATCTGGTACAGTGGCATCCATGAGTATTACTGTGCAAATTGTCCACGACTATTTTTATTAATTTTTATCTTGCATCCTATGTGTTTCTAAGCGATAGATTTTTATGTCTGCTGGTGCAGAAGTTGCCAACAGCTTGTTTTGAGTTTTCTTTTAATTCTTGAAGCTCTTATTGGGTCAAATAAAATGCACGAACATGGTGATGGACAATTTGCAGGGTAATACTCATGGATCCCACTGTACAACCATAAACGGTAATATTCAATATTTCGTCTTTTTCTCACTCATAGATTAACTGCTTAGTGTATGGACTTCCTCATCGGTGAATTAGGTGAGGGATTTGTAACACCGGGTGTAAACGTTTTAGACGGATCTATCCTCAATTTTTAACAGTTGAAATGGACATAAATTGTAGCATAAAGATGGTCATGATTCTTTCTTCACAATACAACGCTTACATCAGGAGTTAGCACTGATAAATATGATGGATTGATTATAGGTGAGACATGGCGAAGTAACCACAATTCGTAATTTTGCAGTTCAATAATAGACTCGAGTTTTATTTATTCGTTGTCATTTATACATATAAAAAGTACATACTTCTATACCTTCCAAGTATATCGTCGTACACATTGTGTATTACACAACTAAAGAAAGACAACAACTGTTTCTTTTAATTCAAAATTTCGAGTCAACACGATAATTAAAAAATCATACTGTTACCTTATGTGCACTACTAGCAAAATACATATTCATCATATTTATAGCTCATTTATAAAATACTATTTCTTGTGTGTTTTCTTGTTAATGTTCTTTGGTTAAGAAAATTATCAAACAGAATCTGTTCCTGTATCTTTCCTCTTAGCTTTTCAATACTGACACAATTACGATTTCTGAGTGCACTTACAGAATTCTCGAGACGATTGTATTGAAAGAACAACTTATTTAAAATTGGTTTAGCTACAATTTAGTTTCGTCTTCCAACTTCTCTTTGAGTTCAATGTTTTACTCAATTCCACTTAAATCTTTGTGAATTAATGCATGGTAACTGTTAAGAAATACAGGCAGTTTTCTTCAACGTTCAATCTATGCAATATAGAGATTATCCTTGATTCATCCTTCTTTTGACCACTTCAAAATTCCAATCTCTTTGTTGTACATCGCTTTACTTTCAGTTAACAATGTTGCCAAATACACCAACTTATCAGTATGAGCACAAAACAGACATATTCTTTTCAAGACCGATAGTAAAGCTTTTAATAGGTCACTATTCGTGATTAAGAGAGCTTACTTGAAATGTCATTCTACTCACACATATTTTTATCCTTGGACCCATCTTGTGATAAAACTGCGCACGAAATAATTGTGGGGAAAGGTCAATTTTATTCAACAGTTCCAATTACCAATCTTTGTTCGTCCAAATCATGCGCATGCAAGTGAAAATATATACCATATTCACATTCAACTGACACAGGAAAAGAAAGTCACTCGCTACGAAGACAGAGGTCCCATGTTACCCTGGACGTTTTGTTGCGTTTGTCCATCATCTATTTCGCCAAATCATCATTCATCCTTATCGCCGCGACTAATTCAGTCACTCACTTCGTACTCTCTAGTAATTTTCGTAAGCAATTTCGATATGACCGGAATATTCATTTAATTTGCAACCTAATTTCATAAAGTCTCGAACAAGTCGGGACACCTTGACAGTAAGGCTCGGTTGATCTTCGATTTTACAGTCTTATTTCAATCTCGTCTCGATTTTTAAAATGGCACCCGATGAGAATATTCTAGTGCTAGTGTGCTACCAGTGCAATAGCACCTGCTCACACTGCAAATTTATTCCACAACCAGCAATGTTATAGCCAATAAAATAATAATAAACTATTATCTCCTTGTCTATTTATTGTCAGTATCTCTTTTATTTGGTATAGTATTCTGACCTGTTCGACACCCCCTGTAAGCGACGTCCTTGACAAGGTAAACGAGTTTTAATACATTTGCAACGTTATTGAGGTGCTGTGTCTCCTACTGTCCTATCGGATAAGGTTTAAAACATTATCACTTCACCTTTACAAAACATATATCACAACTATTGCGTATCGAGCAAGGTCAGTTTCAAAGACAAAATTAATGTTGTGAGGTAGCAGCATGAGATAAAGCATGATATTATGCAAGGAACTGACCTACACTACACTAAATAATGTGGCATGTGTACAAATTTATTGACAAAAAGATTTGACCTACAAAACACGTGAAAACAAATGACGGCTTGTTTTTGCTGCTTTTGATAAGATACGAGGCCCAGTATACGACGCCCGCCCCCCCCCCTAAATTTTTTGACATTTACCATTACTTACATAAGACTTAGTGTTCAGAAGTCCTTGGAGCGTAGAAATTTGTATGTATGGAAGAAACAAGTAAAGATCGAATTTCAATGTACAGTACCTAACATTAAAATGTTTAATATCTACAGAATAAAGTACTCAAATATGTAGCAGAACACGATGAATGCAGTTAAATCTGTAAAATGACACCAATATGTAATTCTAAAATACCTAATATTTTATGTTTTGCAGTCATGGACATACTTTCAGAGAGAGATACCACTTCGCCTGATGTCTGATTTAGAGCAGCGTTTCTCAACCGCCGGGCCGCGAGAGGTCTCCTGAAGTTTGACTTGCAGCTCAAGATGGCAACCATCTGGAAAGATGACCTTTCCTCGACTTTGAGTTCGGCTGTGATAACAGAAACTGCTTTCGTGACAGTGGCGGTGAGCGATGAAGCAATCTAACCAGGAGCGCGCGTTGTTTCCCGCCTCCAAATTTGGAGGTTAACGGACAGGCACCACGGTCAATTTACTTTGCGCGGAAATTTTCATAAACAAATATATTGAAATGGAAATATTCTGATTAACTGGAATTTTTCGGTGTCCGAAATGGAACATGCTAATGGAAATCAGCACTTGCCAAATTAATTTAATGATATTGGCCAGAGGAAATTCTAACCTACACTCCCACCTGCACTGTTTTATGTAAACAATATACCGGGTGGTCTAAAAGTCCCGGAACGGTCGCATATCGTGAGAAATACACATCGAATCGGAAAACGAAAAAATATGTGTTTAATAAGTGAAAGAAAGATATTCAATGATATCACACTTGATTCCCCACCCCCGCCCCCTGGGGGTAGGGCGGGGGTCAACTGTGAAATTTTAAACGTAAACCTCCATTTTGTATTGTAGAATCGGAAAGAGGACTTCATTCCGAGTTTAACGAGCTATCAACCATTCTCCTAGCTCAATTAGGAACGGAAATATGGTGATTTTTAATTTTCGAAGGAAAAAAAGAAGAAAAAACGTGAAAATTTCATAAAACCCCAAAAAATTTCAAAGGCACGCTATGCCCCTAATTGAGCTAGAATGAAAGCGATTGCAGATTCGGAATCTGCACGTCAAGACCTTTCAATAGAGTATATACATATATAGATATGGCGAAAATTTAGAATCGCCATATCTCCGTTCCTAATTGAGCTAGGAGGATGGTTGATAACATTCCGTTGGACTCATAATGAAGTCCTCTTTCCGGTTCTACAATACGAAATGGGGGTTTCCGTTTAAAATTTCACAGTTGCCCCCCGCCCCAACCCCAGGAGGCGGGGGTGGGGAATCAAGTGTGATATCATTGAATATCTTTCTTTCACTTATTAAACACGTATTTTTTCGTTTTCCGATTCCATGTGTATTTCTCACGATCTGTGACCGTTCCGGGACTTTTGGACCACCCGGTATGTCATTGTAAACGGAACTAAGCCGACTTCCATGTTTCAGAGACTAAGGTATTATATTGCAAAAATGGGTTCCCGGGCTAATTGTATGTCGTTACCATATTGTCTCCCGTTGTCACCGTAAATTGAACGATCAGATATGAGGAGTAAAATCAATAAACAAAGAAAACAGAAACTTATTATCTCAAGGATCCTCGGGCCAAGGGTGTATCCAGAATTTTCGATTTGGGGGGTGTAAATAGGGTAACCAGACGTCCGTTTTTTCCTTGACACGTCCTACATCTTAGCCGCCTAATGTCCAGCGTCCGGGAGGAATTTCAAAAATACCATAAATGTCCTACATTTTGAGTATCGCATAATTAGGAAAATACGTGTGTCAGTTGAGCATAGAGAAATCATGCAAGTTACAAGTCCATGGGCTGTCCTCCCAAACTCATTAGTGAAATTTGTTTTGATTCATTGTCCAAAAAGAAAATAAAGATTTGTCCTGCTAGAAGAAAAACGGAAGCAATTAATGAACAAAGTTTTGGGGTCACATTTTGAGGATGTCACTGTTCAATGCCTGAGCGGAATTTCTTGCCTTAGGGTTTATACTGATGTAACAAGGTGTTGCCATTCTTATTCAATATTTTGATTTTAACGCAAGGGATGCAGAGACAAAATTATTAGGGTGTGCCAGCGTAGAGTTGGTGCTTTAAGTCCACTTTATTCACAGTAAGGCCAATCGGGACTAGACCTACAGTTTAAAGTAAGATCCGAACCACTTGTACCTCCACCGGGTTTCGAACCTGGGACCCCTTGATTAAGAGGCGACGACGCTACCACTGCGCCATCGGGAAGGCCCACACACTGTACTCGTTATTTCAAAAGTGGTAATGGAAATTTCCACAAGCGAAGTTGAAATATTTTTTAAAAAATAGTTTTTTGAGAACTGAATTTGAAAATTCAGACGCCAGTTGAAAATGCCTACATTTTACATTCCCAATTTCGAATTCAAATAAACACTCAAAGAATCTGTTAACAATTGCATAGGAAAGACAACCTTATTTTCGAGTAAAAGATTCCGAAGAACTTTGCGGTGGCGGAAACGCATCACCCATCCCATCCTATCCCTTCACCCCACCCCTAACAGCGGTGCTTGGAAGCGAACCAGCGAAAAAGAAAGCCCTTGCCATTGGTAACAGCCTTGCTGGGATACAAGAGATCTGACCAATAAGGACGTTTGAAACCCATGTGACTGTCACCGAAAGAGCTCTCCCCCAATTTGTGCTGGAAACAGCAAAAGAAGACGGCCGCGCCATCTATTAACCACCGACGGAACTGCAATATCCAAGCTCAGCGAGGTTTAAATGTAGCTTCCCCTTCTACAACCTAACTATTCTATGGTACCAATCAAGAAAAGTACAGAAATCAACAAGTCGGTCAAGAAATCAATAAAAAGTCAAGAAATGATACTTCTGGTCAGAATTTGGGCTATCACAATGACTGATTGTGTGATTTTACTTCACTTGTCTGCCCCTTTGGCTAATCGCGAAGATGAGGATGAATGATGACAAGATAAGATGGATGAAGGGACAATCACATACATATAAGGACGACAATACGAGCCACACATGAGAGTATACTGACTGAGAGTCCAGACGCCAGGGCCTCGCTGTCGCTAGTCTGCCAAATGCAGTTCAGGTTACAATAATAGATAAAGCAGGTCTAATTCTCTTGTTAAATAAAGCTTCAGTTTTCATCTTAACAGGTTTTTTGGTCGCGGTTTTTCCTTAAATATATATTTATTTTTTTAATTGCTAATTTCCAACGTTACCTAAGTAGGGGTCGAATAAATAAAGGTTAAGAAAAACGAGAAAAAAATGTCAAGAATTTTGGATTTGTTATTTTGGTAGGTACCCTGTTATTGCCACGCGGAAGACCTGGGTTCGAACCGGGGTGGGTGATGTATGGTCGGAATTCTTCCGGCCTTGTCCCCGCATAAAAAAGCAGCTTGTAGCTCCCCTAGCCTTAAATTAATAGGTACCTGGGTGCAACCCTAGGGGCTTAAGGTGGCCAAAGCATGGTGCTGATCACATCACCTCCAATATGATCGAGAATGTGTGGGGCTACCTCCACATTCCCTAAATGTGCCTTGCCTTCATGGCACGGTGCTATATGCACAGGGAACTTTTGCTTCAACTTTACCCTGTTATTGAACTAACAACTACCCAAGATGAAACTTCTGGAACAATTTCAAATTACGGTAATTATTAAATATTTGAATGCCATTCCAGATCATAGTTTGGAAGTTAACAAAGAGAAAACTAAATATATGCTTACAGGCCGAAACCAAGTGTTAGGTAATAATCAAAATCTAATTATTGATAACAACTCGTTTGAACCAGTTTCCAAATTCAAGTACCAGGTGGTTATAATTAAAGTGACGGTGTTCAGAGTGGTACAGCACGGGCTGTAATGAGAGTAGCAGTCTGAAACTTCGTAGATATGCTAATGAAGCAATGCGCTCGCGAATTATGCAAAAAAAAAAAAAATAGTTCCAATTCTCGCCACCAGGGTAAAAAATGGCGCTGTAAGCAGTCAAAACTTGATATAGTTACAGGAAAAACACTATAAATCGCAGAAAACAATACTCTTTGTAATAAAATATCGCTACAATTTCACTATTCGAATTACATGAACATTACTAAAGGAAAAAGCAACAAGCGTCACCAACCACAACCAGGGAGCTCACACAATGGTTAGGCAATGTCACAGACTTTGATGTCAGAGTTACGGAAAATTCCACGTTTTGACTGCTTATAGCGCCATTTTTTACCCTGGTGGCGAGAATTGGAACTTTTTTTTTTTTTTTTTCGCGAGCGCATTGTTTCATTAGCATATCTTTGAAGTTTCAGACTGCTACTCTCATTACAGCCCGTGCTGTACCACTCTGAACACCGTCACTTTAATTATAACCACCTGGTACTTAGGAGTAATACTAACAAATGAAAATGATATGAAAGAGGAAATAAAAAGTAGGCTTAATTCAGGAAATGCATGTTACTATTCTATTCACAAACTTTTGTCTTCTCGTTTAATATCTAAGAAAGTTAAAGTTAAAATATACAAAATAGTAATTTTCCCTGTAGTATTATATGAGTGTAAAGCTCGGTCCCTTACATTGAAAGAGGAATATAAATTGAGAGTATTTGAAAATAAGATCCTTAGGAAAATCTTTGGACCTAAAAGGGATGAGGAGACAGGTGAGTGGAGAAGGTTACTTAATTTAGAACTACATAATTTGTATTCATGTCCAGATATTATTAGAATAATTAAATCAAGTAGATTTAGGTGGGCAGGCCCTGTGTCACGAATGAGAGAGGAAAGAGGAGTTTACAGGATTCTTGTTGGGAAACCTGATGGTAAGAGACCTGTAGGAAGGCCAAGACGAAGATGGAGGGACAACGTTGAGATGGACCTAAAGGAAATTGATAGGGATGGAAAAGAGTACATAGATCTTGCTCAGGATAGGGACAGATGGAAGGCCTGTGTTGCTGCACCATGAACCTTCGGGTTTAAGAAGGCTAGAGAGTTAGTTAGTTAGTTTTAGTTCCAGATCATAGTGGAAATGTTGAGATAGTACATTCATTACCATCAGCACAACGGACTCAACGAGAGAAATATTTTTTTCATAAAGTCTGTGGAAAGTTTGGTACTGGTCCCTATTATTTTCAAATAATTAGTTTGACTGTACAGTCTCTCATAAATATATTTTGACTATACCTGAAATTTTAAGAAAAATTGGCTTCTCTTAGAAGTAGCAGTTAAAACATGTAGTAAGACGTGCATAGTTTAGTATGATTACAAGTTTGGAAATTTGGTATTTAAGAATTCATTAAGAAATCATTTTTTAAAAGACTGAAATGTGTCAATTTTAAAATACTTGCTAACTTGTTCTATAGAAATATGTATTATTTATTGCGAATGTTTTGTGCCTTACATTCTGACTTAAAGTCATACATTTTGGAACATTATGGCCTACTTTTCTCTTATGGTGACTAGGTGTAAGTTCACATTTAGGGGTTGTAAGGGTAAACTTTAAGCCAAAATGACCTTAAATTGGGCCTCTGTGAAAAATTTAAGGGGTGTTGAGGAAATTTGAGGGAGTGTTACGGGGGTGCTGAAGTGCTTGATAAATCACTGCGCTTGGGCAAACCTCCGTAGCACAACGCGCTACGACATCAGAGGTCTCAGGTTTGTATCCCGGTCTGGGCATGGGTCAATTTCATCACACCATCACCCATCTTCATCGTCGAGATGAAGGCACATGGCCAGGGGGCGAAATTCTACAAATGTATATTTTAAATAAATTAATTTTACTTCCATAGCAGGATTAAACATATTGTATAATTCATCTTCAGGGCCCCTACGTTTTCGCCTTTAGATGACGGCTGCTGATAAAGGGATGAGCTCCCCACCGAAATAACATTTTGGCTACTGGCCAAAGTGCCGTAAAACAACCAAATCAGGGCTCTCGGGTTCAGAGGGGCGCGAGGGGGTGCTGCACCCCCTTAATTTTCTTCCGCACCCCCTTCAGCACCCTCTACGTTCAACTAAAAACACTAACCCTTAGAGTCATATTATGTCATGTCGTCATATTGAGCGCCGAATGTTCAGTACTGAAGTAAGACCGTTATTATTGCAACAGGCAAGCACTGAAAGATATGCCGATACACATAACTTTCCTGTACTGGCGGCAGCCTCTATAAAGAGCAGCGGCCGTTTCTAATTTCGTCAGCATTGTTGTTAGGAATATTTCTTCGTTTGTTTCTTCAAGTGGCCTGTTTGGTTTTAGATAATTGCCTATAGCTTAATGTGAGTTGTTTATTTTCCTCCTGCTTGTTCTTCTTCGCACTGAAGCAAAAAATTCAGCTGCTTTCAAAGGTAAGGTATCGGGAAATTGTAGTTAATGCGAGTTGTAACGTGAAGGGTAGTTTTCTTGTTAACACTTTCTATGTATTTGTTCCACGTAACATGTCTAGTAAACGTACCATTTCAGGCTTTTTTTTGTTAAAAAAGAAACTGTTAGGAAGATGCCCAATGTTCACGAAGAAATTTTACAGTTCGTTGTTGGGGATAGTGCGGCAGAAGGGATTTTAACGAAGACGAAGTTGCTGTGCACTTCGCGTTTTGTCCTGAAGTAGCAGACGGAAGGTACTATGTATTTTGTAGTACCTCCATTGGTTACATTGAAAAGGTTCAAAAATTGTTTTAGTAGGTGGAATGGGCGATTCTGGCGACGCCCTTTGACCTACTTTTCTCGCCTTAATGGATTTCTCTCGTAAGGCATGAGCAGTGTTGCCAACTCCTCACTCGAAAAATCACCAAGGTTTTTGTTTTTGGGTATAACCTAACCTACAATGAGAGAAAAATGGACAGAAAAAGCTCTGGCATCACTTTTTAAGCTATTTTTTATGCTAAACTCGTTTTTTGACCTACATTTGAAATGACTTACGACATTTTCCTATAAGGCTACCTCTCTTTTACTGTAAGGCCCCCCCCTCCCCTCAGTGTAATCTACTACAACCTGCTAATAGGCTTCTGCTCTCAGCGTAATCCGTTTTACGCACTAAACTAACCTACAATGAGAGAAAAATGGACAGAAGAAAAGCTCTGGCATCAGTTTTTAAGCTATTTTTTTACCTTCTGCAAATCTTGCTTTTATGCTAACTCGTTTTTTGACCTACATTTGAAATGACTTACGACATTTTCCTATAAGGCTGCCTCCCTCTTACTGTAAGGGCCCCCCCCCCTCAGTGTAATCTACTACAACCTGCTAATAGGCTTTTGCTCTCAGCGTAATCCGTTTTACGGGCTAAACTAACCTACAATGAGAGAAAATTAGACAGAAGAAAAGCTCTGGCATCAGTTTTTTAAGCTATTTTTTTACCTTCTGCAAATTTTGCTAACATCGTTCTTTGACCTACATTTGAAATGACTTACGATATTTTCCTATAAGGCTGTCTCCTCTTACTGTAAGGCCCCTCAGTGTAATCTACTACGATCTGCTAATGGGCTTCTGCTCTCAGCGTAATCTGTTTTTACGACGTTTTACGGATTAAAACTAACCTGCAATGAGAGAAAAATGGATAGAAAAAGCTCTGTCATCACTTTTTAGGCTATTTTTTTACCTCCTGCAAATTTTGCTCTCATGCTACCTCACTTTTTGACCCACTTTTGAAATGACTTTCCTATAAGGCCGTCTCCTTTTACTGTAAGGTCCCTCAGTGTAATTTACCACGACCTTGCTCTCAGCGTAATCTGCTATGATGTTTCTTGTTTTTTAAAACTCTCAGGTGCGATCTTCTACAATGTGTGTGTGTGTGTGTGATAATCAAAATTTATTTTTGTTAAGGAAATCCCTGGCCCCTGCTACGACCTAACAGGCGACCTCTCCTACGATGTTTTGGGCCTTCTGTTACGATATTTTTCTGTAAATTGCTCCTCATGATGTAAAAATTGGTATTCTAGCGGTATTTGAAATCGAGTGTGGTGCGTGAAAAGGGGGAAATCTCTTTATGTTCACTGAACAATAGTACTTCCGGGCTTTTCATCGAAAGCCCGAAGTACTCTTCCGCTCTTTATGTTTATTGAACAATAGTACTTCCTGGCTTTTCATCGAAAAAAAAAACGTGGGGTTGATGACGTTCAGTTCAGACAATGCGAATTGAGGGGCTATTGCTCAACATATCACTCCTCGCATCCCCTTATAATCCGAAGCTCTGCCATGGAAACTTCCATATCATCTAGAGCGACTGTTCAGCGAGTTGATTCTTGAAACTAACCAAAACAGACGTTAAGGGATTGTAGATGCGACTCGCATGAAACAAGCCAAACACCCCTTAACGTATTGTTGAAGGAAATACACTCGCAGAACACAAAGTATAGAAAGTTTTTTTGTTCCTGTTGAGTGTGTGTTCCAGAGAAAAGTAAGTACCTTGCATGATATGTTTTCTTATTGGTGTTTTATTCTGTGAGTTGATTTTTAAAACGAGCCCAACAGACGTGAAAGGGGGTTGTGAATACGACTCGCATGAAACAAACCAAACAGCCCCCTTAACGTATTGTAGAAGAAAATATACTCGCAGAACTACACATACATTTTAGCATGCATTTTTTGTTTGTGTACCGTTTGTTGATAGGAAAAAATGTGTGTGCGGGACACATTATTAGGCTATTTTTATTGCGCTTGATATCAAGTGGAAAGTGTGGTTCGGATCTTAACTGTTTTAACTTTTTATACTCAGAAAAAAAACAACTGTAGGCCTATTTATGTTCAGAAGAAAAAAAAGTGTAGACCCAAAATTTTATGAATGTGAATTTTCAGCTCAAAGGCTGTGACTATGATTGCAGAGGGCTGTCTGCTGTTTTAAATCCACTTTATGCACAGTAAAACTAATCGGGGCTGGACCTACAGTTTAAAGTGGGATCCGAACCAATGTGTGCCTCCACCGGGTATCGAACCCGAGAGCCGCCGATTACAAGGCAAATGACGCTACCACTGCACCATGGGGGGAGGCCCTGTCTGCTGTGTGGTTGTGTGGTGCTGACCACATCACATATGCGAGTTGTTCTGAATCCAAAAGGCGAGAGAGTTAGGGGAGATCCGTGAAGGCACTAGACCAAAAAGTTACATTGTTGTAGGTCCCATAGGAGCCGAGAAAATCAATGTCTTGGAAAACGTCTTAAGACAATTATCTTAATCTTTAAGAAAGTTGACTTCCGGTCTGTCAAGATGTTACTTCCGGTCTATCAAGAAAATTTTCTTAAGACAAATATCTTAAGACGTTTTCCAAGACATTGATTTTCTCGGCTCCTAATTGAGCTAGGATGATGATTGTGGGTTTGTTGGATAGGTTTTGATGATAACTACTCAACTACAAGCAAGCGTACCCCCCCCTCCTCAAATTTTTTTTAAGAAATTCGATTTGATCCTAAAACTCTGCAAAACCTATTGGAGTGCTTTGGGCGTTTTAGATTAAAAAATTTTGTAATAGGTGGTTGTAGAAAAGTCATTCTTGTTCGGCAAAAGCGATATATTTTAAAACTGCTCTGTGACCCTCTCGTTCTTCACGTCGTGGACGAAGGACTTCTCTGCGACCAGGATGACGCTGCATAGGGTATCCTCGGGCAACGGACTGTTGAACTCGCAGACGATCTTGATGTTGGTGCGATCGTTGACCACCACCTGCTTTCTTTTCGTGGTGTTGATGACGAACATCGGCCTGCGTGCTTTGAATTCGCTGGGCGTGTAGTACATGTCCACGCTTCCCTCGGTCACGCGTTTGTAAGCCGAGAACGCTTCGTAAAGTTTGAGGTAATCGTCTTTTGTCATGTCGAGGTTGTAATTCTCGCGCGGGAACACTTCGTTGCGTCCATTCTTGAGATAAACGTTCTTGATTTTGCAGTCGTCGAATTTGCTGGAATCTTTCTCCTGGTTGTTATCGCGCCCGGTCTGAAAGAGCACTACGACGAAATCTGGCATGTCGAACTGTATGTTGTTGAACTGCGTCGTCACGTCGAATTCCATGTGACTTCCCGATGCCACCTTCTGTACGCACTGGTAACTGTGAAAGTGAATCGCCACCTGCGGACTTCTCAAGATCTCCGCTTTGTACTTGAGGGCGTAGTTTGTCTCGTATTCCACGATCGGCATTCTCAATTCCATGCTCCGGATGACGCATTTCGCTGCTTCGGGTAATGTGTTGGCTATCGGCGTGCCGTCGACGTTCAAGTTGGTGTATCGCATCAGTGCGTCGTTGTCGTTGGCCGCTCTTCGAAAGGTGACGCGCAGTCCTCCCTTCCACATGATCTCCTTGTAGTCGGAGAAGAATCCCGGCAGCAGACGCATGGGAAAGAGCACCGTGTGACTTGTCGTCGATATTTTGGTTCCCGCTTCGAACCCCCCGGCCTGATAGTATGCCGCGTCCGTTTTGGATAATTTCAAAGTTCCCACTGCCGTCGACGTGATGCCAGGATAATCGATTCTGTCGATGACGGTGTTGTGTTTCCTCACCTCCACCTGCGAGAAGGGGTGAGGCACAAAGTTGTCCACGAGTTTCAAATTGGCATTGGGCGGAAAGGCTTCTCCGCTTTCCTTCTTCACCACGTCGAATTGAAGGTAGAGGTCCGCTCTGTGAGGATGAACGAACCCGTCCACTACGTCCACGTCGTATTCGATCTCCCTGTTCGCTTCGTTGAGATTGGCGAACGTGCGACGGTTGGGAGGGAAAGATTGCAATTCGTAACTTTCGATTTGCTCCATTTTCACTATGTGTTATTTATTATACGTTGATCTCCACGATGGCAGTGGTTGTTGCACCTGCGAAATCCACCACGTCTCCTTTCTCGTTCGTTACCACCAACTCTATGTCGTCTATGCGGTTGCGACATACTGGAAAATAGATCGGCGAAGAGGACGTGTAGATGATTGGTTCCATGAACTCGGAACTTGGTTTGAAAGTGGCGATGATTCCCGTCTGCTTGTGACTTCCTAATCCGTCCGAAGATTTTGTGATCATGCCTTCCGCCACGTTGCAGTGTATGTTCAGAGTCTCTATGGCCAAGAATTTAGGAATGTTGGTTGCTACGTGCTTGATGCCAGCTTCGAGTTTGGTGTCGTTCTCGAAACCTAAAAGTTCTCCCATGGTGCCCAGGTCCACGATCTCCGTCGCGGATAGGATTTCCACTCTGTGCGTGACCGAATTTTGAGAAAGGTACGTGCCTTTGGGTAACTGAGCTTGCAAAGTGGAAAGATTGTATTGGCCTGGCGTGACGACGATGTGTTCGTTTCCGACGCTAATTTTGTTGTTGTGATGCGTGACGTTAGGTATGAGGTACATGCTGTAGAATGCACGCAGAGCCACGGATTTAGGATAGACGATGTCGTCGTGCAGCGTGAGTTTCAAGATCGAAGATTCGCTCGTAAGATGGAACACGCCCATCCTAGTGATGCTGTTTGAGGTTCCACAATGCTTTCTGGAAATCCTCGATCGTAGGGTTATTTATTTTAGAGAGAACCGCGAGCATGGAGAGGCAGAGATGACCGCAGTTCACGTCTCCGAAATCTTGAATGCGTTCGTCGTTGTAGTATATAGAGGTTTTGTTCGTTTTCAGATAATGAACTAAATTTGTAGGTGGAACACCTCCGAAAGAATCGAAAACGAATGCTTTGTTATTGTCATCGTTTTTGTGGTAACATATCCAATGCGTGCCTGGATTTTCTTGACCGTCCAAGTTGACTACGCCGCATTCTCTTCTTTTGACGGTTGAAGGTAACGAGTCGGACATGAAAACTCCTCTGAAGTGTTTGATTCGTAACGGTTCGATCCGAGATTCAATGTCTCGGTTGGTGAGTGCTGCTGTTTCTTTTTTTTAAACTTTCTCATCACGCCCTTCCCCCCTTTCTTCTCCATGGCCAGGTTGTGACGTTTCTGTTCTTCCAACTCGGCCTTGTTCTTCTTCGAGTCGATGACGGTTTTCGCGATGGCGGCACTTCCGCCAGCCAAACTTCCAACGGCCCCCAATGCTGCCAGGATGGCCGGGATGCTGAATATGAAACCTCCGATCTTTTGCTGTTTCCGCGAACGCTGCAAGCGTCTCAATTGAGGTGTGCTGAGCAGCAATTTCATTCCGTGTCCTTTGCTCAAGCAAGAACGTTTCTTCTCGCGTTGTTTCTTGGTGAGTAACCCATCGAGGACACCTAGATTTTTAAGATTGGAGTATGGTATCTGGTACACGACACCCTTGGGCTTCATGTTGATGCTCTATGTGTTATTTTCACGGTATGTTATTTATATATATATTCTGAGATTTTTTCTCGTGTAGTTTTTTTACGGTATGTTATTTATATATAAATGTTCTGAGATTTTTTTTCAAGGCCTCGTAGTCGTTACACAAATTCTATTACGTGCTTCGTTTTCTTGCCAAGAAGTTCCTTTGTCCCTTTGTACACGATTCGAGTTTTGTTCTCGATTAAAATAGATAGCTTCTCGTCGGATAACATGTTAGCGTATCGATCTGGTAAAAATAGACTGTATTGTGCGTTGAGCAACAGGCGTACCTTGGGACCATACTGGGTAGAAACGATTGAACCGGAAGTTATCCAGTAAGGTTTGTCGACTTCCAATTCCTGAATTTTTACATACTCGACTGACAAATTTAGCATTTGTTTTAATGCTTGGAGATCACTTATTTTTTCAGTCGTCATATCAAAGAAAAATTTCAAAGTGTTAGAGAGAAATTTAATTGTTTTTTTTTCACGATGTGTGTTATTTATATATACCGAAGATTATTTTTTTTCACGATGTGTGTTATTTATATATCAAGTTTTTTTTTTTTCACGATTTGTATCGAAGATTTTTTTAACAGAGGAAGAAAGTTCGTGCTTCGGAGAACGCGATGATGTGCGTAATGATATCTTCCGTCTCCTGCTTAGACTTGCGCCAATCATCAGTATACCATCTTCTTCCCTGCCTTGCCTCGTGCAATTCATCTAACCTATCGTTTAATTTCTCCCCTGCAGCCAAAAGCAGAATGTTGAGATCACCGCACCTCAGGCCACTGATCTCCCGAAGACGGTCCTTGAGAACTATTTCACACGGAATTCGAAATGCCGGCGTCGTTTTAGCTATGATCACAAGTTTATTAACATCTCCGTTAACTACCTTTTTGAATATTTTAGATAGTAGTTCGTGCGGCAAATCAGTTATGCGAGACATGTTGTTATTATTATTATTTTTTACTCTATGTTATTTATATACCCCACCCCAATTTTTGTTTCGTGTTCATGGCGATGGTGGTGCCTAGTGCGGCGACCCGTTCACCCAACGATGCTTCTCTGCTCACGAACCTTTCGAAAGCTGCGTGCTCTAACTTTCTGTCTGCTTCGTGACGTGCGTCCAGATCCGTCTGCGTGGTGTTGTAGGCGATGTCGTGATCTTTGCATGCCGCATCCAACGGATTCACACCCTTGTCTCCTCTCTCCAATCTTTTCTCGAGTTTGGTACCCGGTCCGCAGTACTGGTAGCCAGGTAGATGCATCTCGAAAGGTAACTTGTTGATGATGTCGTTCACGAGTCTCTTTCCTTCGGCCACGTTCCAGAATCTCGGAGGCAGCGTGTTGATGATTTTGATCAGGTAACCTATGCCCTTGTCGTCGTTCACGATGAAGTTGGAAAGTTTCGTGCTGATCATGTCCACGATGCCAACCTTCTCGTTGTAGAAATTACGATTGCCTGCATTCTCTTCGCCGGCTATCACCAACAATCGGTCCACGAGTTTCCTAACGTCGTCCACCCAAACGAATTCTTTGGGTAACATGTTGTAGCGTTTGACGCCGCTGCCTGTTTTGACCTGGTTCCAAATCGGTTTGATGAGATTCCTGTACTTCTCGCCGCTGCTCGATTTCACCCTATTCTGCGAGGCGTCGTTGTTCTGGTACAAGGCATCCGTCATGATCAGAATTTCCTTGTAACTTTGGTAATCTTCGTCGGTGTAATCTTTCGGCTGCTTTTTGGCGACGAGTTCCCACAGTCCCACCGTACCCGGATACCTGTTCCAACTATCCTTGTCGCCTAAATTGACTTTAATGTCGTTGCCTTCGAAGGTCACCTTCGATTTCCCAATCTTCCACACCACACCGCCGCCTTCGCTGGTTTCCATGCTGGGATACAATCCGAACACTTCATCCTTGTCGAATTTCCCCGTGCTCAGGTAGTCTCGTGCCAAAGGTCCCAACTCGATCTTATCCGAAGACGTGCTGCCTATGGCTCGACGTCGTGCCGGTGCATCCTTCAGTTCGAACGGCGTCGAAGGAATGCTCGAAATAGGCGTGGGTACGGCGTAACTTTTAGCTGCGAGTGGTACGAGTTCGTTGATCAAATTTTTATTTTGTTCCGTGACACTTTTAATTTCTTTACCTAGACCGCTGATGGCATCGATCACAGGTTGATCCTGACGTTTCTTCTCTTCGTAGAATCCGCGATTCTCGGATTTCCAACCTTTGAAGCGTTTCGCGAGGTAATCGCGAAGCTTGAGATTTTCGTCTTCGATTTTTCGTTTCGTCATGACGTTATTTATACACGTCGTTTCTCACAACGTTGCAACGTTTAGAAAGTCGTTGATTTTGTTTCTGTATTTTCCGTCGTTGGGTTTCCTCGTCATGTCGATCGTTGCGAATCCGAAATCGTCACCGTTCCAGCAAGTAGAGCAGCAGCGTTCCGAAAATTGATTGTAGTTCATGTCTCCGCCTACGTAGTCATCGTACGCGTGCTTGAGGTTGGTGTGATCTTGACGAAACAAACATATGAAATTAGCGTTGTCGCGTATTAACTGTTTTGGAATTTTGGAAAACGTTTGAGCTAGGTAAAAACAATCCATTCCTTTGTGACGACCTTGCGTGAAAAAGTTGCGAATTTCATTTTGATTTTCCAGGATGGCGTCGTCGAACACAACGACTGAATTTTCACGACAATCGTCGAGTGGTTTTATTTCCGAGGCGAACGTTGCAATGTCCAGACCATCGTACAGTTTCATCAGTTGCTGGTATTTGGATTGCTCCAAACTTTTCGAGAACACGTACAGGTGCCTGTTCTTCCAATCTAACCAATTCGGTGCGAGGAGAAAATTGTCCACGAGCAGTGTCGTTTTCCCACACCCCGAAGGACCTACGATCAGACAGCGGATGCTGTCGGGAAGCAACTCACCGTTCTTTTTTTTTCTCGTTTGACTTTCCGGATCCGGTAGACGCTTCACCACGTTCCACGTACTCACAAGATCACTTCGTTCGCGTCGATCCAACTCTTTTCCGGAAGTCCCAGCCATTTGACAAACAGTTTGTCACCTTTCCTACGCAATACTTTCTCGATGAGGTACGTGTCGGGGTGTTTCGTTTTAGAGAGTTCCTCTTCGTAAAATCTTCCTTTCAAAATCTCGCCGCTACTATCTTTTATTATATACGTGTGTCGGTTTCCGGGTAAAACTCGAACCACCGTAAAAAGTTCCGTGCTCCAATTTTTTGTGAATCCCTTCTCGAAGGTGCGTTTGAATTTGCTGATCCTCACCTGGTCTCCAATTTTGTATTTAGCTTTTTTGTCGTGGGTGTGTACTTTGGACAGTAAACGGTAGAAATTAAACGCTGCTCGTCAGACTTGGTAACGTCAACTGGCTTCATGCCTATCGTTCTGTGTACCGTATCATTATAGGTGTCAACGAGTTCCGGCAGGATGTCGACCCATTTGTAATTTCCCCGAAGCGTGAATCGTTTCCACATGTGTGTTTTCAAGGTTCGATTAAATCTTTCCACGATGCTGGCTTTGATGTGACTGAAGGTCGAATAATGTCGAATGTCATGTTTTTGAATAAACTTTTGGAATACGGCATTGTAAAATTCCTTCCCGTTGTCCGTTTGCAAAAACCGTGGTCGTCTGCCGCCGCTTTCGCGAAAAATTAATTTGAATGCTTCCGTGACGCACGTTCCTGTTTTCGCCTTCAAAGGTAGAGCCCATGCGAATTTCGAAAACGTGTCTATGACGGTGAGGAGGTACTTGTTGCCCTTGTTCAATTTATGTACGTTTTTCAAATTGCCGCTACTCATCTCCACGAGGTCGCTTTGCCAGAGGTCGTCGATGCCCTTGGTTACCACCGCCAAACGTTCGTAGTTGCGGCGTGCAGGTTTATGCAATTCTTCGACGATGGCTTGCCTAGACATTTTTTTTTAGAGATTACGTTTGAAGAGAAGCACCAGCGTGATGGGATTCAAAGAGGGTGGCACTTCGCTCGTGTTTTGAATGATCAGCTTATCGCCGGCACTCACGTCGAAAACGGTAAGATCTTCGTCTTCGTGTATTTCATATACGTTGCGCGTTTCGTTCCAACGTGCCAGAGGAATGTTTCCTGCTTTCTGAACACCACGATTCGATATCAAGGTCATGGTGGGAACGCTAGCTTTTCTGCCGTGAGACCAGTACGAAAATTCATTTATCTGAATCGTGCCATCGAGAAGAAACTTGTAGTACGGATGATAAGGATGCAACATGTACAGTTTGTTACCTTCGACGAACGTGGAGATTCTCTGTTGATTGGGTACGCTGTTGATTTCGATGGCTTGCAGAGAATGCAGTTTAGCGAATTTAGTATCGACGCTAACGAGGTTGCTGTGAAGCTGTCCCAGTGTATTTTGTACGGGCAACAAATATTCGACTATGGTATCCGTTACTGTAGAAAATGACGGTTTGATTTTCACTTCCACGTTCAACTGCTTGAAGTTTTCGTTCAGTTCTTGCAACTTGGAACCGAAAGAGGTCAGCGTCGATTCCTGCGTGGATTCCAGCACTCCAACTTGATCTCTGATGTTGACGACAATACTCTGAAGGTTCTCAACTTGATTCAATTTCGAACTTTTCTCGGTAAGATCGTTCACGATGCTTCGCATCTCGGTAAACTGCGTGTGAAGATCGGCGACGCTCTGCGAAGTGGGCAGCGTCGACACCAGCGAAGCAAGTTCGTCTCGAATCTGTTCCACGTTCGCCGTTTCCGTTTCTAGTCGTTTCAGCATTCGAGATATGTTCCTTTTCAAAGCGTGTAATTCTTTGGAGGTGGGGAGATTGGCCACCCTACTCTCGAGATCGCTTAACGAACTTTTGATGTCGCTCGATTCGGATAGTGCCGTCACCGCCGTTTTCAATTTTTCCAAATCTTCGCTCGAAGGCACGCTCGTCCGTAACGATTCCAAATCACCCTGTATGTTGTCCAGTACGTGATGAAAATGAGCAAGATTGGATTCGACGTTCAAATTTTCTAAATATTCGATCTTCTGCTGAACCGTGATTAACGTGTCCTGAATGCTCGTCAACGCGCTCGCTTCAGCGTGAATATTTTTAATTTCTTCGTTGATCAACTCCAGAGACGCCTGAAGCGTAGCGATGGTGGTTTGAATGTGTTCGAAATCTTGATAAGCCTCCAATTGAATTTTTATGTTCGCAACGCTTTTACTGATGACCTGCAGTTCGTCCGACGATGGTAGGTTCGTCATTGTATCTTCCAAAGTCTGTAACTTGGATTTAATTTCTTCCAACGTGCCGGCGAATTCTTCTTGTAATTTGGAAACGACGACGTGCAAGCGTTCCGCATCAATATCCTTCACGACGGTTTGAAGTTCAGAGAAATTCTTTTCGATTGCAGAAGTTCGTTCTTCGATTTCGAGTTTCAATTTTTCCAAATCTTCATTTTTCGATTGAAATTGCTGTAATTTGGCCAAATCATTTTGAAGCGAATCCACGCTCAACTGTATATTTTGAACGCTGTCGTAAGAAGGTACGTCGACATAATTTTTTATGAGCGTTTTCAGTTCGGAATCGATTTTCAGAATGGGGTCGAGACATTGCGTTTGGAGCGTAGCGATTTCCGACTCTAAACTTTTGTTTAAGGTCTCCTGCAAAGCGATCAAATCGCTCCTCAACTTTTTAATTCGGACGTCCAACATGAGAATCTCTTCTGCGTGGTCTACACGCTTAGTGTGGCCGAAAATGTCGTTAGGCATTTTTGGTTAATGGTTATTTATAATAGGATAGACAATACGTAATTCTACGAAGAGAGGAATGAGTTTATCGTAATCTCCTAGGAGTTGAACGTAAAGATAATCTCCTGCAGAAACATCGTACGTAATGTTAGAAAGCATCTTGTCGTGCTTGATTCGAAAAATATTCTTGCCGGTAGATATTTTGATTTCGCCTACGTTTTCCGGATTCACGGTGATTTGAAGTTTCCCACCGATCGGAATTTCGTAAAAATGTAAATTGTTGTTGAAGACGTAAAACATCTTGCCCACATCATCATCCAATTTCGTCCAAATACTGTTGAGATGAACAATCAGTAGACCATTGAGTTTAGTTAACATGGAAGGTAGATCTGTCGTCGTGCGGTGTACAGTCTCCATGTTGGTTTGTTTTCGAAAACCAAAAAGATTCATGCTGGTTATTTAAGAAAAAAATTGAGAACATATCTAATATAAACAACACCACAAATAGTAACTTCATCTATGGTAGATCATTTATGGTTTTGGGGTCTAATATAAATAACACCACAAATAGTAACTTCATCTATGGTAGATCATTTATGGTTTCGGGGTCTAATATAAATAACACCACAAAAAAAATGAGTGCAATTTAGTAACTTCATCTTTTTTTTCTTAGCAAAAGAATGGAGAAGAAAGAAGCGAAACGTGCATGTGACGACTGTGGGAAATATATATCCATCTCTCACTTGAGTAGACATCGGAAGAATGTGCATGGGGAAGGATCAAGTAAGAGAGAGCTCGATGTTGACGATCAAGCGCCACGAAAAAAGCAGAAGAGTGCCGGCGAAAATATTAGAAATATTTTAACCAAGGAGACTTTCCAATCTGAAGAAACATCTGATCTAAACAACTTTTTTCATTCGGTCAAAAGCAAGTTAATTTCGTCTATCACCGAAGCTTTGTTGCAATGCTCGTTGAAAATCCACCTCATCGTTTCCGTCATTTACGAAAACGTAAAAAAAGAGCGAGAAACTTTCCATCATTACACTGGTGTAAAGAGCCTCCACGCCGCCGATGTCGATGAGCTGGATGCCATTTGCAACCAGATGTTTGACGCTTTGTTGAACAAGCACGAGACTTTCGAACAACGTGGATCGGGTTGGACACTTTGCGGTTCGCCTCACACTTTAACTTTGAAGGTGGCACGATACAACCCGATGGGAGCATCCAGCTACATCAAATTGCCCCCGGAAATAGCCAGTAAGAAAGCCATCATCAACATTCAAAATGAGGATAACAGATGCTTTTTGTGGTGCATCATTGCCGATCATCACCCAGCCAATAATGACAAACATCGTTTATACCACTACAACAAGCCAGAATATCTCTCAGAATTTGAAAAACCTATGGCTGGTATTAATTACCCTGTAAATCTACGAGACATTAGTAAATTTGAGGCACAGTACAAGACAGATAAAAACGAAAATATAGCAGTACACATCTTCGGATTAGACAAAAACAACACCATCTACGTTCTCAGACATAGCAACATTAAAAGTAATCGTGTCATCAGATTACTTCTGATCAAAAATGATGATAATTATCATTATTGTCTAATTCAGAATCTTCCAAAATTAACAAGAAGTCAAATTACCACACATCAACATAAAATTCAAGTATGCGACAGATGTCTGAGTATATTCTACGGTCGAGGAAAAAAGAATGCTGATGAAGAACTCCAAGATCATTATGAAATGTGTAGTAAACATCCGGCTACGGCTATCAAAATGCCTTCTCATGACATGACATTTTCCAACTACAAGGCGTTACTCTGGCATCCCTTGGTGATATGCGCCGACTTTGAAAGTTTCCAACTTCCACTCGCCATCTGCGAACCGAATCCCAGCGTATCGAGCACCACCGAAATTCTACATCACGAAGCCTGCGCTTTTGGATTGATGGTCAACAACACAGGCAATGTTATTTTACATCGTGGCAATAATGCTCCACAAAAATTTGTTCAAACCTTGAAACAGATGGCCATACAATTCGCTCCTCTACTAAGAGAAGACAAACCAATGGAGCCTCTTACCCAGGAAGAGAAGGAAGCATACGACCTTGCCTCTCAGTGTGATGCGTGCGAATGTAACTTCACCCTCGAAAATATCAAAGTTCGCCACCACAATCATCACACGGGAAAATATGTGGCCCCCCTGTGTAACGACTGTAATATACAAATCAAAAAACCGAATTTTATTCCTGTATTCATTCACAATTTGGAGGGCTACGACGCCAAAATCTTCATAAAGGAGATGGGATGCGACGCTCAACCCATTAGCGTCATAGCTCGCACCAACGAGAAATTCATTTCATTCAGCAAGATGGTGGACGTTGGAAATGGCAATCACGTAGAAATTCGCTTCTTGGACTCCTACAACTTTCTGTCTTCGAGTTTGGCAACACTCGCGTCTCAACTCACCGACAATGATTTGGTCGCCACCAGGAAATGTTTTGGCGACCAACATTTAGCACTGTTGAGACGCAAGGGTGTTTACCCCTACGAATACATGACGGATGCTTCCAAATTCTCAGAAACATCGTTACCACCGAGAGAAGCATTCTACAGTCATCTTAGCGACACCTGTTGCACCGAAGAGGACTACCATCATGCTCAGCTCGTCTGGTCTACATTCTCTTGTCAAACCATGGCCGACTATCACGATCTGTATCTGAAACTGGATGTTACGCTATTGAGCGACCGTTTTCATCTCCATCGCTCGAGAGGAATGGCAGCATATGGTTTGGACCCCGCTTTCAGCTACACCACACCGGGTTATTCTTGGCAGGCGATGTTAAAATCCACGAAGGTGAAGATAGAACTCATCAAGGACGTCAATCAACTTTTGTTTGTCGAAGAGGCAAAACGTGGTGGAATCGTCCAGTGTCCCCTTCGATACGTCAAAGCCAACAATCCATATGTTGACGATTTCGATGCAGGGAAACCGACAAACTTCTTGGCATACTGGGACATGAACAACCTGTATGGTTATGCCATGTCCGAGCCTCTGCCCATCGGAGAATACGAATGGATGAGCGAGCAGGAACTTCAAGATTGTTTAGAATGGAGCGAAGATCATGAAAATGGATGTTTCCTGAAAGTAGATTTGGAATATCCTGCATCGCTTCATCAAGAACACCATGGATTTGCGATGGCACCTGTAATGGAAACGGCTCCGGAGAAAAAGCTGATGCTCACCTTCAAGAGCAAAAAGAATTACGTGGTGCATTATCGTCTCCTACAATTCTACCTCCAGCATGGATTGGTTTTGAAGCATGTGCACTCGGGGTTGAAGTTTAAACAGACCAGGTGGCTAGCACCCTATATCGACGGCAACACTCAACGTCGAGCATCAGCTTCTTCTTCCGCAGACAAAGACCTATACAAATTGATGAACAATAGTATCTACGGCAAGAGCATGGAAGATGCCAGGAAAAGAAGAAATATCAACTTGGTCTCCGACCCGAAGAAAATAAACAAGCTCGTCGCTCAGCCCACGTACAAGAACTTCACGATACTAAGCAACACGTTGGTATTGATCGAACGTGCTCTCAGAAACATAACATTCGACACACCAATCGCCGTGGGAGTCGCAATCCTCGAGTTGTCGAAGCTGGCCATGTACAAGTTTCACTACGACGTCATGAAACCACGCTATGGAGAGGCGATCGAGGTGGCGTACACCGACACAGACAGCTTCGTGTACAACATCCACACCGATGATCTATACGAAGATCTCAAAAGCATGAGCCAGCATTTCGACTTCTCTAATTATCCGAAAGATCACGCTCTCTTCGACGACAGTCAATAAATGACGATCGGGAAGATGAAGGATGAAGTCAACGGCCGCATCATCACAGAGTTTGCTGGTCTTCGAGCGAAAATGTACGCCATCAAAGTTCAGGATGAGACCGAAATAAAGAAGGCAAAGGGGGTGGGGCGTTCGAGCACAAACAAACTGACCGTAGAAGATTACAAGTCGTGCTTGTTCGACAAAAAATTCAAACGCATGACCGAACATCGGATCACGAGCACCATCGACCAGTTGCGTACATCCACGATCAACAAAGTGGCGCTTGATCCCCGCGACACCAAATTGAGGCTACTGGACTGCAACATCCACACCCGAGAATGGGGATGTCATGACGAGGAAGAAACCTGCTCGCACCATTAGACTTCTTCATCAAAAAAAAGTATGTATTATTTCTTGTACCACTTTTTTTTTTTAAAAAAAACAATTATTCACACTTATTTTTGCATTCACATTTTTTTTATATTTTTCTATTATTTTTTTAAAAAAAAACAATCATTCACACTAATTTTTGCATTCACACTTTTTTTATATTTTTCTATCATATTATGTACACTATTTTGAGGATATTTTTTTATTTCTTTCAGATGCTGCACCCCCTACGGAAACTTTTTTTTTAGTTCTTACACATTCCATTCTTAACCAAAAAAATTTTCTTCTCTTCAATCATAAAACACACACATTACACACGGAGGTCCTCTGTAGGGAGTCATGGGGGGTTTAAAAAAAAAAAGAACCCATGAAACTCTACAAAGGCATGGCTTTGTTAGCCGTGGCCATTAGAACTGTGTTGGGCACCACGCACCCCTGGCGGGATATTTTTCTTTTTTTGGGGGCCAGGGATTTCCTTAACAAAAAATAAATTTTGATTATCACACACACACATTGTAGAAGATCACACCTGAGAGTTTTAAAAACAAAACATTGTGGCAGATTACGCTGAGAGTGCAAGGTCGTGGTAGATTACACTGAGGGACCTTACAGTAAGAGGAGACAGCCTTATAGGAAAATATCGTAAGTCATTTCAAATGTAGGTCAAAGAACGATGTTAGCAAAATTTGCAGAAGGTAAAAAAAATAGCTTAAAAAACTGATGCCAGAGCTTTTCTTCTGTCTAATTTTCTCTCATTGTAGGTTAGTTTAGCCCGTAAAACGGATTACGCTGAGAGCAAAAGCCTATTAGCAGGTTGTAGTAGATTACACTGAGGGGGGGGGCCTTACAAAAAGAGGGAGGCAGCCTTATAGGAAAATGTCGTAAGTCATTTCAAATGTAGGTCAAAAAACGAGTTAGCATAAAAGCAAGATTTGCAGAAGGTAAAAAAATAGCTTAAAAACTGATGCCAGAGCTTTTCTTCTGTCCATTTTTCTCTCATTGTAGGTTAGTTTAGTGCGTAAAACGGATTACGCTGAGAGCAGAAGCCTATTAGCAGGTTGTAGTAGATTACACTGAGGGGAGGGGGGGGCCTTACAGTAAAAGAGAGGTAGCCTTATAGGAAAATGTCGTAAGTCATTTCAAATGTAGGTCAAAAAACGAGTTTAGCATAAAAAATAGCTTAAAAAGTGATGCCAGAGCTTTTTCTGTCCATTTTTCTCTCATTGTAGGTTAGGTTATACCCAAAAATAAAAACCTTGGTATTTTTTCGAGTGAGGAGTTGGCAACACTGCTCATGCCTTACGAGAGAAATCCATTAAGGCGAGAAAAGTAGGTCAAAGGGCGTCGCCAGAATCGCCCATTCCACCTACTTGTTTTTAAAGACAAGGATAATTTCATTTTGTATTTCACTGCATAGTTCAATAAGGCTGTAACCTGTATCTGAATGTATGACCACTATCTTGGAGTATAAGATTTAATACATATCATCACTGGACGTCCAGGGGGAGGGCAAGGGGCAGGACCGTATCAAGGTTTGTGGGGGCCCCCATTTTTTATTATTTTTTACTAGGAGCTTTATTAGCTCAATATGTTAACCACCAATTTTCAGCAGTTGAAATGGTAGACCTGATTTTAGAATCAGTAGTCATTCACAATCGAACATATCGGAGATAGGTTTGCAGGGAGAATAGAGCAGTAAAATAAGGTTACAGGACTAAAATTTAGCAGCAGTAAAATTCTGCGTTTAAATGTCTACAGTATATTATGAAGAGTCAACACCGTAACTACAATATATAGTAAATACTAAGGGGGTTCAGACGGAAACAGAGAACTGAGCAGTAGACTGTACTTAACAGTTGGGCTGAAAAGTTCGTAGGCTAACATAGTAAAAAATATTTTTTTGACAAAATTCGATTTTATTATTCAATATAGTTGCCTTCGAGGGCGATACAACGATTGTAGCGGTCATACAATTTTTCGATGCCATTTTTATAGTACGATTTCTCTTTAGCCTCAAAATAGGCCTCAGTTTCGGCGATTACCTTTTCATCAGTGCTAAATTTCTTTCCAGCGAGCATTCTTTTAAGGTCTGCAAACAGGAAAAAGTCACTCGGGGCCAGATCTGGAGAATATGGTGGATGGGGAAGCAATTCGTAGTCTAATTCATTTAATTTTGCCATCGTTTTCATTGATTTGTGACACGGTGCATTGTCTTGATGAAACCACTTTTTTCTTCTTCAAATGGGGCCGTTTTTTCGTGATTTCATCCTTTAAACGCTCCAACAACGCTATGTAATAATCGCTGTTGATGGTCTGGCCCTTTTTGAGGTAATCGATGAATATAATACCATGCGTATCCCAGAATACTGATGCCATAACCTTGCCAGCCGACTGTTGCGTCTTTCCACGCTTTGGATTCGGTTCATCACGTGCAGTCCACTCGGCTGACTGTCAATTGGACTCTGGAGTGTAGTTATGGAGCCATGTTTCATCCATTGTAATATATCGACTGAAAAATTCGTGTTTATTACGGTTGAATATCGCTAAACATTGCTCCGAATCATCAAAACGTTGTTGCTTTTGATCGATTGTGAGCACGCGCGGCACCCATTTTGCACACAGCTTTCGCATGTTCAAATATTCATGCACAATATGTCCAACATGTTCCTTTGATATTTTTAAAGTCTCAGCTATCTCGATCAACTTCACTTTACGATCATTTAAAATTATTTTGTGGACTTTTTTGATGTTTTCGTCGGTAACAGCCTCTTTGGGGCGTCCACTGCGTGCATCGTCTTCGATGCTCATTTCGCCTCGTTTAAATTTAGCAAACCACTTCTCAACGGTTGATTTTCCTGGTGCAGAGTCCGAATAATGTTTAGCAAGCCAAGCCTTGGCTTCAACAGTATTTTTTTTTCGCCAAAAAGCAATGCTTTATTAACACACGAAATTCTTTTTTATCCATTTTTCACAATAACAAAAGCTGCTTCACTCACAATGCTATATCTCACGAACTAATTATCCGGCAGCTGTGAAATTTATACACCTATCTTTTGAAGGTTAGTACTAAGTAAAAATCACATGGATTTAATTCTAGTAACGCCATCTATGAGTCAGCCTACGAACTTTTCAGCCCACCCGATACGTACATAATTTATTATAAATGATATTATTTACAATTAAGAGTAAATATGTCACTACATATGCACGGTCCATCTACTGGACAATTACCAACAGGTTCATTGTGGAAATTGTAGTAACTACACTCTTCAAGAAAATTCCCAAAGGCTTAACACTTAAGGACTTAAGAAGTGTATACACTTCTCTTGCCCTTTTCGCCGAAGATTCATCTACTATAACATTGACGTCCAATTCACGAAGAAGTTCATTTTCAGTGCTTAATAAACAAAGATTGTATAAGCGATCCTGTCCCATGGCAGCACGAAGCCTGTTTTTCACTAATTTCATTTTTGAGAAAGATCTTTCTCCGCTGCAGTTTGTTATCATTAAGACCAAATACATTCTATAGAGAATTTCGACATTGGGAAATGTGTCCCGTAGTTCACTGATGCACCGAGAGAGAGCGCTAGTATCTCCACAATTTTTTTCCCTATAGAAAAACTTGCAGTTCTAATACAATGTTATTAACGAAAGAAAGTTATGTACTTCGTAGGATTATTTATTATACGTATTAATCGCACCTGAGAATTGATTGTTTGAATAAGTGTGCCTTATTTCCACACCACAGCCAAATCAATCCATGGTATAAAGTATACTGAGCTTCAGATATCTACAAACAGATCGACTGAGAGCTGTGCAACAATTGGATCCAGAAGAGAGTAGGCATACGACAATATTAAAGTGTTTTTTTTTATTTTTAAAATACAACTTCTTATGTAATTTTTCACAAGCATAGCTAGCTGGTTAAAATATTTTTTTGGTGGAGGCACTTCACAGCTTCCTTTTGGTGGGAGCCCCGGGGCAATTGCCCTAGTTACCCATAGGTTAATCCGGCCCTGGCAAGGGGGCACAGTCTCCCTGGAAAATGGGTGTCAATCTAAAGTTATATACTTCACACATATAATTTCATTTCAGTCAGTAATTCATGTTAATCAGGGGTGTAGTTAGGGGTGTAGTTGCTCCCCGCTTTTTGCTATTTTTGCCCCCGCACTATGCTAAACCTTATCTACCAAGGAAAAGTAAACTGTCCTTGCCTCCCTTCCCCAGTTTTGAAAGGTTGCATGTGTGTTTCATGTTTTCTTTATTTTCACCCCCTAAATTTCTTTCCGCACCCCCTCATGATTAATCCTGGCGCCTCCGCTGCTCGGGTTCGATCCAATTTTAGGACATGGCACAGTGGTTCGTATCCAAATTTAAACTTTTGATGAAGTTTCAGTCTATCATGCACATAAAGATTGCTAAATCAAACTTTAATCAATATTCTCGAGCTTGCGTAAACTTGCTGATCGGACAGAATAATTGATGCTCCGAAATATATAAAAAAAAACTAGAATTTGGGAGGGGGTATCGCCCCAATCAACCTCCCCGTCGATCCGCGCCTGATTGTCAATGACAATTTTCATTCATTTATCTCTTCCACCCTACGCGTTTTTAAGGAATATAATTTTACACATGCTGATGCAGAGGACATTGCGTTAATTTGCTTGGTAATACTTATTCATCCCACTGTACAGTCATGGACACTTCTCGGTTGTAACAACTCCACTTAACTTTCAATGGAATCGTTACAACCCACAAGTGTCCGTGACTGTACAACGAAAGCGAAGAAATCCAATGCTGTGGCAAGCATTCAAGAACTTTCAATATATGTCGATAGATGGCAGAAGCATCCAGTAGACGATAGCAAACGCCACTGCACTACAGACTGCACCGCGCTCGTTCAGTTTAAATTACGGCGCTGTAGTTTAAATCCAATCTTGGCTGCTTGATGGCTACCTTGGCTTGATGGCGCCGAAGAATGGGGCTGTTCATTCATTGCCAAACTTTTCCGCTAGGAAAGTTCTTTGTATCCCTAAGGAATTTCGTTCGTCATCTGGATGCACTAAACTTTACATTGGAGCGCGATAGGATGGCTACTCAAACGTTATATTCAACGAAGGTAAGAATTTCTTGTGTAAATCGACAACAAAAATGTGTTTAGCAAACCTTTAAGATTGTGTAGCGAGTCATATGTTTCCGAAAATTACATTCTCCTGAACCGGAGAATTAATATATTAAAGCGCAACGACAGGTTTGCGCAAACGGGATAAATATAGTAGGTTTATGCACAAAGAACACTAAACTTGACGACATTTGGGTCGTGCCTAGCTGCCATGGGTCGATGTCGATAATACAAAAATTTTGATTTTTACACTATGCTTTATGTTGTTTTTTTCTGGTTTCGCTCAGGCCCATAGCTAGAATTGATCTTCAGGGGGGCTCACGGGTTATCAGGGGGGATTGTAAAGCAAGTCTATTTTTCAAAAGTTTAACAGTATTAAATGAAGGTAAATTATGTGGGGGTGTCATTAAGTTATATGAAATTTAGAAATATCATACAAATACCACCAGGCACGTATCCAAGGGGGGGCTTAGGGGGCTCGAGCCTCCCCGAAAAATTTCGGTTTACACTAGATAAAATGAGGTTTTTGGCTTCTTGTGGTGTAAAATAAAATAATGTGACAATAAATTAAGGAGATAAACAAATTTTCGAGGAAAGACGGAGAATGTCCTATAACCCCGTTATTGTTAATAGCACGCATCCAAGGTGGGGATCAGGGGCTAGAGCCTGCCTCCTTCCCGGAAACTTTTCCCATTACACTAGATAAAATTAGGTTTCTGACTTCTTGAATAATGTTACGATAATTTAAGAAGATAAATAATTATCGAGGCAAGACGAAGAATGTTCAATAATCTTGTTATTATTAATAGCACGCATCCAAGGTGGGGTACACAGGGCTGGAGCCCCCTTCAGGAAATGTTTCTGTTTACTCTAGTTAAAATTAGATTTTTGGCTTCTTCAATAATGTGATGATAATTTGAGATAAATAATTATCGGAGCAAGACGGAAAATGTTCTATAACCCTATTATTCTTAATAGTACGTATCCAAGGTGGAGATCAGGGGGTTCGAACCCCCCGCAACCTTTTACATTACACTACTTAAAATTAGGTTTTTGGCTTTTTGAATAATGTGACGATAATTTAAGGAGATAAATAATTATGGAGGAAAGACGGATAATGTTCCATAACCCTGTTATTGTTAATAGCGCGTATCCAAGGTAGGGTGCAGGGGATTCGAGCCCCCTTCAGGTAATATTTCTGTTTACGCTAGATAATATTATGTTTTCGGCTTCTTAAATATGTGACGATAATTTGATGAGATAAATAATTATCGAGGCGAGACTGAGATTGTTCTATGTATATCCCTGTTATTGATAATATTGAACGTAAACTTTTCTTTGTTGAGCACTATGTAGACTTGTCAGCATTTGGAAGCTGCACAACAAAGGTAGCGCCAGACGTAGGGCGATTCATTGTAATTTTTAATCTCTGGAAAGTGCGAGAGGGAACGTTCTTGAATAAGAGAAGGAGTCGAGCTACTGGCAATATTTACGAATCGTTTTATCTGCGGAACGTTCTAGAATATACTGAGGATATAAATACGCAGCTTCAATTTCGCCGATTGATCTGTACAACAGAATGGGTTAATGAGATGAGACTTCAGTTCATACAGTCAATTAGTGATCAGTCAGTGTCCATGAGCTACCCTTGACTTCGACTGATTTTTAGTTAACATGTCTACATAGTACATGTCCTGTGTATGTCAAATCGTAAGATGTTGCCTGTATAGTGAACAAGCACAGATAATAAAGGAGAAAGAAGAAAACTGAAGGGCATTCACACCGGTTGAGAAGAATTTTTTCTTCCGTGGCCAGCAAGAGCTACCATTTCTATGTGATTGATTGATTAATTGATATATATGTTGTTTTAAGTCCACTTTATGCGCAGAAAGGCTAATCGGGACTGGACCTACAGTTTAAAGTGGGATCCGAACTACTATGTGCCTCCACTGGGTATTGAACCAGGGACTATTTCTAGGTGACTATGACAGTGGCGAGATTTCACACCGTGTAGCCTGAGGATTTCACAAGTCGAAAGTAGGTCTGTGCGGCCTTTGTGTCGCTACGGTGTGAAATGTTGCTGTTGATTGGCTCATTCCAAACGACATCTATCGCTTGTCCCTTCAGTCTGAATTCTTCCTAAGTCTTGAAGATTAGTCACAAGGATGGAAAATTAGGGCTTTGTTAAAGTTAGGCAGGCGACAGACAACACCCTTAAGGATAATATCCAAACCTGCAGAAATAACGTATCTTACTTCAGTCTCAAATACGAAATGACAAAAACTTCTGGTCAATTGATTTTAAAAAATGTATCCGAAATAAAGAGAGCCGTACCCAGGATTTTCGGAAGGGAGAGGGTTACGTACACTTGATGGTCAGTCCTCATTTTGCCATCTTTTCCTGTCTTTGACGTTATTATATTTTTTTTTAAGGAATACTGGGTAAAATGGGGTTAGGACCGAACCAGCCCTCCTTGGACACATAACTGGATATAAATGAGTAAGCATTTGATCATATCGGGAGTCAAAATATTACATGTGTTGGGAACGGAAGAGTTTTCACTGTGCATTAGTTTCGCGATCCAGCTGTATTCTAGAAGACTTCCTTTGTTTCGTGCCGATATATGACAAGACTGCGGAAGCTTTGACAGACAATTTTGAACACTTGCGAGTGCTTAGACCTGAATATGAACAATTGGGTGGGTTTCGGCTTTTATAAGAGCTGCAAACATGGGAGGACAAGACACAATTATGGTGTTCAGGCTCGAATCAGAGAGAAATATTCGAGAACTGTCTGTGTCCAGTTCGCAGCCAACAATTTGAATCTCGCGTTGTCGAGTGAATTGTCCATCCCGTGCATGTGTATCAACTTTATAAAAACACTTACTTCTGGTGGTATATAGATGTTTTGATGCCTGATGAGAAGAAATGGACATACTCACATACTGAGATGGTTCCGACACACAGTGTTAGTGCATGGAAACAGTGGGCCAACTGGTAAAAAATGTTCCGATTTCACGTCCCGATTAAAATGACAGCTTCAAACAGTGGCGAAGATTTAGGGGATAGTTGCTCCCCATTTTTTCGCCTCTACACCATCACTATGGCCTCTTAATGCTAAGCCTTGTCTGCCAAGATAAAGTAAACTTTCCTTGCACCCACCCCCGTTTTTGAACCAATTGACGCTACTGCCTAAAACATACAATTGTGAGGTTCTATCTATAGCCTACCCCTTAAAAAAGATGGAGTTCAGCCTCCCCCCGAAAGGAATTCCTGACGTGCCTGAATACCACATTTTTTAAATATCTTTTAAAACATCATGTTTTTTTTAGTGTTGACTGCTACTGAAATCATCCCTTACTGCACACTCCATACTACTTTTGATGATACAGATATTTATATCACACAAGAAAAAATGCACAATATTCAATCACAATGCCTACAGTACATTCCACCCCCGGCGGAAGCAATGATACTCCCCTTCGTTCCGAGAACTTGGGAGCTATTGACTTTTGATGCAGATGCGGAGGGAATTTATGATGTCATCAAAGTCACAGATTTCTGTCTAAGTGAGAGGTCGCAACAGGGGCAGCGAAGGTACAGATAAAGAAGCTGCCCTGTGAAAGAACCTTCTAGAGAAGAGAATCTTCTAAATACTTGCCGCTACTTATACTTCTTCCTACAAATAAGATGAAGAACTGTGTTAGCTGTTGTTCATGTTCTGTGAAATTATCCTTCACCAAACTCGTGAGCAAAATAATATCTGCTGTCTACATTTTCACTCTTCACTGCAAGCAAATTACAGAAAATAGAGTTCAGCCCCCCCTGGCCCCTGCCTGGTTTCGCGTATGTGTAATTCAACGGCGGGAGTAGGAATCGGATAAACTCCCAAAATTATAAAGGAAAATGTATTACGTGCGTAAGCACATGATATTTATATTATACACGATGACACTATGCCCAATCCGATAACTTAATAATAATGTTTTCATTCATTGTATTAAGCAGACATTTTCCCCTCGTATTTTCGTCCTTTTTTTCTTTCCTTTTTTTCTTTTTTCTCTTTTTTGTAACAACAATTTTAAAATTATATTCCCTGTAAATAAGGATGTCCTAGAGTTTGCGAGACATGAAATGGAAGATAACATATTTTTTGTTACAACTATTATTTTCGATAAATGTGTGTGTACATAAAACAATGGACCATATTTACTAGCCACGTGGAAAAGTATTATATCACGCAAAGAAAGAAAGAGTTAGTTATTAATAACAACTATAAAAATAAAAGTAGGGTCAATCCATATGAAGTCATACAACATGGTTGCTTGACCATTTTTAAAAAAGTTTATTTTTTGTGTGGTGTGAGCCTCATATGTTGACAGTTCAAAACCACTGTTATTTTATTTTTACTATCACCGATTTGAAGATGGCGGGCATTTTTTTTATCATGGCGCGTGTCATTTTCTCCATTCGTAAGCATCAGCGGCAACTTTTTTATCTCAGCTCTGGTAAGTCCTACTATAATGAGACACAATCTGTGATGTTAAGCACATTATAGGCTACAATTATATTTCTGTGTAATTTTCTAAATATTATTCCTTCATAATAAATTTTAAGGTCAAAATTGTGTATTTTAATCTCTCAAAATGCCATTTTCGGACATTTTTTTTTTGGGGGGGGGGAAGGCAGTTTGTTTAACACTTGAATTTTTTTGTGCAAGTACCTGTGTACCAATAGAGTACGTCAAAATTATTTGAAGCTTGAGACTTTAATATTTCTTTTTCTACAGGGTCATAAACATGTACTTTTTGTTTAAAAAATCCAAGTTCAGGGTTAAATATCTCTGGTGGGCAGTTGTTTAAAAATCTGAAATTTGTACACAATACAGTACTCCATGATAAGTAACTTCAGTAAAAATTTTGAGTTTGAGATTTAATTTGTTTAAGAGATACAAAACTCGTAAAAAATTCAATATTTTGTATTAAATATGGCATGCCTAATTTCATTTCTTATTAAAATTTTATGTTAAAATTCTGCAAATTGTAATTTGGAATGTCAGTGAACAACATTTCAATCCTGAAATGGATCTACAATAAAGTATATATACGAGGGCGTGGTGAAAAGTAAAGCTTCCTATGTTTTTATTTTCTTTGTTACCTTGTAAACGCATTTTGGATTTTGAGCAACCATACATTGCACTTATAAGACTTTCTCGCTTCTCCATTGAAGGTTTCAAACTTCTATCGCCAGGGGGTGCTGAACTATTGCAAGGAAAATAGCAGCATGTAACCATGCAATGTTGTTGAAGCGCCTGAAGTAGCGTGCCGTGATCGAGTTTCTAACCACAGATAATGTGCTACAACTTGACATTCATCTGAGACTGAAGGCATTTTATGGGGATGAATGTATAGACATCAGTACCGTGCGACCTTGAGTTTATCATGCTCTTAAAGAAAACCCCCAGCTGAAGAAATCTCAGCTATGTGAGAGAATGGAGTGAAAGGCGGCGAACTGCAACTGATGGAGGTCATCGGAATCGTGTTCAGCTTGGGTTTTCTTTACAAGCATGAACAGCTCAAGATCGCACAGTACTGATCATGGGCGTCCGGAAGGGGGGCAAGGGGGGGCCGTGCCCCCCCCTGGAAAATGAAAGTCAACTAAAAATATGTATTTCACACATATAATTTCATTTTAACCACAATAATATGTGTTAATTATTTATGAACACCATAAATTCAAATTTAAGCAAAGTTTTTTTTAGGGAAGAACAATGTCCGAAAAATGGCATTTTGAGAGATTAAAATACACAATTTTGACCTTAAAATTTATTATGAAGGAATAATATTTAGAAAATTACACAGAAATATAATTGTAGCCTATAATGTGCTTAACATCACAGATTGTGTCTCATTGTAGTAGGACTTACCAGAGCTGAGATAGAAAAGTTGCCGCTGATGCTTACGAATGGAGAAAATGACACGCGCCATGATAAAAGAATGCCCGCCATCTTCAAATCGGTGATAGTAAAAATAAAATAACAGTGGTTCTGATCTGTCAACATATGAGGCTCACACCACACAAGAAATAAACTTTTTTTAAAAATGGTCAAGCAACCATGATGTATGACTTCATATGGATTGACCCAGTACAGTCGCGCGGAATTATTATGTATTATTTTTTTTCCGGATTCATAACAATAAAGCATTTAAATTGTGAAAATTGCAAATGACGTTAACAAGTGCTGTGCAAATTTCAAGGCTTTTTTGATTTCCGATATATTTTCTATTATTGACGATTGTCTTTATGAAAATATTAGTTTTACAGCAATGATTATTCATATATCATATTTAGACATATTTTCTGAGGTTAAGATGAAATTAAACTTGCAATTTAATGTAATAGCAGCACGTTCAGCATTAAATTCCCCATGTATTTGAATAACAGGTGTGCTGCCACCTACAACAGCTTGCTTTGACCAGGACTATTCCATCACGAAATTATGACGTATTTCCTCTACGACAGATAACATTGTTTAAAAAGAAACTCTTTTATCTTTGGCTTCTTGCTATCATGCGTGAGTGCGCTTTCTTTCTAATGCAAACAATGACAATATTGCCTCATTCATTACAGCGTCTTTAAGGCGAGGAAGGACAATTTCCCCTAGGTCTTTCTCGCTGGGGCAGCTGCTGATCACTGTTGCCAACTTCGCTCTTTTGGAGACAGAACTGGCTCTTTCGTGCACTCGTTTGACTGTGAACTGTGGCACCCGCCCTCTGCCCCACTATGATGCCAACACTGGCTCCGCCCCATAAATACCAACTTTTGCCATGAGTGTACATTTTGCACGTGACGTGATATTCGTATAGCTATAGGCTGCGTCACCCACCTCTTCTTTCCTCCCCATGTATTTTTATATATAGCGCTGTGGTTAAGATGAAGATGACAATTTTGTTATCCGGGAACTCTTTATTTTCGATTTTATATTAACATCATTGGATTATTGAGATGGGTGATGCCGCCAAATCTAGGCGGTGAAAACTAAAAATAAATTGTCATAACTTTAAAGCTAACGGTAATAGCTGCACCCCCACCCCTCTGACAACTAAAATTACCCTAGTAGGCACTTTATGCAGCCTTCGTTAATCTAGCTCCTTGAAAGTCCTCTTTAGCTTTATTAATGGTGAAATTTAGCTCTATTATTATGCACATCAGGTTTGGCAACACTGCCAGGATGGCCGTAGGGGGCAAGGAGAAATGCACTAGGCTTATGGGACCATTATTTTATTCGTTCTCTCGGGAATATCAAACAGCCGATGACGTAGAAAAGTACATGGACGGAAAAAGGACACGTTGAACTATGTCATAGTAGTAGGAAAAGTCGAAACTCCCATTTGATGAGCCGTAACTTTAAGTTGAAGTTGATGTCCCATAAGGAATACATGGGATTCGGTAAATACTAATTCATCATATTTGTCAAAAAATCGTATAAGGCTTAATAATCAACTTAGGAACCCGCTTCCACTTGCCACATGGAGAGAAATTCATACCCTTCATTTCTGGCGGAGATCTTTTTAGTAGCATTGCTCATTCCGACGATATTGGAATAAATGCATGCCTGGTGTGTAATTGTCCCTCTTCGCCTTAACGAACACTAAAAGTTACTCGTGTACAGCCAACGGCAATAACAATTGGAGTCCAATAGTGTGACGTTACAGTAGACGACACGCTGGGACTGAGTCTAAACAAATAAACATGTGATTTTCTTCCTATCCAATTCAATGCTATTTTCCTCCGGAAAAGGTAGCTTTAATTATTGTGACAGCAGTTACGAAACAAAATTGTGATGTGCATCATACGTACATCAATGTAAAGATGAGATTTCGGAGAATACGTCTGTATATAACATATACCTTACAGATGGGAATGTAAAGAATAAATGGAGTAGGAAATCGAGTAAAGCGAATGCTTCAAAATAAATCTCAACCAATGGGCGCCGCCGGTTCAATCGTCAGAGGCGGCTGGTTTCCCATCGTCCATAGCGGCAGCGTGGCCGACTTGAGATCGGGTGAGCTTCGTTCGACTTCGGCTGTGCTCGAAACTGGAATGTCCCAACTTTTGTATAACAATGCATGCTTTTCTTACTCCGGTTATTCTTTACCTTATTCTCTGTAAGATATGTGTGATATGTAGTCGTGTTCCCTGAAGTCTCATCTTTACATTGATGTGCGATACACATCATAATTTTCTTTGATAACTGCTGTCGCAATAATTAAAGGCCGAGTCTGCTGCCACGCACGTGTCAGCAGTAAGAATAAGCTTCAAATTTGCTCCTGCCACGTAATTTGTCTGCTAAAAGGATGTTACAAATCTTAAGAACAGATTGAGATGAGAGAAATGCAAGTTTATGATTAGTGGGAATTAATGTACAGGTAATTTAGAACCTTTTTCTTAGAAAGCATTTAGCGATATTATTTTAATGCTAACAGAACCTAACCTAACTACGAGAGCATTTAGGTTTATAATTAGAAGAATGCTAAGGGACCTAATTTTAAAACATTTATGTGAAAGTAATCGCTACGACTTCACAGAATGTGTTACAGACGTAATTGCATACATAGCATGATGAAATCACGATAAAACAAAGACAGAGTCTGCTGCTACACGCATCTTCTTTGAGGTTCCAGCAGAAAAAGAACGTGGCAGCAGACACTACCATAATTAAAGCTACCCCTTCCGAAGGAAAATAGCAATGAATTGGATAGGAAGTAAACACGTTTTCTCGTTGTGTGGACTCAGTTCCCAGCTCATCGTCTGCTTGTGGCGTCACCACTAATGGACTCCATTATCCATCACTATTACGCCTCTTCTTTTATTATACAACCTGTGCTATATTTAGGGATGAAATTTTGTTGGTGTGATCAACGTGGGGCGTGGGAATTTTCTGGATGGGTGAATGCCCTTTTCCCCCCGCCAAGTTACGCCTATGATTTTAGTTAACCTTTACATTGATCGAATACGAAATTAGTCACGTACTTTAAAATACAGTATGTAACATTCTTATTCGTACGCACGGATTTTCAAAGAAAATGCTTTACTATCTGAAAGGAAATACACTCTTTTGAAATTGTTTCTTTACAATTGAATAACTAATATCATTAGGAACATAAAATCTTACACAAATTCTGTGTAACCAATGACAATAATAAATTAAATGAAACTGAAAGAGATACATGTAATTTTTTGTACAACTTTTCTATTTGTACACTTTGATTTGACTACTAAGCCAGAGATCCTGGGTTCGCATCTCGGCTTGGCCATGGGTATTCTTTGTGTGTGTCACTTCATCAGTTTTATCGTACCATCTTCGCGATTAGCCAAAAGTGTCGGAAAAGCGAAGTAAAATAAACCAAATCAAGCAATCAATCAATGATTTGATTTTTGTTACTTAGCGTCGCTTTTTTGTCACATTTGGTTAATTGCGAAGATGAAACGATAAAATTAATGAAGGGACAAACACAAAGAACACCCATGCTCAGGTCGGGGTTCGAACCCTAAACTCCTGGTATTGTAGCGCGCTGTGATAACCACTGCCCCACAGTTGGTTGATTTGATGTTTTAAGTACACTTTATGCACAGAAACAAAACAGGTAACAAAACTCACTTTTTTGTAGTTTCTTCAATAATACTTATTTGGCTTTTTGAGTTCTAAGATGCATTTTTCATTCCAAATTATTTCATTATTCACTGCAGAGGACAACACATCACGTGTTCGAATCCTGGCGTGGATTGTTCATATGAGGCCCCTTCATCAATTTCATCATATCATCACTCATCGTCATTTTCGCGATAACCAAATGTGGCAGAGAAGCGAAGTAAAATATGTTAAAATAGACCAAACCAACAACAATATGAACGCGCGTGCTCTTGCCCAAATAAATACATCCGTATTTATGACTGTTAGAGGCCAAGAGTAGTATATTTAAATAAAACACTACTAAAACAAAAGAGAGAGAGAAAGAGAGCCCGAGCACATATTTGTAATTTAATCATTAGATATTCCATACTTTGAAAAAAGAAAAGAAAGAAAGAAAGTTTTTAAGCAGCTATTATATTCCTCATGCAAACGAAATGTAACATGAAAAACGTGTGTCTGATCATTTGATTTTTAGATAACAATCAACATTTTTATTTAAAAGTAGGCTATGTATTTACATTAAGAGGCCAACATAACATTTTTATGCCGGCCTCTGTAGCCCAGCGCTTTGATCCGGAAGTCTCGGGTTAGAGTCCCGGCGAGAGCATGGGTGTGTTTTAATGTCCGCAACAGACTTGTAAAGAAAGGACATGTGACGGGTGCAAAGAACCTTAGTGTTGACGTACCCATAAAAATAGCGAATATTTACAATATTTAACAGTTTTATTTAATTATTTCCATAAATGCTAACACAAATCGCAGGCAAATAGTTTTACTTTTTTGATCTTGCTACAGCATTTTACTTTTTAAATTTAATTTTGCAATAATAAATAAACACATAGCACGCCGTGCTTTAGCAATAATGCCTTTGATCATAGCCGTTCCCGCTTTCGTAATACAGACTTTTCATAAGATTTCCTTGCGTACTTTACTGCATGCCAGTGTTAAATAAACTCGAAGACTTTAGAATTATTTTCCCCTTATTCTTTGGACTAGAGGAAGAGATTTCGAGGATAACTAAATATCGTACATATCAATATTGCCTGAAAGTCGTGTTTACGACCTCAAATTTTTCAGAATTCACTAAACAACATACTGGTATAATTGTCATATCACCTCGTTATTTTGAAACTCTTTTTAGTAAAAATGTTAACAATACTCATAATTATATACTTAGTATATAGTAATAAGTCATGTGTTTTGCTGTCTCTGTTCATAGCACCCCCTCCAAAGTTGATGGTTTAGCGGTCTCAGCCCCCAAATTTGATGGTCTAAAACATTTCAAATGTGTATTTAAAGTTAAGTTCATGTTGCACAATTCAGAGTAAACTTTACAAGAGAAGCAAAATAATACATTAGATCCTCTTAAGCAAAATTATTTGTAGGGCTCTGCCCCCACATCATTAACATTGGGGGGCTCAAGCCCCCCCCCCAAGCCCCATGGAGTCGGCGCCTATGATACATACATATTGTACAGTGGGATCCTTGAGTATTACCGTGCAAATCGTCCATGACTATTTTCATTAATTTTTATCTTACATCCGATGTGTTTTTAAGCGATGGATTTTTATGTATGATGGTTCAGAAGTTGTCAACAGCTTGTTTTGAGCTTTCTTTTAATTCTTGAAGCTCTTATTGGGTCAAATAAAGTAGACGAACATGGTGATGGACAATTTGCACGGTAATACTCATAGATCCCACTGTACAACGTGTAAAAATTGTGTAAATACAGAGAACATAAGTACTGCAGAATATTTTACCCTGAGTTCTTTAGAGGATTTACAAAAAATCTATGAGAAACCAATCCCCTATCTGTCCTATAGGAGATAGACTAGGGGACCTGAAAATCTGGGCTATCAACAATTGCAGCGGGGGGCCAGGGGGCAAGGGAGATAGAGGTAGAAATCGTCCTTTTTCTTCGGATGGCCGTTTCTACCTGGAAATTGGTCTTGCCTGTACGAGTTGCATGACACAGCGTGTTTTTCTCTTTTCACACAATTTATATGCTGTGTTTATACACTTTGAACATACATTTTTATTGACATGTTGGTGAAACCTTCATTAACATTAATACATTAATTTCCAGGTACATATGAAAATGATTATATTTACTAGTAGATATGACATTTTTCCCCTCGGAAATTATATGTGTACGAATAACAATGTTACATACTGTATATACAATTTTTGCAGCATAAAATATATTTGCTAATAGGTACACAACCAAACTTCAATGAACCGATAATCCAATGAATATAGTATTTATCGTGAGGTGAAATATAAACAATGCTTCATTTGAAAATAATAATTATTAAGTATTATCCATTTCGGAAAGTTATTTCTGATTAGTGATTTTATAAAGCTCTCTATTATTAGTTACAGCGTTGTGCCAAATATGTAGTTCTGGTACTTTCCTTATCGGTTCTCCCTTATCGCACAATGCTAGGACAACCTTGCGTTCTGACGTCAGGTGAGAATTTTATACGTTGTTAGTTTAGGTATGTTAGGTTTGGTGCTTTTAGCATAAACACACTGAAAATGTATTATGTATGCTAAAAGAACGAAACCTAGCTAGCCTAACATAACAACGCAGGTACTTAGCCTAAGAATAAACACTTTACTCCGTGACGTCAGAACACATGGTTGCCGTAGCGTTGTGCGATAAGGAAGTTCCTTCCTTTCCGGCACATAATCACGTGGGCATTGCGTAAGTTTCTAGAAGCAAGAGCAGACGTCTTCAAGATCAGCTGAAGCCACAAAATCTCTAGCACAAGATACAGGTGAATCAACAAAGGAAAACCCTGTCTTGTAATTTGTACAGCTAAGAGAAGACATAGTAAAGATGCCTCGACGTGGAAGAAGTTCAATGCCAGCAGCTCAGCCTCGCAGGTACGTAATGGGTACTCATGTCTGAAATGAATGAGTATGCAGAATTGGCGTACATTACCTGTTTATATTTTGGTTTGTATCATAAGCTTGATACTGGGAAGTTCCATTTACTACTCAGACGAAGAATGGAACATAGCAATTATAATACCACTCTACTAGTCCACGGGCATTGCATCATGCATAACATAGTACTTAATGCCTGGGCTGGCTTGTGTGCTACTTGAACCAAAATTAATATGTTATAACTGTGAATGGAATAGGATATAAGACTAAATAGCAAGGAAACCTGAAAAAGAAACCTTTTTGAAAGTAAAAAATACATTACTGGTTCCGACTGTATAATTATATTCGCAAGTTTCACATTGGGATAATGAACAGATTGAGTTGAGAGAGAGAAATTGCACATTTTAAATGTTGCAATACCTATTCATAGCCCAAGTATCTCCGATTGCTTTCAAATTCGGCATACTCACTAATTTTGGCGATTGAAATTTCAGTATCCGCCAAACGTCTGAAATTCCGGTAAACTTTTCGTATCCGGAAAACTCCTAAAACTCCTAAAACTCTCTATTTATGTCACTTTCCATATTCCTACTTATGTATTCTGCATTGAGAAAGGTAACACTTTACTATACCGGAGACGGATTTCTTCAAATTTACAGGAGAAAGTACTTACGCAAATCATTTTCTGTAGCGTTGATGTTCGGGAATGTAGTTTTGATCCATCTTAATGCGAATGCATGTGGTTTTCTACGAAAATCTATGGTACTAGTTTACTATCCTTCGGACAGATTTCTTCATTTCTACAGAAGAAATTACTTACCGTAATAAGTTCCTGTAGTATTGTCTAACATCGGGAAGGTGTTTTGTGTGAAATTCAGGTAAGTTTTCCATATCCTGGAAACGGATTTCTTCAAATTTAAAAGTTTGGGTCTCATTTGGGGGCAGCTGACTCCGGCCAATGGTACTATTATCGTATGAGGGAAACACATATGAATCATATATTTCAGATTTCTTTACATTGCTAACGTGTTATTTTCGAATGTGGAACACTTCCTAAAGTGAAATACTGCATATCAATGTCTATTTCTTAGATTTACGAGTACTTACTGTTACTTGTTGTTTCGAATCTGTAACACATTATGGCCGTGATAGCGTACTGGTTTAGGGGGCGTTCTGAGAGTGTTTTGTCGATTTATGCAGTGTTGCAACCTCGTTCACCGGAAAATATCTACTTTCGTGCCCGGATTTGAAATTATGCTAATACGTCGCATTTACGTGTAGAACTTGTAAAATAACCTTGCGATTTACCACGTTCATTGTCCATACACAGCAATTCGGAACCATCTTTCTTTTGCAATTCGTTTGTTCTTCCTTTACGCACAACAATCTTGCAACCTTGAATATTGACGTCAGACGAGGAATGCCTACGTGGTTAGGTTAGGCCTGTTAGGTTAGGTTCCATTAGCATAAATACACAGAAAAATTAATATTTTCGCTAAGAGACGCGTTACCTTGTATTGCCTAACATGAAAAAGCTTTCTCCTGTGACGTCAGAAAACAATGTTGCTACAGTGTTGTGCAATAAGTGACGCCCATTCGGGTCGGAACCATCTTTCTTTCGCAATTCGTTAATGCCCTTCCTTTACGCACAACAATCTTGCAACCTTGAATATTGACGTCAGACGAGGAATGCCTACGTGGTTAGGTTAGGCTCTATTAGCATAAATACAAAGAAAAAATAATATTTTCGCTAAGAGACGCGTTACCTTGTATTGCCTAACATGAAAAAGCTCTCTCCTGTGACATCAGATCACAGTGTTGTGCGATAAGTGACACCCATTCGGGGAAAATGACTTGTTCCGTGGAGCTGCTGTTCTTATGGTAGGGTTACGTTACGTAGTTTAACATAGTTTATTTCGTTTTTTATCGATTTCCATACTTGACCGCCAGTTATTACATGCAGATTCGTGATTAGGAGGTCTCAATTAGTCAGTAGGCGAAATTTCATAGCAATTGGAGAGTGGTCCGGTATTGTAAACGCGTTCCAAAAAAAAAAATCAAAAATACTTGACAGGTGGTTCTAGTGAAAACATGGCGAGGCTGAAACACTGGCTACGGGGTTGCATCGTCTTAACACACGGAACATTGCACTCTCATGCAGAAAGCAAATGGCGGGAGCAGAAACAGCGTGTCGGACAGAGATTTTCGTAGAAAACAACACGCATTCACATTAAAATGGATCAAATCTATATTCAGGAAGTCCCTCAACGCTAAAGAAAATGATTTACGTAAGTACTTTCTCCTGTAAATTTGAAGGAAATTTGAAGGAATCAGTTTCCCTCATACAATAATGTTACCCGGCCAATTTCTAACATGCCTTTAACAGGGAAGTCTATAGAAAAAGCCGGAGCAGAGCGGAGGCGGGGCCGCGTTAGCGGTTGGGGGCGGTAGGTCAATTACCCCAGGGGCGGAGCCCGGAATCGGTGGGAAATTTCTACTCGAAAGTTTCAAACGAAAATAGTGAAGATTCAATTACTTTGATCAAAAAAAACGTCAATACACCTTAAGGAATGTTCCGCGAAGCTGATACGTAAGTATGAATGTCAAAAATTGACGATAAGAAGAATTTATAGGTGTCCGAAGGATAGTAAATTTTTACCTTTCTCCTCTAAATTTTAAGAAATCAGTTTTCCGGATACGGGAAGTTTACTGCCATTTCATTTTTTTCATGCAAATAATCTCAATTTTCGACATATCGAGTAATTCTTGTTTGTTCGTTTTCGCTTGCGTTACACGCAATATGGCGGAGAAATCTTGATTAGCGTTGTCAATGATCAGTGGTTATGAAGTGTTGTATCCTTCATCAAAAGATACATACTTTCGTGTTGCTGATTTTGTATTTTTTTCCTGGTTCGAAAACCCCACGAACCATGCACGGATAGCTCCACGAACCATTCACGGCAAGGTTACGTTAGGCAAACATAGTTAAAATTGTCATCTTCAAAATTGTCGTATTCTTGGACAACAACGCTGTGGTTGGAAACACTGACCAGGGTTACATCATCAAACGCATGCAACATTTCATTCACATAGTGGAAGGACATAGAGGCAACAGCTTTCGTGCATTGGAGAGACATTAATGTTGAAAAATACATGATTTACCGGCAAATATATTAAGCGATGGGGAAAAAACACGAAAATTTTACCTTTTGGCATCCTAATCATGAATTTGCAGTTAAAAATTGGCGGTCACGTCTAGAAAATGTGAAATAAGTAGAAATAAGGGGGTCCGTGAACGAAGTAAACACCGGTGATTTAATATGAAGAAAACAACAATTTTTTGCCATGATTAGCATTCAAAAACTGTTTATGAATACCCTGAATTTTAACTATGCTTGCCTAACCTAACCTAACCTTACGTGACTGGTTCGTGTGGCAAGTATGTTTTCCACATTTGCTGAAGATTCCATATTGTCACATGTAAAGCAACGCTCCATGAAACTGATAGCGAACTTCACTTGTTCACATCATCAAACATGGTGACTATTAGTATCGACAATCATAGCGGTAATGTATGCACAGTATTTCACATTTTCTAGACATGACTGCCAATTTTTAACTTCAGATTCATAATTTTGAGGTCAAAATTAGTGAGTATACCAAATTTGAAAGCAATCGGAGATACTTCCGGTATTCTGTAATTATACTATTTAATTCTGAACCAATCATGGTACACACATATTTTTTTGTATGGTTTGATTTATATTTATGTCCCATCAACACATACTGCAGAGGCTGAGTGGGTGTTGTCTGGAGAATGTTTTTTTCCATGTGCATGCTTGTTTACTAACAGCCATTCGTTTATTGTCAACTTGGATGCCGACTACTGGTGCTACTACATCACATGATGTGAGGCGTGAAGGGGAATTATGTCCCTAAATGTTTTCTTTGGAGGGTAAGGTAGTTGAGGTTCAGGGCTCTTAACATTTAAATAATGCCCCTAAATGCTTCGAACACCTGTTCATGCGATATCTTGTCCCAAGCATGAAATCACCTTCCAGTCTCTCACAAAAATCTACTGATACAACAGTAAACCAAGAACTGCTGCTCGCTGAGAAGACCGGATGCTTGCGTAACCTACTTTTTAAATCATAATTTATCTAATACTTAGCGAAGCTTTTAACTGTGCTACTTATTTTCTCCAACCTTCAAACTTACTCACGCAGTCTCTTAACAGTATTCTGAAACACTTCCTAAAATATTTAAAACATTAAATTTAATATTTACATATATATATATATGTGTGTGTGTGTGTGTGAAAATTTTAAATTTAATGTTTTAAATATTTTTCATTTTTTAACAAATATTTGTTAAAACTTGCCCCCTCCCCCCAAGAAAAAATGATACCCCAAGTTACGTCCCTTTCCTCCATACCCATTATTTCACCATTTGGGATACAACATACTCCCTTTACAAATGAATGGAATTTATGTACATTGCAATATTCCCGTGTCATTTGGTCTTACCTAGTGTATAGTATTTGTTTATACATGTCAAAAACTATGATCCCATTGCGATCCTGTAACAAAACTTCTAAGACTTGATGTTGAAATATGTATATTTCTATGTGTATTTTTTTAAAAAAAATCAAAAAAAGTTTGAATGGCCTTGCAATGAAAAGAATACGAAAGTAGTCATGTGATATATCTAATTAAAGCTCATAGCAAATGCAACAATTTGGTTCTTATCCCAACCTTCTACATCAACTCTAGCTTGATTTATGAGTTGTTTTTTTTTGTAATTGCGTGTGTGCCGAAAGTTATGCTTTTTTCCATATTTCAGAGGGTTCTAACTGGAGAACTGCGACAGATACAAATCTGCAATTTTGCAGTTTTTCCTACCTTAGGTGGTACTTCATAACAACTAAGTATGAATGAAATCAGAGATGGTCAAGTTCAAAATTGACCAAAATTTGGTTCACTTGACATGGAATGACCCATGTGCACCTCCTATAAAATTATTAATATCAAATCATAAGGGAGCCTTCAGACTGAGTGGCAAGTGACACTTGGAAGTGATTAAGCAGAAATAAATAAATTCCAACTGATAGCCTGGGCTGTTCCGATTGATTTAGGATTTTTTTAAAATTCTCTTAGCAGAGACACTAAATCGTAGAACTTTAGCAATCATTGTCACACAAAATGTCAACCTTCCTTACCTTAAAGTAATGAGCACTCTTTGGATTTCGGAAAAGAAGAAAACAACTTAAAAATTATCTAATGAAGCATGTGTGCTTCCCCTGGACAAGGTATTCACCAATGATAGAAGTGACAGTAGGTATCGTAGACTAGTGGGAATGAATGCAGAAGTAAATTGGAACCTTCCTAAAACTAGTCAGAACAGTTTTCATTTTAAAAAACTCCAATTATTTAAATGCTAAGTGAACTAAACCTGACCTGGCTAACCTAACAACAAAAAAAGCATTTAGGGATATTATTTTAAAGCTAAGCAGGCCCAAGTTCCTTTTGTTTGTTTTATTGCAATTTTAACATGGTTCGATTTCGATTTACTTCTGTTAACACATACTGCGGAGGTTTAGCGATTACTTAAGATTTTGTTCAATATATGTTTTGATAGTTAGGTTAGGCAGGCCAGGTTTGGTTCTCTTAGCATTAAAATAAAGTCCCTAAATGCATTCTACTAAGGTTCCGATTTACTTCTACATTAATTCCCGCTAGTCTACGATAAAGTTGCTTGTGAACTGAAAATACATTGTCCATGGGAAGCACACATGCTTGCGTAAGGTAATTTTTAAGTTGTTTTTTTTTCGACATGAATATATTATTATTTTCGAAATCCAAACAGTGCTCAAAGGAAGGTTCAAATTTCATGTGACAATGATTGCCAAAATTCTACGATAATTAGTCTTCCTGCTAGGAGAATTTGAAAAAAATCATAAATCAATCAGAATCGTTGCCACTAAGAGAACTAAACTTGACCTGCCTAACCTAACAACGAAAGCATTTAGAGTTATTATTAGAATGCTAAGGGAACTAAAGCTGACCTGCCTAACCTAACTACGAAAACTTCTATTGAAGAAAATATTCAAACATTTTGGCAGCAAGAAGAAAGTACACATTTGAATACCACGCGAACCAAGGTAGGAGGAGCAGTTCGTAACTAAGACGATAGTAAATGAATGGCTGTTGACAAGTAATATATGGAAGTGAAAACCCAGTATCTAGGTAATACGCAGTATTTGTTAACAGACTTAAATCGAACCATGCAAAAAAATGCATGCAAAGCATGATGAAATTGCAGTAAATCAAAAGGAACTTGGGCCATAATTATAAAATCTCTTTAAGAACCGAATGTTATGTAATGATTTATTGTATCTTTCACAGGCCCTACATGAGCCAGGCTGCACCTGCACGTCATGCACCACCCCCAGCACCAGTGCACCCTGCACCAGCTCAACCCATGGTGGTCGGGCAGCCACAGCAGCCTTCAATGTTTAAGCAGATGGCTGCAACGGCAGGAGGAGTTGCCGTTGGGTCTGCAGTGGTAAGTCTTTGTAATTTTGAATTTTTAAAAATAGTGCAGCAGATCTGATCAGTACTTTTTTATAATTTACCAAAATTTGAGAATTTTTTTTTTATCAGCTTCTTGATGGTTCTTAACTTTATTTTTGATAATTTATTTTGAAGCAGTTGAATGGATTGCATTCTCTTGAATAGTAAGTGCAGTTTAATGTTAAAAAGTAGGTTGTTATAGAGCGACCACAAGGAAAAGAACCTTTGGCCAAAAGTCTCCATGCACCTTTCATTCAATTGGTTCAATGTGAGCCATGAGGGGGCATGCTCCTCTACATGGGATGACGATGCACAGGAGTCGTGGGTCTGCGCAGGATCTTTTGCCTGTGGTTCCACTGTACCATGGTCACAACACAACAGACTTGGAAAAGTTAGGGAATTTGTTTTGTCAGTTTTTATTTGTCTCATGATCTACCCACCCCTAGCCTTTTCCCAATAATAAAATGTGATGATTATTTCTTAATGCATTGAGAATTAGGATTGAGCTAATGCGAGTATTTTCAATACTGAAAATGTTTCTGAAGGCCATAAATATGTTTACTTTATATTTGACACACACGGGGGATATATTACGTAGAAATTTCAGCGAAAAATGCAGGCTCGACCAAGGCATGACAGAATCGATGAAACCAGATCTAGCTCAGTTGGTAGAGCAATGGCATTGTATGCCGGAGATCCATGTTCGAGTCGTTTAACTCTTGATTTGCAATGAACTGAAGATTATTATTTTATTAAAATGTGTGTACAGTATCAGTTGGCCCAAGGTTCCGATTGTGTAATTCCAGTATCTCTATGATACATATGAATCAAATACTACAGTTTTTGTGCAGAATGATTTTTCTATCTTGTATAGAGTAGGCTGGTCAGGTTTGGGAATGTTAGCATTATAATTGCTCTCCTACATGCTTACGGTGTTACAATTCATACATTGTAAAGTAGATTAGGTTACCTTACCATTATTTCTCTTGTCTACAGTTGTTACAAGTATAAAAACACAGTTTTTTTTGTCTACATCCGTAAACTACAAGAGAAATAATTCTACAATGCAAGCAATGCGTATATACAAGAATAATTACCTTAGCATTTCCACACTTTCCTTCATCTTGTGCACATATTCACAATATTTTCCATAAGGGAAGAATGCTTATGGCAGTGTTAAATTAAGAGTGCAGCCCTGTGCACAGCCACCTCCTCTTCTTTATATATATATAATACTTTTTATGCTTCAATGCACAAATGAGTTTCCTTGACGTTCAAACTCACTTCCACAATCATTTCCAGTATTCAAAATGCATTCTACATTCCCGTGAACAACTTTTCAGCAATGTCATTTAGGTTGTAAATTTGAGTTAGTAATGTGATCATTCTTTGCAGGGTCATGCTGTTGGACATGCCATCACCGGAGGCTTTGGCGGTGGGGGCAGTTCCGAAGTGCAGGCAGCTCCCCCACAGCAGGGCTATGCTGGACAGCAACCCATGGAGTCGACTGGACCCTGCGGGTGGGAGATCAAGCAGTTCCTCCAGTGTGCGCAGGATCAGAGTGACCTGACCCTGTGCGACGGCTTCAACGAAGCTCTACGACAGTGCAAAGCAAGGAACAGTGAGTACATTAACTTCCTACCATGAGTAACATTCTGATTGGGATGCCTAATCTTGCGATAACCCAAAACATAAGCAAATAGTGTGAAAAAAAACTAGTGCTTAGAAATGCACATTGACTCTAGAATTACAGGCTTGGTATTTTAGTTATCAGCTCTGCTAAAATAAAATCTTTTTTGAAGATAAGTATGGATATGGACATAAATTTTACAATGTAATTTTAAATATTTGCAGTTACTCTTTTACCTAGAATTACTGCAGCTGGTAATTTTGACTGTTAAATTATTGTTTTAGCAAGTCTTTCTACCATTCATCTATCATATGCTTGACTAAACTGCCTGTTGGGGGATTGAAACTGTGGCCCATTGTTTGGAATGTACCATAAAGTTTACAGTAAAAGTTTAATGCGATATTGTATGTTTGTAGTGTATTGGTAATACAGGGTGCGGCAACATAACTTCCTTATTTCAGAATGCAATAAAACCCATGTGATGAATTAGAATTGTTTAATGGTTTTTTTACACTGTAGGTACATATCTAAAGTTATGTTTCACACAGTTTTGAAAATCATATCAGGTAGGTGACGCCCCCCATTGTCAATACACTGAAGAAGCCGATTTCTGGCGTTCTTCCTGACCCGAACCAGCATATCTGCGGGAATGTTGGCAATTTCTCGACTGATGTTGGCCTTCAGGTCTTGGAGGGTCCTTGGACGGGTAACATAAATGCAGGATTTAAAAAAAAAATCGCAAGGGGTTAAATCGGGGGAGCAGGCTGGCCACTCCAAATCGCCCCTGATCGAGATGAGGCAGTCCGGGAAGTGTTCCCGCAAAACAGCCATCGATGACCTTGCAGTGTGGGCTGAGGGCTCCTGTTCTTCATCTTGTTGCACTCGCGGTTTGTCTGAACGTAGTGACCTAGGTAACAATTGATTTCCGGTCCGGGACAGGGCCCAACGGGGCTACATGAAAGCACTTTCGGAAGGCACGCTGGGTTGCGATAACAGAACATCCGTTTGTAAAGTAGGCCTTGACGCCAAACGCACGCTCCTCACTGTTCCAACGCATGATGGGGACTGACCGGAACGCAAACGAAACTTTAGACTTGCGCCTGTCGAATGAGACCACTCCCGCCCCACTACGACCTCTGCAGGCTGCATGGCATGCATTTCAAAAAAGGAAGTTACGTTGCAACACCCTGTATTTTGTGAGTATACATTTGGATAAGTATGGTGTGACAACACTATTTTGTTTTGAAGTTTTGTAAAAATAAATATGTATTTTTTTATATTAGTGTATCTCAACCAGCTGCACCTCATATCGGGTTGCAAGATGTTCTGAAATTCATTGTTTTAGTTTGTGCAGCAATTTTCATTAACTTATATTTTGTGATGGAAATATTCTGATTAATTGGAAATTTTCGATGATTCTAATGAAAATCAGCACTTACCAAATTTATTTAATGGTGTTAATTTACATTGTCAACAAGCCTAAACAAAATTGATGTATTACTATTAGATTTTTCCATAATTTATTAAAATTGAATTTCAAATTTCAAAAAAGCCCAACCAAAAAGCAGGGGAAAAAAGTTTCTTTCACCTCAGTCTCCCCCCGGCACTTCCAACTGTAGTGGAGTAACAAAACAAAGGAAAACTGAATATGACAGTAATATGTAATTTGTCTTAATGTGATGATACACATGGGATGCAGGTGACATTAATATTAGTGTAACTGGTCGAGTGGCACAACATACATTTTTTTTCCCTCCAGTAACCTGGCCCAAATAATATTTAAATAGAAACATCCCAAAAGACACTGAATGATCCGGGTATCGTTTCAGATTAAGAAACGAGAGACACAAAACCTCAGCACGAACTTTAATATTAGGAATGGTCTATCTTTTGAACTAGGCTTTAATTGCTATTGTGTGTACATATTATGAGGCATGTATAGATGTTTACACAATTTAGATAATGGTCAAATTGTACAATGCTGTTTGTTTGAATTGTTGTTTTAACCCTAGAAAGCTAACGCGTAGTCGGGGACCGTTTTCTTGTTTCACCCCCTTCCAATAGAAATCTTCCGCTCCCCGTTTCGTCTACCTTCATTTGGATCAGAGAGACTGACAGGGAAGTATCGGTGTCCTTTTACAAGCGTTCCTTAAGTGGGTTTTAACAGTTTTTAATTTCGCGTCATCTGGCAGACAAATCGTTAAGTGTCTACATACACCACAACAACTTCGTAATATTTTACTATCAACCTGAATGTGGAAATGCAAAAGCAAGGAAGGAAAAATCTGTGCATTCTGACCCTCAAGCAAGAGGAGGATGACCAGATTTTTTCTGTTGCGATTGCTCCAAAGCCGTGTGTGGTAAACACCAGTCAAAGTGTTGTTTTGAGTGCACACAAGACTTACAAAAATGTGATTTTGCATTCCTGCCATGCTATTCATGTATTTTGGAAGTAAATACAGTAAAAACTGCATATCCCTGAATCTCTATAAGAAGGAAACCTGTAAATACTGAAGAGTCCCCAGAACGGACCGATTTTATACCTGAAAATGACCTGCTTAAGGTGGAAACCTCCTTAACGCTGAAACGGAACACCATTTAAAGACCAACGAGATGTTTTTATTCTCAGCAAGCTGAAAATTTCTTCCTTTATTTTTATCGCTCGCAAGAAAACAATGCAATACTGTAAGTGGAACATGCCTCTGTTGCCACTCGCTTATCGGTAACATTGTCGATATGAAAGAATGCACTGCAATACTCATAGCTGTTACGATTCAGTTTCTTTCTATCATCTCTTACCCACTTTCTCCACCTTTCTTTCTCTATTTCTCCTCTGTTCTTTCATCATCTTTCTATTTTTCTTGTTATCTCTCTTTGTTTCTTTCCTTTTTTCTTCACTTTTATCTCAATCTTTCTTCACCTTTCTTATTTCCATCTTTCAATCTTTCTCTTTCCCTCTTTGCACATCGCGCTTCCACGCTAGGGGCACCTGGTTCGAAAAGATACACAAGTACCGTGCGTCCATTTCGATCTTCAGCCGAGAGATCGGGAGAAGCGTGGCGGGCGGCGCTGATGGAGATGCCGACATTTGCAGCCTGTAATGCCCGCTTATTTTTATGGACATATGCAGACATTTATATAAATATTGCAAAACGAGCACTAACCTGTGTTATAAGAGTTGTTAAAACTGATATCCACCAAGTGACAAGTGTGTAGACTTTCGGGGAGAATACGTTGAATAGCCTGAAACTTTCGTGCCTGTAGCTAAAGTCCTTCTGGGTCGGGCCGAGAACTTATCAGCCCCCTCGTAACGTGAACCTTACGGCTGGCATTCCAATCCTCTTACTGACACAACAAACATACACACTGCAATAACACAAACAAGTAACGGCAAGTAACCAATAATAACACTCTTGCGCACAGTACGAAATTAACACGCTCTTGGTTTACATCTGCTCGCCACTATATTCACAGCTCTGTCGCGAAGGAACAAAAAACTCGAGCTCGGAGATTTCGGATTGCAAGGAAGCTCACGAACACCATTGACTTTTAACAGTTTCATCTACAGCGTAATCTTGATACAGTGTTGCACATTCGAAACCTCCAAACGATCCCCATCGATACAAAACTCTTTCAAGGATATAAACTTAAGCAGGACGTTACTGGTCAAAACTATGATTAAAATGTTTTATTATCTGTGGCCCGCCACGCTTCTCCCGATCTCTCGGCTGAAGATCGAAATGGACGCACTGTACATACTGCACGTTCTTACAATACTGTAAAAAGGGTACCAACATGTTGTGTAGTTACATAACTGTAATCTCTGCTATGCTTATTGCGACTGTATCACATTTTTATTCATGTACGTACATGCATTAGTACTCTACATTATAAGTAATGCGAAATGTAAATCTGTCTTTCAGTTATTTCCTGCAGCGCTCTATACTGTATTTAAAGTCAACCCTGTATAAGAAGGGAAACTAAGACTGAAAATTTTGCTCGGAACCATCATGTTCCAGGATAGACAGGTTTTACTGTACTAACTTTCGTAGTAAATAAAATGTTTTTTTTGCAAAATTTTGGCTGTGTTTTAATACTGAAGAAATCAGTAGTTCAGCAAATGAATGGGTTAGGTTTAACATTTGGCATAGGACAAATTAGCTTTCTAGGGTTAAGTCCACTTTTTGCACAGATAGGCTGAATGGGACTGGGCCTAGTTTAAAGTGGGATGTGAACCACTGTTAAATGTGCCTCCACCGGGTATCGAACCCTGGACCCCTTGATTACAAGTCGATGATGTCATGGGAGAGGCCCGCTGTTTGTTGTGAGCAGTAAATAATGCATTATCTAAAATGTAAAAATGCCTATCCATCGATATAATTGAATTAGATCATTCTTTCTAATTCATAATTCCCAGAATTCAGTGAATTTCTGGTCATTGAAGTGTATGGCAATGAGCGAGATATTGCTTTACTGGCAGGTGATACGGTAATGCAAAATTTTATCATTTGGGTGAGAAAAGTATGAGTGGACTAAATATTTCCCTCCATGCAAAACATTAAGCACTATGGCCATGACATTCTTCTCTATATGGTTCCAGGCATCAGAAGAGCTTGCAGCTAGTCGAGACCATCGACTCAAGTGTTCATGTACTAACTGGTTCAGTCCAGTGGCAAAATAAGATTGAGGGGGATAATGGAACCAGGTTCCATGAAAATAGTCTACTGCTGAAACGCCTGAAAATCTTGTAGATTTGTCTTCATTAGGTAGTCTTGTCTTTGTGACCAGACAGTAGTTGCTACTTTTCCAACCAGGTGCCACCACCATTGCACTGAGGTGCAGAAGTTCTCGCCCCCAGATAAACTTTAACAAAACTTCAGAAATATTCAAATTAATTCCTTCTTGCAGGAAACTGTTGTGATCCTGTAAATAATAATAATAATAATAATAATTCCTTTATTTAGCGGGCGAGGTTCAGCCGTAGGCTGCTCTGCCACCTAACCCTTGTCATGAGCTACATAAGAAAATATAAGTATACATAATATAATAATATATGAGTACAGATGGAAAGCTTGATTACACTAAAGAGACATAAAAAAAATCACATTACCTACAATTACGAATATTCTCATTTCAGTAATATTAGCCATAGGATAATATAAATGTGAAAGAACAAGAAAATATTTTTAAAAAAAATACAAATATGAAAAGAAAATGTAAATGTTAACATAAGGTTGCATTTAAGTAAATAATAATAATAATTTGAAGATATCAATAAAATTCCAATAGTTACATTTATAGAATATGAGTGTTTTGTCGTTTGTTGAGTGCCAGTTCACTTGTAGTATGTGCTACTGTTCGGCTGCTGTTCCTGTAGAAGCATTTCTTTCAATTTAATTTTGAAACTCTTATTGAGTTTTATGGATTTAACATTTGTTGGTAGTGCATTCCATGCTTTCGGGGCAGATATAGAAGAGGATGAGGTATATAGCGTAGTCGAATGGTGAGGAATGTCAAGTTCGTTGTGACGACGTGTCACGTGTCTGTGAATTGTGTTGCGATTACATAATTTTTCAAGTAAGTACGCGGGTTTACGTTCAGTTTGCAGAACATGAATGAAAGATAAATAGTGCAGTAGCCTCCTGTTGGCCATTGTTAAAATATTATATCTGTTTAAGATGCACTCTCTACAATTCCATTCTGCAAAAAGAAATTATAGGATACAAGGGTGCCCACAGAGGGGGGCCAGTGCTCTCCCCCCACCCCAATATTTCTGGAAAGACTTTATATAGTGGACAATTGGCATTTTAGTAGCTTTGCTGTACTGTATTTCTTCATATTAATATTCACCTGTTAACATTTTTTTTTTTACTCTTTCAGATTTAGGCCAATAAATATTCAGCAGTTTTGGAAGAGAGGAAACCTGGTAGAATTCATGTACACCTGGAGAAGATATGGTTATATGTATATCTAAGAAATTCCTTGGTGCAGCGGAGACAGATTTAGTAAATATTAGCTCTTGGACAATAAACCAATACATATTCAATACACACATACCCGTTTATCTATTTATGCTGTAGTTTTTGCAGTGTAATAAATTTTAGTTGTGTAATATCAGTGTTGTCTTATTTATCAGTGTGACAAGGTTTAGAAAAGTTTGTGTTCATGTGAGACTCACCTCTTCTTATACTTCATGAAGATAACTTTTGCAGAGTATCTCGGATGTACCGTATTGGCCCGAATTTAAGTTGCACCCTAAAATTTGAAGGAGCGAAAATAAAAAAAAAAAGATGATACCCGAATATAAGCCGAGGAAAGAAAAGAAAATTAGTCCCTTGAAAGATCTTCTCATTGAAAGTGCATTTTTCAGTTTCGGCTCGGCAACAACCCAACGTCGCACATTAGATTCGTCAAGTCCATATTTCCTTCCGGCCTCTCTGTTGCTTGTGGCTTTAGCGTAAACTTCCATCATAGCTACGCCTTATTCCCAGGCTTGATGATGCTTTCTTCTCCACACGATCGTTCATATTGGCGACAAACCTGTAGATCCACGTCAGTAGAAATGAATACCTGTATAAGCTTATACCGCGTTTGTTAGAACCTGTCCCTTTTCCCACGCTAGGGATCGCTCGACAGTTTCGGTGCCAATGAGAAACGAGGAAAAAATCGTCAGCTGGGCAGCAAGGAGCGAATGGAAGCCAGAAGAGAGGCGCTTACGTAGACGCTGTTGCGACGTTGCGTATTTTAATTGGCTGACTGGCTTTGACTTTCCCCAGCACGGAGAAAAGGCAGTGATCAGCTACCGCGGGAACCGGGACAGGTTGTAAAAAACACGGTATAGAGAAGAACGAACACAATCTTAATAAAATCAAAGAGTAAGTTATCAAGAATGCAGACAGTTTTTACAACGCTATTGTTCCAGTTAGAAACAACAATGCTATTGTTGGATAACATTATGGTATCTACAATGCGGCCAGTTTCTACAATTCTATTGATGCATTATCGTTATTTCAAATGAGAAATCAGCACATTTTTAACAGCATATGATATGACGAAATGTCATAATTTTTGTAAGGCCTCTAATATAAGACTCATCCTAATTTTTCACAATTGAAATTTGGATAAGATCTTTTCATTCTTATCACACACAATCCTTTCCTTTTGATGATTCATTTCTTCATCTATTTAGTCAATTCTCAATTCATCCTCAGTTTCTACGTGCTTTAACAAAGCAAATTGTATGATTTGCCAGACATGGTTTGTATATGGAGTTATAATCTGTGCTCGAATTGGAAATTTGTAGTTGCTTGTGTGGACCAGCATGGAGACAATCCCAGTGTTATTTTGGTAAATAACAGCTAAATTTCAAAATCATAAAAATTACTCATTGCTTTGCTTCTTGGGTCCAAGGAGGTTAACTAAAGTACATTAACTTGTAAATTATAATAAACCTGCAAATTTTGGGAACTGCCTTCCTTGCCCCCACCAAGTTATGCCTGTGGAGGGGGGGGGGGGTTGTATGCAAATTATCATAGCTGGAGGGATGCTTTGTGAAAATTTTCCTAACTGGGGTAGCATCCCCCCACTTAGAGCACTGGTTATAATATATGGGCTACTTTCCAGATTAGGGTTTTCAAGTGCTGTTTGTCGTTGTTGCCTTGTAATCAAGGGGTCCCGGGTTCAATTCCCGATGGAGGCACATAGTGGTTCAGATCTCACTTTAAACTGTAGTTCCAGTCCCGATTAGCCTTACTGTGCATAAAGTGGACTTAAAACACCAAATCAAATGCAGTTTGTGTTTGGCATATAGTTACAAACAGGTGAAACAATCCATCTTCAAGGTTTGTACAGTGGGGTGGACAATTATTGCTTGACAAATTGTCGATGACTGAATTTAGTTTTAGGTAGTGATTGCTGCTACAACTGTTTTAAGCATTGCTATTGGCTAGTAGCTTCGTAGGGTTTCACTTATCGGATACAACTGGTATTTTAATGTCTGTGTGGAATGTGTTCGTTGTTAGGATAGGCTTGTTGGGTTTGGTTCTACAGAGCATTCCCTGACATTCGCTACAAGACTCGGCGGCAAACTGCCCAGCATCAGCGCTTGTCTTTACCGGTGAACGGGTCAGCGACAGTCGCTAGTCAGCTATTAAAATTAGTTTTCATATTGTGTACTAACCTTGACTGCAGAAAGTGTTGAAAATGATGTCCCTCTGCTGCAACACATTCCTGGCATCTCCGAAGGAAATTGGCATTTACACGTGCAAGTTCCTCTACTGTAATTCTCCCGATTTTTCATGTGGATACTTTGTATACTTTATTTCCCCATTTTTCTTCCCACTTTTATTCCAAACTGACCCTGTTACTTTTAAACTTTTTTACGAGGTTTAATATAAGCGAATGTTGCGGATCCGTTCACCGGGAAAGACAAGCGCTGATGCTGGGCCGCTTGCCGCCGAGTCTCGTAGCGAATGTCAGGGAATGCTCTGTATTAGCACAGGCTAAAAGGATTTTGGGGTGTTAGAAGATGATGATGAAAAATAGTTGTAGCAGCAATACCGACCTTAGTTTTTAATCTTGCATCCTACATGTTTTTAATGAATGTGCTTTTGCATATGCTGGTACAGAGATTGCCAGCAGCTTGTTTGGTATTTTGTTTCAATTCTTCAATGTCTCATTGCATAAAAAACAGTAAACATGGTGATGGGCATTTTACTAGGTAATTCTTATACAACTCTAGTCAGCGGAAAATTGCTGCTGTTAGACATGTAGTGAAAATATGGTGGAATCCATGCACCTCATGATATCCTGAAAAACACCTTTGCATTGTATAGTGCATCTTAGTTCACCATTACCTGGCTTATCTCCAAGGAGGAATATAAATTACAGCAAATTTGGCAACTTATTAACAGTTCCAATATAATAATTTCCTACAGTGGAAATACTTTTGGAATACTTTTAACAGCACAACTGGGAAAAGTCGAATTTGATGGACCAGTAAATCATTTGAATTTATTACATTTTTTTTCTGTTGAATTCATGAAATACATGCAGGTAGCCATAAAGTCGGGGACCAACGGCAGTATACAGATGCTGGATTGGAAACCACAGTCACCTGACTGCAACCCCATGGACTTTGTCAAATGGGGAATCTTGAAATCTGAAGTGTGCTGTGAAAATGTGGGACCACTGTTAACAGCTTCTCGGGATCCTCACATTTTCAAAGAATTGTATAAAACCTTTGAAACATTTGAGGAAGAGTGTTAAGACTGGTGACAGACATGTGGTACACATTTTGTATTAAGGAAATGTGCTGTTCGTCACTTCTCCAATTGGTTTCATACTTTATGGTCATCCTGTACATAATGAAAATTTAAACTTTATTGCAGCTAACAATTACATATGTATACTGCTCCTTATTTCTATGTAAGCAAAGGCCAAATGAGGTTAAAAAGAAGCTGAATGAGAAATGTGGAGCTGAAATTACAATTTTGTTGTGTGTGTTGTAAGCTACAAGAGCAGTGAACTTAAATAAAAAGATATGGCAGCATAAGACCTTCAGAAACTTCAAGGTGAAGCAATTCAAAGTAAATGGGGGAAAAGCTATTAGAGAGAATGGGTACAGTCAACGACAAAGATAATGGTAGGCAAATTGTCCACCACGCTTTTCATTACTTTTTTATTCTACATCCTGTGTTGTTTTAAGGAATGAAACTATGTCGGTTCGAAGCAGGTGTTGTTCTCTGCTTATTGACATCATTATTTCAATTAATTGTCATCACATTGTGTAATACCGCCCGACCCTGTGGCCGAGTGGTTAGCACATTGCGCTGCGACGCCAAGGGTCCCGGGTTCGAATCCCGGTCGGGCTTGGTTGTTTGTGAATGTCCATTCATCAATTTCATCATCTCATCACTCATCCACATCTTCGCAAATTAGCCAAAAGTGGTACAAAACGCGAAGTGAAATAAACTAAATCAATCAATCATTGTGTAATACAGACCAAATGAAAATGGTGGAGGACAATTCACCTACTGCTTCTTTCGCCGTTGGGTGTACATCATTATACTATGATATGTGCAAGCAAAAGATGCAATATAAGTAAGGGAGTCAAATTTAGTGGCTCAGGATTGAAAGTGTCCTATGATGGCAAGGTTTCCTGGTTTGCACATGGGTGTTGGTTGTGAGTGTTCCTACATCAATTTCATATCATTACTCATCAATCAATCAAATTTTTTATGCATCCAATGCTTCAATATACTGCATGAAAGTCATTTTCGTTACAAGATTAACACACTAGTATTTTTCTCTCTTAGGTGGAACATTCATGCATGCTTTACACATAATTTCATCCCACACTTGATCCTGCAATTAAAAAATAACCGATCGGTTGAATTTTTCCACCAATATCAATGATTTTGAGTGGGTAGAAGAGTGGCCAAGAGCAACAACTCATCTCGACCTTTGTCCATTTCAAATGTTCTTCAAACCTTCCTTATAACAGGTTGGGAGACCAGCACAAGAAGTTCCACAGATTTTCCCTATTCTCCTGGGATCAGAGGCACGATAGAGTGAAGGCATGTATCTGGTAAAACGCTGTTTGAAAACAAACCATGCCTTGCCAATTCTTGCTCAAAAATCCATGGGGTTAAGATAGGTGGAAGATTTTAAACCAGCATTACTATCACACCACACTAATGCCAGGTCAGGTGATTGCAGAGTTTTTGGTAAAGAGGGATGAAGGTCGCTGTGAAATTAACTTTGTTTTATCTATGTTCAAGCAGGAAGCAGATTAAGCAATTTCATTTTGTCCTCTTCCCTTCTCTGTTAGTCTTTTGTGTGCTGGCTAGTATTGGCCAGTCGAGGGTTGTTTATTTCTGCCGAAATTAGATTGGGATCATAGGGCTTTGAATGACAGTACCAAAGCAGATTTATGAACACTACTGCTTGTAATAATATGCATAAGATATTAATCAGGAACATTACTTTTCATCAAATGGACCTAATATTATTTCTATTCAATGAATCTTCATTTTTTTACTTCTTGACATTAATTTCCTTGTCAGAACAGATGTTTTATAGAAGTTTTAGCAATCTTAATTATATGTAATCTAGATGATGAATATTTGCTGTTGTATTTCTAATTTTATAGTCTTTTTACTATTCATGTAATAATAATATTGATTTACATATATTATATCCGAGACACTTGGTCCATAACCCCCCCCCCCCGAATTGTATTTCTTCATAAGTGTCTGCTGATGTGATGAGTTAGTATGACTCGGTAACTGGTCTTTCTTATTTTATACTGGAATTATACAAGTACAGTTGAACCCAAGTTATATGTATGCCAAGGTGAAGAGAAAATAATATGTTTAACTAGAATTACTTACAAATCAGATTTACATACCATGCCATATCATTAAAAAAATATTGTCATTGTCTCTCTTTTGAGGAAGAAGATATACATAATACAGGTTATTTCTGTCATAAAGTGGTAAATTAACGATTCTAAACGTTAGATTCTTACGTTTTATGTGGATTAGTGTCCACTTCTCGTATAAATCTTACTTTCTGATCAAGCGTGTAACATTTCCTCTTTCCATTTTCCGTAGTCGACCAGTAGCAACTGAAAATGCCAACTGAAGGAACTGCTGTTCTGTTTTTATTAACATGTTAACTGCCAGATGAAATTTTTAATATTCACTGACAGCGCTGTTAATGCCGTTGGGTAGTGTTTCTGTTGCAAAATAACTTCATGTTATCAAATTGCGAATTTGGTTTTTATTATATCGATAAATCGAAATTATAGTGTGTGGGTCCACAGGCAATTGAAAAGCAACAAACAATTTTGCGGAAACGCATTATTGTTTCTTTGGAATATTTTGCTGTCGACTTTACTTTGCCACTTGACTGATAGCTACAACGGCATCCAGACGCTTGAATGAAAGGGAGATTTGCCAATATCTTGATATGTCAGAAGAAGAGTGTGAGGACTCTGAAGATGATTCAATATTTTCTCCAAGCAATACAGAAGATGATCTTACTACTTCTGATGAATCTGATATTCAGCCACAAGATGTTTCTTCTAGCCGGGGTCCAAATGGAAATCCACCAAACATCAGACAGTTCGTGATTTCATGTGGAATTGACTAACGTCGCAGGGATGCTTGCCCTTGGAAAGCCAGAAGATTTGTACTCACTGATAGTTAATGACAATGTTTTCAGTATTATTGCAGAAGAAACAAATTTGTATGCAACACAAGAGTCTAATGAGTGGCGAAAGTGATGTCCCACCATCTTCTAGACTACATGAATGGGCTCCAGTGACTGCTAATGAGATGATGAAGTCTTTTGGATTAGTAGTTTGGATGGGTATAGTTCAAATTCCGCAGTTGTCTGACTACTGGAGTCAAAATTGTTTACACAAGAACACTTTTGCAGCATCAGTTATGGGAAGAAATAGTACATTTGAGCTAATTTTGCGAATGCTACATTTTTCTGATAATGAAAAATGTGCCTCCTAGAGATAGATTACACAAAGTTCAATGTTTGGTTGATCTTCTCAATGATAAGTTCCAGGAAGTATATGAACCTGGTGAGTTTGTCTGTTGATGAAACTCTTGTACCTTTCCGTGGAAGAGTAATTATGCGTCAATATCTGAAACAGAAGAGACACAAGTACGGCATTAAATTATTCAAAGTATGTACTGGCAACGGCTACACTTACAATGTGAAAATATATTGTGGGAAAAAATTGACGGAACAACAACTAAACCAGCTGATATTGTATTGTCACTGTGTGACAAACTACTAAATTCAGGTCGTACTGTGTATACCGACAATTGGTACACAAGTGTAGATTTGGTAAATAAACTTTTGGATGTAGATATACATCTCGTAGGAACACTGCGTGCAAATAGAGGTGCCAAGGATATTGTTGAAAAAAAAACCTGAAGAAAGGCGAGGCGATAACCACTACAAATGAGCGGGGAATCACCATATTGAAGTGGAAAGACATGAGGAACGTGCTTATAACATGATGGAAATTCAAACAAGGGGTGGCACAACACAAAAGCCTGAAATGGTGTGTGAGTATAATAAAGGTAAATCACCAGTTGATCTGTCTGATCAGATGGCTGCGTACTCGTCCCCACTGCGAAAAACTGTGAAATGGTATCGCAAAGTAGCTATGGACCTTCTCCTGAACATCGCAATGGTAAATGCTTTTATTTTGTACAAAGAAGTTATGGGTGACTCCATAAATATTGTGTTTTTCAGAAAGAAAGTGGTCCTTTGGCTGACAAAAGAGGAAGGAAGACCTTTGAAAAAATATCCCATCACACAATACAAACGAAGGCAGGGCCAGTTCACAAAGTGTGCAAATATTGCAAGTACTGTTATAAATTGGCATCTGAAAAAGAAGGCCGAAAAACAGCAGCAAATAAAGTGAAGAAAGTAGTTACTTTTTGTGAAGGGTGTGAAGGTAAACCACATATGCGTATTCCTTGCTTCAATAAAGTTCACGTGGAGTGATCACAGTTTTCAAGTGTTGACTGAAACTTTTCAAAAGTTTTGTGAAAAAAAATTTCAATGCAGTAGTAACCAAAATAGCCTCAGTTTTGATGCACCAATAACACTGTCTAATTATATATACAAATAAATTAAAAATAAATAAATATATTAAAATGGTGTATTTAAATAATGAGCGAAACCAGGTTACTTGCCCATAAGACGTTGTAAGGAATATACATGCTTCATATCAACAATAGTAATAAATATATATAAAAAAATGGCTTTGCTGCTTGTAAGTTGCCAAAAATGCATGTGGTGTTGGATTCTAGGGTGCCGTGCCGGGCCTTTCCAATATGAAATATGCTTGTGCGAAGGACCGTTGGCCTGCCAGAGTGATTCAAATTAGACGTTACAACGTCGGTTCCATGAGACCAACGTGGCCTCATAAGAAATCTTGATGTTAACGTGTTAAGGAACACTGCAAATGTTAGCTATCAGCATCTTTTTTATGGTGTAGTTTCCTATCGCAATTATGTAGAAAAGAAAATTTGTCCCATGTTCTGAACAACTGCGGCAAATCTTTCTCCTCCGATTTCATGCTGCCTCTCCTTGCCTTCTCTGTGACACTGCCATTCCTCATTCGTCTTCTTGAGACCGACCGCCGTCATGCCCGCCTATCTTGTTTCATATTTGCAAATCGCATTGTGTGTTTGTAACCACAAGAAATGTACACTTTTGTACCTTAATTACGTAAAAATGAACTGTATTTTATGAAAATTGTTGTGTGTAACCCCGAATTACGTATAAACGCATTATGCACAAATAATGTTTAATTAACACATTTTTAAATTATATTTTGCCGGGCCCTGTACAAATGTACGTGTAAAACAGAATTATGCAGAACTGAGTTACTTTTAAAGCCGTCTCAACTGTATTGTTATCGGCTCAACCCTGGATTACACACATAACCACTGCGTAAAAATGCTATTTTTATTTTGCTGCTTTGAATATCAACACAGGGCAAGATGCCAATCACTCTAGAAGTCTATGTTTACCACGTAGATGACAGGAAACGAAAGAACACCACCTATGACCAGGTTGACACTGAATTTGTGAGTCAAGTACATTTTATGACCAGGGCAAGTGATAACATGCATTTGAATTTCTTATGAATTATGTTGTAATAAAAGTATTGGTATAATACTGCAAATGACCTGTAAACAAACATTAAATCAACAGAAGGCTGGAAGAACCCAGATGAATGACTAGTGCAACAGATTTTATGGGAAGGAATGAGAAGGCTTAACCTTTAACAGATGGAAAGCCCTACGGATAGGTGGTTTTCAAGTGCATGCTTTTCAAATGTGTAGTGCTACCAAAAAGGATAGAAAACAATGACAATTATTTGCTGTGGAGTTTGGGTTTGTGGGAAGGGAAATTATGGTTAAACATCATGCTGTTGGCTGTAGCTCTTCCAATTTTACTTTCAAATTAATAAAGCTGATAACTTTTCATAGGTAACATAATTTAGACAGACAAAATTATATGTCTTATTAATTTATTTAAAAAATCCTCAGAGGAAGAAATTCTAATAATACCCTTGAAGCAACAGGATAGTATATCCCATATATTTTGTAACACCTCCCCTGCCCTCATGGGGAAAAATTGGCAAGTAGAGATGCCCCCCTCAAATATCACCCTATTGTCGCATTTAATATTATGGATACTAGAGTTTGGACTCCAATTAAAAAAATTACCAGTAGATCTACATAAAAATGAGTTCATCAAAATCTACTTTATTCAATTCTGTGTTAATTCATTTTAGTATACCTTCCATTTTTTATCGTCATGAGAACAAAAAAGTGCCTCTTTAATGTTTCGGAAACGATCGCTCTCTTTGAAATTCTACAAATAAAAAAACTTGTGTTTTTCGTATCATGATGAAATTTTAATACGGTGCAGGCAGAAAGGTTTCAAACACAATTCTTCATTTTTTATTCACAAAAAGTATTTATGGAACGACTTGAGATGACCGGACCCCTCTCAGATTTTCTTCATATTTGGAATTAATGTGAAATTAATGTCGAAAATTACACGCTTCCAAGACCTTCCTAAAGTATAAATAAACTCATTTCGGTACAATAGGTTTTGCGGAAACAAATATTTTACCACATTTTGTACATGATTAGAATTATAATGAACACACTGTCATTTAGCATGCTTTTCTGAATAACATTGATTTTTGCATCCCATTCATGTTTATATGAGTAGGTTAGGCAAGCCAGGTTTGGAGCTCTTAGCATAATCATTCTTACATGTATATTATTTACATCTTTTGAGTAGGTATATCTTTGGTTGCCTTAATATTTCAGCACTTCACTTATCTCCTGCAGGACAGGGATTCAATTTACAACTACAATGCCCTGTACAAACAAGTTTTTATTGCCAAAAATTCTGCACAAATGAATACGGTATGACTTGAGATGACCGGACCCCTCTCCGATTTTCTTCATATTTGACATAGTTACTAATTGAGGCCTGGTAATCACGAATCTGAAGTTAAAAGTTGTCGGAAATGTCTAGAAATTGCAAAATAAGCAAAAATAAGGCAAGGCGTTAGTTTTCGGAATGGGAACCGTCAATTTTCGCCACACCAAATTTTAACTATGTTTGCCTAACCTAACCACACGTCAATGGTTCGCAATTATTTGCAATTTCTAGATCCTGATACTACCATGACATGAAATTTTAATTTTGTTTGCCTAACCTAACCACACGTCAATGGTTCGTGGGGTTAGCGTCAATGGTTCGCAATTATTTTGGAATTCCTAGACATTTCCGACAAATTTTAACTTCAGATTCGTGATTACCAGGCCTCAATTAGTAACTATGTCAAATATGAAGAAAATCGGAGAGGGGTCCGGTCATCTCAAGTCATACCGTATTCATTTGTGCAGAATTTTTGGCAATAAAAACTTGTTTGTACAGGGCATAGTAGTTGTAAATTGAATCCCTGTCCTGCAGGAGATAAGTGAAGTGCTGAAATATTAAGGCAACCAAAGATATACCTACTCAAAAGATGTAAATAATATACATGTAAGAATGATTATGCTAAGAGCTCCAAACCTGGCTTGCCTAACCTACTCATATAAACATGAATGGGATGCAAAAATCAATGTTATTCAGAAAAGCATGCTAAATGACAGTGTGTTCACTATAATTCTAATCATGTACAAAATGTGGTAAAATATTTGTTTCCGCAAAACCTATTGTACCGAAATGAGTTTATTTATACTTTAGGAAGGTCTTGGAAGCGTGTAATTTTCGACATTAATTTCACTCCGAAACACGAAAGCTGTTCCCTTGATGTCCGTCTACTACGTGACCCAAAATTTCTGCGTGCGTTTCATGACGTTACAACCGGTGAGTGTTTCCAAATATGCAGTTTTGTAACTGTGTAACAGTTGTTACTGTTCATCATTTCTGATTACGAACTTGCGACAACATGACGTGCACAGGATGCATGGTGAAATTGCACGGCGTTGAAAAACCAGTAAAACTTGTAATTCACCATGGAACTGCGAAGGAATTGGAATGTCCAAAAACCCAGATTATATGTTATATTGAAATAAATTATCTTCAATTTTTCTAATTTTAAAAAACAATTTTAACTATGTTTGCCTAACCTAACCTTCCCGTGCATGGTTCATGTGGCTATTTATGAAAGGTTCGTGGGACTATCCGTGAATGATTCGTGGGTCTATTTATGAATGGTTCGTGGGGCGATCCGTGAATGGTTCATGGGGCTATCCATGCATGGTTTGTGGGGTTTTCGAACCTGAAAAAAATATTTTTTTCTAATTTTAAAAAACAATTTTAACTATGTTTGCCTAACATAACCTTGCCATGCATGGTTCGTGGGGTTATCCATGCATGGTTCGTGCATTTTTCGAACCTGGAAAGAAATACATAACACAAAAGTAGGTATTTTTCTATGAAGAAGGTTGCAACACTGCATAACCACTCATCATGGACAATGCTAGTCAAGATTTCTCCGCCATATCGTGTGTAAAGCAAGCGAAAGCGAACAAAAAAAAGATTACTCGATATGTCTAAAATTGAGATTATTTGCGTGGAAAAAACAAAATGCCACCATCAAGAATCCTTAGGAATGCGGAATACGTAAGTATCAATGTAAAAAATAAGGGAATTAAAGACGTTTGGTGGTTACTGAAATTTTACCCAAAATGCAGGTATCATGATACTTGATTGGTAAAAATTTACTATCCCCCAGACACCTCTAATTTTTTCGTTTCGTCAATTTTTGACATTCGTACTTACGCATCTGCTTCGCGGAACATTCCTGAAGGTGTATCAACATTGTTTTGATGAAATATGAACTATGTTTCCTGACCTAACAGAACTAACCTAACCACGCGCCAATGGTTTGTGGGGCTAGCGCCAATGGTTTGCAATTACTTCAAATTTCTAGATCCTGATACTAACACGACACCAAATTTTAACTATGTTTCCTAACCTAACAGAACTAACCTAACCACGCGCCAATGGTTCGTGGGGCTAGCGCCAATGGTTTGCAATTACTTCCAATTTCTAGATCCTGATACTAACACGACACCAAATTTTAACTATGTTTCCTAACCTAACAGAACTAACCTATCCACGTGCCAATGGTTCGTGGGGATAGCTATTCTCCGTAGGAGAATTAATTTTCAACGAACAACATGAATTTCAGCTATGAAACATTCCCACATCACACAAAACACCTTCCCGATGTTCGACAATGCTACAGGAACTCATTACGGTCAATAGTTTCTTCTGTAAAAATAAATAAATGTTGCATTTATCTACTATTTTCTCTACTAGATATTATTAAAAGACAACCCATTTTTTTCTCATTTACATTTAATTATGGTGGAAATATGAACATATTCACTCACACTTGCACTTTCTACAGTAGCTTTGACACAACTCTCCTTCATATCCCTACATAACGGTTCTGTTATCAAGGTGGGAATTACATATGGAAATTGCCGTTTCCTCAGAACTATCCTGTTCATCATTTTCTGTTCACTAGAATATACAATCTCTACCAAAATTGCCTCCATAGATTCAATAGCATCCTGGATATGGATACAATCTGTTTTTTCTCATAACAAATTGAATCTTGTTAGCCATATCTTCGTTATAGATTGCTTTGCACTTTTCATAGTTGATTCTTCTTCGTGTCTGGAAAGGCTTCTCGTAATACTGCATTCTTCTAAACTGGTCAAAAATTTCTTCCCGTCCCAAAATCCTGTTCATCAATCTACATGCTTCATCTACATTTCCATTTCGCACTAGGACAGTTCGAGCGATAAAATGAGCGTGACGCATGTTGGTGTGGAACCTGGCCCAAATTTAAGACACGCTGCTAAGATAGTCTAAAAGTCTTTCACACGTTCACTAACACCACTATTTAATGTCTTCAAAAGTGGGCTATGGAAATATAAACAAAATTCTCACTCATGGACACAGACTAGCTCATGGAGACGGAGGCATGCACACCACAGAGTATCTACCAGACCGAATTGATGTTGCAAATTCTACCTACGCGAAGATCTCTTTTGTTTCAACTGCTCCGAAAGCTCGAAATTACCGTCCTTTGTAGATCACTGCTCATTCTTTAGGTCTAGTTTCTAAATTACCTATTTTTTTTTTTTAAACCGGCAAAAGCAAAGTTTATGCGAACGTCACACACATATTCTGAACAGAATGAATATTAAAAATTTGTTTTGTAATCTGTGGTGGCATGTCGTGCAAATCAAATGTAAGTTGTATGTTTGTGTCAAGGGCATTTTTCGATGTGAGTAAATGGATATTTTTAACCACAAATACGTGTGAATTTTGTTGTATAAATGTATGTAGTCAAATATGTGCCTGTTTTAAAAACAATGTAGCTGCTGTCAAGCGATCCAAGTAAAAATAATCGTGCTTAGCAAGCAGGCTCGGAGCATTAGATAGAGGGGGAAAACCGGGTAGTGTTATTAAATGCCGTTTATATTTCAATTTTATTATCTTAGGATTGTCAACTTTCGACTTAGATAATTTAAATTGAAGTATTTTACAAAATTTTGTAGATTTCTAGAGGAATATGATGCTGAATGTGTCACTGAAAAATGATATTTTCGAAGGTGTTTGTTTATGGGGCCTCCCCGATGGCGCAGTGGTAGTGTCGTCGCCTTGTAATCAAGGGGCCCCGGTGGAGGCCCTAGTGGTTCGGAACCCACTTTAAACTGTAGGTCCAGTCCCAATTAGCCTTAATGTGCATAAAGTGGACTTAAAAAAAAAAAACACCAACCAACTAAATCGAAAGTGTTTGCAGTTTCATATGATCCACCACGTAAAACAGCTTTTTGTATACTCATAGCATAGTTTTACTGTTTCCGATGCTTGTAAAGGAACGGCTACACATAAAATATCATTACAAAACTTTAAGGAAAAAGATATATCAATGATGAAAATGGGATGATCTCTCCTTCATTGTAGAGATTTTAATATTTTTAAGTATGATGAAATTTTCAAGTTCTGGGTAACGATTCCGATTGTTTTATGATTTTTTTTTAAATTCTCCTAGCAGGAAGACTAATTTTCGTAGAATTTTGGCAATCATTGTCACAGGAAATTTGAACCTTCATGAAAATAATGAGCACTGTTTGGATTTCTAAAAAAAGTTATGTAGGTACCTGTATCCTATCTGCTGAACACGTTATTCGTTCATTGACGTTCATTTCGTCACTTTTTACATTGGTACTTACCTATTGTGCATTGGGAAACATTTTCTTAGGTGTTACTTTGCTTTTGTCACGAAAATAACTTCAATTTCTGACATTAACAGTTAATATTGTTCTTGGGGTTTTTCGCTTCCGTAACACCATATGGTCACACACTTGGTTGCGCAGCTTGACTTGCATATTGTATGCGCAGTGTTTCCAACGTTACTAACAGAAAATACCCAGACACCATTCACGCATAGCCCCAAAATTCATTCCTGCATAGCCCCCCAAACTATTTATGCTAAGGCTAGGTTTGGTTAGGTTAGGAATACATAGTTAAAAAAAAGGGACGTCTTTTTATTGTAAAACAATGGGGTGGTTGGAAACAGTGACAGGAGATTACGTCATGAAACATGTGCAACATCCGGTTCATTTAGAGAAAGCAAATGGAAGCAATGCCTATTGGGCATCAGAGAGATATTTCTCTTCAAAAATACATGAATTCCCTGTCAAACAGATTCAACGATGAAAGAAAACACCTCTACGAACCTTCAAAATGCTACAGAAACTCATTTCGGTAAGTAGTTTCTTCTGTAAAAATGAAGAAATCCGTTCGGCATATAGGATACTGTTACCGTTATTTATGTTTAAAAAACAACAAAAATTACCCTACGCAAGCATACGAGCTTCCGATGGACAATGTATTTTCCATTCAGAAGTGACTGTAAGATCGTAGAGTAGTTGGAGTTTATGTAGAAGTAAATCGGAACCTAAGTAGAATGCATTTAGGAACTTTATTTTAATGCTAAGTGAACCAAACGTGACCTGCCTAACCTAACCACAAAAGCATATTTTGAGCATCTTAAGTACTCGGTAAAACTCCGCAGTATGTGTTAACAGAAGTAAAACGAAAACGAACCAAGTTAAAATTGCATTCATAGCATGATGAAATCGTAATAAAACAAAAGGAACTCGGGCCAAGTTCTGTGTTGGTTGCCCCGTTAATCAATTTTAAAATAGAGGTTTCTTTGCGTAATTTTTACTGGGAGGGGTGAGGGTGGAGCACCCTTATTTCTCCTTCAATTGGAGCTCTCGCACTGTCACTGTGTCTCACTCTCACTCAATGCAGAAAAATTGCTAATGTAGCAATAATGGAAGATGTTGTTTTCCATTATTTAATTCACTGGTCTTCCACCCTCTTCCTTCATGCGACCTCCGGGCTTTAACCCTTCATAGATCTCACCTGGTAAAGTAACACAATCTGCTATGCTGTGGATGCTGTTGCTGATGCACTCGCATCACACTCCAACAGGTGTTACGATTAATGGTATGAATTGCTAATTTTCTTTTTTAAAAAAAACAAAATAACATACAGCACTGCTTCATTATGCTTATTTCTTGTATTGCAGCATCTAATCTCATTTCAGAATCTGCCAGTGTTCTTTGCAACAATTACCTGTGCCGATATTTTGTTTCATGAGAAGAGACTATAGTAAATGAATGTGTACTGGACAGCTTAAACCATGTGATTTTTTTAAAGTTACCACTGCCTCTGTGGGCATACCTTGAACAATACGGCCCTCATTTGCTTATTGAATATGAAAATGGCCCACTACGGGAAAACATTGCAGACTATTGATTTAACTAATAAGTAAATATATTGTCTATAGGTCAAAAGGTATAACTACCTGTTTTCTGCCAGAAGAGGAGACAACGGTATGGGCCTGCATCAACAAAAACCAACTGTGTTGTTCAAACAGCCACTGCTGTTGCCAAGCTTGCCGCACCTCTGTTGAAAGGGACAATGTCATCTGCATGTTATACAGAAGGCTGTTCAGTGTATGTTTGACCAAACACTATTCTTTCCCCCCACGTGCAGAATGAACTCGCCGGACCTTGGTCAGTGTAGTGTGTGAGCTGTGAGAGAGTGGTTGTGTTTTCTTGCTGGGCCAAAAATTCTTCCCAAAGTGAACCAAAGGTGGCAGTACGTCGCTACATTGGATGAGGCGTGGGTGTACCTTTACTTTACTGCTGCAAACCAAGAGCCATCATGTACAGAGACAAAGGCGTGAAGTGCTTCACAAAATGGGTCCGAGCATGCAAAGAGGCTTTCCCGAAAGGGTTCATGGTGGTTGCCGGCTACTGTCATCGAGGCAAACTGAAGATTCGCAGGGTGAAGAAGAACTGCAAAATCAGCTCGCAGTACTACCAGGAGGAAATCCGGAGGCTGATCTACGAGCATGAGCTACCAGAAATGTACGGAAACGAGATCAACATGGTCCGCATCCATCAAGACAAAGCTTCATCACACACCTCAAGATTGTCCCTCGCATTCTACCAGGATATGAAGGAGCCTACTGGAATACAGGCCATACCTTTCAACGATATACCTGTGAAGTCTCCAGATGCAAGTCCAATGGACTTTTGTGGATTTGGACTGCTTAAAAAGGGTTTGGGCAAAAGACGTGTCACAACTGTGAATGGACTCTGGAAAGCTATGCAAGAGGAATGGAACAAGATCCCCCTCGTAGTTCTCCAACGGAGCCTTCTGCAATGGAAACTACGTTGCCGGGCCATTGTTTGGAACCAGGGGAGACACATCAAGCATTGTCACACCTGGCACCACTGATTTTCGTAACTATTTGGAAAGTACAATTTGGTCACACATACACTGAACAGCCGCTGTAACTTTTAGAGCCTGGCAGTTTAGCGTGAATGAAAATGTAACTAAATTATCTGTGAGTTGTGTAGTGTAGACTTGCCAAATTCAAAATCTTGCCATTGTTTCTTCTTACAGCGAACCAAGGGTTCATGAGTGAGGAATAAGTTGTGTATATACCAACTTAATAAAAGATGGAAGCAGTTATCAAGAAAGCACTTAACACAAGTGTACTGAAACGTACTGGAAGAGGCGGTGGTGGATGCATAAATGAAGGAGAGGCTTATTTGACAGATACAGGAACAGTTTTTGTGAAACACAATAGCAAATCGCAGGTAAAGTCCACCTTTTTGCTTTTAACATGACTGATACAATAGTTCATACCTTATCTCTCTCCATGTAGATCTACTTTGCTGTGCTGAAGGGACTTAGTTGTATATACAGAATTCATTCTCATCATTGTTGTTCATTGTTCAACTGAGGATCCTATGGTAGTGCCTCTTTCTTAACATAGTACACTTAAGAATTGCTTCAAGCTCCAGCTCGTAGACCTACAGCCAGTATAATTCTATTTGGGATTTGTGTCTTGTCTATCTACATGTTTGGCATTTCACAGCCTCAGCTTTTATAAATGGTGTAGTGATTTGAGTGCAATATGTGTTTGGTTTTATTCGTGATAAGAACATAAGGTTTTATCTGTGGTATAGTGACACTACTTCTTCCATGTGTTCTTAAGAGTCGGCTAGACCTTTGGCCAATGCTAGGGCAGCATTTTTGTAAGTTTCCTCTTCTTGCAAAAAAACACTATGATATTCCAAATTCTGAAAAATTACATATCCTTAGAATTATTTCTAGAGCAGTCATGTGGTTCGCTTTCGCTGTTGTTGTCAATAGTTCCGTGGCTACGTAATCCAATTAAACTTATTGTAAATATCTAAACAGTAGTGAAAGAAAACTACATGAAGATTCACATGAATGCTCTATAAGGAATTCTAATTCAATGTAGCATAAGTCTTACTCTCACCCCTCCCTCTGTTTTTTATATTTTTTTATTTATTTTCTGACAACTTGTTTGACAGATGACAAGAGAGTTTGGCGTAACATGTGACAAAATGTTAAACCTTGTGCAAGGCGTAGATGCATAAGCACGAAGGAAAGATTTTAAAAGGGGTTGAACTGCTGAAAAAGCATTTTGAATGCCATCATGGAACATATTATGGATCAAAATTATTATATTAACCTATTTTTGAAATATATATAATTATATTTTTCCCCATCATCTATTTTGTAAGTTCATCATTCGTCCTCATCATCACAATTCAAGCAGTGGAAAGGTGATGTAAAATAGCCAAAATGGAAAGAATTAAATATTTTATACTGTTTAACATTTGAACAATATGCATGGTTTGTATGAGTCCCCACACCAATGGAGAATAAACTTCCATGTAACACCTTTTAGAGTGAGGAACAGAACACCTTTCCACATGCCATTGTCAAGGTTAAATATACACAAAAACTCACCAACAATAAGAGTTCAGGAATCGTTTAATGAATTATCCTTAGTGAATGATTTGGATATATTTTTTGATTCATGTTATTCTATCAGGTGCAAAATTTTGTAAAACATTATATTTTATTGGATTTGTCTGTAAAGGTGTTTTAACTGTAATTGTATGTTGTCACACTATCATAAATCTTAACATTATTTTATGTATTAACATTAACATTTGTGTATATTGTTAAAATTATCTTTTTGTACTTTATGTTCAGTGATGGACTAATAAAGAAATTATATGAAATCCCTCCCAAGAGGTTAATTGTAGATATTAACACACACATCTTGATACGTATGCCTACTTTTAATTTTCATTGCAGTCTCGCCTTATGTTTGATGGAGAGTATGAAAGCCTGAGAGTTGTGTATGCAACTGACACTGTCAGAGTCCCCCAACCCATCCAGGTGCTCGATAATCCCAAAGGAGGGGCCATGCTCATCATGGAGTACTTGGACATGAAAGCGTTGAACAAACATTCAAGAAAACTTGGCGGAGATTTGGCAAGGTACATTTTCCATTATCAGATTGCTAGGAAAAGAAGAAACCATTACCACGAGATTTTTGGGGGGATTCTCAAATAATTTAGTTAATTTCAAATTGTCAAGCAATAGTGATAATCTGAATTCTGGATATCAAAAAATCACAAAAGTTCTTAGCCAGTCCTGGTGGCAGAGTGGTTAGCACATGGTGCTACGATGCAGGGGTCCCCCGGTTCTAATCCCGGCCTGGGCATGGTTGTTCGTGAGTGACCATTCGTCAATTTCATCACACCATCACTCATCCCCATCTTCACAAATTAGCCAAAAGTGGCACAAGAAGCGAAGTGAAATAAAGCAATTCAATCAATCACAAACGTTCTGCATATTGATGGATAATCCATGCATACAGATATTCCCAGCATTCCAGGAAAGAAATATTTGGTATCCAGATTTTTTCTGGATTTGGCAACCCGTCAGTAGTTGATGAATAATTATAAATAATTATTCACCAACTCTGTAAGATGTGTAGTGTAAAATGTTAAATTTTATTAGAATTATTTTCCTGTAGTTTACGGTTATTACAAGCATAAGAAAACAGTTTTTCTTTGTGACGTTTCAGGAGAACACACGCTCCTTTCATCAGACATTTATTTTCATTTTGACTAAAGATACAGTTATAACAATGGTTAGTAATTTTTTAAACAAAAAGAATCCGTTATATAATGGATGTTGTCAATGTTACAGTGTTGTAATATAGCAACTTAACTGTGAAAAGAAGCAGTCTGTTTTTTTTTGTGAATCCCAAATATCATCAGGTAATTCAAATTCATCATTGTTTTCACAAAGTCTCTTGATGTTTTCTGTTACATTAAATTTTTAAGATGGTGGCTTACTCCATTTGTGAAAAAGAAAACTCCATACTGGATCTATGTTACCATTTTCATTATTTAATTTATTCCAGTGTTCTTCTGCAATGAACGAAGCTTCCCAGACATTCAACTCAGGATGGAAAAAAAATAGAATTAGTTTCAATTATTAGGAAATTTCACATGTGATAACCTGGAGTTATATTTTACCTTGCAGGCTGCACATGCATAATGCAGAACTGAAGAAAAAGCAATCTGCAGATGAAGGCAAGGTGAACAAATCTTCAGATGATGATGAAGAACGAATAAAGTATGTGGATAAATTTGGCTTCCATACAACCACATGTTGTGGATATCTTCCTATGGACAACACATGGTGTGACGATTGGGTGGTAAGTGTTCTTGTTTTTGTACATATTCTAGTAAAATCCACCACTCACTGTCAAGGTGGCTGACCTCCAGGTGCCCTGGGGAGGGTGATAGTGGCGAAAGCCTCTCCCAACTGCCTGGTTTTTGCCTATATTAACATTCTTAATATTTTGATGACTTAAATGTTCTGTCTTTCATTACAAAGTTTAACAGGATCGAGAATAAAAGTTTAATTTATGCCTCGTTTACGCTTACGGTAGGCTAATGTTAACTAGACCTGCAGTTTAAAGTCGATCCACTGTGGGATATGCCTCAATGGATGATTGAACTTGAGACCCCTTGAGAGAATAACATTTGTTCATTTACTTTACTCCTCGTTTCTGATCATTCAGTTTACTGTGCTAATGGGAGGAATTATGATAATGATATATAATAATAACAATTTATTGGACCCTCTCAGATGGTGTAAAGTCATCACCTTGTAATCAATGGGTCCTGGGTCCAATAGCCGGTGGAGTCACATATTGATTTGGGTTCCACTTTAAACTGCAAGTCCATTTCCGATTAGCATATCTGTGCAAAACTCAAACTCAATACCCATCTCTTCCACCCTTGGACCCCTATTTCTGAAACAAAATACTCTGATCTATTCAGAATTTTCAGAGAATTTAAAATTTATTATTAGTATCATTATTAATCACTAATTTAGTTTTTTTTTTCAGACCTTTCTCACAAGACAGAGGTTGGATCATCAGATGAATCTTATTGAAAAAAATGTAAGTATTTTTTTTTTTACAGAATATACTATCTATTTATATTGATAAAGTGAAGTAGAATCTAATGTTTAAAATGTGTTTGTTATATCTCAGTATTCAACTAAACTATGGTGCAAAAGGCCAAGGGAAGTTCAGACCAAAGCAACATTCCATATCCCACTTAGAAACAGTGTACTGTCAATAATTAATTCATCATCGAAAGAACATTGGCAGCAAAAACTTAAGGCCCGTTCCGAAAGTCGCACGAGTTACGGTAACTGGCCATCCCATAAGTGCTCTCGTGCATTTTGTGAGGTTTATTATGCTGTCCCAAAAGTCGCTTTTCATGTGTTTCGTGCAAGAACGAGATTCACCAAACACACGGACCAGGAGGCTGGTTTGTTTGGTGAGAATTGTCTGCTGCCTGTAGACAACGCGCGTGCATGATGGCTTCAAACTGCAAGTTCGGAAAATATATTGTAATTTCAACAGAATGCGGTATGAAGCAACATGGGCAAGATGAGTGTGCCTTAACTGTTCTTACAATGTGATTAAAATGAGTAACATTGCTTGCAGCAGAGTTTATTTCTGCCAGAAGGACATGCCTTCCGCTTGACACCATACGGAAACTTTCTCTAAACAAAACACTGCACCTGCACTTTCGTCTAGAACGTCCCATAAGTCTGTAAAATAACAGGTTTCACCAGATTCACGAGCTCAGTTATCTTCGTTGAATTTGTTTGTTTCCTTAAGACTTTCAGAACGCACCCATAGACAGAAAGAAAAGACAAAACTACTGGGAGTAGAAACAACAACAGAAATGTCATCGAACATCGACCACAATACATAAACTCCCTTGTCCAAGGGTTTTTCCCTAGACACACTGTTGGTTGTGAGTCATTAATAAGGGTGGTCAAAATATTAAGGGGGTAAGGTACATTTTTGCATAAGGTGCACATTTATTTCAGTTCTGGCAAAATGCTTGCATTGGGAAAAAAAAGAGATTGGTGAGTTCTAAGTAATGAAATTTTTCTCATGTTGCAGTTGTAGGTGTATATTTAAGTCAATTATTAAGTTACATAAAGCATATTAAAAATATCATTAATACATATGTTTAGGCTCCGATGTATTTCATACAGAAAATTAAAATGCTACAGTTTAACATATTCACTAACTGGAGCAATGTTTTGACATTTTTTGTAATAAACAATTCTTCAATCTTTCTCTTTCCATTCATGTGATTTGTGCATTTTATGTGACATGTTCCTAGACTAAATAAAGAAAGTAATATTTCCACAAGCATCTTTGTTAAATTCTAGCTTCAATCTGACACCAGGCATGGTCTCTCTACTTGTAATTCTGTGGCCCTGTAATCAAGGTATCCCAGGTTCGATCCCCAGTGGAGGCAAATAGTGGTTTTGATCCCACTTTAAACTGTATGTCCAGTCCTGCACAAAATGGGCTTAAAACAAAGAGAGATAGGTACCATACACAAGGCTGCATAGATCATCTTCTTGTTTAGTCTGCTTCCTTCATCCTTAAAAGAGAAACTCCAGTGGAAGATATTACCAATAGGACTATATATATATATATATAAAAAAAAAAAACATTTGTTTGTCACCGATTGTCATCCAGATTGTCAACATTTTTCCATTGTCATTTCAGTATGGAGACAGGCAGGCGATGGAGTTGTGGAAACAGCTTCAGCCGAAAATCCCTTCCTTCTTCAAAGACATCGAGATAGTTCCATCACTCCTGCATGGGGACCTGTGGGGAGGGAACATCGCGGAAGTAAACGAGGGCCCAGGTAAGCCAAATAACGTAAACTTTCAAAAAGTGCATCTCCAGCCAGTGGAATTTTAAGATCCATCTGGTCCCGGGTTAGAAATTTCTTCAAAGAATCACGATGCGATGTGGACAGAACTAGCTGTGGCATACCGTCAGTAGAATAGAATCTGCCCTTACATCCTGTTATTCCTTCTTCACCTTTTTCTTAAAAATACGACTTTCACCAAAATTCTCTCTGCTTGTAACCTGAGTATATTTATTTTGGAACACCTACGACATAACCTCCAACAGTCATCTTGTACATGGCATAGTTTCTTGGTTCAACAGTAATTTACAACATTATGGTTTGCTGAAATAAATAAAATGCTAATTTTAGGATTGAGCTGATGCCTTTAATCTTATCAATTCCCAATTATCAATTTTCAATCAATACATGGAATTTTTAAAGTGGTTCTGAATATTTATAAATTTTAAAATACATTTTTTAATTGCAACTATACCACATCAATCTAGGCAAGTTTTGCTTTAAAATATTCACTTAATGTGAGGTAATTAGTCATAAAATCCATCCATCCCTACATTACTGTTGCCAAAGTAATGAAAATTATGCATTGTGAAAGTGAGTGTTAGGGGTTAGGCGTAGAGCTGACAACTCTGCACTGTAAAAAGACATGTCAAGAAACAGCAATATAAGGCCATGGATGTTCCCAAGGTAAAATATTCTGGAAATTTTGCCTGTAGTATTATATGGGTGTGAAACTTGGTCCCTTACATTGAAAGAGGAACACAAATTGAGAGTATTTGAAAATAAGATCCTTAGGAAAATATTTGGACCTAAAAGGGATGAGGAGACAGGTGAGTGGAGAAGGTTACATAATTTAGAACTACATAATTTTATTCATGCCCAGATGATATTAGAATAATTAAATCAAGAAGACTTAGATGGGCAGGCCATGTGTCACGAATGGGAGAGGAAAGAGGAGTTTACAGGGTTCTTGTTGGGAAACCTGATGGTAAGAGACCTATAGGAAGACGAAGATGGAGGCACAACGTTGAGATGGACCTAAAGGAAATCGGTAGAGATGGAAAAGAGTATATAGATCTTGCTCAAGTATGACGGTTATTGTCATATGGCATCATAAGGTTAAAAGAATGTAATGAATGTTGAGAACATTTAGATAATCTACGCACGTCCATAAACCTGTACAATACGAATTTCAGAGAATTCACGATAGATGGAGCGTAACTGCGGTAACGTATACTTATAATCACGTCAATTCCAGAAAATAACGCCAGATGGCACCATTTGAAAGTTATTATAAATTGTAAAATTCTTAAATCACATTTTACGTGAATGTTATATTGTTAAATTCAAAGTCATTGTTATATAAGGGCCTTTGTAACAAATTTTGATCTATTGTTGTTGAAGATCCCTTTGTCATAAAATTTACCACCAAAAAGTTTGCTGTCGCTTATGCACAAGGACATTTTGATGTGACGGCGGCTGCACGCAAGGACAATTTGCGGTGATGGCGATAACCTATAAAACTTACAGCGTGATATTCTCCATGCTATCGCATAAATAAAGATAGAAAGTTTGTTCAAACATTTATTGCAAAAATATCTTTGACACATACATCTGCAAGTATTGTGATATTATATAAATATGTAAATTGACAAGTTATCTGAGTTAATTGTGTTGTACACAAAAAGACGGTGGTAAGGAGTAGAAGAAGAGGAAGAAAAGCGGGAGTGAACTGGAAAAAATGGAGCGAAAGGAGCATTGTGGTGAAGAGAGGAAATAAAATATTTCCGTGAATTTTCGGTGGTCACACATTTGCGGGACAAGAAGTGAGTTTTGTTTCCATACCGGTAATGGACGAGGAATGTCTGCAGGCAATGGAGAACGATGATGCGTAAGTTATATGATGAAAATATCATACCCAAACAGTCCGCAGAGGGACAGTGGCGTGGCATCTTTTCCCGGCTTCACAAGGTTCCAAACATTTCTGCATGAGCTCATGTCGTCGCAAAATAGGTAGATCTATCAAATTAACATTGTATGAAAATGCGTGCATTCGTGTGAAGCGTGTGTCGCAGGATTATTTACACAAAAATCGTGTGGAACCTCATGGTGGATATTAACTGACAGGTGACGCTTTCATTATTTGGTTCAAGTACACTTTCATAAAGAAACAAGAATCTTATATATTTCTATATATAATAGTTGAACTTTGTACAGTATGTTACTCATTGTTAATACATTAAAAACCATAAATGGTTAAGGAATTATGGTAATTTAAATTTTATTTCGGGGTAGTTGATCCTCCCGGCAAATTTCCTCCCACCTGCGCTTTCAGGTGCTGCGAGTGTGACCTGCAAAATAAGGTGATAACAGTGAGAACTCAGGTTTGAAAGGAAATTGTAGCGGATGTCGCATAGAGATGTCAGGTGGATTGTTTAAGCCTACGGGGTGCCGTCTTGGTTAACTTAGGGAAAATACTGATTATAACACCATTAAGCCTTGTTTCCATGATTATCAAAAACTAAATATGCTGACCAAGGCAGTAATTTATTTTATTAAAAACATAAACTAAACGTAACGTTTCAACCTTCTAGCAAGGTCTTCTTCAGACTCTGTATCAAGTACAAAAGCAACAAGATACAAAAACAGGGTATTATATATACACAAACATTACTCCCTCCAGACTATTTAGCAAGTTGTTTGGAACTTTCTAGAAGTTGATCTTTCTTTATACGTAGGTTCGGATATCACTTGTCTATGCGCACGTACACAATGCGCACTATGGGTATGTCCTGGTTTTCATGGTTGTTAATTTCCGCTCGGTAATCTTGGGGTGTGACAACCACTATTCGGACACTCCCCATGCTTCCTGTGCCTCAGGGGACATGGTGGATAGTTCCCAACATCTTGCTTGCGATGTATCGCTCTTCACCCCTAAGCCTGTGTGTTTTGGGATGGTGGCACACTTGTGATGGGGTCACCGCACACTATCACTTGCCCCATTACTTACACAATTTGGCTGTGTTGGTGGTGAATTCCCATGTTTGGCTTTGGCTGTACCTTGGTTGTGTCGACATTTACCTTTGGCCTACTCAAACATGGTGGTAGTGGAGATGTTTACTAATTTTGTTTTGGCATTTTTTAGCTCTGAGATATATTTCTTACCATACCCTAAAATAGGACAACATAAATGTGAAATGCTCTAAATATAGGATATATTAGAACATTGGAAGTATAAAAAATGCACAAAAATGAAATATAGGTCCCATATACTATTTACAACTGTTGTTCTGTATTCAGACAGAGCTGAACCCCATCCACAACTTTGCTTAGCATTTTTGAGGCACTTTGGATGCTAAATCAGGATGTAATAGTTTGAGCTTGTCGATGTACAGGTTGTATACTTTGGGACTACATCTCCATAGCTTCATGTTATTTACATGTTGATTACTTATATTTCTACCATTGACACAATGTATAACATTAAAAATATTACATGTTACTTGACTAATACAAATTATTAATGGGTACTACACTGTTACAATTATCCTTAACCAGTTCCTTTTCTATAGACACACTGTCGTCCCTGTTACAGAATGGAACATTTATTAATCTAGGGGGATTTACTTTACCCTCGCCACCATTACTTCCTACGAGAGCACCGTTGGCTAGTTTCCCGTGGGTGGAGTGTATGGCATTATGGCATCTACATCCTCCCATTGTTGAGGTGACTGACGTTTGTTGGTCTCTGGCTGTTGCTGGGTAAACCACCGTACCTCATCTAACGCCTTGAGAATCACGTCCATGCCCCTGGGACTGAGGTGAACCAGGGCAGGCCTTTTGTAACTGCCATACCCCATGGTTTCCTCAAATAAGGACATATTTAATTCTTGACCCTGGTGAGTAAACTTGGAAGAAACATCAAGCACTCTTATATTACCTTTGTTCTCTCTTTGTAATTTTACCTAGGAGAGAATCATACCCTGCCCAGAACTTAGCTCTATTTTCCTTAGCTAGTCTGGGAATTGGTGGAGGTGTCAGAATGATTATCTTCTTGGCACCTTTCCTCTTAAGAACCCCTACTATGCACTCGAGGTTCCGCAGCACTCGGTCGCTGTCTTCCCCTCGGAGCATGTCATTTGTTGCAATCATCAACACTACTTTATCGTGCACACTTTTAGTACGACGGAGTTCACTGAGCAGCTGGCTAGAGGATTGTCCCGACTTACATAGCCCTACATGGTATCTACCGTCATAGTCCCTTTGGACTGGGTAACCAAACTTGTTTTGAGCTAGCCTAGACAACATTGAATCTCCAATGGCTTGATGAGCCTTAATGATTGGATGATGATTACACTGGGTTGAACATGGTGGGCTTAATCTAGGTTCGGCATCGTCCCTCCCCACTTCAGGACGTTGCCTATCTAGTTTCCCTGACTGTGGCTTTCGGAATGCACCTCAGCTATATGCTCTGTGGACCCGAGAGGTCTTAACGAACTCCTACCCTGGGGTTCTATACCCTTTCTTGGAACTGTTTCTTAAAGTTCACATACGATCGGAACTTGTGTTCGTTCCTTTCGAACCACTGGCGTGCCTCGTCCCGCAGACCATACGACACTATTTTAAGGGCATCTTCTAGATCTATTTCTAGAAGATCAAGATCCCTCTCAAATTCTTGTAAGAAATCAGAGGCCAGATTATTTCCCTGACCGCTAAACGTGGGCAGTTGTTTTAGGTCTGAGAACCTAACCCTGGGTGCACTTTTACCCCTTCTTCGGTTTTTCCTTTTCCGTTGGCTTCGGAATTCTGTGTCCGAACCTCCGGATGAGGATTCCGAGAAGTTATGTGAAACATGGTACCTTTGGGGGGAGGAATACCCACTACTATGATCTGACATTGGACCTCTGCTAGTGACTTCGGGAACCTTGTGCAAGTGGTTGGTGGCTCCGACGGCAGACTCTTTACTTGGGTGAGGACTTGGCTTGGTGCATGGGTTTACCGGAGCAGGTGATTTAGTAATGTACCTCTCCAACCCCTCTAGGCACGCCAAAATTTTCGTGAGGGCTGCACTATCTTTAGCCTGTTCGGTTGCCTGATCCTCCTCACTATTGTCTGATAGCGGAAGGGCAGGCTGCGGAACACTGTGACCCTCGGAGATGCTATTGTGCGAACTAGGTTCTTCAACCATACAGTTCTGCATCTCCCTCCTCAATCGGTCAAGAATTCTATCTTCTATGGCGATGGCACTATCACTGCGGGCAATTTCCCTGCAAGTGTTCTGCAGGGCATCTAACCTGCCTAGGAGTTGTGCTACGGTGGTCTGGTTGTCTGTGCTTTACACACGCTATTTCACTCTTTATCGCCACATCCCGACACATGGACAAATTTGTGGTACACCACACTAAAAAATTACTATTATGTGCTTCCTTGGTGTAACAAAGGCTTTGGCGGGTGATAAATGAATTTTCCTGGCTTTTCTTGGATGGATGGCTAAGAACAACTTGGATATTCTTTGATATCCTATGGATGCTTCTATGGCGTCAGTTCTGCCGACCATGTGGTCTGGATTTCCACATGGGATGAGGGACACAAAACTCGCTATTTTGCTGAATTTTCACTGGGATCCTTAAATGCACTTGTGGACACAATATCCCACTTGGTCACACACACTTAGGCCTGTGTTTACTGTAACAGGACCTTAGATCCCTTTTCCCTTTATGTATCCTTTGTTGCTGGCACAGGTGGCCATTCACACACTGGATTATACCAGCAACTTCCAAGCTGACCTGCTCTCAGGTGGGTCTGTAATACAAGTGAGCTTGACTAGCAAACTCAGAACACAATAGGCCATCTGAAAGTCTCCTCTGTTACGTCACAGCCTTGACGGCTTCTCATTGGCCAGCTGGAGTCCTTTGAGATCTTTCCTTGTCTTTGGGAGAATTGCCACTTTCTCCCACCAGATGGCAGAGTTATCAATTGCTTAAAAAGTATAAACAAAAGTGTTTTTTCCAGCTTTTCTGGCTTAATTATGCCAGATAATTGCAAATGAGTTTACTTTTAATAAATTAGGCATTATTTTACCTATGGGTGAGTGTTATCTCTGATTTTCAGTAAAGAATAAAAGATTTAGTAAACATGTGATTTGGAGCACATGGTTTTTGTTCTCCAAAATGGCTACTGTTAGCCTAACAATGGTTGGTTCTTTATAAATAAAGCATTTCTACCCCTCCCATGAGTGGCAACTGGTTGGTAAACATGACCCATGATTCTAATTGGGGGTGGGGGGTATAAGTTTCTGGGAAAATAGCTCTCACAAGCTTTCCCTGATGCCAACCTAATGGCCCTTGTACTTAGGTTGGCCTGTGGTTATTTGTGTGTGGGCATGTATGCCCAATGCTGATTGGTCATAACATTGACATCAAAATCGGCTCACCGCTAGTTAACATTCATTTTCAAGTGTATGGTTTACTTTTTATTTATTGTGTCAATAATTTTCATATTTAAAATACTATATAATATAATGAGAATCAACCTTAATTTGTTTATGGTAATCACCGAAGGAAAGAATATACTTGCAATACATACATGAAACATGTTATACAGGGTGATTTCGAACTTCCATTACAAACTTAGGGGGGTGAATCTAGAAGGAAAAACAAGCCGAAAGTGCCATGTGGCAAAATTACGAAAACGGCACCGTGTGGCTGCCAGAGCCGTGAGAAAATCGGTTCACACCTCTTTCAAAGAGCAATAACGTCTGAACCACGAAAGATACGAAGATCGGCTCTGGCGGAAGTGGAGGAAGTCGTATCCAAACAATATCAGGGCGTTGAAATTGCGGCGCTTTTCGTAATGCGCAAGGGGAATCCCCAAAGGAAATGGGGAATCCCCACTGCATGTGAGCGGAAAATCGCGCAAAATGGAGAAAGACGACGAGGGAACATGCTGTCACAGGACGGTCGAAAAGTGACACATGGAGGGAGTCCCCAGAGGAGCGCATGAAGTGCGACAAATGGAACATGCTTGGACAGTGACTGTCGCGCATCCCAGATGGTACGCAAAACGGAGTGATGGATGTACACGTGCATGCTACGTGGAACGCAACGTGCAATTACAATTGCGATATGAACCACTACGTGCCCCCTCCCACCGGGAATTCGTTGAACCCGGGACCTCGGGAGTACAAGGTCAGCTGAAGTCGGCTCTCTGAGGAGCAGCACCAAATATCCACGTGCCCCACGAATGCTGGGACACGTTCGTATTGTTCTGTACTACATTACTGCAGAGCGTGTAGAGGTATCCCATGCGAGTCCGACGTTAGTCATTAACGTTCTCACGTGAAGGACATGGAACGGGAGCGACCAACCCGTACTTACTGGCGTTCCTTCCCGTTCGTAGCCTCTGTGATGCATGAAGGTGTGCGCTGACGTCATACTAGGAGTCACTCGCTATCCCTGGTCGAAGTTGACCCTTGCGCCCTCTGGGTATTGCAAGACTGTATGGAGAGAGCGCTGGACGTGACACATTGGTTGAGTACGTACACACGACGTATCTTCTGGGAACATTACGACGTTGTGGGTGTGTGTGGACGTGAAAACTCCCACGATGGTGCAATACAGTTTCGAGGAGTATGCAGACATGATGCTCATTTACGGGGAAGCGAGATGCAATGGAAGGGCTGCCCGTGCGATGTACCAGGAACGTTTCCCGGAACGTGTGACGCCATCACACACCATATTCGAAAAAGTGAACCGTCGTCTTCGTGAATCTGGAACATTTGTTGTGAGTAGAGTGGACACAGGTGCCCCAAGGACGAGGCGCACGCCTGCGGTGGAGGAGGCAATTCTTCATGCTGTGCACGAAGACCCTGGTACGAGTACCCGAATCGTAGCGCGGGAAGTTGGTGTATCTCAGTCTGTAGTGTGGAATGTCCTTCATGATCAACAACTGCACCCATATCACCCCCAGAAGGTGCACGCCATGGGTCCCACTGATTTTGAACCACGTGTTCGCTTCTGCACATGGTTTGTGCGTCGTTGCGTGAATACGCCTCAGTTTCCACAGTTGGTGCTCTTCACGGATGAGGCGAAATTCACCAGAGAGGGTGTTTTTAATTCCCGCAACAGCCATGTGTGGGATGAAGAGAACCCATTCGCAACGAAAGCTCGTGGGTTCCAGCAGCGAATGGGCATCAACGTCTGGGCAGGAATACTGGCCGGTCGTTTAATTGGCCCATACGTACTTCCCACCAATCTCACAGGTCGTACTTATCTGATTTTTCTCCAAGAGACATTGCCCGAGATGTTGGAAAATGTGCCATTGGCCATTAGGCAAAACATGTGGTTCCAGCATGATGGGGCGCCACCCCACTTTGCACGGGACGTACGGGACCATCTGACCCACAGATATGACAGGCAATGGATAGGGCGTGCCGGGCCCGTGCCGTGGCCCCCACGATCTCCCGACTTAACGCCCCTGGACTTGTTTCTATGGGGGCGCACGAAGAGTCTCATTTATGAAACCCCCATCGAGTCTGAGCATGACCTGGTTGCTAGGATTGTGGCAGCAGCGGACTTTATTCGAGAGAATCCACTGGTCTTCAATCGTCTGTATGAGAACATTCTTCGAAGGTACAATGTGTGCATCGATGTTGGTGGTCGTCATATTGAGCCCCTGTTGTGAGTTTTCGTTCTGCACACGCCAAAGGATGTTTTCATACTGTCCTTCGCAGTGCTTACGTGCTGCATTCAGAGTTCATCGTCGTTCCTTCATACCATCGGTAATGAACAGAAACATCAAGCAGCAATGATTCAAGATTTAGCACAAGTTGCCTATTTTTCAGGACAAAGGGTCAATATCTGTGTTACTGATTTTTATCTGTTTGTGCTACTCTCTGTTTTCCTTCCGCCAAAGTGATACTGTACATTCCAATGTGAAACCCTTCATACGTACGTGCCAATTTCTTTCCTTTTTTTTTGTGGCTGTGCCTTTTAGGGAGGTGTCCCTGCATTCGTGGGGCACGTGGATATTTGGTGCTGCTCCTCAGAGAGCCGACTTCCGGCTGACCTTGTACTCCCGAGGTCCCGGGTTCAACGAATTCCCGGTGGGAGGGGGCACGTAGTGGTTCATATCGCAATTGTAATTGCACGTTGCGTTCCACGTAGCATGCACGTGTACATCCATCACTCCGTTTTGCGTACCATCTGGGATGCGCGACAGTCACTGTCCAAGCATGTTCCATTTGTCGCACTTCATGCGCTCCTCTGGGGACTCCCTCCATGTGTCACTTTTCGACCGTCCTGTGACAGCATGTTCCCTCGTCGTCTTTCTCCATTTTGCGCGATTTTCCGCTCACATGCAGTGGGGATTCCCCATTTCCTTTGGGGATTCCCCTTGCGCATTACGAAAAGCGCCGCAATTTCAACGCCCTGATATTGTTTGGATACGACTTCCTCCACTTCCGCCAGAGCCGATCTTCGTATCTTTCGTGGTTCAGACGTTATTGCTCTTTGAAAGAGGTGTGAACCGATTTTCTCACGGCTCTGGCAGCCACACGGTGCCGTTTTCGTAATTTTGCCACATGGCACTTTCGGCTTGTTTTTCCTTCTAGATTCACCCCCCTAAGTTTGTAATGGGAGTTCGAAATCACCCTGTATAATATCTCTTATATAAAATAAGGTAATGTATTTACTTCATGAAGTAATTATAACTGAGTTACTTTTAAAAGAGAAAGGAACTAAAATTGCTACATCCTTTTTTTGCTACATTAAAATGTCAATAACGACTTTATTCTTCAAAAATACCTATTCTGTAGTTGTATGTCTTTGCTTTGACTTTCAGTCATATTTGATCCAGCTTCATTCTACGGGCACCACGAATTTGAATTGGCAATAGCTGGAATGTTTGGTGGCTTCAACAAGACATTCTACGATTCATATCATTCCATTATTCCTAAAGCACCTGGCTTTGAAACTCGACAGAGGCTCTATCAGCTGTTCCATTACTTGAATCACTGGTAAGTTTCAGAAATGGAGAATTCTTCTTGCTCTGTGTAAATTTGATAAGCTTATCACACTGAGGATTGCATGAAGTTAATAATATTGTTCCACCAACAAACCAGTAGCTCTGAGCTTTTAAGCAGGGTGTTAGTGTTGAAGAAGGGGCTGCTGAACACAGAGTTTCCTTTGCCTTGGCAAATCTAGAACCGAGCATGTGCTGCATGGTATAGAATGCCAATGCCAAATTCATTACTATTAGGGAGAATTGACACCAAAGCGACAAGCGACATGGGACTCATCTCGATTGAGGTTGCTACTATGGTGTGAAATGTTGCTGCTGATTGGCTGTTTCCCAAGTGACACGTGTCACCTGTCGCTTTGCCCTTGGAAATAATGACACCTGGGCCAAAGATGTACTACTGTCTTATTAAAATGTTTTTTGTTCATTCAAATGCCACATATTTGTGCCTACATATTTTAAAAGAAAGATTAACAATACTGTGTCAAAGGGGACACCAGAGAGTATCAGGAAAGCTAAGGAGAGCAGGGTCCTTTAGTTTGCATATTTTCTGAAGCTTTCTTGGTATAATAGGTAAGATACTTTGCATTATTCAGTTCAATGTTTAGTAGATGATGTAGTTAAAAATACACAAATATTATATTGGTCTATTTTCTATTCAGTTTAAGCAATTGTTTGCCCATGTCAACTACTGATATATCAGAAACTGCAAGTATTGTAGACAGAATTTGGTGAATTGTATTGCTGGACCTAACAAACAAGCTGGTTAAACAAATTATCATGATCTGTCCAACTGGCAGGAAAGCATCATCATAATATTTCAACCCAGCACTATAAACAGACAAGCAAAAATAATATAATTTCTGCAAGATGTTTGATCATACAAGAATAATGTGTTTTGTTCTTTATCAACTCGATACTTCTGATTGTATCTAAAGATAACTGTTTGGCAGTTACGCGGAGATATGTAATTCACTCTGGTAAGTTCACTTTTAATTTTTCCTTGCAGGTTTTCTTTGCGGTCAATTTCACCACCTGAGCCACCAGACGAATGGCGAAATCGATCGCGAAGAAAATCATCAGAGTGAATTATCGATAGTTCTTGCTATGGGTAGTTTTGGAAAATTTTTGCACATGCAGAAAAAGTACCAAACAAAAATTAACTACTCTAGTTACCTAGGTGTTGAAGTGATTACAGTTGAACCTCGATTTTACGTTTTTCAGGGGACCAAGCGAGAAAAATTTAAAATGCAGGAAAATGTAAAATCGAGGAAAATTAAATTACTCCAAAACATGTTTGCTCAGAAACAAATATCTCTTCCAGGAATCACTTTGGAGCTGGTTACAAAGGGTCGAGCCTTGCAACAATGCGGAGTCTGTGTCAGTGAACTGCGAATAGATTGAAACACTATAGATAGGTGGTACTTCAAGATGTGTATTTTGAAAGTCGTGTCTGTGATTATGTGCATTTTTACACTCCCACAAAGATGAATTTGATAAGTGAAGTATGCTGAAATGGCTCCTGTACGCAATACCAATGTGAAGTAATGCATTAGATGCTCGAGCTGCATCACAATCAATAGAGAATCAGTGTCAAGTTTACCACTAACCAACTGCAAACTTTCTCTTCCAACTGGCCTGCAATAGGCTTTGTCTTCAAAAACAAATCTGCTTATTTACAAATACGAAATGTCTAGGTATAACACCCATGTGGCTATATATTGGTCGTTCTAGTATTTCAATGGCCTCTATTACTATTTATATTAGAACTAAAAAGGTTTCATGAACAGTTCAAGTATTTGAATCCAAAACTTAACACAAAAACTTAACACATTCATAACATTTTATATCCCATAGTACAAGCAATTTAAATATTATACTCAAAATATTACAATACAACAATATGAAACAAGGGTGGGAAGAATAATCAGAATTAACCCATTACCTACTTCACATCAATAATAATAGTAATAATGGTAATAATAATAATAATACTCAATTGTATGAAGGCTGAAACACTTGAAATATTGTGAAAACCAAGTACAGAAGAACTGGTGAAACGAAGAAAGTGTAACATATTTATGTTGATTTACAAATTAATAGAATGACCAATATATAGTATGCACAGATTAAAATGTTCCTTGCATATAAATATTACCATTTATGCATTTAATGAGCAATGTAGCTATGAAATTGGCCTTTATAGTCATCTAGAGGATATTGAAACATCACAGGTTATATCACAAATAGCAGATTGGTATATTTATCTACAAATTAACATACATGTAAAAAGTCAATGAAATTGTAATATTTTCTTGTCTAAAATCTTTTAAACATTTTATATTTACTGTCTACTGAAATAAGTTCATGGACAAAAATTATGTAAATGTTTCTTGAGTAGTTATTTTCCAAATATCTGATCTGTCAGAGGGGGAGGTCGGACTGTTGCTATACAATTGGTTATGTAGTAGTGTAATCAAAAATATCTTATTATAAACTAATAATGTATTAATGTTAGTATTATATTCTTGTAGATACTAATCTACGGGAATATCTGGCATGACTTTTTATTTTTCAGCCCATTAAACCAATCTCATAAAATTGTATAGCTTGTACTCGCCTGAATTGAGAAGTTCTTGTAGGTCAGAATTTTATCTTGTTATCCTTGGTGGTCTGTTGTCTGCTGGAAACTTTGTCAGCTATCATGCGAGTGCTTCCACACCACATACGTTGCTTCGAATACATGTTCTCGGGTTACCAGCCAGGTTAAATCGGCGTTAGCTTCCGTTTCGAGGGCATACAGTGCTCTCATCTTTATGGAATGATGATGACTGATTCCCTGATGAAGAGAGCAATGTATGCGCTCGAAATGTTGGAAGCTAATGCAGATTTAACTTGGCTGGTGACCCAAGAACACTTGTTTGAATCACATTGCCAGAAAAGCTACAATTCCTATATACTTTGCTCTCTATCAGCCAGTGATTGAGATCAGAATTTGAACACTTTGTTACCACATTCACAATGGAGGGGAGGGGAGGCAATGAACACAGAGGGAAGAGGTATTTCAGTTGGTGTAACAGTGCGATCATGAGATATTTTGCATCAGACATACGTTTGGCAACAACAGTTTGCATGCAACAGACTATTAATTGGGGGAACTGTAAGAGGATAAATTTTCTGGCCTACAAAATTTAGTTACAAATGTTAGATCTCTCTCTTAAAATGTAATTTTTCAAATTTGGAAAGCTGTAGTTTGATTTAAGTGGTCTAACATGAAAACATCTAACCAGATTTCCTGATTTTTACACACTCATTTTCCTTAGGTTATTCCAGTGCAATTAACTGCAATTTATACATACTTTATCACCTGTCATGCAAATAAACTTTTTGTTTATACTATAAGTAAATTAACAAACTATATACTATATATATATATATATAAAATTATCTATCATAAAGGCAAACCTTTGGTTTTACTATATCAAATTAACAACTATATATTTTATCATCTATCATAAAGATAAACTTTTTTGGTTTTACTATAATCAAATTAACAACTATATATTTTATCATGTATCATGCAGATAAGCTTTTTTGTTTCAAATTAATTAGCCATGTTAATTTCCAGGGGACAGGAGTGAAGTACACAGCTATAGTGTGTATAGGATAGACCCTCTTTACTAAAATCACGGGAAAACCTGTTTCTTTGTTCATCTTGATCATAAGCAACCATTATTTTCAATTAATCAAATGGTAGACTGTGATAATTGTGCACACATTTAATGATAGTACAAGCCTGTTGCACTAACTCCTGAATTACATTATGGCCACGTTACATGTACATGCTTTGTTCTTCATATTGCAACTTGTACACCAGGCTTTGTTTGATGGTCACCTGGCACCATTCAACTGCCAACAGAAGAACCCATTTTGGGTGACAGAACTTCCAGCTCGGAAAGCCATGTTGCTCTGAAGTTAGCTTCCTGTGCGAAAGCACACATTCTCCTGGACATTGCATGACAACCTTCGTCTCCCTCAACCTAGACGAAACCACAGCCATAAATCTTGGGATGTAGTATACCAACAAAGAAAGTTTAGGCCCAAGTTGCGAAGCCTGTCGCCACTTCCTCTCTTAACGTCTTCAGTCTTTCCATTAGCCGTTAGTGATAGTATACAGAAAAGACATGCTGTTTTAGCTAAACAGGTGAGAAGAGAGACCGGTACATGTAACATGACCATTATAGAAACAAGTTGGCTAGCACAGGAGTAGTTGATTAATATACTCTATTTTTTGTAATAAAATTATATGGAACTGCGTTTTACCCCACATTGTCTTGATTTTGATGCAAGTACAGTCAACTCTGCTTATAATGAACCCTTACAGATTCAGATCATTCGTTCAATAAAACAGAAAAGGCTTCCCTTAACCTGAGTAGTGCCAGAGGAAACAAAATACCTAAGGCAGTATTAGTTGTGTTATATCAAATCGTCACAGTATCAAACATATCTTTCATCACCTCTTAAATCACACCTCCACTTTGCCTACACTCGTAGGCTGCCCCCTTTTCATTGTAGTCACTGCATGCAGGAAACCTGTTTCTTCAAGTTAATATAAGAAGCTTCGTTTTGAAGTACTGTACTGTATCGAAATTTGTAATATTGTATTTTTATTTGAATTGGGACTAGTGATTAAGGTTCATTACAGCTGAATGTTTACTACAACAGAGTTGATTGTATTACTTTTAATAGCATCTACATTGTCTCTGGAAATATCATGAAAATAAAAAAAAAAATGTATGTTCTGAATATGGCATTTATTATTTTAATATTGTAAGACCCTCGTTGTGTCTTACGGTGTATTGAATATCCACTTTTTCAAGGGATTCTTATGCAATGGGCTAAAAAGTTTCAATTTACGAAAATTTTAACGGTGATTAATGTTTAATTATCTTTGAATCTGTGCTATTGAAAACCATGTATTAATAACTTGCTAAAAACACAAAATGCTGAAATGTAATACTAATTACAGTAGTACAGCCAATGGTAAATAGAATAGGCAAATTGTCTGTCACCATGTTCATTCATTCTGTTGGAATCAAGAATAAGCGGATAATAATTCAGTACAAGTACAATTGCATTCTCTAAAATACATAAAATGAAGAATAAAAAGGCAATGGACAATTTGCATACTGATATCTTTATGGCTGAATGTACAGTCAAGGGCAAAGATAATAGTAGGCAAACTGTCAATTTCTATTTTCATTCTGTTGATGTTAGGAAGATGTATTTTCTTCTCATCACTACATGGAAAGCAGATGGAATGAAAGTGGTGATGGAGAATTTGCATACTATTTAATTTTGCTATTGGGTGTACAAACCATGTAACTTACTGAAAGAGTTCCTCTCTGAAATTTTAATGAGTGCATGCTACTTGTTAGTGCTCGAAGTGGAAATCCCTAGATTAGGGGATGCTTGTATGGAATAACATGGAGACAATGCAGTAGACGAGGGAATAATTTTTGAAAATTTTCTTAACCTTGAAGGGGGGGAAGCATCCACCCACTTTGAGCAATACTACTTGTTTGTACATGTATCCAAGTTCAGACATTTTGGCAACTGTTGTAGAAGTCAAAATTGGAAGGCACTTGCACTACCCCCTCTCTTTGAGATGCCACTTGGAGTGATAACTAACACTAAATATTTAGAAATAGTTGGGACCTTTATTATTCAGTGGATACACTGGAATTACATACCCATCATAAATAATCATAATTCTCCTTATTTACTGCTTCTTATTCCAAAGGAAGAGAAATAATATATAAGTATATAAGGTATGTAATAAATTCTCATATTGATAATAATCCCAATAGTACTCCAGACCAGGGTTGGCTGGTTTAAACCATGTTTTTATAATTGATGATTAGGCACACACAGGAGATGTACTACGTAGAAATTTTCAGCGAACATCTCTACGCTGGGAGGAACCAGGCAACGTCGAAGTCTACTGTGTTCCAAATGCAACAGATCCCATTGTGGTAGCACTGGAAGAGACGATTCCACGCAGGTAAAACAGCGAGAGCGAAAAATCAGGCGAAGCCAGCCCGGCTCGGTAGCTCAGTGCAATGGCACGGTATGCCAGAGACCCAGGCTCTAGTCCTGTTCAAGCCTGCTTTTTTCGCTGAAAATTTCTACATGTTAGTATAGTTTAAACCAAGTATTTTTTTTTTAAAAAAAAAATAAACCATCTTTGGTTTTTTCAATTAAAGGTATTCCAAATAACAAATAGAAGTTTATTTATTATAGATTAGGCACACACAGGAGATGTACTACGTAGAAATTTTTTGCGAAAAATGCAGGCTCGACCAGGACTCGAACCCTGGTCACAGTAGCACTGTGTTTCAAAGGCAACAGATCCCGTTGTGGTAACACTAGCAGAGACGATTCAGGCAAGGCCAGGCCGGCTCGGTAGTTCAGTGATTAGAGCAATGGCACGGTATGCTAGAGACTTGGGTCCGAGAAGTTTATGTAACTGAAAATTGGCCTAATTAAATTTTCAATAGTTGTCTAATTAAATTAACCTAATGAGAAATAACATTTCCTGGGAAATCCCCTTTTCTAATGGGGAATTCCCATTCAAAGGAAAATTCCCCATTTCATGATAGCAATCAGTTTATGAAGTTTAGTGACAGAGTGTGGATCTGTTAGCTTTGGCCTTTGTGTATTCTAAGTTTAACAGTTCAAAATGACTGGTAGAAATCGTGATATTGTTTGGCTTTCATCTGATGAAGTTAAAAAGGATTCAAGAAAAGGTTTGAGGGCCAAATACAAAAGGTAAGGGCCATTCGGAAAGTAGTACCCGTTCATGCTGTCTGGAGCGCTAGTGACGCGAGTAGCCGCCGCTTAATGTCAAACTACTTCAGTTGACTGACTGCTCAGTATGTGCAAAGTTTTGTTCCTGCGAGTGTTTACAATGTTCAGAAGAATTTAAAATGTTGTGATCACATTTCTCAACACCAGGAATTGGGACCATGTGATATTCACCATTTAAAGGAGGTTTATGGAGACAATGTCATTGTCTGTCTGGTGCTGGTGTCGAAACTTTAACTCTGGGACGGAGAACGTTCATGATGACAAACGTTTCGGGTGCCTGTCTGTCATTATGGACGAACTGTTGAGTGCAGTTGACAAATTGATCAAGAATGGTGGATGATTGAAAAGAATGTTCAACTATCCACCCTACAATTTGAACCTGGGTCCTTCAGATTTTCATCTTTTTACAAAACTAAAGGACTTCTCAGGAGGAAAGACATTTCACAGTGATGAGGAACTGAAAGCGACTGCTGCCAGTCCATTGAGAAAATTAGAGGAATATGAAGCTGGGTTACAAAAACTCGTCACACGTTATGACAAATGCTAAAATGTACATGGTGACTATGTAGAGAAGTAGTTTAAAGTAAGTCGCCTATCAAAATGTGCAAATGTGCACCTATGGAATTTGAAGATGATACAGGTAAGATGTTTATTTAATTTTCAACTTAGTTCATAATCCTCCTTATTAAAATCCAGTAATTTTTCTCAAAACAAATCTCAATAAATGTATTGAGATATGTAAAATAATGTAATCTCTTGTATAATTTATAAACTAGGAAATGGAATACATTCAAGATCTATATATAAATTACACACAAATTAATGAAAATAACTGTATCTGTCTGGTCCACCACATGTAAAAAATTATTGAAATTAATGATCTGGATTGGTAAATTTGACAGTTTAATATTTATGTCTGTGATTATCTTCGATGAAACTGGGGCATTTTAAATCAACAAGTGGTGTTCACTGCATAATTTTGGATTTTGTGAAGGCTGTTTGTTTACACTCTAGGGAATACTTTTGTTTGATAAGAGTCAGTGTAACTGCTACCCAAGCATTTTATCAATAAACATTTACCATTTCTTAAGGATGTGTCAAAGTAAGCAAAGGGTAGGGGGATCCAGTTTTGCACCCAGGAAGCATTGGGGAGGAGGTACCAAAGAAATCATGTATGAAACTCATTATCTTAAAATCGTTGTTAGAAAATAGGAAATGTGTAGATTTCATGTTGAGGATTACAAGCTTCAAGAAGCTAACCTAACTTCTGAAACCATAAATTGGTGGTGGGGGAGGTGCTAAGTTGGAAATGTATCACTACACGTGGAGAATTTGAAACTAAGCCAACCTAGTCTTCATGACTCAATTCAATTTGTGCGAGGGGCACATGTTAGGTTAGTATCCCAGGGGACTGGAAAACGAATTTAGTCTTTGATGTTATGTTGGACTTGATTGACATGTTAAAAAAAAAAAGGTAAAGTTCTCTCCTGTGTGTTGCACAATGGCATGAAGGTACGGCCTCACAATTTCTTGATCTCTGCCATAGTGGAGGTCATGTGATCAGCACCACGCCCCAGCTGCCTTTGCCCCCCTCTTTCCTCTCTCCTCCCGAGAGAGAGAGAGCTCTCTCTCTTTCTCTGAGAGAGAGGGGGAGAGAGAGAGAGAGAGAGTCTAGGTACCCATTGATGAGAGGCTGGGTGAGCCCCAGAGCTGCTTATGTAGGGACATTGATCGAAAAATTCCACCCGCAAATCACCTACCTTGGGTCTCCCCCACATGGCAGTCAGACGCTCTACCTACTGAGCTGCCGCGGCTCACCTTAGATTATGTCCAGTTAGTTTCAAAGTTCTCGACACATATGGACATTTTCCAACTTAGCAGTTAGGTTAGTTTATTGTAATTGTTTTTCAAATCTTCTCATTGAATTTGTACGTTTTCTGTTTACTAGTAGCGATTCTAACATAATTATGCAGTTGCACCCATAGCAGGGTACAAAACATGGGTTCTCCACCTTAATTTACTTTGACTCTCCCTTAATAAAATTAAATTTCTAACCTTCTCCCAGATTACCTTAGCGATCACCAACAACGTGTCGTTCTTCCAGGAATCGTATCTAACTTTCTTCCTGTCCTCTCTGGAGTTCCACAGGGTAGTGTTCTAGGACCTCTCTTGTTCATATTATTCGTCGATGACCTTGCCGACCATCTCTCAGCTCCCTCTAGCAATTACCTTTTTTTTTTCGCAGATGACTAAAATTTTCAGAGAAATCTCCACTTCCGACGATACTCATCTTCTTCAGAATGACCTAACAACGTTTACTTCCTGGTGCCTGACATGGGACCTTACATTACATCCTGACAAGTGTACTACTCTCACTATCTCTCTCACGAAGAATCTGTTAAAGTCATCTTACTCCATCTCTGGCAATAACATCAAAGCAGTATCCTCTCACAAAGGCCTAGGCATTGTTTTCGACCAAAAACTCACATTTGAAGAACATATAACAGGCACAACAAAAAAGGCCATGCGTCTCTTAGGTTTACTGTGTCGTTTCACTGATGTGCAACCATCCATTTTACTAATGCATGTTACAGAAAATCTGGTGCCCCAAAACTTGTTCCCCCAAATGAAGTGTGCTGGAATACCATGGTAGATTGCTTGGAGTCGTATCTTAAAAGGCTGACTTTAACTTTGTTAAAAATTTGCGAAGAAAATAGTGAAAATATTGATAAAGCAGTTCAAACACAAGTTTCCAATTTTGTATTAAAGCTGAATGTAGAAGACATGCTTAATCGCTTAAAGCCTGTTGCCACTGCCCTTGATCAAGTACAGAAAAACAACTGCACCATCTCCGAGTCAGTACGTGTGTGGAAGAAACTTCAAATGGAAATTGGAGTTACAAATGAGAAAAACATGTAACAAAAATTCAAAAACAGATATAATATGGCTCTAACACCAGCCCATTTTTTAGCTTACATGCTGGATCCAAAAGAAAAGAATTCATCACTTGATTTAACTGGAAAAGAAAAGACAGCAGCATTTGATTTTGTAAAGTCGAAGTATCCATCAAGTTCAGTTCTTCCGTTAATTGTAAAGTTTCAGTCAAAAAGCTCACCTTTTCAAGAGTTACTTTTGCAGAATGAAGTCACATCACAGGTTACACCCTACGAATGGTGGAAAAGTCAAAAGAATCACATTGATAAATTTAATGACAAAGTTTTCCCCATTATTGAACGGTCGTTTACAGCACAGGCTTCTTCAGCATTCAGCATTCAAAATTATGCAATCGATTAGGCACAGAGAAAGCATCTAAATTTGTGTTTCTGTTTAAAGTATTTAATAGTGATGTAAAAATGTAAACTCTAAAAGCAAGCAGACAGAAAAAACAAAAATATTTTCAACAGACAAATGGTGTTTATAGTTCTTTAATTTTTATGTTCAAATCAATAACGAACCTGTAGGTACAGGATGTTAGTGCATTTTGAACTCAACTTCAAGTTTTAGTTAACTAGTTTGAGTATTGTACAGTAATATATGTCACTAACTTTTTTGTTCTTTCTTGTAATATTCAAGAGACATTTCTATATGAAATCTCTACATTATAGTTCTCAAAATGATATATTTTGTGTATAATTTTTTCAGTGAATTAGAATTTCGAGCAAGATGAATGTTCTGTAATCAAAGAAATAACTTAGTATTTACCTCGCAACTAGTCTAAATTAACTGTAACCAAATATTTTAAATTAATCTTTGTTTAAACAACAAGAAAAACTGGTTTTATGGTTGGTTTTCTTTAAAAAAAACTGTTTTTCTCCGACCCTACTCCACACATACAATTTGTATTTGTGAAAATGTATTGAATCTATTTCAGAAATATAGAAAATTTCTAAGTGCTCAAATAAGTATAGGATTGAGCGATGCACAACATACAGATGGGGGACAAAATAATACGAACACCTAATAGGGGGTTGGACCACCTTGTGACTGAAGTACACTTTGTATGCGACGTGGGATGGATGCATAGAGGTCATGCACAATGTTTAAGGGAATATGGAGCCATTCTTCCTCCAGAGCAGTCTCCAATTCCGAAAGTGTGGCTGGAGGCGGACTTCGAGCACGAAGTTGGGACTCCAAATATCCCCACAAATGTTCTATAATGTTCAGGTCAGGAGACTGTGGGGGCCATTCAAGATGTCCTACTTCATCGTAATATTCTTCAAACCATGTTTGGACAGACCCAGCAGTGTGGATAGGAGCGTTGTCGTCTTGAAAAAGCGGTCGGTCCCCAGGAAATAAAGTCTGGACAAAAGAATGGATATGATCCCCCAGAATGCTGCGATAGTGACTGGCATTGATCTTCCCATGCAGGAAAACAAGTGGTCCCACACCATGCCAAGATATCGCGCCCCATACCATAATGGACCCACCTCCATGCTTCACAGTCGGCAAGAGGCAGTCAGGATGAAATGCATCTCGAGGCGTTCTCCACACATAAACGCGCCCCGTGGTCTGAAATAACGTGAATGTTGATTCATCAGACCAGATGACTTGTTGCCACTGCTGTGGGGACCAACTTCTGTGAGCTCTGCACCATTGGCGTCGCTTGACAGCATTACGTGATGTCACCAATGGCTTACGAATTGCCACTCGGGCATGAATGTTTGCAGCATGGAGTTCCCTTTAGGCAGTCTTGGTTGAAATGGGCTCCTGGAGATGCCTGTTCATTTCAGATGTTATCTCGGATAACGATTGCTTGTGCTTTCGGGTCACTATGCGCTTCAACACCCTCCTATCCCGAGCAGCAAGCTTTGTCTTTCGTCCACTGTTGTGCTTTGAAGACGCCATCTTACCTTGTGTTGTGTACACTGTCATAACGGCTGATACTGTGCTCCTTGCACACCCAACAAGCTTTGAGGTTTCAGTCACCGTGGCTCCAGCTGAACGTGCTACAACAATCATGCCTCTTTGGAACTCTGTCAGGTCTGACATTGCAGTGTCTCTTGAGAGCGTACGATAGACGAATGAACCACCAATGACTGCAGTTGACAGACTAATACCTTCCCCTTCACAGCCACTAGGTGGCAGACTTCAGTGCCAGGTGGTGCTGCTGTACTGCCGGTGTGAATTGTGGCATACTTTTTCACAGGTGTTCGTATTATTTTGTCCCCCATCTGTACATCTCAGTACAATCAATAAAATACTTTATTTTTTTATAAATGAAGTTTCATTTTGTATAAAAGAATATTTACTTTTCTTCAATTCTTTATTGAATTCTAAAAATATTCATAATCAAACGAGCTCTTAAGACTAAAGGCTTGCTGCTGCAAACTTGAACTTTTGAAACCAAACAGCCACAAATCATTATAATTTCACTTCAATGCCACCTCTTCTCACATCACATTTCTAAATACTATACACCAAAAACAAATTTTGTATTTGGCCAACATTTTATTTGACAATAAGCATCTGATATTTACTTAGAAATAGAAGTCTATACATGTTCTTGTTACTACCATTGTCGGAATCACATTCCCTTCCAACTAGCCTCATGTTTTCAATGCTCAGTGTGTTCGTAACCATCTGGGAGAGCGTTCAGGTGAGGGTTATGGAAGAGTGAACGCTGTCCATCACCCCATGGGAATTTCTGCAAAAGAGAAGTCAAGCATTAACATTTTCCATGCTGCAATTGAAATAATCCACATTCTTATGATCCCTGTACGGTACCAGTAAATGCACTATTTCTGGATTATGCGAATACAATATTGTTCCTTACATCTCACAAAGACACCCTACATAGCCTAATGGTTAGCCATCTTGCCATTGGTGTAACAGTCCCACGTTTGATTCGCAGCGGGAGTTCAAAAATAATGATGTGGATTAGGGATGGCAACAAAACTCACATTTCAAATTATCCAATATCTATTTCAGATGCAACGGATTAATCCAAATATCCGGATAGTAAAGATTTGATTAAGTATTGGCAGAAAATCCGTACAGTAAAATACGAACATGATGAATAAAAGAATATGTGGATAGCCTGTAAAATGGATAAATGACAAGACTGCCCGGATAATGCAAACTTTCGGATAGAAAATTTTTATCTGGATTTGGCCATCCCTAGTGTGAACCTAGCATTGTGAGGGCAATTGAGGAGTTGTTTAAAAGCAACAGTAGTGAACTCTGGTCCCGAAAGCCAGAAAACAACGGTGACCATGCATAGCCCCAATGTAAAGTTGTCTTGCAGGCCTTGGCCTTCAAAGGACTCTTCGCTGACTGCTCTATATCTGATGAACTGAAGTTGCACAGTTCTGGTATTTTGTCTTAACGTTCATCTAGGTATGAGATCAAATTTCAGACTGTGTACGGGAGTCATGTAAAAGTTTGTTTGAAACTCACTTTATGCTCAAATACACTAACCGAGACTGAATAAGGAAATTAGAGCAAATTTATTTGTAGAGAAGGTATCTTAGAGGTAATGGTTCTGATTGTGTAATGATTTGCACAGGACAACACGGAAGGCATTGAGCATATTGAACATTCTTCCTCATGTAGTTTACGCTTGTTACAATACACTGTATTCAAACCCCCTTTTTGATTAACATTTTGGGAGAACACATGCTCCCATCACACACACTTATTTTTAGTTTAAAAGGTATAATGTATTAACTAAGAAGGAAAACATTAGGGAATTTTGGCATTGTACTTGAGTAAAGATCTGATTGATGGATGCTTCTGCAAATATTTAAGCCAATTAAAGATGGCCATTCTTCCATCCAGAATAGAACCTGCCTTTCCAGCCATAACGCTATCAGGTTCATGTACAGAGTTTACAAATAAATGTCTGATTTAGGGAGAGTATGTTTTTCTGAAACGCTACATCAAAAAGTGTTTCTTTAAACATTTGCAACAACCGTAAACATGAGGAATATTCCTACTAACTCTCTAGCCTTCTTAAACCCGAAGGTTCATGGCTGCAGCAACATCGGCCTTCCATATGTCCCTATCCTGAGCAAGATCTATATACTCTTTTCCATCCCTACCGATTTCCTTTATTATTCCTACAATGCAAACAATACATACATACAACAACAACAAAAAATAAGAATACTGGAAATAACTGGAAGAAATTTGAAGTTTAGAAAAACTAATTTGTGTACTTTAACGATGCAGTGTGTTAATTTGTCAAAAATTGTGTCGTGAAAAGTAGGTGGTGCAAGTGACAGCATTGTAAGGTGTCACTGTCTAAAGTATTCTCTTCTGCATGGAAAATCAGGAGACAGACGAGACGAAAGTGCTGAAATGCTATGGCAATCAACCCTAATAATCCTAAGTGACTTACTTTTATAAAGAGTAACATGGCAAGGATTAAGAGCATCGCACTTGACCCTGTCTAACTTACTTGGGTAAGCATACGAGAATACGTTCAGTACTTATAGACATGATCAGAATTGGGATTCATGTAAAAAACACGCCATTCTACCGAAATAACTCAAGGAAAACCAGTTAAAAATCAAATGTATTAAAAACAAGATAAAACTCATAACCTGAACCTTGTTTTGTACTCTGAATTAATGGTTAAAATGGTTGAAATGCATTCAAAAGTATACAAACATGATGTCCTGATCATGTCAGAGCATAACGTGTCTAATATTATTTAGTGAATACACCTCTACTATAAATCCTTCTCTCAGATAAAAAAAAAAAAAATAAACTGGACAATGTAAGTTACCTCCCCCACCTGTTCTCTGGAGAGAAAAACTATTTGCAAAAACTGAATGTGTCATACGACTTCTTTGACTCCCCGGAAAAAAATGTATGAGCCATTGGATATCACACATACTCACCTTCGTTCTAATTCTCATATGCTCATAAGCTACAAATTCTGGTGCCTCATGGGGCGAACTGGTTATTCCTATGTATGCGTTCACCATGCAGATGCCTACAGCTGGAAGGGCCACGAAGAATGAAAGGTTTCTCCACAACTTCATGCCACCTGCAAAAATGAAAAGTTTATTGTAATATGTTATTAACCAATAGCAATTATACAATATAGCCTAAAAATTGACAACTAAGGGAAGGGGGGGGGGGGGTGGTATTTTAAGGATGAAGATCTACCTAAGCCCCGTGACAGGTTAAGTTTGCAGCAGGTTTTATGTATTAATCCACGGTACAACAGGGCTCAGAATCTTCCGTGCTAGTCTTGCCTCAACCACCGAGGTGTTCATATCTCAGACAATGAGAAAATCCACAGTATTGCCAACCACACAACAGATCAACACCCGTACATGTATATCAAGCGGAATGTATTTTTGCTTCTTTAAGTTTCCTGAACCATACAATTTTTAAAGGACTTTCTGTGCATAAATTATGTAATAAATGTGTCATTGCTTAATATAAATTGCGAAATATCTTCAAAACATGAGGGGCGTGTGTGTGTTGAGCACATAAAGAAAGAAAAAAATTTAAAGTAAACAACAGGGCCCTTTTGAATGGAGGTAATGGTGAGTTATTGTTTTTGGTTTAGAAATAAATACATTTGTGAAAAAATTGTTTGCTTCGTTTGAAATACATCTGTTACTATAAGACACAAGCACTTCAAAGTTTACACAAAAATAGAATGATTTGTTATTGGTGATATACAATGTAGTGTATTTATTTAGTTATTGAATTTTTCCAGTACAGCAGAAGCCATTTTAAACCAGAAAGAACAACAGTAAAACAATAGACTAAGATTAAAAACACAAAAGAAAGTATAACATAAAATAAACAAATATAAAACAAGCCAAAAAAGTACCAAGGTAAATAGATCAGTTTCACAAAAGCACTACTTATGTACAATTTTTTCTATGTTGCTGATAAAAGATGGATATGAAGCGAATATATCTATTTGGTTTGAGATTATATTGAACTGATTAGGTAGCCTATGGAATAGTGAATGTTGTTTGAGTGAGAGCCTGGGAGTTGTAGTGTGGGAAGTTTCCTTGCTCCGTGTTTTATGTCTAGGCACTCTGAGTGAGAGTTCGTGGAGTGGGATGCTGCATCTCAAGTTTCCATTAATGATCTTATATAACAATTTCATATCTGCAATGTATCTACGAGTTTCTGGAGTATTAATATGCAGATATACAAGCAGATCTCTCTTAGACAGGTGTCTCAGGGCAGGCACTCTATATCGAACGATGGAGAGGAAAAAGCTGAGAACACTGTCGATCTTGGAGGTATGAGAATGGGCAGCCATGTTCCAGATTGGTGAACAATATTCTAGAATGGGGGACACAAAAGTCTTGAAGTAAATGGAAAGTGCTTTTGGGTTATTGATTTCGGTGAATCTATAAAGTAAGCCTAGCATCCGCATTGCCTTTTTTTGTCAGCTACAATTACTCTGGTTTCAATTCATGAATCACTTCGCTAAAACAGGATTCAAACCTTGGTCTGTCCATTTTCCCTTTCTTTGCACACGGAACAGTAAACATGCGTCTTCAACAATGCCTTCATTACTGCCAATATGTGAAACAATATGCTTCCCCCTCCACCCTTCCTGCCAGTCAACTCAGAGCTCAGCCCCTTCAATGAATGACTGGCAGTGGTTTTGCACGGTGGTATCCCCTCGCGCTTTGTTCAATGTACGCCACATTGACAAATAATAAACATGTTCTTCTCACGACAATATCTTTTAATACTGCGGAGATTCTTGTGTCGCCAACAATAAATAATAGTTTTCTCTTTCTGCACTAAAACAAACCCCAAATCATTCAACACCCGAGACTCAGTTCGTGCATACATTGACGGCAAATCACTCTCACTTGGCTGCGACAGTTGAAAGTTCATTGGGGTGGAGTATAAACTTTGTGCACTTTCTTCCAAATCAGTTAAACATGCATGGAGGTTAGACTTGTTGGGTTTGGTTCTTAGAAGACGAAAAATGCTTGTAGCAGCAATACCGTACATAAAAAAATATGGATGTTTACCAATAGAAGTACACATATCGTAATAATTTGTGTGCTTTGGATTTAACACTAGCAAAAATAACACTCTGCATTACTGAATTGTTTTTCTTAAAAATACCTACTTTCTGTAGCATATCTTGTATAACGTAATGAAACCTTTAAGGGGAAGAGTGACAATTACGCACCAGTTGTGCATTTATTTCAATATCATTGGTTTTAATGTGTCTCCGATGTATGAAATTGGTACCATCGGAAACACATGAAAATCGAATATTTTGTTTCGCATGTTTCGTACTTACCAATTGTGTATTGCGGAACATAGTTCAAGGTGCCATTATGCTCTTTACACGAAAACAAACAATTATTCACATTCTGAGTGCTTTTTTTTTTATTCCTTTCTTCGCTTCCGGAACACACAATATGACAGGCACATCTTGCCTCACATTGTAGGTATGCAGTGTTCCAACCTTCTTCACTGAAAAATACCTACTATTGTGTTCGTCACCGGTGGAAATTATACATTATGCACGGATAGCTGACAGATAGCCCAACGAACCATACACGGATAGCCCCATGAACCATTATGCACGGTAGCTCACCGATAGCTCCACGAACCATTTCCGATAAGGTTAGGTTAGGTTTGGTCACGTTAGGCAAGCATAGTAAACAAAAAAAAGGGGGGGCTGAAACACTGACAGGGGCTTACGTCATCAAACGTACGCAGCATCCAGTTGTCATAGGGCAAGCAAATGAAAGCAATGGCAATTGTGCGTCGGTGAGATATTTCTCTTGAAAAATACATGATTTCAATATATTCCACGATGAAAAAAAATACCTCGACGAACATTGTATACCTTGGAGAAACTAATTTCCGTAAGTAGTTTCGGTAAATATGCAATATCGTCCGAACGGATTTCTTCAAATTTACAGGAGAAACTACTTACCGAAATCTTCCTGTACCATTGTCAAAGTTCTTCGAGGTATTTTCTTTCGCGGAAACTGAAAACTTCACCATAGAATGCTGCAGAACAAGAAATAATCACTTTTTATGTAAGGAACTTGCATTTTCTGTAAAGCGACAACATTATGCTGTTGTTCCCATTATGTATCTGTCTGCAGATGGTGTGAGCATCGAAAGTCACGCAGTCTCGCCAGTGTTTCCAAACATGCTTTTTTTTACGAGACATTTTTTTTTCTAACAATGCTTACCTAACCTAACCTTCCCGGAAATGGTCTGTGGGGCTATCGTGAATGGTTTTTGGGGCTATCCGTCAATGGTTCATGAGGCTATTGTGAATGGTTCGTGAGGCTATCATGAATGGTTTTTTAGGGCTATCCGTCAATGGTTTGTGATGACATAATGAACACGAAAGTAGGTTGAAACACCGCGTACCCACTCCAAATGGACAAAACACAAGCACGACGTGCGATGATCCATGAAGAGTGCAAGCCATATTGTCTGTTACCCAAGCGGAACAAGGAAGACAAATAATGACTCGTAATATAAAAGTTGACACTATTGTATGGAAAAATACATAACTTCACCTTAAAGAATCTTCCGCAATGCAGAATAGGTAAGTATCAAAGCTAAAATTAACGAAATAAACGAATGAGAGGTGTTCGGGCGATATCGCATAATTACCATAGTTTCTTGTGTAAAATCGAAGAAATGTGTCTCCGATGTATGAAACTGTTACCATTTCCAATATACGGAACTGTTACCATAAATAGAATAGAATAGTTTTTTTTTTCTTTTCTACTGAGCGAGGTTCAGCCTAGGGCTGCTCTACCACCTAAATGAATCCCAGATAACAATATTATGTCATTATTTTTCATCGAGGAAAAATGATGTTGTCCGTATATGCTAAATTGAACGAAATGAGTGCTAATGGAACCTAACCTAACGTAACCTAGCAGGCATACCTCGTACCCGTGATGGTTCGAGGGGCTATCGTGAATTTTTGGGCTAACGTCAATGGTTTTTGGGGCTATCCGTGGATGGTTTGTGGGGCTATCTGTGGATGGTTTTTGGGGCTAACCTCAATGGTTTAATAATTACTCTATGTCAAAAATTGAACTTTTTTCGTGAAGTGTTTTTAATTTTTTTTTTTAAATTTAGGTATTTTTCGGTGAACAAGGTTCCAACACTGCATGTACACTCCAAATCAACAAAACACTGGCACACGCATGATGAACGGGTAAGCTATCGCCATATTGTGTGTGGAAATAAGGAAGAAGAGTGTAACAGTTTCATACATCGGAGACACATTTCTTCATTTTTACAGAAGAAACTACTTACGGAAATGAGTTTCTCTAAGGTTTCCAACTTTAGTCGAGGTATTTTCTTTCATCGTGGTATCTATTTGACCGGGAAATCATGTCAGTGTTTCCAATATATTTTTTTTTAACTATGCTTGCCTAACCTAACCTTATCGGAAATGGTTCGTGGGGCTATCCGTCAGCTACCCGTGCATAATGTACACTTCGCAACATCTTATTTGACCGCCCGAAAGAATTCTAAGTCCCGAAATCGTAAACTTAGCAACATTGCACTTCAGCTCCAGGTGAGAGTAGCCAACTTTGAGTAGGTCCTCACACTAGACGAAAAATGCTGCGGTGATACGTTTTCAATTTAACACTTTCCATGAACTTAGAAACTATAAACCGCTATTATAATACACAAACAGAAATAATAAATTGGAAAGAGAACCTTGAAGGATATTTATGAATCTGCTTGCTCGACTTGAAATTTGGGGGGGTTTGAAACACTGAATAGAGTTTTTCTCCCCCTGGAGGAAATTGCCATCAAGTTTGTGCAGAAAGAAGCAAATGTGTGAGGAGTTTATGCGACATTTTATTTACAATACCTTGCATAATATCGAACAGTTCTCAAAAACATATATTTTGCACAAATTGTCGAGAAAATGTGCTTGAAACACAGGAAGGTGGGAGTCTTTATAAACGTCAACATGTTTTTAAGGGTACAACGTCATTAAGTTAATGTAGAGCATTTGGTTAGGCACTGCTATCCTTATTTTTCATCAAGCATGAAAAGTCGCCGATTCAAATCCCGCCCTCTCCTCTTGCTTTTTTTCTTTATTTTGTTTGCTGTACAGATACCGTTGATATTAGAATATTTTAAAAATGAATCCGATGCACACTTGAGGGACATCCCTTCTGTGCATATTTCCCCTTAGAAGTTGGAGATTTCCAGGATTTAAAGTTAAAACTTTTCTTTTTAGTTATTGTTCATATGTTGTGTTAACACACACATCATGATTAATTCACAAATCACATATATGTATTCAGGATGCAAAATGTAATGTTATTTAAGTTATGTATTGCTTGTTCTTGACTGACACCTAAAATATTGATTATTTGATTTCGATATACTAAACAAAATATACAGTTATGTTAAGTAGTGATGTAGTGCAGTACTGTAATGAAGGAGAGCGTTTAATGAGTTCAAATTGCTAAGATTGGTAATTTCATGTCCGTTCCTTTGTAATGACTGTTGTCAATCCCCTCACCACCATCTTACCATGCATCGAAAAATAATAGTAAATCGTCAATTAACATAAGTAAATGGTTATTGCAACGGAGGCCGATTCGATAAGAAACTACTAATAAGTATTTATATAGTGAGTAACAAACAAAAAATTCAAAACCTCATAATGATCGTTAATTCCTCACTGCTTTGTATCTAAAATGTTTGTCTTCTTTGAACAGAAAGTACGAGTATCAGATATAACAAACTTTCCGCACTAGCTTTGCAATATTCAAAACCACCATTACAGACTTAGCTCTATGTAACTTGATTCTGCGCATTCCACGTGGCATGTGACTTCCTCCTATCATCGAAATAACTTTCTCTTACAATTTCCTTTCCTCTCGTGAAATACAGAGACCAATGTTAACTTCTTAGCACGGTGGATGAACTTTACACCCAACGATATACTCCTGAAAAAATCCTGCCTAGGTGGAGAATCGAACCTACGACCTCCCTCGTAAGAATCAAGCACTCTACCTCTTCCCCAGGTAGCTCATGTTAAAATTTTCTACCAGTTTGAAGAAACAAATTCAGACATAATGTCATATCTATAATTTCCTCATAGCAATTTTCATGAGGAAACGAATTCAGATAAAATCGAGAAACGCTGAAAGGGAAAAATGATGAACATGTCTATTGGTGTTTTGTCATATTTTGTAAATTGTATAAAAATTCAGTGTTTTGAGCAAGCAATCATTTGGTTACAAAGTATTTTGTTGTTTGTTTAAAGTAGGAACAAGAGAGCAAAAAGTAGTCATTTGAACCAGACCCTGTTTGACAAGAAACTTCAGCTTTTTTCCAAAGACTGTATGAAAAGAGAGAGAAACGTATGAAATATAAAATATGTGTGAAAATAAAACAATGGAAACCCTGCAAGATAATACTAACGAACTTCAAGCTATGAAAACATATTTTCGTGGTGGAAAACAGCAAGTCATTTTCGAAATATGAACTTGATTTTTTTCTGTATTAGAAAGTGGAGATATGGGACGATACGATCCCTCAGCAAGAAAAATTTAAGTAAGCAGTCTCCTTCTCTCCAACTTTTTCAATGGTCGTAATTAGTAATTAGGGTCCGGAAGTTGAGGAAAAATCAACTTTTTTCTGACCCTTAAAAACCATGCCAAACCTGATATGTCCGTTTTCCTTCAGTTAGAGCCTGAAAACACTTTTTATTAGTCAGTATTCTTAACAGTTTTTGCTCAATTTTTTACTTATTTTTGAGGTTTATTTTTCTCCTCCCCTGTTGTTTCGTGCATTTTAAATACAATTACTAGTAAAACTTACATATTTAGATTTCTTGACATGGTCCTCTTAGCAAATTCACCATGAATCGAAAATACGGTCAATGGAAAAGCATAATATTATTCTTAACTGAAATGTTTGGCAATGGATTAAAATACTTTGTGTGAAGATCTACTTTGAGGTTCTTTTTCCGGACACTATTATCGCTTTAATCTGTGGTTTTAAAGTAAAATTAGTCACAATATTAAATGCAATTACACTCTGGTATACGCGAAGCAGAACTGTATTTTCGGATGCTGGTCGACTACAGTATCATAGAAGGCCCACTCTGAAAAATGAATTGGTTGATTTGGTGTTTTCAAGTCAACACTATGCATAGTGAGGCTAATCGGGACTGGCCCTGTAGTTTAAAGTGGGATCCGAACCAAGTGCATAAAAGAACATGAACCGTGTGGTGTAGGGGGATCGTTTGCTTATGGAATGGAAGGTCATGGGTTCAAACCTACTTGTTTGCAAAATCTTTTGCGGGAAGTAAACGGCTTTGGACGAGAATGCTTATCTACGTTTCTTGGATATTTCCGTTGATATTTATGCGATTTATGTCCAGCATTTCCGGATGCAGAAAGTTAACATGTAAGTTAGCTTATAACAGCTGAATGAAAGGAAAATATTTCCTAAAATCCGGCAATCACTGAAAGATTAAAAACATTAGTAGAAGCATTACTTGAGGCATGCACAGTGGCGACGATTATGGAGTGTGGAGGGGCAGATTACCCAGCACTAAGCTAAAGATTATCTACCAAGGAAAAGAAACTGTCCTTGCCTCCCCCTCCCCACACCTTGCCCCATCAGTTTTGAAACCCAATCGCGGCCACTGAGCATGCATCGCATAAATATTTACAGTAACATCATATAATATTATATTACGTTATTAGAACACTTCGTACTCTGTAAATAAAAAGGAAAAAATAATAAGGAAAGGGTGGGATTAGAACCTACGATGTTTCGATCTTGACGAGAGCAGTAAAAAACGAAAGTGCTGTCATCTAACAAACTACTCCAGGAGATTGCTAACAGAAAGCTCAGTAAAACATGTTAATCTCAGTTGAAGCAACATTGTGCCAGGGTTTCGAACCATTTTTCGCCAAGAACCAAGGAAAAGACACACTTTGCAGAATCGTTTGATGATGTGCAAGGTATCTTTACTAAACATTTCGCATAAAATCATCATAAATTTGCCTTCTAGCATTCAAATGTGACCGCAATTCTTTCCAGGTGGATAAGAACCTGTTCAGTGTTTCACAATGCACATACATTTTCCTTTCATTTTCAAATTCAGATCGAAGAATCTTGAAATATTTTCAACATTCGTATTTCTACTTAACATTTTTTTGTCTACTCATATATTTTATTACTGCTTTAGGGTATATTTACTTTATGGAATGTGAAAGAATGAAAGAAAATCACAAGAGCGTTTTCATCAGGAAGAAGAAATGTTGCAAAGTTGACTACTCTTAGTTGGCTCTGAAGTGCAATGCTGCCAAATTTACGAATTCTGGACTTTGAAATTTTTCAGGGCGGTCAAATAAGATGTTGCAAAGTGTACAATTTGCACACATGACGAACACAATAGTAGGTATTTTTTGGTGAAGAAGGTTAGAAACAATGATATTCGAAAACAAAAGAAGCGATATCATTCGCAAAGTAAGCGATATTGCACCGTTACGTGCATTCGGCAGCACTTAGAAAAATGCGTTATTTTAGTAGAAAAAGTGTTTCGTTTTCGTGTAAAAAGCATAATGGCACCTTGAACTATGTTCCGCAATACACAATGGTAAGTACGAACCATGCTATACATAAAATATCCGATTTTAATGTGTCTCCGATCTATGAAACTGTTACCGAAGAAGAGTAAGTATTTGTTAATGTAAGAAATAGACATTATTTTCGTTAGAAATTCATTATTTCACCTAAGAAATGTAGAATAGTACGTTAGCAATGTAAAAAAGTGCGAAAGAAATGATTTATAGGTGTCTCACCTATAGTAAAGTAGTACCGTCATGGCATCATATTGGGGAAGGGGGAGGGTGCGGTACTATTATCGTATGAGGGAAACACCTACGAATCATATATTTCGGACTTCTTTACATTGCTAACGTGTTATTTTCGAATGTGGAACATTTTCTAAAGTGAAATAATGCATATCAATGTCTATTTCTTAGATTTACGAGTTACTTGTTGTTTCGAATCTGTAACACATTATGTCCGTGATAGCGTACTGGTTTAGGGGGCGTTCTGAGAGTGTTTTATCGATTTATGCAGTGTTGCAACCCCGTTCACCGGAAAATATCTACTTTCGTGCCCGGATTTGAAGGAATCCGTTTCCCTCATACGATAATGTTACCGAGGGTGCTACAGTTCACAACCAAAAGAGTGCACGAAAGAGCCAGATCTGGCTGCAAAAGAGCTAAGCTGGCAACAGTGCTCGGCAGCTGCCGAAGAGAGGACCTATGGAAAATTCTCTCCCCACTCTTAATGCAGAATAAAACCGACCCTTTAACCCAATTATTCTAGAATCAAACGGGAGCGTACCAAAATACGGACTAACATTAAAACTTAATGAAAAGTAATTCCGTTTGGTTACTATTATAACAAATTAACCCCGCACAATTTGCTATTGGGAAGAAATTCAACAGCTGAAAGTGTTATACTTTGATCCCATCCTCCTGCACTTTACGATTACTTTCTTTGCTAAGTTAACACAATATTAGTACCTGCATGGCCAGCGGTGGCAGATCCCCCTTGTACCTTGGCATGTTTTAGGGCTGTTGTAAATACATTACGAGACAAACTTCTTGCTGCCATCGCCATTTTTCCGAACCCAGAGCAGAAATAGAAGTGGTGGTATATATTTCTTATAGTCCGAGATTACAAAAGGCAGACGACACGATCACTACAAACCAATCAAACACAAGCTACTTTAAGGTTTCGGTTAATGAGCATTTCTGAAGGGCGGGTTCATTGGGTAACTTCAAGGAGTCGAGTAATCTGATTGTATGAGATTTCATTGGGCAAGAGAGAAACAATATAATGATCTTGAATAAAGATTCCTGAATTTAGAACTGAAGTACTAAAAATTATTTACAAAAAACATACAAGAGTCATAATATTTACTTCGTTCAGAATATTGAAAATAAATATCAATTCAATTAAAAAAATTATAGAAAGTCACCTGTTATATGATCGATTTGAACATCCTTGCGATTAGTTTTTACAGGGTAAATAATAATGGCGGGGTTCAAGTCTGGAGATGTGCAATAAATTTAATGTTGACGGAAATGTATTACCGTCGAAAGTAAGCCTGTAAGACAGTTTGTTTATAGGGGCATTTCATGGGAAATTCTAACGAGAAAGCAGACTGCCAAAAGTCTAGAAGCTGTAATAAACAGTATAGCTCATACCAAAGTCACGTACGTAAACACATTTGGAATTCTTTTAGTGCAAGTGTACATTTATAGTTGTTAATTTAATGTAAAACTGTCACCAGTGACACATAAATCTGATTAGCATGTAGAAGTTTTGTAACCACGAACAGATTAGATGCATTTTTAGAGGAGAGAATGTTATGTACATGACTTTTTTACACGATTTTATACATTGACCCACTTTTGATGTTTTATGTGTTTTGGGAATGATTTATTCAGCATTAGCAATGAATAAATATGTAGTAGAGGAAATCGTAAATGCTATATATTAGGGAATATGTTACTACCAGTAAATAGCATGCTGTAGTGTCCTATAGAAACTTGTCAAAGTTTCATGCTGTATTTTCTCTTTTTCTTCTATTTTCCGACCAGTTCAGCTTATCCAGTTTTGCCAATAACCTTAGTGGAAGGTCACTCGTTAGTAATGTCAGCCATCAGTCAACTTACAGTGTATCCAGGCCCTGGTCTAGAGTATCTAGGAGGAGGTATGTAAATTGAAAAGGATACATACATAATATGAAATATTTCAAGCTTAAATTGAATGTTTACAGGTTGTTTAACAGAAGTATTAATACTTATAAAATTTGAGTTGGTATGTCTGAATTAATTATTCACTCAACATATTAATTCAGTCTACATGCATAATTCTCAATAGCTATTAACTGAATGATCATATGTAGATTACATCCAAATGTTGAGCAAATAATTGCATTTTTATTATTGTTATTTGTTCAGCTCAAGTCCCCATTGTTTAATTCTGAACTAATTTCTATACACATGCATTTTTATGGTTCGATTTCTATGCATGTCTGTGGATACATACTTCCTAGTGATTAAGAACTGTATGTTTGCTGGAGAATGATTTTCCCTTCTGTATACTCCCATGTGATTCTGTGTATGTGAGTAGCAATTCCTTTAATGTGGTTTTGGATATGGACTGCCGTTACCATCCACTTCATGTGAGATGTGAAGGGATTTTCTGATTTGGACCTGGTATTATGTGATTAGGTATATTGTTGTTTCCATTAAATTGCTGCTTAATCTTCCTAAACCCTTTTGTATGTTTATGTAGGTTAGGTTTAGTATTCTTAGTATTTAAATAAACTTCAACAGCTGATCACACATATCTAGTTCCAAGCAAAAAAGAAATATTCTAACCACACGTTAAACTCTTGGTAATATTCCACGTTCAAGAATGGCTGCTAGGGTAAGGTATTTTTGAAATGATATTTATATTTTATGTAATAGTTTGTGAAACTCTTAACTGTGCTAGTTACTTCCTTGAAGCTTCCACAGTCATTTGCAGAACTCTACAAGACTTCCTAGCTCCTATAAAATTTTGCAAAAATCATCCAATATTTGGAACCAACCATTCTTGTAATGGTCATGAATTTGTGTGTTTACGCCATGGTGACTTCCTATGAACCTAAATGTTTAATCTCATGTGAGCAATCTTGGGTTTGTTTTCCAGTAAGAACATGGCATTCTCAGCATTGATGTGGTATTGTTAGGACCAGTGACAGCTGGTGGCAACTATGATGGGTAGTGCCAACGTGATCAAGAAATCGAAAAAAAACCCTCCGCAATGCCCCCCCCCACCCCCTCCTTGAGGTTGCACCAGTGGCCAAGATGTTTATCCTTGTTTGGTAACGTGGAAAACAATGTGTGTTTAAGTAATAACGTACTAATCTGATTCATCTTCACTCACTAATCTATCTTTATACACTACAGGACACTTCCCTAAAAATATAACAATTACAAGAGGTAAGGAAAAACAAATTCTATCACCTTTTCCTCCTCCATGCACACGTATTCTAACTGGATGTCGAAAATATCTTTGTTATGAAAAGAAATTGTCGAAATGCCAAAGGAAACTCGCATCATCATAGGATATTATTAAAAAAGTCTGGATGGCTCTCTTGGCGCATCTATCTGTTATCAAAAATGTTCCTTTAACTTTGGAAAAATACTAGGTTCGTTTCTCCAAAAGTAGGCAGAAATTACTTCCCCAACGGGTCTTACAAATCAGTCGTATTTAGCGACTTTTCTCTGAAGGTGGCAACTGTGTCAACACTGCGAAAATTCCCTCGTCGTGCCATGCGAAGACGGGCATGATTTCTTATGGGCTAACCCCGCCCCCTGCCACTTTGTTCTCGGCTCATGGTGGAAGTGTTCCTCACTGAGACTTCTTCAACCCTTTGCACATGTGTCAACTTGGTTAGGTCCATGGGTTAGGCCAACTCTTAGCTCTTACCTGGCGATGCAGTGAGGAGGTTGTGGTGGTCGTCACGTCAGTTTGACCGATTGCAAGATTCAAATCTCCTTGTCTAAACTATCAATGTATTCATTTAACAATGTTTGGTGAGGTATGCGTTTCGTCTGACGGTAGTGCCATGGCACGGTGGCTCTGCCCTTTTTAGGACAATTTAGGAACTACTAGAATAGGAGAAGCAGGTTTTCATTTCGATACAAGTTTTAACTTTCTAACAATGAAATGTCATTTACCGCCATACAGACTGCCAACTAGGAAGGAGAAGGTGGTTGAGTATTCTGTTTTGTGATTGGAGAACAAGCATGCTGTCGCCAAACGGAATTTCATGGTAAGTGCCAAATTGTGTCATCTGCGACAGTCTGCATTTCCCTGGTCAAGTCTGGCCAATGTATCACATACAAATGAGTAACTGACCCAAGATCTGTGGGGTCTTTATTATTTCCCTTTTGCTCCCTCCCAGTCAATAAACAGGGTTGCAGAGTTAAAAACAAGGCTCGTTGGATTTTCACCACTTGGCCAGAACCTCTGCTAACTGCCTTCCTAACTATCTCTTCTTCTTCTTCTTCTCCTATCTTCTTCTTCTTCTTCTCTCTTCTCTTTTCTTCTTCATTCCTTTATTCAGTATGTGCATTCATAGGTGTCGACTCCATGGGGCTTGGGGGGGGAGGGGTCGAGGCCCCCCCAATGTTAACGATGTGGGGGCAGAGCCCCCAAATAATTTTGCTTAAGAGGATCTAATGTATTATTTTGCTTCTCTTGTAAAGTTTACTCTGAATTGTGCCACATGAACTTAACTTTAAATACACATTTGAAATGTTCTAGACCATCAACTTTGGGGGGCTATGACCAGAGACAGCAAAACACATGACTTATTACTATATACTAAGTATGTAATTATGAGTATTGTTAAAATTTTTACTAAAAAAAGTTTCAAAAGACGATGTGCATGAACTACGAGAGTGGATGGGACGTTCGGGTTACAAATGGCTCTCACATGACATTCAGAACGAGATCATTGATATATTAGGGAGATCTGTTTTGCGCTCTGTGGTAGCAGATATTAAAAGTCGGGAATATTTTGCTATTATGGTTGACAAAACTTGTTACATATCCATCCATGGACAATTAATATTCTGCATTCGAACTGAATAAAATTTTTTGACGAATTCATGGGCTTTTATGAGATTCCGAACACTGAGGCCAAAACTTAAAAAAGGAAGAGAGTGAGTCATTCATTAATTTATTTCAGTGAACAGAGCCCCCCCCCCCAATAATTTTGACAAGTCGGCTCCCCTGTGTGCATTGTGTAAAGCACTAATAAAGTACATTTTGTTCTTCTTAAAGGTTCGCATAACACTTTTTATAGATGCAAAATAATCTTAATAATTATTTTGCAAAGTACATTATGTCTAGTGAAAGTGTACTACCAGTGTTTCCATTATTACAAATAATTCTCCTGTACAAGGTACACTTTTTTCTTACTCTTTAAATATCATTTCCAATTACAGATGGACGGAAGCCACTCTCACAAATCCACTGGAAGCCTCAAAGACAGCTTGGCCTGTCCCATACATTGAGGCATTGTTCCTTCCAGATTTCAAAATTAAAGGAGACATCACAGAGGAGAGTTTTGAGGTTGGTATTTCTTCTACTTATATTGGTGGGATTGGGGAGGAACCAGATCATAAGTGCCTATAGGAAATTGGCATGACGATCATTCCATGTCAAATCAACCAATGGTCTCGGAAATTGATAATTCTTGGTACAGTGGTAGTACCAGTAAACCTAAAAAAGACTGCCAAATTTCAAATTTTCTTTTACTCGTAGTTTCTCAGTTAATGACTTTCAAGAAAACAAAAATCCCAAAATTTGACAACATTTTGAAATCTTTAAACATCTGTAGATCAAAAACTATTTGACCTAGAGAGCTCAAATTGGTGTCATTCTCTTCTGTTTTTAATTTGAAATGCAACATGGCTGTGGTATTTAAATTTTGTAATTATTCAAAAACTCAAAAACATCTGTTTTATTTTTTTTGAAAATAATATATGTTTTAAAGACATCAATTGACTATGTAGATTTTCAGCAAAAAATGCAGGCTTGACCAGGACTCAAACACGGATCTCTGGCATACCGTGCCATTGCTCTACCACTGAGCTACTGAGCCAGCCTGGTATGACAATAAAAATAATATATTGTCATAACAACATTTGAAGAAGGTTCAAGAAGGCTAAGTTCAAAGTTCCACATTTGTGCAATATTTATAACAATTTAGTCATAACAGTTATTTTTGACTGGCAATATGAAAAACAAATATCTTCAATCATATGTGTTCTTTCAGACAAGAAAGATATGATACATTCAAATTTATAATTAAATTTATTGAAATTGTGTACATTTGCATTGGCTTCAAGGTTTATATACAAAGGTCAACTCTTTAAAATTGTTCAATGTACATTGTGATGTCATACTTGGTATTTTGTATCAACATTCAAAAAATGGTAATTGTGATCAATAGATAAGTATATTGTGATATACATAGTAAAATAACTGTAACAGAGCAAATATGTACATTTACTACACAAACATTCAAGCTGTTAAGCACTTATGGACAAAAATATAAAACAAAAACAATTGAAGATATCACATAAAAAAAATCTGGCTTGAACTAGTTGCTCTAATACTAGTTGTCTGTGACTTGGTGTAGAGCTCAAGATGGAACAAAGATAAGGACAGATATATCAATATGGGATGGTGATATATTTGTATAATAATTGTTGCTTTTAAAGATTAAACTTGGCAACGTTATAATAACTTGGATGTTTAAGTTATATAGAAGCCTTTTATGACTTGAATGAACTTTGATCATGATATAATGTTATAAAGATTCGAAAGTTATGGAATGACACTGATATGTATAAAAGATGCCATGTTGAATTGGAAGCAGTGAATAAGTATCTGTTTTCATCTTCCTTAAGGGGCTGGCTTGTGAATGTTACAGTTCCTCAAATGAGTGCTTGGAGGAAGGTCGCATAGAGTGACACTTATATGTTCTACGTTTGGAGGTGATTTGAGAAGATGATGAATTTCGAAAACTGAAGCTCAGAATTGTAGATACAAAGACTTGCTTTATCCTGGAAGGAGATAACAAAGATATATATATATATATATTCTTATGTATAGCATTGATATCTTATAAATATTCTTGTAAACAAAGGCATAATTTGATGCTATTGTAATTTTGGTTGTTTCTAGTTTTTTTCTTTCATTTTTATCAATATAATAATTATAAAGTTATCAGTATATGTAAACTTAAATTTCCTTTCCAATATAGCACCATAGCTACTACCTATTGTGCTGATACTGAGTTTGAATTAAACTGACTTTCATTGTTAAACTGGCTTCACCTGATTTTTCGCTGTCGCTGTTTTACCTGTGTGGAATCGTCTCTGCAAGTGCTACTGCAACAGGATCTGTTGCCTCTGAAACACTGTACATGTCAACGTTGCCTGGTTCCTCCCAGTGTAGAGATGTAAGTTCATTAAGATTAGGCACACACACATAGGAGATGTATTATTTTCCTGTAGTTTACGGTTGTTACAAGCATAAGAAAACCGTTTTTCTTTGTGACGTTTCAGGAGAACACACGCTCCCTTCATCAGACATTTATTTTCATTTGACGAAAGATACAGTTATAACAATGTGTGTTCTCCTGAAACGTCACAAAGAAAAACTGTTTTCTTATGCTTGTAATAACCGTAAACTACAGGAAAATAATTCTACAATGCAAGCAATGCGTACATACAAGAAAAACTATCATGGAAGATGTACTACATAGAATTGCAGTGAAAAATGCAAGCTTGACCAGGACTCAAACCCTGGTCTCTGGAATACCGTGCAATTCCTCTACTACTGAGCTACCGAGCCGGCCTTGCTTCACCTGATTTTTTGCTGTCGCTCCTGGTCGAGCCTGCATTTTTCGCTGAAATTCTCCATGTACATCTCCTGTGTGTGCCTAATCTTAATTATTCAATTGACTGTGTGTGTGCAAAATTTCATATTGGGACGGCAATGGGTTCCTATGGAAATTAATTTTTTGTATTATAATGCACATTAAATTTGTTGACTTCCATGTTAAAACCATACAGTGGCGCAACCACAAGGGGGGTGAGGGGCATTGCACCCCAAACCTTAGATGGAAATGAGTTCTGGGGGGGCAAGGGGGCAAACATTTGCGACCAAGTGTGCCTGCCGCACACAACTTGAAATTTTATGCAAATAAAAACACTTTTTGTAAAATTTTCTTGCTCGCTTCATTCACAATACCTGCTTTTCTTAGTCTTATCAAATTCAGAACTGTAGGTAGGGTGCGGTGGGAGTCGGCCCTGGGCGCCGAACAATGTAAAGGAAAATAAGTTGTAAAATTGATTGATTGATTTGTGGTTTTACATCCACTTTACGCACAGAAAGGCTAATCGGGACTGGTCCTACAATTTAAAGTGGGATCCGAACTACTGTGCCATGTGCCTCCAGCGGATAAATAGCCCGGGACCCCTTCATAACAAGGCGACAATGTTACCACTACACCATCAGGGAGGCACAAAAGTTGTAAAAGAGAGAATGCATTGGCATCCCTTGAAATTATTTGCGGCCTATTAAATCAATATTGATTTCAGCCCGCAAGAAAATTGGATCCAAGAATTTTCTTGCTTCGCTCTCAATGTGTCATTCATTCTTTTCTGTAATGCATTGTAAATTACCCGACAGAGTAATAAGATTTGTCTTAATTAATTTTGTTTTAAATGCATGAACAATTGTTTGGAGGATAGGGAGCGTGCACATTTGGGAGACAATTTATGTAATTTTTGCTGTTGGTTTATTGTGAGATGGATGAATTGGTTGTGTAATATTTTTAAATAGGTAATATATGTGTATATACATGCATTAAAGAAACTTTGAATACGTACACAATTTAGTGTCCACGTTGCTCCATGTTGAATAATGTGAAACATATATTGTGCATCATAGTTATACAAGAATTATATTTGGAATGCATTTATCAAGCATTTTCTGTCTTTCAAAAATAGTTTTTGTGCTTGTTTTCCATTATTAATGTGAAATTGAATGTGTTGAAAAAATAATTTGAATCGTTTGTTGGAACACAAATTCTTTAGCACCAACTTCTACCCCTTTTGCATAATTTACGAGGGCAATAATGTCTTTGGTACTACTACTGCTACTACTACTACTAATAATAATAATAATGTTGGTTCCGGGTTTGAATCTCGGCTTGGGCATGGATGTTTGTGTTTGTTCATTCATCAATTTCATCATATTATCACTCATCCCCATCTTCGCAAATTAGCCAAAAGTGGCAAAATAAGCGAAGAAAAACAAAGCAAATCAATAATAACAATAATGATAATAACATTATTATTATAATTTGCATTATTATTATTTTTATTATTATTGTTATTATTATTACTGGTACGTTTATCCTGGTACTTGCCCCCTCCCCCCCAGACAAAAATTTGTGGTTGCGCCTCTGAAACCATAACTATAAGCCAAGTGGTTGATGTTGAAGTCTTCATATTTATCTATTTTATAATTTTTGGACTCCAAATAATATGAAAATACCTAAAATTAATCACTAATATTGCAAGATTTGCAATTACATTTGCTAAGGTGTTAAGTAGAAGAGTATCAAAACTTTGCTATTGTTTTGAAACTGCTAATGGTTGCCATAAACACATGAAGCAGTGCTCCAAATTAAGAGGGGTGCGTGGAAGTTGCTATTGCCCGAGTTAAGAAAATTCTCATTAAGCATGACCCAGCAACAATAAGTTGCATAGGCATCCTCCCACCTACTGCATTGTCTCCATGTTGATCCACACAAGCATGCCCCACTTATCCCTAAGCTTGACAAAGCATCCACCAGCCATGAATTTCCACTGCAAGCACTGACTTTAAGCACTGAAAGCACATACAAAAAAGTTTCCAATTTTTAACAATTTCATTTTTATACTTGAACGACTGACTGAACACTGTAGTGACACCATTCTTTAATGTGTCAAGAGCTTGCTCTACTGTGTGACAAGTGCCAGAATCTAAGTTCTGACTAAGGAAAGTATTGTATATAACAATTTTTTCTCCGTGTTTTTCGTGTCAGAAGTTGTTTTCAGAGTAGCCCTTGTATATTGGTCATTTCTATGGGTTTAGTTTTTATATAATATCTGAATCCATCTGCAGGTGATAAACACAATCTCCAAGGGTGCCTTTGGAAGAGTGTACAGGGTGATGAAGAAGGACACCAAAGATGAATATGCAATGAAGGTGTTGTCGAAATCTCAGGTAGGTTTGTTTGGAACACATTTTTAAAGAAGTTTACACAATAGCAATATGACACCATACTTTAGAGTAGAAGCCAAATTGTTCATAATACAAGGGAGAGGCATTAAGTAGTTATAGAATTAATTATTGAAGCTTTCCTCCTGGTGGCGAGTGATGAAGAGGTTTTCTCTGGATATCAACCAGGTGATTTCTCGATAGGCTTCCGAGCTTCCAAGCTTCAGTCCCTGAAGATGAGAGTGATGTTAGCCCTCGAAAGCTTGGAAGCCTACCCCGAAATCACCTGGTTGATATCCAGAGAAATCCTCTTCATCAGTTATGGGGTTGCTGATATTGGTAGTCAATAGTACATCCCAGCTTGCTAATAGGTTAGTGAGCAAACTCTAGCTTGCGCATCGGAAATATACTGTCTTTCAATGAGCCAAATGGAATGTAGAATTAAGAAATGCATCTTTCTTACTCCAGTGTAATATTTGGAATAATATTTAAATATTTTAAAAAGTAGGAAGAAAATATTGATACATAGTTATGATAGTTTGTTATTGTAGAGGATTTATGCTGCAATTTACACATGCTCTTGTGGTGCTTTGGTACTTTAGCCAGCTTATTTGCACTGCATGGAGGCTCAGTTTGCTTCATGCTAGAAACAGTTTTGCCGCTCTCCTTTGTATATGCAGTTCACTATTGACATTATGAGGACCTTTCAGGAAACTGAAAATTAATCATGTGAACAGAATTTTTGACATTTTATTGCTCGGTTGGTGTATTTTGTATTCATATATTGGTGAATCCCCAACTAATTTTACATAACCAAATCTCAGCATGAGTAAACTTCCATGTTATGGTGCTGCATAATATGAGTACGTACACTGATTTTTACTTTCCTGTCACTTCCCTACCTAGTCTTTTAATTAATTTAATTAATTATCATTATTCTTTTCGAGTACCAGTATTGGAAACTGAAAACTATTCCACCTATTCCTTCTTATTGGGTTATATTTGTGAATATTTTGTGTGAAAAGTCTGATAGAATATCGATACCGATGTATCAGTATTGGCTGATACATGTGGTGTCAATATGAGTTGGAATTTACTTTTCATATAATTGGAGTGGAATACGTAGACACTAATATTAATCAGCATTTTGAACCACTATGTGCCGCCATCGGGGAGGCCTCCTAGTTCTTTTGTTTTATCTTTTCTAACTTATTTTCAACCATGTTGAATACACTTGGTTTGATTAGCACTTCAAGTTGAAGGAAGACATGATGTTACAGTATAAAGAGAGCAGTGTGGAAAAATTATTGCAAAATTTGTAAAAGAGTCAGGGCATTTGACTTTGCAAAATGAATGTGAACCCTGTTCCATGATTGTCTTGTGTAAGGTTAAGAACATTGGTCATTCTTAAATATCACATTTCAGGTGATATCAGATAATGCAGTTCAACAAGTGAAAGACGAAGTGAGAATCCAGTCCATGTGCGGCCATCATCCATTCATCGTCCATTGTCCATTCTTTTGGCAAAGCCGAAAAAAGCTTTTTATTGGTAAGTCTTGTCAAACTTATCTGGCTCTGCTGTTTCCCCCACATTGTCTGCAGGCTTACATCACCTAATGTTGCCACTACTCTCAATTATCTGAATTGACTTTTATTTAAAGCATAGGTTCAGCCTTGTGACAACACATAGAATGGTATTTGTAGGGGGGGGGGGATACCTCCCTCTGTTATGACCACTTGTGGTTTTGAATATCTATCTCCAGGAAGGGGGCGGTGCAAACACTATATTTATTGTTACTATTTATAGCAAAAGCATTTTGAAAATGTTGGATCTTTTCCCCTCCAGAAATTATGTAAGTTATAAATGAATTATTTTCCTGTAGTTTACGGTTATTACAAGCATAAGAAAACAGTTTTTTCTTTGTGACGTTTCAGGAGAACACACGCTCCTTTCATCAGACATTTATTTTCATTTTGACTAAAGATACAGTTATAACAATGGTTAGTAATTTTAAACAAAAAGAATCTGTTATATAATGGATGTTGTCAATGTTACATTGTTGTAATGTAGCAACTTAACTGTGAAAAAAACAGTCTATTTTATTTTTATTTTAATTTTTTTTTTTTTTTTTTTAATTATGAATCCCAAATATCATCAGGTAATTCAAATTCATCATTGTTTTCACAAAGTCTCTTGATGTTTTCTGTTACATTAAATTTTAAAGATGGTGGCTTACTCCATTTGTGAAAAAGAAAACTCCACACTGGATCTATGTTACCATTTTCATTATTTAATTTATTCCAGTGTTCTTCTGCAATGAACGAGGCTTCCCAGACATTCAACTCTGTGTTTCCCGTTAATCTTTTTAAAACCCTTCTCTTTTTAATCAAATGCTTCTCTTCGATGATATGAGTTGACAAACCTGTTCTTGGGTTTAGATTTATAATGTCCAAATCATGTTCGTGCCATCTTATTGCCATTTTCCTTGCTGTTTGTCCCACATAATCTTTTGAACATGAACAACTTATATTATATATTCCTGTGGTTTCCACATCTGGTAGCGAGTTTCTCATTTTGAATTCATTAAATGTACATTCCAAACTTCTTGGTGATTTAAAAACAATTTTGAAATTAAAACTTCCAAAAATTTTTGCAATTTTATGTGAGAATCCCTTGTGGAATGGAATGCACACAAATTTCTTTTCAACAGATTTTTCATCTTTGTCTGTATTTCTCTTTTCCTTTAGTTTTCTTGCAACTTGTTTTTTGATTTGGTTTATTCTGTTAGTGTGAAAGCCATTTTCTTTTGCTATATTAAAGAGCCTTTCTTCTTCATTTTTGATATCCTCATTATTAGAACATAGTCTTTGTGCTCTCAGGAAAAAATTTAAAAATATGTTATCCATTGTTATACGCGAATGTTCTGATTTGGCATGGATGTATTTTTCCCCCGCTAATTTTTTTCTATGGACTGATGTTTGAATTGTTGAGTCAGTTGTCTTAATTTGCAGATCAAGGAAAGAAATTACATTGTTATTCATGGGTTTGCAAGTGAATTTTATGCGACGATCTGATTCATTTAACGATTTAAATACGTCCATGATGGTGTTCTCATTTTTAGCAATAATTAGCACATCATCTACATATCTGATGTAGAGTTTGATATCCGCACCTATCGCATTAACAATTGGAGATTCTATGTAATGAAGGAAAATGCTGGAGATGATTCCGGATACTGGGTTTCCCATTGATAGACCATTACTTTGCTGATAGATTTTGCCATCAAATATAAAGTAATTGTAATTTGCACATACAGTAAACCATCGAACCATTTCCCATGATTCTACTGGGTTAACCTTCATCTCAATAAGCCATCTGTGTAATGCATCTGTGGCACCTTCTATTGGGACACTAGGATATAAATTTTCAACATCAAAACTTGCAATACGATACTCACTATTCCAAACAATATTTTTTAGTTTCTGTTTCACTTCATATGCATTTTTAACACTGAATGGTGTTTGTTGTTTAATTATAGCAAGTCTTTCAACTAAATACAGTAGAGCGTCGATTATCCGAACGTCGGTCAACCGAACGACCGCTTAACCGAACTGTGTACTCGCTCACTTTCAGATATCTGTAATGAAAAAAGTACGTGACTTAGCTGCTCGTAAGCGTGTAGGCTTGCTTAGACAGACCAAAATAAAGGATTTTTTTAAACGTTAATTTTGTGTACTGTGTGTATTGTTCATGCAAAATGCGTATGTAATATGTACATATTTTTGTTTAATAAACTGTACCACATACTATATATTCCTACTAAAGTTGCCTTTGTACGTTACTTTGTAATACATACTTAAAGAGATGCCTGTTTTTATGAATAAATTTACTGTACAGTACTTCTTTTTGGCAAATAAACATGTACAGTTCGATTATCCGAACAAACCAGTTTTCCGAACACCCATGTCCCCCAATTACTTCGGATAATCGACGCTCTACTGTATTTGGATAGTTTGTATGTAGGATGTGTGAAAGTTGCAATGATGGGTCGTATTGGAGTTCCCGGTTTGTGAGTTTTTGGTAGTCCAAAGGCAATCGGCAGGGTTGAATTTTTGACAATGAGTTTTTTCTTCATTTCTCTTGGTATCGTGATACTGCTTTCAATTACTTTCTTTACCTCATTTACCTCACCATCTTTAAAATTTAATGTAACAGAAAACATCAAGAGAATTTGTGAAAACAATGATGAATTTGAATTACCTGATGATATTTGGGATTCATAATTTTAAAAAAAAAAAAAAAAAAAAAATCTAAAATAAAAATAAAATAGACTGCTTTTTTCACAGTTAAGTTGCTATATTACAACAATGTAACATTGACAACATCCATTATATAACAGATTCTTTTTGTTTAAAAATTACTAACCATTGTTATAACTGTATCTTTAGTCAAAATGAAAATAAATGTCTGATGAAAGGAGCGTGTGTTCTCCTGAAACGTCACAAAGAAAAAACTGTTTTCTTATGCTTGTAATAACCGTAAACTACAGGAAAATAATTCTATCATGCAAGCAATACAAGAAAAACTATTAAACAAGTTATAAATGGTTATTATTCTTCAACCTCCAATTTTTGCTGATGAGTTTTACTTTTACTTGTAATAATGAAAACAAGAAAAACTTTTTCACAACATGTGAAAATTAGAACTCCTGCAGGGGATGTCCAATTTTTTCAAAATTACCTAAAAATTACGATTTTCTAAAATTTTGCATATTTTCCATTTTTTTTCAAAATTGGGTGACTGGGATTACATATAATCTAAGACTGGTCTTTTGTCGTGCTTACTTGCAAAATTGGTCCATCCAAAATCCATAGGGCCAGTGCTAGAATTGATTTTAATGAATTGTATTCACCTGTTCTTACAGTAAGCCAATATATTCCTTGTGGAGAATTGCTGAAGCTCTGGCAGCAACACGGGTCATTTCCAGAAGACATTGTTAGGATTTATGTAGCTGAACTTGCTTTGGCTCTTGGTAAGCAGAAATACTATTACTGTAATAACAATAATGCTTTTCTTACATGTTTCCGTGGGTTACACAATTGGAGATATTATGTCTTCTTTGAATCTTGAGATTTCCATAACAAAATTTTCGAAAATGTTGTTTCCTAGAACCACCCTGATGATCTGTATTCTGGAAAGCTTGAACTTGAAGATTGAACATTGAGGAGAATTATATTGATTGTGTTACATGTTATACAGTTCTGCCATTTTAACAATGACAGAGACAGGAATTACACTTGAGAGCTGTGATTTTCGACCAGAAATCTATTTTAACCAACATTTTCATAATTTTAATACAATTGCAGTGGACTCTTTTAATTGAAACTCCAAGCGAACATGAAAAAGTTTGAATTATCAAAAACATCATATCATTAAAGATGGTTTCAAGGGGAATAAACTTTCGTTCAAATTACCTAGTACTTCGAATTAAAGAGAGTCCACTGTAATATACATAGAGTTTCAATAGGAACTACAGTAAGAAGACTGTGAATATCTTTTTAGTGACATATAATATGATCAATTACAATTAGATATGAAAGGCAATATCGGACAAATGGTTGTCATGGCTCCTGTGGCACAATGTCAGCTTTATCTAGATTTCTGATGGCATTTTCACATAACTGTGGCTCAATCTTGTCAATGAATTGTCAAATCTCATCTGAGCTCATCAGTGGTTAGCATACACCTCACTTTTCACGTGGCCCAAAAGCAAATAATCCAGCAGCATCAAATCGTTTGATCTTTGTTTTCTCTGTCAGGTGCTTATACACACCGAAATAATCACATATTTCTCAAAGTGTGGTTTTCACAGAACACAAATTGCCACAATAAGTTTTCATGATTTGTTCCGTGACTACATTTGTTGAGCCAGTCGTGCTCCACAAATGTGGAACAATCTTGAGAGAAATGCAGGCCGTATAGCGATTCCATATGCTTGAGTGAGTTAAAGTGCACATCGAATGATAGGTTCACCTCATCCACCAATTCTTGAAAGAATATATTTAATTACATAGTGGAAAGGCCACTTCTGACTGGCTTCATTTGTAGATAAATATTTTTATCAATTTTTTGTAATTGGTCTAGGAATTAATTCATGCGCCTGGACAAGAGATGGCGTAACGAGCGTATCGTCCCACAGTTCCGTGTATCCACATGCGTTGAAAACTCCTGTCAGCGCGCATCGTTCGTAGTATAGGGCAGTTGATTGACGCGTCAACAACAGCATTTTGTAGTCAACTGAACATGGTGCAGTTCGTGCCAGATAAAATGTTTTTGCGGGGTGTTCTGCTTCATTACTTTAACATGCAGAAAAGTTCTACCGAAAGTCATCGTATTTTGGTGGAAGTGTATGGTGACCATGTGCTAGCTGAGCGAACATGTCAGAAGTGGTTTGCACGGTTTAGAAGTGGTGATTTCGGCCTGGAAGACCAAGTTTCCAAACGCCTCAAAGCCATGGGAATGATTCAAAAGATGTCACATTGGGTTCCACATGAATTGAAAGACGAAAAACCATTTGCAAATTGCTGCTTCAAAGACAGAAAAGAAAGGGGTTTTTGCATCGCATTGTTACTGGCGATGAGAAATGGATCCATTACGAGAACCCGAAACGAAAAAAGGCCTGGGTGAAGCCAGGTGAACCAGGTCCATCACAACCGAAACGAGATATTCACTGTGCAAAGGTTATGCTGTGCATATGGTGGGATATGAAAGGTGTGGTGTACTATGAGCTGCTGCAACCGGGTGAAACTATTAATGGAGAATGTTATCGACGACAATTAATGCGTTTGAAGCAAGCTCTGGCCAGGAAACGACCAGAATGGGAGAACAGACATGATCAACTTATTTTTCAACATGATAACGCTCGCCCACATGTCGCAAAATTGGTCAAAACCTATTTAGAAAATGTCGGATGGAAAGTTTTACCCCAGCCGCCGTATTCACCAGATGTTGCTCCTTTGGACTACTACTTGTTCGATTGCATGAATAACGATTTGATTGGACAGCGGTTCACTTCTTCAGAAGATATTGAAAAATGGGTCTCTGACTGGATCGCTTCAAAGGATGAGGACTTCTTTCGCCACGGAATCCGTAACTTGCCTGACAGATGGGCGAAAGTGGTGGCTCGCGGTGGACAATATTTTTCTTAAGGTATTTATGTATTTTGTGTTTGAACTACAGCTTCAATGTGTGCGTAACAACCGCATGAATTAATTCCTAGACCAAATAAATATCATCTTTTTTTTCATGTGTAGTTAGTGAATATGTCATCAGTAGGCCCAGATTTTTATGAAATTACATTTTTTTTCCGTTGTATGTAGCCAAGCATCCTGCACCATAGCAATGTGCTATAAGGCATCATGCCTTGGGCGCAGGTTCAAGTCTCCTGGGGGAAGCTATCAACTTTTCTTCTGAGATTTTGCCCTGTGTATGGTACAGGTGGCCACCCACCATTGTGAGGAAATTGGGAACCGTAACCCGGTCATAGAAACCTACAGCAACAACTGGGGGTCTGTCGTGCTGACCACACGTCACCCCATAACTAGTTGGATGATCGCCCTTGGCAGGTGGGAGTGAGGGCAGCAGTCGGTATGTAGGCCCTGGACCTCACGGGCTGTTGCACCACAGGTTATATTATTTTATGTAGCCAAGCAAACATTACAATTGTTAGCGAATTACACTGTTAGGAATGATATACAGGAGTTTCAGTTACAAACTTTTACCTGCTTTGAGGGATGTTGCATATGTTTAATTTTGAGTACATATTTTTATTTAAAATAATTTATTACACAATTTCTCTGGTTTTCATTGAGAACTGTACATATAACTAGGTTGTGGAACAAACCCTCTGAATATGATTTCTCTAAAGAACGGTAATTTTATTTTTTTCTGACACAAACCCACCACAGTGGCAAAATAAAGGTTCCATGTATACTTTATTCTTCACTAGTGGCACATTTCCCAAATAATTCTTGGTGATTCTGGGAATAGTGACTACAGGACAACGATTCAAGTTGGGTCTTAAATGATTTTTCTGAGAAATCACTCAAGCCTAAGAAAAATAGCACAGGAATGAAGGAAACACTAGTATGAAAAATATTATTGCATATTTTAATATACTCACACATTTTTACATATGTCAGAAGCTATGTAAGGATGTGGACCTTATCATTAGTTACATGTTACTTCCAAGTAATTTTTAGAAATTTAAATTTCAAAGTACTTTTGTCTTTTTCATTAGATTTTCTTCACAATGCTGGCGTGATATATAGAGACTTGAAGCTTGAAAATGTGTTACTTGATCAGTGGGGCCATGCACAGATGATTGACTTTGGACTCTCGAAGTGGTTAAACTATGGACATAGGACAACAACAATCTGTGGCACTATCCTTTATATGGGTAAGTTTCAGGTATTATGATGTAAAATTATCTTTTTGTAGTGATGGCTTTTATTTGTAACATTTTGTTAGTGTACTTTTTTTTTATTAATTTCAGTCAACAGACATGACGAAAGTTAGGCTAGCATCAACACAGCTGACACTGCACTGCATTTGTTGTCATAGTTGCACGGCAGTACATTGCAATTTGTTGCATATATTTTAGCATGAAAGGCATATATATATATACAAATAATGAAGGAGACAGTAAACACTTACCACACGAATAGAAATAATTCAATATTTCGCGATCTGAGTCGCATTTTCAAGAAGGTAGATAAAAAATCGACGACACTGTGAGTAGAGGCACAGGATACTGACCGTAGCGTCTCTACGGTCAGTGTTGCCAGAAACAGTTGAAAGGAAACACGAAATACTTTAGCCAGTGTTTACTGTAAGGTGGGTGGGTAGTTTCGGGGAGGAGAGGAAAGAGTTACTGGTTGGCTAGGTTGAGTCCGGGGGGTATAGTGGCGTGCATGCCTGCTATATAGGCCCTTTCCCATCGCCTGCGGAAAGATGTGTCAGAGCGGGGGGGTAAAAGGTGGATGATGGCAACACGGAAGCAGTTATTGAAGGTGGTGTTATGGCTGTTGGTGTGGATGGCAACTGTGAAATCGGAGTTTTGGGTGGAGGAACGGTGATTATTTATCCTTAGATTCACGGGGGTGGAGGTTTCGCCTAGGTAGAAGTTGCCGCAGATTTGACAGATGAGGGTGTAAATTAGATTGGATGAGTGGCAGGTGCCCTTAGGGTGAAGGGTGAACTCGCCTGCCGCTGTAGGGATCAGGAGGGTGGGGGAGGTGATGAGTATGGGGCAGGTCTTGCATCTGGGTTTGTTGCACCTGTGGGCTGGGGGAAGGGGTGCGGAAGGGGTGGGGGTGTTTCGGACCAAGATGTTTTGGAGGTTGGGGGGGGGGGGCGAAGGAAGAGGACCCTAGGTTTTTCCCGAAAGATGTCTCTGGTCTCGGGATCACTGTGCAGGATGGGGAGGAAGGAGTGGAGGGTATGTCTGATTTTCGTAATGTGAGGGTGGTATTGGGTGACCAGAGTTGGAGGGTTGGTTTTGGGTTGTTTGGTGCGGTTGTGGGAGTTAGCTCTAGTGATTTGTTTGTTGATGAGGGTGGAGGGGTAGCCACGGTTGGTTAGGGCTTGGTGCAGGCGTAGGTTGTAGTTTTGGCGGGATGAGGGGGATGAGTTGAGGTGCTGGCCTCTGAGGGCAAGGGAAAATGGGATGGCTTTTTTGGTGTGGTAGGGGTGTGAGCTGGAGTAGTGGAGATACTGGAGGTGGTTGGTTGGTTTGATATGTATGGATGTTTCCAAGTGGTCTCCCGCAATGTGGATGTCCACATCGAGGAAGGTCACTTGGTCTTTGGAGTGGAACCAGGTGAATTTGAGGGTGGTGAACTCATTTAGTCGGTTTAGGAATGTTGTGAGGGAGGGTTCGCCATGTGTCCAGAGGAGAAAAATGTCATCAATGAATCTTAGCCAGAGGAGTGGTTTCAGTTGCTGGGAGTCAAGGAATTCCTGTTCCAGCCTGCCCATGAACAGGTTGGCATAAGAGGGGGCCATGCGGGTACCCATAGCTGTGCCACGTATCTGCAGGTAATGTTGGTCACCGAAGCAGAAGTTGTTGCAGGTAAGTACAAGGTTGGCTAGTTGTATCAGGAAGTGAGTGCTGGGATTGTGGGGTTTGGGTCGGCTGTTAAGGAATGATTCCGTGGCACGGAGGCCATGGGCATGGGGAATATTTGTGTAAAGGGATGTGACATCAACTGTTGTGAGGATGGTGTTGGGTGGTAGGGATGGTAAGTTTTGGATGATGTTGAGGAAGTGGTTGGTGTCACGGAGGTAGGAGGGCAGGGCTTGGACGAGGGGTTGGAGGTGAGAGTCTAGAAAGGCTGATGTGCGTTCAGTGGGTGAATTGTAGCTGGACACAATGGGTCTCCCGGGGTTGTTAGGTTTGTGAATTTTCGGGAGGAGGTAGAAAGTGGGGGTGCGGGGGTTGTCAGGTATGAGTGAGGAGATGGTGGAATTGGATAGGCCTTCAGGGGGTCCTCGGGAGAGGACAAAATCCCGAGTTTTGTCTAGGTGTGTGGTAGATGAATCAACCGTGGTGGGCTTGTAGGTCGATGAATCAGAGAGTTGACGGGAGGCTTCCGCCACGTAGTCAGAGGAGTTCATGACTACTGTGGTGGACCCTTTATCAGCGGGGACGATTTTGATGTCTGGGTTGTTGCGGAGGGACCGGAGGGCTTGGTGCTGGGCTGGGGTTAGATAGTGGTGGGAAGAGGGGTTTTGGAGGTATGTACTGTCGGAAACATTGTTGACAACAGAGGTGATGTATCTTTCGAGGGGGTGGTTGTTGGGAAGGGAGGGGGGATCATGGGGGGAAAGGGGGGCAGAATTGGGGGAGACTGGGATGTATGTCAGACGGATTAGCTTTGGAGGGGGGATTCTTGGCCCAAAAGTATGTCCACCTAAGTCTGCGGGCGAAAGTTTGTATGTCAAATAATAGCCGGAAATTGTTAGGGGTGGAGGCTGGGGAGAAGGTCGACCTACAAGCCCACCACGGTTGATTCATCTACCACACACCTAGACAAAATTCGGGATTTTGTCCTCTCCCGAGGACCCCCTGAAGGCCTATCCAATTCCACCATCTCCTCACTCATACCTGACAACCCCCGCACCCCCACTTTCTACCTCCTCCCGAAAATTCACAAACCTAACAACCCCGGGAGACCCATTGTGTCCAGCTACAATTCACCCACTGAACGCACATCAGCCTTTCTAGACTCTCACCTCCAACCCCTCGTCCAAGCCCTGCCCTCCTACCTCCGTGACACCAACCACTTCCTCAACATCATCCAAAACTTACCATCCCTACCACCCAACACCATCCTCACAACAGTTGATGTCACATCCCTTTACACAAATATTCCCCATGCCCATGGCCTCCGTGCCACGGAATCATTCCTTAACAGCCGACCCAAACCCCACAATCCCAGCACTCACTTCCTGATACAACTAGCCAACCTTGTACTTACCTGCAACAACTTCTGCTTCGGTGACCAACATTACCTGCAGATACGTGGCACAGCTATGGGTACCCGCATGGCCCCCTCTTATGCCAACCTGTTCATGGGCAGGCTGGAACAGGAATTCCTTGACTCCCAGCAACTGAAACCACTCCTCTGGCTAAGATTCATTGATGACATTTTTCTCCTCTGGACACATGGCGAACCCTCCCTCACAACATTCCTAAACCGACTAAATGAGTTCACCACCCTCAAATTCACCTGGTTCCACTCCAAAGACCAAGTGACCTTCCTCGATGTGGACATCCACATTGCGGGAGACCACTTGGAAACATCCATACATATCAAACCAACCAACCACCTCCAGTATCTCCACTACTCCAGCTCACACCCCTACCACACCAAAAAAGCCATCCCATTTTCCCTTGCCCTCAGAGGCCAGCGCCTCAACTCATCCCCCTCATCCCGCCAAAACTACAACCTACGCCTGCACCAAGCCCTAACCAACCGTGGCTACCCCTCCACCCTCATCAACAAACAAATCACTAGAGCTAACTCCCACAACCGCACCAAACAACCCAAAACCAACCCTCCAACTCTGGTCACCCAATACCACCCTCACATTACGAAAATCAGACATACCCTCCACTCCTTCCTCCCCATCCTGCACAGTGATCCCGAGACCAGAGACATCTTTCGGGAAAAACCTAGGATCCTCTTCCTTCGCCCCCCCCCCAACCTCCAAAACATCTTGGTCCGAAACACCCCCACCCCTTCCGCACCCCTTCCCCCAGCCCACAGGTGCAACAAACCCAGATGCAAGACCTGCCCCATACTCATCACCTCCCCCACCCTCCTGATCCCTACAGCGGCAGGCGAGTTCACCCTTCACCCTAAGGGCACCTGCCACTCATCCAATCTAATTTACACCCTCATCTGTCAAATCTGCGGCAACTTCTACCTAGGCGAAACCTCCACCCCCGTGAATCTAAGGATAAATAATCACCTTTCCTCCACCCAAAACTCCGATTTCACAGTTGCCATCCACACCAACAGCCATAACACCACCTTCAATAACTGCTTCCGTGTTGCCATCATCCACCTTTTACCCCCCCGCTCTGACACATCTTTCCGCAGGCGATGGGAAAGGGCCTATATAGCAGGCATGCACGCCACTATACCCCCCGGACTCAACCTAGCCAACCAGTAACTCTTTCCTCTCCTCCCCGAAACTACCCACCCACCTTACAGTAAACACTGGCTAAAGTATTTCGTGTTTCCTTTCAACTGTTTCTGGCAACACTGACCGTAGAGACGCTACGGTCAGTATCCTGTGCCTCTACTCACAGTGTCGTCGATTTTTTATCTACCTTCTTGAAAATGCGACTCAGATCGCGAAATATTGAATTATTTCTATTCGTGTGGTAAGTGTTTACTGTCTCCTTCATTATTTGTATTTATATATATATATATATATATATATATATATATATATATATATATATATATATGGGATAGAATGAGGAAGAGTGCCAGAAGCGCAGATAAACAAAAATGGTGAAGGAGACAGTAAACACTTACCATGATTGAAGAAAAGTTTGATATTTCGAGGTTGACCAATTGACTTTCCTAGATGTGGATATCCACATCGTGGGAGACCACTACAACCTACTTCTGCACCAAGCCCTAATCAATCGGAGCTACCCATCACCCTCATCAACAAACAAATAACCAGGGTCACGTCCCACGCCTGTGCCATACAACCCAAAACCAACCCTCCCGCTCTGATTATCCAATACCACCCTCACCTCCCGAAAATTAAATATACCATCCACGTCCTCCTTCCCATCCTCCACAGTGAACCCGACACCAGAGACATCTTTTGGGACAAACCTAGGGTCATCTTCCAACCCGACCCCCCCCCAACCTCAAGAACATCTTGGTCCATAATACACCCACCGCTCCCATCCCACCACCCCCCAGCCCACAAGTGCAAGAAACCCAGGTGCAAGACCTGCCCCATACTCATCACTTCCCCCACCCTCCAGATCCCGACCGCAGCTGGCGAATTCACCCTTCATCCAAAGGGCACCTGCCACTCCTCCAACCTCATATACACCCTCATCTGTCAAATCTGTGGTTACTTCTACCTTGGGGAAACCTCTACCCCCCTGAACCTCCGCATCAATAACCACAGAGCTTCCATTCAAAACTCAGACTTCACAGTCAACACCCAAACCAACAGCCACAACACCACCTTCAACAACTGTTTCCATGTAGCTATTATGCATCTATTACCCCAGCACACTGACACCTCCACCCGCAGATGATGGGAAAGGACCTACATATCAGGAATGCACGCCACCATACCCCCCCGGACTCAACCTAGCCACCCAATAAGTATTTCCCCATTCCCTCCCGAACCGCAAACAACCCACCCACCCATCCATCCCACAGTAAACACTGGTGAAATGATCTACTTGTTAAACCCGTATTCTATCACTTGTTTCTGGCACCACTGTACTGACGGATGCTTGCGTCAGTATTCTGTGCCTCTATGCTTTTGTTGACTTCCATACTTTTTACCTACATGTGACAATGAGGCTATAACCCCGAAATATGAAACTTTTCTTCAATTGTGGTGAGTGTTTACTGTCTCCTTCGCCATTTTCGTTTATCCACCCTTCTGGCACTCTTCTTCATTCTGTCTTTTATATATATACAGGGTGTTTCAGACACTATCTTTTTCTCGAGAACGGGAGATCGTATCAAGTTGAAACAAAAAATGCACCACTAAGTTTGGCCCAAAGAATCCATAGAAAGTATTTGCAACAGCCCGAAAGCCACCCTTTGTGGTTTTAGTGGGGGCACATCCCCCGTTCGTGCGATTTTCAAATGGAATGGTATGTTTGGAATGCAGATTCGGAAAGGCGGGGAAAAAAAATATCATTGTCATATGAAACATTTGTCTGTACCACCTACTGTTTTCCGTGTAGAAAATGGTTTTGCAAGAAAAGGAAGCTGAGCCAAATCGAGTATACCGAGCTCAACAATTAAGATAAGTGCAGCACCATAACAGTTTCGGAAAGTGCAGGACACAAGCTTTCCAACGATATGCCACATGATGACTGCGGGACTAAAAAAGGATGAAACTGCGTGACCCAAAAAAGGGGGTCTAAAGTTAGGGAAGAACTCAAAAATTTCAAATGGAAAGGGGGTTCGAGTAATACCTCATTTTAAAGGTCACAGAAAACGTGAAAAGGATGCGAATATGATTTTGTAATCCACTGACCGGTTTCAAAATGGCGACCAAAACAATTCTGACCCCTGAAGTTGGTGTTCCAAAGTGAGGAATTACGTACGTAAATAGCAAAACACAAACACTGGACAGAGTACATAAGATCCTGTACAGACAATTATGGTAATGGGTCCGCTCTTGAAACACCATACTACTGTAAGCTTTGTTTGAGCTGCAACTTTGACCGCCCTTCACACTTTCTCCAGGCTTAGGACTGGCAACAAATGGTTTACTGTCACGCACAATAAGGAATTCGTTGGCGTGTTTAACGGCTGCTTCGCCAACGAAAAAGGTCCTTTTCTCACAATTGATTGCCAAACCATTGTTTGACAAGAGAAATAGGCCTAACTGAAATGATGATAAGAAAAATGAAAGAGTAATCAGAAACCAATGAACAACGAAAACGAGAAGAATAGGTAAAGCACCCAGTGTGATGCACATTTACCAACTTACAGTAGATGTTCAAAATGTCTTCCCTTGGTCTCAATGCATTTCTGCACACGGACACTGAAATCATTCTGTGCTGCAATAACATCTGCCTCACTAATCTGCCTGCATGCATCAACTATGCGCTCGATCATGTCGTCCCTCATTGTATGGCGATTTTGGTAAACAATTTCTTTGAGTCGTCCCCAGAGGTAATAATCTAAACATGTTAAGTCTGGTGACCTAGGAGGCCAGGGGACAGGCCCACCTCTACCTACCCAGTGACCACGAAACATTGCATTCCCCTGATTCCTCGCTGCCAGCTCAAAATGTGCTGGGCAGCCATCTTGTTGTAGCCACATGTGTGTTCTGATGTGTAAGGGGATGTCTTCGAGAAGACTAGGCAATTGTTCTTGAAGAAATGTGCGGTACACAACACCCGTAAGCCTCGCTTGATAAAAATGATGTCCAATTATTCGTCCGCCGATGATTCCACACCACACATTCACAGACCATCTACGTTGATGATCAACCTTTTGCATCCACCGTGGGGTACCGGGTTTGATACACAGTGGAAGCACATAGTGGTTCGGATCCCACTTTAAACTGTAGGTCCAGTCCCGATTAGCCTTACTGTGCATAAAGTGGACTTAAAACACCAAATCAATCAATCAACTCCCTGGATATACGTATAAATATTTATACGCAAATAAGAAAATAACCACACCAAGAAAACTACAAGATGCGTCTGTATTTATGAGCAGCCACAACCTTGTTTAAATTCAAAGATTTTGCAGGTTCTTTCTCAAAGGACAGAATAGATAGAGCTCTCAACCTCTCATTACCACTTTGATTACGAAGGTAACACTTGACTTGCCGAAAGCAGCTGTTGATGAAGGTATGCACATTTCAATAACACAAAGCTTGTAAAGTTCATAAAAAGCAATTTTGAATATTTCAACCATTGCAAGCAGCTGCTGAAGGGTCTTTATTTTGAGTTCCTTTCTGCCTCATAGTGTGTTACAACTCTAAACTGTCAAAATCACAACATTAGGGAACGGCAAAAGATTGTAGCTTTTACAGCTTCAGAAAAGCGATACTAGCTTAATAAAGTAGGCATGAAATAAACAATACCACCCTTGAATACAAAGTATGTTAACACATTCGGGTCTGGCCTCATAATACAGCATTGTTACCTCTGGTCTGCGGTTTTTCGTTGTTTTTCAAAAAATCATAGAAAAAATATTTTTAATTTGTTTTTATTTATAACATTTTTCTTAAATCTACAAAACTTCCTCTTTTCAATGAACAAAAATTTGTTAAATTTTATTTTAATTTTCAGACGTTTTTTAATATTTTTTTCAGCAATGTTTTGTGAAGAAGAAAAAATTACAACATTGTAACAAATGTTAATGTAGAGATATTTTAAGTTCGTAATCTGGAAATTTCAATAATTAACTACATAAACTATCAATACATCTTTTGAATCTTGCATAAGAATACTTCTTATGTTCACATAACAAAAAATAATTACAAATTACAAGGAATTATCTTATGTATGAAAAAGTGGCTGCAGGACAGGACCAGACGATGTATCAGTTGGTTCTGCGTCATCTGTAAAAATTAAACAAACAAATAAATAAACTAAATAAATAAAATAAATTTTAATTTTACATACACCATACAAAATAATAAATGGAAAAACTAAAAATACATCAGTGCATGTAGGAGAATCAAGCAAGAGGCAAGATGAATAGACCCAAAAAAATTACCTCTTCTCACTTCATTCATAAAATACTAGAGTTTGCAACACTGTTTATATTGTGGACAATAATTATTACGAATATAACCTACCTTCCAAATCTTCAAATTCATCTGCATCATCAAAATCGTCGCTAACTTCACACTCTGAGGCAGAATCCTCTATGCAGTCTGGATCTAACGACGCCATTCTAAACAATGCACAGTACATCAACCCGACAACAAACAGTCACAGGTGCCAGATAAAAATAGCACATGAGTCACCTAGCGGTCGGAATTTCAACAGAGGAGCTTGAATGAACACGCGCATGAGACGAAGTACAAGCATAACCCGTCGTTCAATCGGCAAAACGATTGCATACCGCAGGATGGGCTATGCCCGTCGTTCGTTCACATTGACTTTAAGTGCACCGCAGGCTATGCCCGTCGTGAGACCCCAATGTGTTAATGATACCATTTTCTCTGCTATGATGAAATATTGTACTTTTTCTTGTTCAGTGACTGGAATTCCGAACTTTGGGCTAAAAATAGGGAGGATGAGAGACACTTAGGAAGTGCCACTCTCAAGGAACAAAAATTTTACACTACAAATTCACCTCCACGAGACAAATACATTGACATAAAAGCACAATGAATATAGTTGATCCTCTTTCACTGGGTATTTTGATTAGCGAAAATAACTGCTGAAGATTATAATTTTATTTCAGAATATATTATGCATAAATACTGAACAGAATTGGATCAATAGTTTTAGATTGCTTCAAAGATTGAGTCTCCTGGATGGAATCAAGTTTGGCCATTATGGTGGTACTGTAGAAATTGTTTCCTAACCTTAAAAATTATAATTAATTAACATGTAGAAGTGCGAGCAATAAAATTGCCCAAACCTGCTGATCTTTGCATCGTATTGCAATGACTACTTGATTGAATTTGTATCAATGTTCATTATATGCACAGAGGCTAATTGGGACAAGAGCTACAGCTTCTAGTGGAATTGAATTGTTTTTTGAGGCCCACTTGATGCACCGTTAGGTTAATTGGGACTGGACCTACAGTTTAAAGTGCTATCCGAACCACTGTGCAATGTGCCTCTACCAGGTATCGAACTTGGGACCTCTTGATTACAAGGAGACGATGTTGACATTATGCCATCGGAAAAGCCCTTCTATATAGTGGAATCCGAACCATTTAATGAAATGTTAACTGCACCGGGGATGTAAACGGGAACCCTTGATATCAAGGCAGCAGTTTTATCGCTACACTATAGGGACTGGGAGGCCAATTTTTAATCTTTCCAATGCTTAGCATTTAGGAATTAGGTAGTTGGTAGTTTGTGAACTCTTTGATTTTTTAACGTTGTTTTTCTCCCTCTCAAATATTTTCAGCGATAAGGATAGAAAGGTTTGTGTTGCTGCAGCCATAAACCTTCGGGCTCAACTATATGCTGGTGAGTTAGTTAGTTTAGGATAGATATAATGATGAAACCAATGAGAGAACATCGCTAACACTCATGCAATTGTCGGTACTCTGATGAGGAACTAACCAACAGAAAAACAGAAAGGAAACCTAACGATTCTTTATATTTTAACTTCGTCCTACTTACAAAAATTCATTTGTCACATCTGTTAGACCTATTCCGAAATATAGTGATACGATTTACAGAGGCTAATAATTGTACATATTTAGCTGTATATACCAACAACAATCAAGGAACAGCCACTGAATATGTCCACCTACCAGGCAGGCGGAAGATTTCGTAGCAATGTTTGGTGACTCATGAGTGGTCAATTACTTTAGCATCGAATGATCAGTGAACCCTTGATTTTAGAATGCATCGTAATAAAGCAATTGTGATCTAACCGAACTAGAAAATGTATATTTGAATATTGTACTTGCCCCAATGGAAGTTTTATAATGGAAAATGTAAATTTTAATTTTTAAGTCTTGAGTCGAAAATCTAGGGGGGCTACAAGGGGGGTGGGCTAGCCCCTCTGTAGTGCCGTCACTGGACATAGTACTCACAGCAAGATCTAAAAATTTCTTAATTAAAACATTTCAACATCTGAAACATCAATCCAAGCAAATTGGCCTTGTAATAAATGCACAAAGAACAAAATACCTAAGATGTGCGAGAGATAAAGGTGGAATGGAAGACCTGACCATAGATGATGATCATATAGAATGGACAAAATCCCTCAAATGCCTAGGATCAATAGTGAATAGATATCACACAATATAAGAAGAAATCAAAGAGAATTGTATCCAGAAACAAAGATTTTTATGCCAATTTTGAGCTATTCAAAAGTAAAGAAATATCAAAGAGTGCCAAACTGAGGCTTTATTATACCATAATAAGACCTATTGTTACATATGCATGTGAAACATGGACACTCAAAGACTCCTGCAAATAAAGATTATCAGTATTTGAAAGAAATGTAATAAGAAAAATCTATGGCCCAATTAGAGAATCTGAAATAATAATTCAAAATAACACCGTAATAAAATTTATCAAATCTCAAAGACTAAGATGGCTTGGACATGTTCATAGAATGCCACAGGAAAGGCAAGTTAAAGGGGTATACAGATGGAACCCAGTAGGAACAAGAGCAAAAGGCAGATGGAAAGATGATGTTATTAGGGATCTGAAAGATATGAAGATCAACAAATGGTGGAAGGGTATCCAGAACAGAAAAAATGGAGAGAGTTTGTTGAGAAGGCCAAAACTTTCAGTGTATGAAGTTGTAGGGCCTTATGAAGAAGAAGAAGAACTTAGGATCAGAGTTTTCATAATATAAAATATTTGCTCTTCTTCACCAGATCTTAGTCGCAAATTTTTCCAATTTTTTACACTCAAGTTCATTATATCGTTATCTCAGACGGTGCTGAGGAACAAACTTCTTCCTTCAAAGATTCCAACCTTGACTTCTTAGTCTATCAGCATCTTTATATTTGTTAATTTTGCAGACCAATCTTGTTCTGACTCTTAACTTAAAAATACCGTATTTACGCATGTATAATGCACGTGCGTGTATAATGCGCACCTTGGTTTTTGATGGGGAAAAGTGACAAAAAAATTTATCTCGTGTATAATGCGCAGTATATTCCAGGTTCAAGAAATGGTTTTCTTAGTTGTAGCTCGTAAAGCTGTTGCTATGCCAATCAAGATCTAGTGACATCATACCTATTGAATGAGTCGCCTGTTGCTATGTGGACCAAGAGGAGAATATCCTCTTGTGTAAACAGTAAGTCACCAACCCAAGCCACCTCCCCCCCTCTCCCTCCACTGTGTTTAACATCCCAAAGCTTTCACTCTTTAACCACCTTATTTATTCTGTAATAGTAGAAAGGGAGATCAAAATTACATTATGGATTTGCAGTGGTCAGGAAGTTATTTTCTGTTATTTCTTGCCCAACAAATACCGCTGATACACATCCCATCACATGGGAGGTGGATTCTCGAAGTCTGCCAGAACGGCACTTTTTTTCTTGTCTAGCAGAACATTATAGTTCAAAGTGAAAAATCGTGGAAAATGGCCTTGAAACTTTTATGCGTGGTTTTGCTCATTTTCTCTTGAGTTTTTTCTAAAAAAAAAACCTTCAAAATGTATACTTTTTTCATGACTGACGTAACATTTATAAGAGGCCCATTCAGGACTGTCAAACTAACAGTTAGCAAAACAAGATTTCTTTCATTAAGGCATTCCCATACTCCATATATTTATTTATTTATGCTAGTATTATCCTGCTGAAAAACAGCTGGCTGGCCTTAGTACAGCAGTACGTATACATGTAAATACAAAAAAGTCATAAATTTATAATACAAGATTGAATGATAAAAATGTGACTACAAAAGAGGTACTAAATACAATAAGAGGTACAATAAAATATGAATGATAAATACATTAAAATATACATGATAAGTCATTAAAATAGGCCTGGTGAATGATTAAAATACAATTGATCTTTAGGCTCGTTGGAAATCATTATAACTACCGACTATGAAATTTAAAAACTCATTATATTTATAATCTGTAGATGTTGTCAATAACGACCCTTTAGTACGTACTCGATACGGCGTAGCTCGTATAGATATTCTCGATAAAAGCGTAGGGACAGAGTAGTAACCTTCTAAAATTTTCTCAACGAATTTTATATCATTTCTGTTTCTTCTAACTGAAAGGTATTCAACTTTTAACTTGTTCAATAGGTTGTCATAACTATAAAATAATTTAAACAATTTAAATCTAAAATATAAATGGGAAAGGAATTTCTTTTGTATATTCTCAATGATGTCACATTTTCCAACACCACAGGAAAAATTCCATGTCACAGAACTGAATTCCAGAATGGGTCTGACAAAAGCCATGTACATAACTAAGAGAAGGTGGAGGTTGTTCAGACCTTGCCATTTGTTAATGATCCAACCTGTCGGTTTTCTACTTGTTGACACCATATGATTAAGATGCATCTTAAAGCTAAGTTTCCTGTCAAGAAAAACCCCAAGATCCTTAACATCTTCTACAAGACTAAGATTCACATTGTCTATGTTATAATTGTAGCAGAAGTGCTGTCTCTTGCGTGAGAAGGTCATTGCAACTGACTTAGACAAGTTGATAGAAAGTTGATTATTATCTAACCACTTCTTAATTGCATTCATGTCCGTTTGTAGTTTATAATGGTCATTTACATCATTAATCTCTGCATACAGCTTAAAGTCATCAGCATAAAAAAGACATTTCGAATACTTTACAACATCTTCTATATCATTTAGAAATAAAATAAACAAAAGGGGACCCAGGGGAGACCCCTGAGGTACACCTTTGTTGATAAAACCAGGTTTCGAAAGAGCATTTTGAAACCTGACTTTAAATAATCTGCACCTAAGATAATTACTAAACCACTTACAATAAATCGGTGTACAACCATAGTTGCTAAGTTTCGCAACCAATGCTTTATGGTTCACAGAATCAAAAGCCTTAGACAGATCTAGGTAAATAGCATCTAATTGATGTCTATTGCTAAAAGCCTGAGAGATGTCAGTTAAGAATACTGAATGATTGATATGTCATATTATTTGGCCAGTAATACATTTTAATTATTATTTTCTTTCTTCCAAAGCACCACAAAAATCAGAACGTTCCTTCATTTTTTGATAAGTTTATTTCAATTGCTTTCACATTAGTGTTGCCATCTTGAATGGAATACTGTTACCATATTCAGAAACTACAGAATTCAAGCTTTACAACGATATATAACATGATAGGGTTCCGTAAACATGCAAAAATGTTCCGTGCATAATACGCACCAAAGTTTTTGGGTGCAAAAATTTTGGAAAAAAGTGCGCATTATACATGAGTAAATACGGTATTCAGGATTCGTTGGCTGCTTCCCAAAGGGAGGGATTGTTTTCTTAAACATCGTAATTGGTTTATGATTGTTTTTGCACCTTATATTGTTTTGAAATTATCCCAGCACACTAAATACATACATTTGGTAGAGACACAACTTTCTTATTACATGAAGGACCTCACATTACATCTGCATGTAAGTAGGATTGTTAGTATCACAAGCACAGAAATCGCCACATGAATTTAGGTCGAAATTCTCAAAGGCGGATTTCTTGTATCTGTGACAATGGAACAGATGATTTGTTTCCTGTCAATAGCAATAATCACGATTCCTGTATACTACTCTTTTGTTCTGGCTACCAATGACTTCAACTTGATAACTTGTTTTAAAGTATTTTTAGTAAGAGAAATCAAGTGTTAGTGGACACAACATTCTTGACATGTACCATCTTGCCTCTAAACTCAAATATCCATCTTGCTTCTTTTTCTAGTAACAAATTTCTAGAGCTAAGCAAGTATAGAAATATGTGTTGTGAATAGACTGTAAACAATGTACATAAGTACCATTGTTAATGACTGTAAAGCCTTTTGGCATTTCTTTTTCAGTTTCCGACAAAGTTAAAACCTTTTACTTGCAACAATATGTCCAACAATTTGGTCAATGTCAAAAATATTAACTTCCCATCGAGAAAAATTGTCTTTACAAACAAGGGACGAAGTGGGCGTATCTCAGTTTGTGCTGAAAAATTTTCGTCACAAAAAGACATAACTCAATATACAACAGTTTGGAACAATAACTTTTTCACTAAATGTTGAGATAGGACACTTTGACTAATCTAAAAAACTGAATATCTCGAAAACGGATGATAGATCAGGGACGTTGATTTGCAGATTGTGGGGACCACCACAGTATTCACTACATGTAGGTGAAATATCTCAAATTTAGCTTTTTTTGAGATTCAACACTTTGTGACAGGGTTGACGATATGATAGGCTTATTTTTCTTTGTAGAACTGACTGCGATGTCACACAACTATCTTGATATGTTTGGAATTGTACTTTGTGCCATAAATTGGAGGTCAAAGTATCATCTTTTGGCATGGTGGTGCTCCTCCGCACAGGGGAAACATTCATGAATTTCTTAATGTGCCATTTCCAGAGTGCTGGATAGGAAGGGGCGAATATAAGGCATGGCCACCATTATCACTAGACCGCATCCCTTTAGACATTTACTTCTGCTGCTACATCCAGCAAAATAGTGTTCATGACAACGATTTTGAGCATTTGGGAGCGGAATCAGAAAAGTTGTTCAATCTCTCATACCTGATGTTCTTAGTTATGTATATGTGACAAGAACTGGAGTATTTATCGGATTTGTTTAGGGCAACAAACAGAAGCCACATCGAATTGAAAAAGAAAGACTTTATGTGTTAGTCTTTCGTTATACATGTATTTTAAAATGTTTACTGTTTGTAGTTCTTTCAGTAAATAGTTTTGAAACCCCACCAGACTTTAGGTGCACACAATATTAAGTATATATTTGGTCTAGGAATTAATTCGTGCGGTTGTTACGCACACATTGAAGCAGTCATTCAAACACAAAATACATAAATACCTTAAGAAAAATATTGTCCATCGCGAGCCACCACTTTCGCCCATCTGACAGGCAAGTTACGGATTCCGTGGCGAAAGAAGTCCTCATCCTTTGAAGCAATCCAGTTAGAGACCCATTTTTCGATATCTTCTGAAGAAGTGAACCGCTGTCCAATCAAATCGTTATTCATGCAATCGAACAAGTAGTGGTCCGAAGGAGCAACGTCTGGTGAATACGGCGGGTGGGGTAAAACTTCCCATCCGACATTTTCTAAGTAGGTTTTGACCGGTTTTGCGACATGTGGGCGAGCGTTATCATGTTGAAAAATAAGTTTATCATGTCAGTTCTCCCATTCTGGTCGTTTCCTGGCCAGAGCTTGCTTCAAACGCATTAATTGTCGTCGATAACGTTCTCCATTAATAGTTTCACCCGGTTCCAGCAGCTCATAGTACACCACACCTTTCATATCCCACCATATGCACAGCATAACCTTTGCACAGTGAATATCTCGTTTCGGTTGTGATGGACCTGGTTCACCTGGCTTCACCCAGGCCTTTTTTCGTTTCGGGTTCTCGTAATGGATCCACTTCTCATCGCCAGTAACAATGCGATGCAAAAACCCCTTTCTTTTCTGTCTTTGAAGCAGCAATTCGCAAATGGTTTTTCGTCTTTCAATTCATGTGGAACCCAATGTGACATCTTTTGAATCATTCCCATGGCTTTGAGGCGTTTGGAAACTGTTGTTTGATCAACGCCTAATGCTTCTGCAAGTTCTTCCTGCGTTTGACACGAATCCTGATCGAGCAATGCTCTCAATTCTTCGTCTTCAAATTTTTTTAGCTGTTCAGGTTGCTCTTGGTCTTCCAGGCCGAAATCACCACTTCTAAACCGTGCAAACCACTTCTGACATGTTCGCTCAGCTAGCGCATGGTCACCATACACTTCCACCAAAATACGATGACTTTCGGTAGCACTTTTCTGCATGTTAAAGTAATGAAGCAGAACACCCTGCAAAAACACTTTATCTGGCATGAACTGCGCCATGTTCAGTTGACTACAAAATGCTGTTGTTGACGCATCAATCAACTGCCCTATACTACGAACGATGCGCGCTGACAGGAGTTTTCAATGCATGTGTGGCTACACGGAACTTTGGGACGATACGCTCGTTACGCCATCTCTTGTCCAGGCGCACAAATTAATTCCTAGACCAAATACATAATATTTGTACTTTATGCTCTGTGTGAGTGTCCTTCAATAATGAAAGGTAACAACAGTTATAAAAATACCTGTAAGGAGAAAATATGAATTGTGCAACTGCACCACAGTATACTTGTGAAATGAGTGTGTGTGTTGAGTGTACACTGACAGATGCTTCTGCTGTGCAGGTGCCCTGCATCTTGCATGGTCTAAAGAGGAGAAAAATAAGAAAATTCAAACAATTTTTTTGTTGATTATTCCAATAATTCTACACTCACTGTTATATCAAGAAGAGAAAAATCCTTAGGTGCTGCCATTCAATTATCAGCCCTAAGTGAGTGAGGGAAACACAAAGTGATGCAGTCAGCTGCTTGACATGTATCCTGACCCTGCGTTGCCAAAATGTGCAGCATTATTCAACACACCATTTTCATATTTATTCAGTGCACAGTGTGTATCATCATGATTCATGAAGGGAAGAACTTTACACAACAAAAGTGCCTCCCTGCTGGTGCATTGGTAGCATCGTTGCCTTGTAATCAAGTGGTCCCAGGTTCGATACCCGGTGGAGGCACATAGTGATTCGGATCCCACTTTAAACTGTAGGTCCAGTCTCGATTAGCCTTACTGTGCATAAAGTGGACTAAAAACACAAACTCAATCAATCAACTTACACAGCAAAAGCAGAGGCATAATATCGAACGCTGTTGAATTTGTTGACAAGGGAGCAAGGGAGGGAAGTTATGTACATGGCAACAAGGGGTCATTCAGGTACAGACAGAGGTGAATATTTTCATCTGTGGTGACTGCGAGAGGACTCTCCACTTTGCAACGTGGGAACCATCTTTCTCTCTTGGCATTATTCTACTTATACTTTTGCTGCTGGTTTAATCGTGAAATTTTCTGACAAAATGGTTTCCCGTTCTGTGTATTTTTTTTCTGAGTTTGCGTAGTAATATTTTTAAGTAGCTACCGCTTCAGCACAATTCATCTGAGTATCATGGTTCATACGTCTTTCTCTTCAGAATAGAACAGGCTTTCAAATGTGTTCCGCTACAATCCACCCTTACCGGGTTGCATCTGGCAGGAGAAACCCAAAGAAACAACTAAATAGGCTCGTTAGTCCTGGGTTCCCATCCCGTTCCTCACCAGAGCGCTCGGAACCAAAGAATCAATCACAGGCAAGAACATTCTGAATTAATGTTGCAGGGTGATTGCTGAAAACTCGCTAAAATGGGCTTTATACATTTATTTACATTTCAACAAAACAAGGCTCGGATTCTTCCAATAATTCTCTAATTTACATTATTTACATTCCTCTAACTTGAGCCCCACGGCAGAACTGCCAAGTGGAAGCTAAGCATTGGCAGAACTGCCTCGGGATGCTTTTTCTCAAGGAGGCCACTGGAGCCCGAAGATCGCTCTCCCTTCTGCTATCCAGTTCATAAACACACTCCCCCTGTCCTCTGTCAGAGGCCATATTTATACTTCCTCCCGCATCGCATGGGGGAGGGCTGAAAGTTCAAACCTTATTGGCTCTTTTAAACTACATAGAACCATGGAAGAAACCCAAGCATACAAAATCATACACAATCACAAAAAAGAAACAAAGAAACAAATACTGTTTGTAACAGTATTATACTCCCCTCGCCGAAAAAAAAGGGCTTACCCTTTGAGTCCAATGTCCTGGTGAGGTTTGCCTGAAAATAAAATTAAACACTAACACCGTCCACTTCACTTCACTTCACTGACTTTACACTTTCCGGAATAAGTCTCTCCGAATGTTCCTCACTGCATCCGGGGATCTCTGGAACCGGTGACATTCTAATTCATCATCATGAAGTCCCTTTCCACTTGTGGGCTGGGGTGTAAGGGGTACCTTCCACGTAGGCGCCCAAAAGTCAACCTCACTTCCACGTAGTGCACCCTGGACTAAAGACTAACGAGGCTCTGACGACTGGCCCCATGGCCAGTATAATTTTGTTTGTGTTGTCCTGTTTTTTGTCCTTATTTGTGCTGAGTGTTCTATGCAGCCTCGGCTTTTAACAACTGTCAGAACATTTTAATCTTTTATTATTTTAATTAAGCAACGTTAGAGTTGTTACGTGTAACGGTAAGGTGGCTGGACCCCGTATAATGTGACGGGTGCAAAATAGCCTTAGTGCTGACGCACCCAAAAATTTTAAAATCAAATCAAATCAAATCCACTTGTGGGCTGTTTAACATCCATGGCAAGGACGTCCTCTTCCAGGCTGCTTCCTTCTTTTGAGGTTCTGGGATCAAACCTCTTCCCATCCACTTCTAGGGTAGGAGTAATATCCAGCACGTGAATTCGCGGCACTTCTCTGCTTAATTACTACAGAAAGTGCAAACACTCGCGAGTAAATATATGCCTCCGAATAAAAAGAAACTTTTTACTAATATAGATTTCTATTAGAACTGTCCCTTTAAAGAAACTATTTTCTAAGGGATGCGGCAAAGGAGATAAGACTGGTTTGTTATGGTCTACCCAGCTGTTTCCCCCGAAACTCCATGTGGTGTCTCTGGGTCAGCTGACCGTTCTTCCCAGTGCCTTTCGTTTCCACCAGAAACCATACGTCACGCTTCGGGCATCTTTTCACCTGGTTGTTCACTGCTAATGCGATCGAATCCAAGTTTTCTGACCACTTGCTGTGCTCCGTGCAAAACTTGGCTATCGCTCTCTTTACTGTCATAATTGCTGCTTCTGGGAGATCTGCTTGTGGGTGGTATGGAGTAATGTACACGGGTTTGCAGTTGATAGTCTTGAGTACTTGACGAAACAGGCAGCTACTAAACACACTTCGATTATCACTGGTAAATATCGATGGGAAGCCGTAAAGGTGACAATATTTCAATAAAGTGTTGGAAATTGTCCTAGCTGTCACTGTAGTCAAAGGTGCCAAGAATATGTGTCTCGTGAAAGAATCTTCAATGAGAAATACGTAGCGATAACGCCCCCTAGAGCTGGTCAGAAATGGTCCAAACAAATCTCCGTACAATTTCACTCCTGGGCGTGGCTGATTCCGACTTCTCATGAATCCCATCTTTTTAGAAGAATCTGGATGAGGCATGATCTGAAGTAATCTCTAACATCAGAGTAAACATTTTTCCACGTAAACTGTTCCAAAATCTTGAACAGAGTCTGAGCTGCCCCTAGATGTGCGGCGTGAACTTTGTCATGGGATATTTGCAGCACTTCCGGTTTCAACAAATCCGGTGTCCAAATCTTTTGCTGCTGTCCAATCACGGGAAACATCCCCTTCCCTTCCTCTATTTTTCTGTAGAGAATCCTATCTTCATCCAGGTAAGAAGTGCTCAGATAAAAATCGAAAACTTTCTTGTTCAATTTCTCATCCAATTGAACTTCCTTTCCCTTAAGGCACGCAATTAACAAAGACAAATATGGGTCCTTCTGTTGCTCTCTTTCCCATAATCGCTTATCTTCCAAGTTGATATTGCTAATTGTTATTTCGTTTACTTCCAACTTATTTGCATTAGGTTCTATTGCTGATTGAGTGCAATCGTTGATTTCGCCCCGAGGCTGGGGTGTCATATCTCCAAGGAGTTCAACAGAAGCGGTGTCAGGGTTGTCTCTCAAAAGACGTTTAAAGAAAACAGAGCAATAAAAGTCTTTATCTTCGTTGTCCTGTCCATCAGCATCCGAATTAGATAGTGCCATTACATCTTCCTTAATGTCAACTAAGGTTACTTTCTCTCGTTCCGTTCACTGCGCAGCCGAAGAGCAGGACTCGAACCAGAGTCCTCTCTTACCAGGTAAGTAGGCTTGTTTCTTTTCCTTTTTTCCTGGAACTTACTGAATTTCTCATTCACATCTTTCTCGAATTCGTGGTGATACTTATATCCACCATCCAGGCATTCAAAACTGAGATAACCTTCATCCTTCAGGTCGCTAATCGGAATATGATCTGCTTTTCCTTTCCTCGGCGGTAACCTTTTCTTTCTCTTGACTTTTTCGGCTCTGGGTGTTTGCAACACTTCTTTGTCGTGGTTCTCTTCTACGTGAATGACAGTGGACGACAGGAGGTTACTAGTTTTCTTTTCTTTCTTCCCAATTGTGTCAAAAGGAATAATATCATCCCTTTCATTCAGAAAAGCCCAACCGTTCAACGTGGGTGCAATTAAAATCTTCGACCTGGCCATAAAACTTCTACCGGCGATCAGGTCATTCTGAGTATTCTCCAAAACAAAGAATTTCTCTCGGACCCGTTGACCATAGAAAGTAACATTGAAAAAGATGTATCCCACAGTTGTTGTTTTCCCTTCAGCTAACTGTATATTCAACTTATGACGTAATTTCGCCCCCTTTTCTTCCAATTTCCGAAATAAGGACAGCTCATGCAGGATATATTAGCGCCGGTATCCATATACATATGGATCTGAATGCCATTTATTTCTCCAAAAATGAGAGGTTCCTGAATTTTACTATTTGACATCTTTACTTTTGTCGAATTACAGGCGCGTCTCACTGTTGCGCCCTGTCCATGACGTTCTTTTGACACTGAAACATTATCTTTCCTTGCAGCTCGGCGAAAACTTGCCAGATGTGCAGTTGATTGACAAACGTAACACTTGCGTTCTTTGCCAGACATTCCTGGGTGGTCAGTCGCTTTTGTCTCCCTCGAAACAGCAGGGGGTTCCTTCCCTAACCTAGAATATTTCCCAGGGTCGAGCACACATAGCAGATCATCGCCCGCAGCGGTACTCGCCCCTCTAACGACCACCAGTCCCTCGGACTGAGGAGGTGTGGTGCCTCTCAAGGCAAAGTTAATGATTTCCTGTTCTGTCTCATACTGACGAAACGTAGCATTTTCCATCATCTCTCCCTGTAACTTCAAAGCATACGCGTGAAGATCTTTCATGCTGTTAAAATTCTGACATCTTAATCTCTCACGATACACAGGGTTACATTTACGCCGAATAAAATTAACCTTCTCTTCGACTGTAGTGGTGGATTTTGCCCTCTCGAACCATCTATCTATCTTGCGAATATAGACTGCCAATGACTCGCTCTTTAGCTGAAAGCGAGAATCCAAGAATCGCTCTAATTCTCGTTCGTGATCCAACCCATGAAAATTCTTGAGCAACAAATCCCTGAATTGCACATATCCTTCAAACGGGCTTGCAAAATTAAAAAAATTCCTTCGCTTCTCCTTTTAACGCTAACGGAAGGTGATACAGCAATAATACAGTTCATCCAAAAAGCTATAAACTTCCATCCCTTTTGTTTCCCCATTAAAAGTCGGTAACTGTACTCTAATGTCGTCTGGAAGAATCTTCGGCCTGTTTGTTACTCTTGCATTGTTTTCTGAACCCATTGTTTGCGTCGAACTCGTTTCCCCTATAGCGGACGACAACGTAGACTTAGCCCTTGTCAGCATTTCGACCCTTTTTCAGCAACCGTTATTCAGTTTCCCTTTCTTTGCCTGTGTCCTTTCACACAAAAAATCCAAGGACGAGACCCAAATAATTCTCTGTTCCGCTACACTCCACCCTTACCGGGCCGCTTCTGGCAGGAAAAACCCAAAGAAACAACTAAATAGGCTCGTTAGTCCTGGGTTCCCATCCCGTTCCTCACCAGAGCGCTCGAACCAAAGAATCAATCACAGGCAAGAACTTTCTGAATTAATGTTGCAGGGTGATTGCTGAAAACTCGCTAAAATGGGCTTTATACATTTATTTACAATTCAACAAAACAAGGCTCGGATTCTTCCTATAATTCTCTAATTTACATTATTTACATTCCTCTAACTTGAGCCCCACGGCAGAACTGCCAAGCGGAAGCTAAGCATTGGCGGAACTGCCTCGGGATGCTCTTTCTCATGAGAGGCCACTGGAGACCGAAGATCACTCTCCATTTTGCTATCCACTTCATAAACACACTCCCCCTGTCCTCTGTCCGAGGCCATATTTATACTTCCTCCCTCGTCGCATGGGGGAGGGCTGAAAGTTCAAACCTTATTGGCTCTTTTAAACTACACAGAACCATGGAGAAACCCAAGCATACAAAATCATACACAATCACAAAAAAGAAACAAAAAAACAAATACTGTTTGTAACAAATGGTATGAGGAAAGGGAAATCGGGGATAATTCGGGAAATTTCCCTCCGAAAAATCCCTTTTGGTAAATTTGGGGCCCTCTGGACCAGCTCTGGATATAGGTACCCAATTATAATCTACCTTGAAAAATACTATGGTCTATACGTAATACGTCTGCCAAGTTTCATTGCAATATCTTTAATAGGAATGAGGGAAAATAAATATTTCGCAATCCTGTTTGACAATACTATTAGAAACTCACAAACTCAAAAACCAAAAATAAATCACCAACAGTTCAAATAACGTAACACCAAGAAAAATGTACATAAAGCAATTGGCTAACCGTGGCACACAAACGAACTCACATTTGCACTTTGTCAGCATAATGCAAAATTAGTTTACTTTCCTCTGAACTACTACTTCTTCTTCTTTGTCAGCACTGAAAATCGTGACTAAATAAAAGCTTATTGTTTCTTCAATAGCAAAACATTATTTCACCAACAAAAAACGTATTATTCCCTTCAACACAGGTTGCTTCAGTCAGAGATTTTCGCAACACAGAATAAGCTATAGTGACCTCAGGCGTAATATTACGCCAAACACAGGGAAGAGGTTAAAAAGTAACTTTTTAATGAATGGTGCATAATGAACCAAATCAACTCATATTGACTTGGACATAGATTAAAAGTTAGTCGGAGATACATATACTAAAATCATAGTAAAACTTCACTAGTCATGGTTAAGAAACTACCCACCTACACGTACACTTGGGCGCACCACCGAAATAGGCATTCTGATAAGGCATTTAAGGTTAAAAATGTTCTGCCACAAAAAATAGTTAAGAGTTAACGGAATGTCATTTTATTAAAAGTCCATTCTGTGCTTTTCTCTATATCCATCTGCTTTTTGGAACTTTATTGTATTCTGTTACAGCTCCAGAGATTCTAAGCATGGAGCCTTACAGTCACGCAGTGGATTGGTGGTCGTTGGGAGTTATTGCATACTGCTTGCTGTGCGGAATGGTGAGTACTGATATTTATTTTATTTATTTTTTATTATTTTTTTGTTTTTTGTCCCTTTGTATCAGTTTACAACTGAGAGACACAAATGACTACGTACAAATCATTTTATGTTGGGTTGCAGTCTATGGCAAGGTGGTACTGTTTGTGAAAATCATTTACAACCATTTACTACTTCTAATGGTGACTCCAGGATTCAGCCAGGGAAACCGAGGTAATTTACTTATAAATGTGGTGCTTCACCTGGTCTTTTTGTGACTCCATTGCTGTTGTAAGTTGTACCAAAATCCTATTATCTACCTATGACTGACTGATCAGGTAAACAAATGGGTTAATTGCTAACACATAAATGTACCATACTTATGTAAGGAAAACACAAAAAATGAAAAGAATACAGATAATGAATGACAGCACAAACTTCCAGTTTCTGTTTCTTCTGGGCAGAAATAGTAACAGAGGCAGTAAATTAACAAAACAACAAATTAAAGAACGAAGTTAAGAAGGAATTTTATTTTTATAAGGTTGATTGTTTTTTTTCTAATTCAATCGAAGTCCTGTCCTTTAACCTGCTCTTGGACCTTTTTTGGTTTTGTTGCCAATTTTTCCCAGAGTTTAAAAATATTTTTAAAAAATATGAATACATCAAAACTTGTTTATCCAAATTTGATTGAACCTCACCCATTTTGAATAATTGGGAATATGTATTCATTAAACATGTACTGTTCATTAAAAATTACAGTGAGTGACATGATAATCAATAAATTGTGATATGGCACTGCATTGTATGTCATAAAACAACTGTTACCACCAGGGATGTAGCTATGTCGATCAGTTTTTGGGGGAGGGCAAATATAAGATTTTTTTTATCAAACCATTATATATATCGCATGTGTGTGTATACACACAACTGTGGGGTGGACGTCCTTGAGACGAACACTCCTGGATGTTGAAAACAAATAAGAAAGGAAGTTTTTCTTTAATTTATTCGATATGAGCTAACAAGGAGCACGTCAATGTGCGTGCTTGCTTTACTTGAGAGTTATACTGATGCCAGCACAATGTGTGTTTGTGTGTTGTGTGCACATGAGGGGAGGGGGCAGACGAACACACACACGTTGATCGAAATGTAAGACATGAATGTCAAAACTCTTGACCCCCCAGCTGACCTCGTGGCGGAGTGGTTAGCACAGCATGCTACGATGCCAGGGGTCCCGGGTTCAAACCGTGGCCAGCTGGACATATCTTGTATGTAGGAAAGGGGTAATACGTTTACTACTGCCCCGCTTCTGTCATGATCAGTCTGTAAAAAAATCCCCAGGGTGGAGAAGAAGAATTCTGTATCAAGTTCCCACTGCCCAAATTATGAGGTGGTAGCATTGTCTCCTTGTAATCAAGGGGTCCCGGGTTCGATACCCGGTGGAAGCACAAGTGGTTCAAATCCCACTTTAAACGGTAGGTCCAGTCTCGATTAGCCTTACTGTGCATAAAGTGGACTTAAAACACCAACTCAACCAACCAAGCAACCGAATTATGAGGAAATTCAGGAGGGGGAGAGAGAGAAAGTGAGAGTGAGTGAGTGAGTGAGAGGAAAGGATATATGATACGAATATATTTTTTCTACCCAAGGCGAAATACCTTTGTCACTTACAAACCTGTAAAATAATCTTTCCCCTCAATTTGCAGGATAAAGCCATACATTTGGGGTTAATTATTATGCTAATAAATAAGAATATATTAAATATGGCTGTTCCCTGCAAAATATTTGTCCCACACATGTCGCTAGCCAGCTACTCTTTTCTTTCTTGAATAGACTTATGAAATTAGCAGGTTTTAACCTCGCAGAGATTACAGTTCCATTGATATGGCTAATTATTATGGTGTATATTGCATTGACACACAACACTATCATTTGCCTTTCATCAGACTTTTATGGGCCGGTTGTATAAACATCACTAACTGGAGATAAGATTTGACCTACGATCTGGGAATGAACTAAGTTCAAGCTTTTGTCATGTTGTATAAAGCTAACTGTCGATTTGTCGATCTTAGATCAAATCCTGATCTTGGGTCAAAGAAATACGTTTGGCAACGTGGCAAATCCAGACATGTCGCTAGTGTGCCTGTGATGTCCAATTGTCCAACACTGAACAGGAAACATTTTAAAGTCTGTTTCGGAAAATGCATGTATTTAATATTTGAATAAAGAATAAATCTGAGGTGCTGGATGTAGTAAATATTCGAACATGTTGCATATTTGGTAAAATCATGTAAATTAGATACTAAACGGCCATTTATTGCTTGTGCGAGTTCCACGTGGATGAAAATGTCTTTGACAATGAAAGCAACTATCGGTTCTCGGTTGCAAAGGGGAGAATATATGCATGCATAAATAGAATTTTTTTTAAAAAAATCTGTATTTCTTTTTAATGCAAAAAAGAGATATAACAACTTTGTTATACTCAGATTTGGAGCTATTGTTCATGTGAGGAGTTGTTTATTATATTTATTTTGTGATTACACGATAACGTGTTACAGGTGGACCATTAGTTCCTGTAGAGTAAGTACTATACGGAATTTTCCTTGCACTTAATTGAATAACCTACGTTGTGAAATGTAAAATGTGTTTACGTTTTCCCGAATGGAAAGAAATATTGAAACAACAATGGCGTTTGTACTCTCGGATGTAAATTATGCCCAAAACAAATAATATTTGAAATAAAATAAGATATGTGTTATTTATATATCAGGAGGAGAGAAAGCTTTACCAATTAAAATGCAAAAAATGCTCGGTTCATAAAGCAGTAGATATATACACTACAACCAAAATTCCATTCTGCGGACAAAATTGAATTGCAATGACACTTTCTGGATGCAGTATAGCGAAATCCCTCTTCATCCCAACGCAAGTTTTACAATGATATCAACGAAAACGTAAGGGGGTCCTATTTTCTGTTTGTATCAACACTTGATTGTTCTCAAGTTACCTTTCTGTGATCGTGAAATTAAACAATGTTACAATATGCTGTTGCAGTCATTTAAATCAAATTTCAAGAAAAAAATACATGGTATTTCAAATTGGAGGGAAATATAAATGGAAGAAATATTTATCATTGTTCAACTCAGTGTGCATGCTTCTTCTTTATTATTATAGAAACAGGATTTAATGAATTGATTCTCCCGTCTTGCCGCATATTTTACAAGCAAATATTCGTTAGTACAGCCATGTTACAACAGCTGAACTACAGTCAATGTCTGCTGATTGGAGAAAAATCGCTGGTCAACTTTGACCGCAGATCGCAGGGACTTAATCTCAGTTCAGCTTTTATACAACACAAAATCAGAGTTCAGCGTGACTGCAGATCAATTTTACTAGCTAATCGAGGCTTTATACAATCAGGTATAGATGTCTTCTCCTATCTATCTCTCCAGAAATATATTTGTTTGTGTATTAGCATTTCTGTCATTTTATGTCCCTTCTTACTGCCATTCTTGGCTAATCGCAATTACGATGTACTATGAGTGGATAAAATTGGTGAAAAGGAACTCCCATGTTCACTCGAACCCGGAACCTTCAAATGCGAGATCGTGAAGTGACCACTGAGGCAGCAAAAATATATTTGTTTCTAATTTTGGTGTATTACTTCAATTTTCTAGCTTTTATGTCAGTTGCGATGATGAGAAAGAATGATATAGTAGGACAATGATATATATATATATATCCATCTCTGACCAGGGTTCGAACTGGGAACTCTGAATTTGTAGCACATTATGTTGACCAATACGCTACGAAGGTTGGCTTAAGTCCTCAAATGTTGCTTTTGTGTCTTGATTCGACTCCAGTGCCCCTATACATATTAGTTTTAATTCTGTGTTTATAACAAGGTCATACACATCAACCAATGTTTTCGAATTGGAACCAAGTCATGGAACAGATTACGTGCACCGCACAAACATACCTTTTCCATTATCGTATACAAATCCTGCCACCCACCCACCCACATAAAAACACGTAGATTAAAGTTCCATGTTGCTTTCATAAAACCAAACTCCATTTCGTAGTATGCTGACATTACAGGGAAATGATCCTGTATTAAACTGAATGTGAGTCTCGATTAATAGGCCTACATAATGTAGATTTCTGATTTTTTTTTAGAGTCTGTGTTATATTTCATCAATTGTTAACGTTATGTATGATTTTTTTTTTATTCAGAGTGACTTTTCTGCGACTTATGGCTAATCGCATCGAACAGGATGGGTGATAATCAGATGAACTTGATGACTCACAAAGAACATCCATGCCCAGGCTGTGAATTGAACCCGGGAACTTCGGTGGCAAGATCGAAAGTCGAGCATTTAATGCATCTGCTATCAGGGGAGCGCATCGTATCGACTAATCTAAAAATTCCTCCCCTTCTTGTTGCTTGCATCGATCATGAAGATTCAAGGTTTTGTTTCCATCGTATTCAAGCGATAAGCAGGTGGCAGGTGCAGGTGGAAGGGAGGCCTCGGAAGTGTTTTCTTAATAGCCAGAACTGCATTGCGTAGCATGGCATTATCATATTAGATTCAGCAGTACCACAATTCTCTGTGGCAGTACTATTTGAGTCGGTTGTACATACATTCATTCATACATACATACATACATACATACATATATAAAGTCTTGTTGGAACCGAAGATTATTCCCTCGTAGTCCCAAGAATGTCACTTTACATGGTTTAGTAGAAATGATTGCTAGAATTGGCTCAGTTTTACAGGAATATCTAAGATTGATCAATGACTATTATTTGGGGAATCTACATTCAGAATGAACTCGTTAACTTAATGGTGCTGAGAATAAGAAAAGAAATAGTCTTAATAAATCCTTGTATATTCTTTGTTATGTTTGGGCAACCAAGAACAAATGTCATTAGTAGATTTTTAAATTTGTTCAAAGAAAATTGAGAAATAGAAGGAATTCTTTGGAGCTTGTGCATTGACTAGAAAACTTCTTTCCAATAGTCTCTTGTTGGTCTTGGATAGACTTAGGTACAAAGCAGCATCAGGATCAGGAGTTTGATAAGAGTGCAAACATGAAAAGGAAAGTGTACGTAATGGAGACCAAGCTAGGTTACTCAAATGTATAGTTTGTACTAGAATCGAACCCAGCACCCTTTAACAAGTAACCATGTTAGTCACTATACTCTATCAGTCAGTCCAAAGTCTCTTTTGGCATCACAGTCGTGTGTGCAAAGCTGAATATTTGATGGCACATATATAACAAAGCTCTCATGCGTTCAAATGGCTAATGCTCTCATCGATGGTGTGAGAGGTCCCAGGTTTGAATCCTGGTGGGAGCTCCAAAATTGCTGACCCGTCATCGAGAGGAGGCCTACCTGATGGTGTAGTGGTAGCCTTGTCATCTTGTAATTAACGGTTCCCGGGTTCGATACCCGGTGGAGGCACATAGTGGTTCAGATCCCACATTAAACTGTATGTCCAGTCCCGATTAGCCTTACTGTGCATAAAGTGGACGTAAAACACTAACTCAATGAAACCATCATTGTGAGTAGTGATTTATCTACACCCCCCAAAATTTCCTCAACACTCTCCTAAAATGTTTTTACAAAGGACCAATTTGTGGTCATTTTTGCTCTAAATTTACCCTTACATCCTTCCTAAATATGAGATCACACCCCGCAGATGGAAAATTCTGTATAAACCTCTGATCGTGAGGACAGTTGGGGAGCTACTTGAAAGCAATATAGTAGTGAATCCCACTTTGAATTTTTTTCCTGTAGTTTACGGTTATTACAAGCATAAGAAAACAGTTTTTCGTTGTGACGTTTCAGGAGAACACACGCTCCCTTCATCAGACATTTATTTTCATTTTGACTAAAGATACAGTTATGTATCTTCACATGTGTTACATAACTGTATCTTTAGTCAAAATGAAAATAAATGTCTGATGAAGGGAGCGTGTGTTCTCCTGAAACGTCACAACGAAAAACTGTTTTCTTACGCTTGTAATAACTGTAAACTACAGGAAAATAATTCTACAATGCAAGCAATGTGTACATTGCTGATGGAAATCGATGGTCCTGACCACACATAAAAAAAAGAGAAAAAAGGGGGAGGCAGGCCTTGGCCCTCACTTGCACCATGGTATTTAATTTCAATTATACTGACTAATTTTAGTTTTTAAGAGGAGCCGAAGATGACTTTTTATGCACTGTATGATGGTGCTCCCTTTCAGCTCACTCTTACAGTTTGCTTCAAAGGATTCCTCTCCCAGTGCGTGAGCTGGAGGGACATGTGGGTCCAGGACCCCTTTCCTTTTGGTGTCCACTGTGTCTCGTTACTATTCCTGTCTCCTAATGTATGCATGTAAACAGCAATAGTCTACATGTACACATAGACAGTGTAATCTGTGACAAAAATACACGGTAGCAAACATGAGTTTTACATCAGGCAATGTGTGTACTTTTCTTTTGTGTTTGTTATTTAACATCACATTTCTACCGCATTTGGCTAATCGTGATGAAGAGGATGATAGATGATTATACATGAAATTGATTAGAGGGCAGTCACGATGATCACCCATGCCCAGTGTGGGGCTTGAACGTGGCAACTTCAGTGGTGAGATCGAAAGTTGAACATATGCTTTGACACCGAGCTATCAAGATGGTAGAAAATACACTTCTTTTGTTTCATAATTGTTTTATGTTTTTATCTGATTTTATCTTTTCTCAACAGTTGACACTTGAAAGTAATTTCATTTATTACGTGTAGACGTATTGTCAATATGATAATGGTATAAGATTGATTACTTTTGCAACCTCAAAGAATTTAATTGTGAAAAGTAGCACTTTTAAACATAAAGATATCCATAAATATACCTGGTCTTCTCCAGATGGTAAAACTCATAATCAGATAGATCATATTCTCATTGATAAGAGAAGGCATACTAGTATAATTGACGTTCGTACACATAGAGGTGCTGACTGTGCCAGTGACCATTATTTAGTAATTGCTAAATTAAGAGAAAGACTCTCGGTGATAAATCATAAACAACAAAATCTAAAAGTTCTAAAATTTGATACAGGAAAGTTTACTGATGAAAGAATTAAGAAAGATTACCAAATTAAACTGTCAAATAGATTTGATGTTTTGCAGGATTTAAATGATGATGAAAATATAAATGAAACAGACGTAAATAAGAATTGGGAGCACATACGTAATGCAATAGAATCAGCAGCTAAAGAAAGTATAGGATACCATAAACCGAGAAAAAGTAAGCCATGGTTTGATAATGAATGTCATAATCTAATAGAAATAAGAAATCAGGCTAGACTTAGGTGGTTAAATAACTCTGATGATACAAATCTAAACAATTATAATAGAATAAAGCGAGAAGTTAACCGCACGTTTAGAAGTAAAAAAAGAGATTACTTGAAAACCAAAATTAATGAAATTGAAACAAACAGCAAAAATAAAAATATCAGAGATTTATATAAAGGTGTAAATGAGTTTAGAAAGGGGTGGCAACCTAAAGTAAACTTGATAAAAGATAAAGACGGTGATTTTCTAGCTGACCCAAGCGATATTCTAAATAGATGGAAGAACTACTTTAATGACCTTTTAAATGTTCATGTAGGAAATAAATCAGAAGTAAATGAAGTCCACACAGCAGAACCTTTAGTTCCAGAACCTAACTTGACTGAAGTTAAAGATGCTATTAAAAGGCTAAAGAATAACAAAGCACCTGGCATTGATTTAATACCAGCTGAGTTAATTAAATATGGTGGAAATTCATTAATATGTCAAATTCATAAATTAATTTGTTTTATATGGAATAAAGAAGAAATCCCTCAACAGTGGAAAGAATTCATAATTGTGTCTGTGTTTAAGAAAGGTGATAAAATGAACTGCAATAATTACCGTGGAATTTCTCTACTCTCAACAACATACAAAATATTGTCTAACATTCTTTTAACAAGACTAACCCCATATGCTAATGAAATTATAGGTGATTATCAATGTGGATTTAAACGTAACAGATCAACTACAGATCAAATTTTTCACATCAGACAGACACTTGAAAAAAAGTGGGAATATAATCAAAATGTCCCATCAGCTATTCATTGATTTCAAAAAAGCATATGATTCTGTCAAAAGAGATAAATTATATAATATATTAGTAGAGTTTGGAATACCTAAGAAGCTTGTTAGTATGATAAAAATATGCACCAGTGAAACAGAAAGTAAAATTCGTGTGGGTATTAATATGTCTGACAAATTTACAATTCATGATGGGTTAAAACAAGGAGATGCATTATCTCCATTGCTCTTTAATTTTGCCTTAGAATATGCTGTAAGGAAGGTAAAAGAAACTAAAGAAGGACTAAAATTAAATGGTGTGACTCAGTTGTTAGCATATGCAGATGATGTAGACTTACTGGGGGATAATGTGAATACAATTAAGAATAATGCTAAAATATTTTTCAAAACTGCTAAAGAGATAGGTTTGGAAGTTAACAAGGAGAAAACTAAATATATGCTTACAGGCCGAAACCAAGTGTTAGGTAATAATCAAAATCTAATTATTGATAACAACTCATTTGAACCAGTTTCCAAATTCAAGTACTTAGGAGTAATATTAACAAATGAAAATTATATTAAAGAGGAAATAAAAAGTAGGCTTAATTCAGGAAATGCATGTTACTTCTCTCTCCATAAACTTTTGTCTTCTCGTTTAATATCTAAGAAACTAAAAGTTAAAATATACAAAACAGTAATTTTGCCTGTAGTATTATATGGGTGTGAAACTTGGTCCCTTACATTGAAAGAGGAACATAAATTGAGAGTATTTGAAAATAAGATCCTTAGGAAAATCTTTGGACCTAAAAGGGATGAGGAGACAGGTGAGTGGAGAAGGTTACATAATTTAGAACTACATAATTTGTATTCATGTCCAGATATTATTAGAATAATTAAATCAAGAAGACTTAGGTGGGCAGGCCATGTGGCACGAATGGGAGAGGAAAGAGGAGTTTACAGGATTCTTGTTGGGAAACCTGATGGTAAGAGACCTGTAGGAAGGCCAAGACGAAGATGGAGGGACAACGTTGAGATGGACCTAAGGGAAATCGGTAGGGATGGAAAAGAGTATATAGAACTTGCTCAAGATAGGGAAAGATGGAAGGCCTGTGTTGCTGCAGCCATGAACCTTCGGGTTTAAGAAGGCTAGGGAAGTTAGTTAGTTAGTTACGTGTAGACGTAGACTTATAGTATGTGACACATCACTGGCTGTAAGCCAATGTAATCTATATACGAGGTTTGGCTAGAAAAAAACCGGATTGATGTTGCTATTGGCAAACAACGAATGCGCGAAGGTTGAGCAATGCATGATTCTATACTACCATACCCTGCCTACAGAATGACTAATTGCCCTAGGTGCAGGCCTCTCAGTTTCGCTGTGGCACTTGGACAAAGCGGAACGTGCGTCTGTGGTCCGTCGGAGAAATGCTGAGTATTAAAATGGAACAGCGTGTCAATATGAATTTCCTTTACAAACTGGGGAAATCCGCAACAGAAGCGTACGACATGTTAAAATCGGGGATGAGTGTTTATCACGCACACAAGTGTTTGAGTGGTTTAAACGGTTTAAAGAAGGACAGGAAATGATCCAAGACAACCCACGTTCAGGACGACCATGCACGTCGAAAACGGAAACAAACATTCAAAAAGTGAGTGATGTGATTCGAAAAAATCGTCGATTGACCATTAGAGCAGTTGCTGAAATCACAGGAATAGACAAAGAAAGTGTTCGACAAATTTTACACGAGAATTTGAACATGAGTAAAGTGTGTTCAAAACTCGTGCCAAGTAACCTGACATTGGAACAGAAGGAAGCTCGAGTGAACATTTGTACGGACACTTTGAAGAACATTGAAACAGACCCTACATTCTTAGAGAGAGTGATAACGTGTGATGAATCGTGGTTTTTCACGTACGACCCTGCCACAAAGCGCCAATCAATGCATTGGAAGACCCCGAGTTCGCCACGTCACAAGAAAGCTCGCATGAGCAAGTCCAAATTCAAAGCCATGATGATTGTCTTTTTCGACATTCGAGGCATTGTGTACGTTCATTGGGTACCCGAGGGTCAAACTGTAAACCAACATCATTACATTAATGTGCTGAAAACCCTTCGTGAGCGAGTAAGAAGACGATGACCTGATTTGTGGCAACGGAAGTCATGGATTCTGCACCAAGACAATGCTCCTGTCCATACGGCCCTGTCAGTGAAGACATTTTTGGCTAAATATGGCATCCCAGTGTTAGAACATCCGCCGTATTCGCCGGACCTTGCTCCCTGTGACTTCTTTTTATTCCCCAGAGTGAAGTCCGCCCTAAAAGGAACCAGATTTGAGACAGTAGAAGCTGTGCAAAGAAAAGCGACGGATGTAATGAACATGATCTCCGAAAATGACTGGCAACACTGCTTCCAGCAATGGAAAATTCGTATGGAGCGGTGTACAGATCGTGCAGGGGAGTACTTTGAAGGAGATGAAGTTCCTGTTGTACAAAATGCCGAATAAAATATTTCATAGCATCAGTCCGGTTTTTTTCTAGCCAAACCTCGTACATGTGAATTATGTGCAGACATACTTATAGTCTGCATCACATCACTGGTTATAAGTCAATGTAATGAACATGTAAATTACATGCAGACATAGACTTAGAGGTATGTGACACAATACTGTTCGTAAGCCAATGTAATTTATGTGTGAATTAAATGTAAGCGTAGATTACTAGTATGTGACACCTCATTGGCTGTAAGCCAGTGTAATCTACGCTTCAATGTATCGATCTAGACTTAAGGCCGAATCACACAGAACTGGATTTCCAGTAGGAATGCCCTAGGTTGGTGCTGGACTGTCTACCTAGCTGGAAATGCTGGCTGCTAGAATCGTTTTGACGACTAGACCATGTTCTAATTGCAACTAGCTTCTCTGTTAGATTCTGTGGTAAGAACCAATCAGAGGGAAGCTTGGTCATGTGAAGACAATCTGTGAGTTTGGCAAGGAAAATAGTTTTTTGTCTGGGGTTTCCAAGTGTTTTTTTTTCACTGCTCGATGAAAGAAAAAGTAACAGAGATGAGGTGCATTCGTGTTCATTAATATGGAGGAATTTATCCAGAGATGAGATTTGTTACGTGACAGATGTGATTAGCCGAATGGATGGATAATGGAAATCTTTATTATTACCAATGTATTAAATATTTGACATATTTAATTGAGCAAAATATTTTTTTTATGAATGAATTCTGCGAATCTCATGCATGAATATACATACCCGAGTTGTAGCTGTTAGGTTTTTAAATTAACAACAAGCACAAAATCTATAAATTGTTGTAATAAGTAAAAGACGAAAATAAATGTACGAGTTTCATGTATTACACTATATCTCATAGTAATAGAACCTTTTAAAATAGTAACAGAGATAATGAAATGTCCTTCTTCTTATCAAAGATTTTTATCGTTACAATAAAATTGCGAATGTTACAAAGAATGACAGTCACAGAGTTCATTAAAAAGCTGGTTGAGTTCACCTTGATTGCCTTATTTTCTTTTGAGTCCGTAGTTTCTAGCCCATGCTTTTCTTTTAATTATGTTAATTTTAATTTTTAATAATAAGAGCAGTAGCTATCTTCCTAAAGTCACTCGTCCATCTTTTTAGGTTGACTGCTCTTCGCAATGCATTGTGGGAACAAAAGCATTCCGACAAGTACGGTAGAGTATCGTGTGAGGAGAAAACTATCATGCGAGCAAGTAACAAATAACTATAGTCCAAGTCCAACTGGAGAGTCCAGCAGGAAATCTAGCCTCGTGTGATTCAGACACCACAGTCGGCGGCACATCAGTGGTCCTACGATTAGGCCTATCCGTCTCATGAATCGTGCATGGAGAGATTGAAATGCAACCAGGGATGATGGGAAAATATGCGAGTCGTACTGCATCTGAAGGGAACAATTTTGATCCCGCGCTTACAAAAATAATGATCACCTTCCGTTCTCCAGATAACATCTAGGCATAAGCTACATCCAGTTTCTTCTTTCTCTTTTTTCTTCGGTGCTAAAAAGAAAATAAAAAACATCTCCAGAATATCGGGTTTCCTGCCAGGCAGGACTTCCGTGTTCCCTTTCTCATGGAGAGTGCAATTAGAACAAGAAGTAACGGATTCTTCACCGATCGTCGGGTAACTTCTTGTTTTGGATCGATTACAGGGGCTTAACGGAGATTTACGGGTTGTTGAAGGCGTTAAGCTGCTGCGGTATGCTGCGTGGGTAGTAATCAAAACCTACGAAAGTTCACCGGTCATATTTTCTTGAGCGATCTAGCTACAATGAGAATAGTTTGCTGTGTATACCAAGCGCATTGACTAAAAGTCATAGTCGGCGAATGCAAGGGTGTCGCCAAAATTTACACATAAAACTGAACCGTAATAATAATAATTAAATAGCAATTACTATTATGTTAAACTAATAATAACTACTATTATTCCTATTTTCAAATATAATTATTATTATTATATTTTTTGCTAGATGAATAATTATCCAGCCAATTGTTTTTCTTTATTTTTTTACATTTCATAAGTTAATATACTGAAATGAACAGTTATTCTATTTTGTTATTTAACTTTTAAATATCTCGTTCAAGAATAATCTTTGAATGTTAGTCGAAAATTTTAACCATAAACATTATGTTGTGTGATCTCTAAAAATATTTGATTTATAGGAGAAAGGGAGAAGATGGAGGCAATGAATTTTGAACACTCATGGAATTAATTATTATTTTGAAGAAATTGAAGAATATGAAAACTTGTTGTTAGGACGTTATTCCTGCATTTTATGCTAAATTTTTCAACTTTTTATTTTGGTTATTCTGTTAGAATTTTACGTCCGTCAACGACTACAAAAATATTTTTTGCCTTTTCCTAATTATAATTGATTAAGATCAATTTCCAGGGAGGGGTTCGACTGATAGTACCAGTTCGCCCCCTCCCGCTCGTGACGTCTACGGGTGAGCGACGGAATTTACGTTTTAGGCGCTTGCCGTGAAATTAAAGAGTAATACGTATTAACGGACTTACTTTGCTTACCTTCATAAATTTGGAACAGTGGGAAAGCAGGTACTACAAGAAATTGGTCTGATGCTTGTGTAAATAGTGAAATATACGAGGTACTTCCAAAAAGTAAGTTGCGATTAGCTATAAAATAAAACAAGAATATCAGTAGTAATTGACATTTAATGCATTACTTACAACGACTCATAACCTACTTTTCCAAATATTCACCACTAGCCCGTCTAGTTGGCTGCACTTTTTGACACTGTGCAGTGCAGGTATATCCAGTGTCAGAGTGGTGGAAGGAAATTACGTGCAACCAACCAGACGGAAAGCGGTGTTCAAGTTCAGAAGATTCAACAAATGCCTGTCTGCTGCTTTAAACGGCCATTTGATTAGTTAGCACGCACCACGTGACCATACACCACGCTTGCACCGCTCCGGATGGTAGTGCAGACACCAAATACACTACTTCACTCCAAATCAACGAACTAGACGACTCGGTGTTGCACCGAGTTCAAGCATTTGTTGTAGCGTGACAGAGATCCACCGGCAATTGTGTGAAGTGTACGATAGGAGCGACAGTATCGCCAGACGATGGTGCAGACAATTCTCGGAAAGTCGATCCCATGTGCACGACTCCGTACAGCTGAGCGCAGAGAAATGTGCATTCGTTACCGGAAATTCATCCTTTTCTTGTGATGATTGGCATGACATGGCGCGGAAATCGCAACAGCCCTGAACATCAGTGTATCAAGCTTAACGATTGTTTTTGCCCCGTTTCACCAACTACTTTACGTGATTTCATGGACGTTGAGGCTGGCTGAAGATCTTAGAAGAAAAAAACAGTTGAAGCGGCTGGGGCATGTCTTCTTTGGAGCTTATTTTCCTGTTTGGAGGTTTTTTCTTTGTTTTTTACATTGTCCGTTTCCTTTCTCTCTTTAGTTCTCATTCTCTCCTGCTTTGTTTGTGTGTTTCGCCGCCTTTTTTTTCTTTCCGTGTGTTTCTGCTTGTGCCTACTTTCCACCCTATCGGTCCGTTTATGTTTTTCTCCATGTCTTTGATTGTTGCTATTTCTCTGTCTCACCTCACTGTCTTTCCCTCTCTATCTCCTCCTCCAATCTTTATACATGTGAGCGTGTCCATGTTCTCTCTCTTTGGATTTCTTTGCTTCTCTCTGTGTGTGCCTGTTTTGTCTGCTCATATCGGTCTTTTTCTTTCTCTCTTTCTGATTTCTATCTCAATCTTTCTCCTCTCTGTACGTTACCGTCTATCCTCCTCTTTGTGTTTGTTCTCTCTTTTTCTCTGTCTCTTGTATGTCTGTTTCTTTCTCACTATATCTTTTCCTGTGAGTTGCTGTGTGCTTTTCCCCTGTCTCTCTGTTTATTTGCCTCTTTCTGTTCGTACATCTGCATTCTCATTGACTCTTTTTCTTGCTCAGTACGTCTGTCCTTTCTATATCTCTGTAATTATGTTTATCCGGCTTGCTTCCCTTTGTTTTGCTTGTTTCACCTTTTTGCCCTGTGTGTTCGGGTATGCGTTTCTGTTTGTCTGTGTCTCTTCTTTTACTCTGCGTCTGTCTCCCCGTTTTTCTATTTGTCTCTGTTTCTTCCGAACTTTACCTTTCCCCTCTCTTTATTTGTTTATATTTGTATAGGGGGTGTGGGGCGTTACCCCCACACCCCCTATACGCCTTCATGGCGTGGTGCTATGCACAGGGGAACACTTTACCTTTTTTATTTGTTTCTGTTTGTCTCTTATTCGGCCGCTGTTTCTTTTAGATCTCATTGTGTCTAACTCTCTTTCCTTTCCGTTTCCAATCTCCTTTGGGGTGTAAGAAGCGACCTTCTGGTAAGGCACCCAGAAGTCAACCTCACTTCCACGTAATACACCCCGGTTGCAGACCAACGAGGTCCTGGCGTCTTGTCCTACGGCCAATATAATCCTCCGTAGGGTTGTTTTTGTCCTGTGCGCTGAATGCCCCTTTACAGCCTCAGCTTTTAGTAAGTAAGGGTATTTTTAGTGCTCACAGACAGTATAGCTTCAGCTCGTATTAAGCAATGAATTGGATAAGGAAGTTTTTAACAGATTTTATTTTCTTGTTATAGGTGTGTCCTCCATTTTGTTTTAGTTAAGGGGCATATCCCGTATTGTGTGACGGGCAAATATGACCTATGTGTTGAAGTGCCCGTAACATCAAATTCAATCGATTTCTGCGTGTTTCTCTTCGTCCGTCTCCTCCCTCCCCTCTTTGCTTCTGCGTGTGTGTTTGTATATGACCTGTAATAAGCGGGATGTAACGTTCCACCCGGAGGAATGCATTGCAATTGCATTTCCGCCTCCGTCCACAGGCTCTGCAAAGAATACGTAGAGATGCCTCTTTTTGAACCCCCGTTGTGCGACGCGGGACTCCATCGTGAAGCGTGCCTGGCAGCGAGCAACGATTCTTCATCGGACGAAGCGCTGCATCATCAATTACTTGCTGGCATTAGGAGCTTCGTATTTGCGGACTTTGTTAGCACAACCAACCTGCTGGAGGCTGGAGATGCCGACAAAAGACCCCGGTCAGCGACCCGTTCGTTTACAATCCTTCTTTCACGAGCCGTGTTTATCGCCTGCGAAGGCAAACAGAACGGCTCTTGTTCTCGCTCCTGCTTCTTTTATCTCAGGGTCTTCTCGCTCTTACTTTGCAAGTGAGCGATGCGACAATGGTCTTCTACCTTCTGTTGGGAGTAAAGCGTCGACTTTGTGCATTTCTGTTATGTTCTGCTTCTACTCTACTTTTTTCGTCTCAACCCTTCTCTTCTAATTTCTACTTTATCTTCTGATCTCGTTTGGACTTCACTTGTATTCTTCCTTTGTTATTTTCAATTTGTCCCCCCCTCTCTTTACTCCTCTATTGCCGACCTCCGTGGCCGAATGGTAAGCACAGCACGCTACGAGGCCATGGGTCCAGTGATGTGCGTCTACGCGTAAACAACGATACTCTACATTCTACACGTAGACTATTTTATACACTTAGATGACGTAATCTATGTAAACAACATGGCGAAAGGTGATAACTTAGCAAAGGGCGCCGTGGAAGTAACACAAAATTATACTGCGTATCAGTTGCTGACGTGTAAAGAGAACTTTTCATACTCTTTCTTCCAAATTCGAATAATTTCTCACCTAGGAAGAAACCTAATATAAGAAATATTCAAGTGTTTTATGGAGAAAAAATCACTCTTGCCTCACGACTGCCATCTGTTGTTGTTTTTTGCATACTATTTATCTTCTTCGTTCTTCCATAGTTGATGATAGAAGAGAAGAGAAATTTTGTTGTAAATAGGATTCTTTTAATTTCGTTAGAATGAAAATGTCACTTTCCTTTCACGAAACCCTTGAAAATGCAGTTTAGATTGTCTACGTAGTCTATGTAAACTACAACCCAATGTAATCTACGCGTAGATTACGTGTAGACAACGCATGAAGACGTAAACTTATAGTCTACGGCACATCACTGCATGGGTCCCGGGTTCGAATTCCGGCCTTGCATGGGTGTTCTTGATGCGTGACCCTTCATCAATTTCATCATATCATCACTCATCCTCATCTTCGCGATTAACCAAAAGTGGCACCTCTGTCTTTACATATCTTCATCCCTCTCTGTCGTTCTTGAATTTCCCCCTTCACGTTTCATCTCTTCTTTTCGGATTTTGTCTTCTCAACTTTTCCTACTACTTTACCCATCTCTACCCCTTGTCTCCTGCTTTTTGCTTTTCCCTTTACATCTGTATTATTCTCTTCTATCTTCACTTCTTATCTGTCATTTTGCTTTTCTATCGCCCCTATTTCTCTCTTGCCCCTCGTCCAATAGCTTTTATCTTTTCCTCTGTCTATCTCTACTTATCTTCTAGCCTCTGTTTTCTTGGTGAACAGTCAGTTGATCATCAATTAACGTTCCTTCTTTGACATCAAAACTTGGACTTAACGCTTCTCACAGTCTCGCACATTATCATATGCCTTTCATAGAGGCTTGCATCACCTGTCTCCCGTTAGCCTCATCTCTGACCACACAACACTTCAACAGAGAAATCAGTGATGAGGACCACTCGTGATATCCATGAATCCAGTTCTTAGCCCGGGGCCCTTCCTCTAATGCCCATCAGTATTCGTCCGGGCACTCGAAGCCAACAGCCGTAATGAGCTCGGATTTCGTGGAAAGCTGATCCGAGGAGCAGGTCCAGGTAGCCTTTACATAACTCCACCGTGCGGCGGTTTTCAATGAACATGGCCGCCGACAGCTTTCCTTATAAGGGCCGGAACATCTCGCTTACACGTTGTAATTCTCCTGCCTAGGACATTTCTTTCGGATGCTCCTGCGCTCGACACTTTCGCTCCAATCACGTGTCTCCGCCTGCTGAGGCTGTGGGAGCCAGTTAACCGGGATGTATTAATTTGCTCCAGTGGCCTTTCACGATACTGACAAATTTCGCGTCGTTGTTCGAAAGACACTGATGCAATGTGGCTAAATTTTTTTCAAAGTCGTTGGAAGCTTTCATATCAGCATTGCAACAAGACATTTCTCAACGTGACTAGGTTCTTTTCAAAATTGTTGTAACTTCTAAATTTCAACACGTGTAATAATGTAAGTTATCTCCAGAGTTATTGACACTTCTAAATTTCAACAGAAAGCTTACCACGTTCTCTCTAAACTTGTGGAAACCACATCTAAATTTCAACGAAGATTTCTTCATATGTCAAGGTTCTCCATAAGAATTGTTGAAACGTCCTCTAAATCTCAAAATATTTCTTCATACAACCAAGTTCTCTTCAGAATTATTTCGACAAAGAAAGATTTCTTCATGTGACAAAGTTCCCTTAAGAATTGTTGAAACCTTCTATAAATTTCAATAAATATATCCTTACATGACTAAATTCTCTTCAGAATTCATGAAACGTCGTCTAAGTTTCAATAATGATTTCTTCAAATAAGAAAGTTCTCTTAAGAATTTTTGTAATCATCTCTAAATTTCGACAAGGATTTCTTAATACGATCGAGTTCTCTTCAGAATTATTGAAACGTTCTCTAAATTTCAACAAAGATTCCTTCACACAACAAGGTTCCCTTAAGAATGGTTGTTTTCTTCAGAATGATTGAAACCATATCGAGATTTCAGCAGTTCTTCAAACGACTAAGAAAAGAAAGTCCATGTGGTTGTTGCTGATACTATTTGAACAATACCAGTTCGGTTGTGCTTTAGAACGTAAGAGAAGACTTGTTGCCCAATTTGACATGCTGCGAACCATAGGAGGGAGGGGGGGGGTGTACATAGAGAGAGCACAGATATTGGGGGAAAAGAAGAGGATATATGGAACCATTTCTGTTGTATGTTAGACGCGAGCACTAGCTGTGATGGTCATGATGCACAATGATAGAAGCTGCCATCGTTAGGTAGCTAGTAACTGAGTTCCAGTTACTCATTTCAACTTAAGCCCCTATCACACAGAACTGGATTTCTAGTTGGAATGCCCTAGTTGGCGCTGAACTAACTTTCTAGGTAGTAATCATGGCCGCCTGGATGACTGCTTGACTCGTTTGGAGGAATATGACATGTTCTAATTGCTACTAGCTTTCCTCGACTGGATTCTGTGGAACAGCCAATCAGAGCAAAGTTTCGCCATGTGAAGATAACCTGGGAGTGTGCAAAGGAGCGCTTTTGTCTGTGGTTTCCGAGTGTTACTCCAGCAATGTATAACGTATACAGCATAAAAGGCGCGTTGAGTTACACTATCTATGCTGAGTGCACGGTGTTTACATTTGAAACAACTAAAATAATCTTCCATACGTGTACAGTAAACGTTGTAAAGTATGTATTTAAGCAGCGCCTTTGTTTTGTACCTAATAACGTTTTATACGAAACGTTATTCCTCTCGGTTGAATAGTTATCGGCTTTTTAAAATGTGAAGTGATACATTGTATACATCTCACGCGGCCGCCATTACAACTTTCCTCGTATGGGAACAAAAGTCTATCGACAAGTACGCTAAAACTAGCAAATTGGTAGCCAGTCCATCGCCAACTAGGGCATACCTACTGGAAATCCAGTTCCGTGTGATGCGGGGTTAAGTTACTTTTGTCACATAACAGGTAATAAAATGAATAGTTAACATTGCACATTTCACACACGCACGTTACGTAACGTTTGTGGCGCAACTTTTTCGAGTATGAAGTATTACTTTGAATTGTCGTACCAATACAGTTGCATATTTAAACATATATTCGTTGTTGTAGGTTTCCATGACCTGGTTACGCTACTCATTCGTAGCTCCCCAATTTCCTCACGATGGTGGGTGGTCCCATACATAGGCCGAAATCTCAGGAGAAGAATTGTTATGCTTCTCCCAGGAGACGCAACCTGCTCGCGTCCCGTACCTGGAGCCCAAAGCATGACGCCTTAGGCCGCACGGCTACGGTGCTGGACATATGATGTATTTTAATTTAATGGAAATTAGTGTTATGTGGAGCTGCAGTAGTCCAGCTCGTAGGGCGTCTGACTGCCATATCGGATACCCGGGTTTGATTCCCGGAATCAGGTAGAAATTTTTCCGACAATGTCCGTGCAGTCTCTAATCAATGCGTATCGGGGACGCGGTGTAGAAGCGTGGTGCTGATCACATCACAAGAATAACCGAGATTGATATCGTGTAGAGTCCTACCCCCACGTTGATGGTTCTGTCTTTTTAGTATTGTGGTCATCGGTAATGAAAAGAAGAGACCGCTTTCTACCAGTTATATTTTACCTAGAACGTAGTAACTGTAAAAGTACCTTGCAGTTTTTAAAGTAAGAGTATCAGCAACAGTTGTTTGCCAGCACTCCAACTGTAAATCGGTTACTTTTCCAAGCAATCACTGAATCAGAAGTCAGCCTATACTTTTGCTTTTCAATTCGCACCGCTTCGCGCGACCGTTCTCCCCCTTCCAAGGCACTTTACGCCGTCGCCTTCGCATGCTAATGCGGTGGCATGAGAAGTACCTTACCTTGATGTTCTTTTGTTACTGCCGAACCCGTTTGGAGATGGCTACGGGCAGTCCTCGTATGGAGGGCGTTAACCCGCCCCGGAGTTCCATCTCATCGTGGTCAGGATTTATTGCTCGTTCTACGCCGCGGACCTGTTCCCTCGTTTTTTCTCTCTCTCTCCAAACGTTGAAGATTGTTCTCAGCAGTAGTAGAAAGGAAAGCCGCGTGGACGGCAACAGTTCCCAGCCTCCGAAACCGGCCCTGGATGTGACCGAAGAGGATGTAACTGTGCTAATGACGCTTGATTTATTCTTCTGAACCGCTATTCTCGGTCTCGTCTTTTTCTCGGCTCGGCCTCGACGAGAAAGTCATGAAAAGGGCTCGGAAGTTGATGACCCAAAGAATTCCAAAAATGATCGATAGAATGACCTAACAATTATGAAAAAATAACCTTTTTTTTTTTTTAAACATGGCCTCAAAATCATTTTTACTTGAAATGAAAACTTGATTTTTCATAAATTACATGTGAATAGCTGAATAACTCGATAAAGTAGCTGTTTGGTGGTTTAAACTACTGAAGCAAAGTGGAAAATCAATTAAATTCTAATGTGATCTTTTTTATTTTTATTTGAAGATTACAAGAATTAAACGCGTGGTTTGGTCTCCCGATGGCGTAGTGGTAGCGTCGTCGGCTTGTAATCAAGGAGTCCCGGGTTTAATTCCCAGTGGAGGCACATAGTTGTTCGGATTCCACTTTAAAGTGTAGGTTTACTGTGCATTAAGTGGACTAAAAACACCAATCAATCACCGCATGTAAGTAATTCACGTCGTTTTCAGAGTGGTCAGCATCTGTAAATATAGATTTATTTCGCGTGCATCAAATTATAATTTTGTCGTGATCAAAACCACAGCAAGGGAACCTTAAGTTCGCATTGTCCATATTTTCTATTAATGGCGCACTTGATAGGAAATTTAAATGTGTAATTATGCTAGCAAATGCACGAAACAACGGGGGAGGAGCAAAATGCAAGCTAAAAGATGATAAGAAATGCAATAAAGGCGACAAAAAAGTACTGAAAAATGACCTTATAGTCAAAAAAAGATCAGAAAATGCAAAATGAAAACAGTGTTTTCTGGTTCTAACTTCAGGGAAATGAACTACCGTCAGGTTTAGCATTGTCATCAAGGTCCATCAGTTTTTCATCAATTTCCTAGCCGTAATTATAAACACAAACTTTGTTTCAAGTCACCTTTATGCTCGGATAGGTTAATCTGCTGTTTGTAGTGGGTTCTGAATCACTGTGTAATGTGATTCCACCAGGAATCAAACCTGGGAGCTCTTGAATTCGAGGCGGCAGCGTTAGATACTACGCTGTCGGGTACGCACAACAATTCTGAAGTGAACTTAGGTCATACTGAGAAATTCTTTTTTGGGATTTAGACGAGGATTCAAGAAATTTAAGAACTTAATCACAGTGAGAAATATTTTGTTGAGGTTTAGACCAGATTTCAACAAATCTAGAGAAAACTTAGGCTGATATAACTTTTGTTGGGATTTAGATGAGATTTCAACAAATTAGAGTGTTGTATACTTGATTGAGTGGTTTAGTTTATTTTACTTCGCTTTTCTGCCACTTTTGGATAATCGCGAAGATGCCGATGAATGGTGATTACATGAATGAAGGGATAATTACAAACGTAGAGGGACGACACAGCACGTGCCCTACAGAAGATTATACTGGCTGTGAGCACGGCCGCCGGAATTTGACGAAATTGGGCCTGATGCTGCATACCGTCGATTTTCTTCTATACAACTAACTTTCAAGGTGAAAATTTTACTACCTGTGTCTGGGCGTTCGAAATTGGGGCTCCAAATTTCATTCTAAGATTTATTTTCAGGTTAATACAGCAGAAGAAAACTGTTCAGCTTTCGGAAAATTCTCGTCCGTTTTTATCTGGGCCTATTTCAGGAATGGGCCTAATGCTGCAGCATCAATAGCACCCACCTTAATCCGGCCCTGGCTGTGAGTCCAGACGCCAGTGCCTCGCTAGGCTGCAAAATGCAGTCCAGGTTGTACAACGTGGGAGGGTGACATTTGTCTTAAGGAAGGGTCGCCCCCTTATACCCCGATTGTATATTAGAAATTTGTCAACTTGGACGAGAATATTTTCAGATTTGACTCGACTTTATTTAAACTTAAAATACAATTTTGACAACGTTTTCCAAGTGTGACTCAGTTATTTTATACAGGGTAAGTCAAAATGATGGACCCGATTTCAGACATTTATTCTGTGAAATATAATAAACAAATGTTATTGTGAGACATGTGCTAAGAAAGGTAAACTGTCAAAGTTTTTTTCAAACAAATCACAAGTGTTCTATGTGAGCACCTCGCGTAACACGGCATACATCAAGCTGATAGTGTATCTCCTGCCAAACCTTGTGTAGCATGTTGCGCTCAATATCAGCAATGGCTGCTGTGATGCAGGCACGCAGGTCATCCAATGTTGTCGGAAGTGGTGGTACGTAAACATGATCCTTGACACAACCCCACATGAAGAAATCACATCGGTCGAGTCGGCGGAATGAGGTGGCCAATGAAGGAGAGGTCGATCCTCCGGAGATGCACGGCCTATCCAACGTTGTTCCAATCCCCCATTGAGATGGTCCCGAATGCTGCCATGGCAATGCACAGGCCCACCATCCAATTGGAGAATGAAATCTGCGCTATCGTCTGCAAGCTGTGGAAGGAGCCATAGTTGCAGGATATCAAGGAAAAATAGTCCTGTCACAGTACGTTCATGGAAGAAAAAGGGCCCATAAATCTTTTCATGGGAAATGGCACAAAAGGCATTCACTTTGGGAGAATCGCGTTCGTGTTCCACAAATTCATGGGGGTTAGCAGTTCCCCAAATCCTTACGTTGTGTCTATTCACTTTCCCTGAAAGGTGAAAAGTTGCTTCATCACTGTAAATTAACCTCTCAGAGAACTCATCCGTTTCCATTAATGCAAGGAAATCAGCACAGAAGGACGCGCGCAAAGCATAATCAGTGTCTTTTAAGGCTTGAACTAGTTGCAAGCGGTAGGGTTTCATTTGTAAACGTTTCCGCAGAACCCGCCAGACAGTTTTCTGTGAAAGTTGAAGTTGTCGTGCTGCCCGGTAGGTGGACTTCTGTGGACTCCGCACGAAACATGTGCGCACTCGTTCCACTGTCTCTTCCCCAGTCGATGGACGGCCAGTCGATTTTCGTTTACAGATGCAGCCCGAATCTCTGAAATGTTCATACCACTTACGAATGGCCTTCCCCGTAGGTGGTTCTCTCCGATATTTGGTACTGAAATGCCGTTGCACACTAATCACAGACATGTTCACATGATAATCAAGCACACCGAAAAATCTCTGTTCTCCAGTCAACGCCATTTTCCTGCTCGCTGCTGACTCCTAGCGGTAGAAAGTGGAAACATTGCGTGAAAACTAAACTTTGAAAGTTAATCTTTCGAATCGCATGTCTCACAATAACATATGTTCATTAGATTTCACAGAATAAATTTCTGTAATCGGGTCCATCATTTTGACTTACCCTGTACAGAGCATTCCCTCACATTCGCTACGAGACTGGGCGGCAAGCGGCCCGGCATCAGCGCTTGTCTTTCCCGGTGAACGGGTCCGCGACAGTCGCTTATATTAAACCTCGTAAAAAAAAGTTTAGAGTAACAGGGTCAGTTCTGAATAAAAGTGGAAAGAAAATTTGGGAATAAAGTATACAAAGACAATCCGCACACCATCCGTGAGTTAAAAGAGAGTATTGTAAGAGAATTACAGTAGACGAACTTGCACGTGTAAATGCCAATTTCCTTCGGAGATGCCAGGAATGTGTTGCAGCAGAGGGCATCATTTTCAACACCTTCTGTAGTCAAGGTTAGTACACAATATGAAAAGTGTAATTTTAATAACCGACTCTAGCGACTGTCACTGACCCGTTCACCGGGAAAGACAAGCGCTGATGCCGGACCGCTTGCCGCCAAGTCTCGTAGCGAATGTCAGGGAATGCTCTGTAGTAAGTTTGTGATAAACCTCTACATCAGAGAGAGAAGTCTCAAGTCTCATTTTTCTCTTCCGACACAATGTAAAAGGCCTCAGTAAAGACGGTTTAAAATTCGAACTTCATTCCTTGTCCGCTGCTCTCTTGTCCCATTTGAATTGCCAGTAAGCATATTTTAGAGCGCGTTAAGCGGTCTCCTTTCGTTCTCGCCACCGAACTTCCCGGGTTTGAGTCCCGACCAGGGCATGGGTGTTATTTATGCTGTCCCTTCACCAATTTCATGTAATCATCACCCGTCCACATCGTCGCGATTGGCCAAAACTGACAGAAGTGCAACGTCAAATAACAAAAAATGCACATAGTGAGCATCTTTTTCAAGAGCAGAAATCGGTTGGCGATGATCTAATGCGAAGGGGTGGAGGCTTTCCATTGGTCACGTATGGAAACTATTGGAATCGTGAACGCACGATGAGATTGCCACATCGCGTAGGCCTTTCGGAATGGCGGTTTTTGACGTCATCGTTTACGCACAAGCGGGACTCGTGACCCGCTGTTGCGTCCAGACTGAGAAGTACTTTTGGGGACAGCTTCTGAATCGTCAAATGCAGAGGAGGAAATTCATGAGGAGCTTCTGGTGCATTGTTGTTCCAGCCTAGCGAAAGTACCGAGGCGAGACTTGTCTCGTTCTCGTCTCGCATGCTAAACTCCCGTCTCGTTATCGTTGCCTTGTAATCAAGAGGTCCTAGATTCGATTCCCGATGGAGTCATACTTTGCAATCGGAATTGTTGAAAGCTCTCCAAAGTTTCAACAGAAGGTTTCTCGAAGTGCTACATGGTTTACAAACTTGTGGAAGAGAGGTGAGGGGAGAATTAGAAAACAGATTTCTAATGTATTTCCTCATATACACACACACACACACATGCAGTATACACTAGGGTTATGACAAAAAAATATTTTTTTAGCCTGTAGTAGAAATCAATGAACTTTTTAATACAGAATCAGAAAATGACAATTATTTCATTCAATTCATAAAAAATGTTCCGCACCAATGACAATGAAAATTCTCAAATTTACGTACATTCAGCGCAGTCAAAATGTATTATTTGAAATAAGCTTCAGATTCAAATATTTATGTTTTGCATTTCTGGTACAGTTCTTCCATTAATTTCACCCCTCGTTCGGCACAAATATTCGTCCGTGATATATCTACAACGGATCTTTCAACATTCCAGTGAGTTCCAAAGCACTTCATGGCTGCAGAGCAATTTAATTCGGAAATTTCATCCATCAGTTTCTGCTGAATCTCTGCGTTGAACATTTGGTTAGAAAACCAGGCATCCTGCCATGTATTTGAGATGAAAGAGCACGGTGTTTGTAGTGATATTCTCCATTTAGGAATGAAGAAGTACGAAATAAGAGCATATATAGCACGTGAATTCTATCTGGCATTGTGAAGAGACGGTAATTTTCTCCATTTAATTGCTGGGATTGCACCAGTTTCTTTAAGGAAACGGAATGCTCTACATAACTCATACATAAATCTAAAATCATCTCGCCAACCTGGATTTTGAACAGTTATCATTTCGCTTTCTGGCTTGTAGGACTGCTGCAAGACATCGTATTGTTTTATCACTTCGTCCACGAATTCATAGTTCAGAGTTAGTTTGGTAGAAGAAATCGGATTAAAGAAGTCTAACACATGCTTTACGATTCTATCAAGAATACGGTGCTGGCAGCCAATGTACTGTGGCTGATCAAATCCTCTTGTGATGATTTCACTTTTTAATTTTTGAACAATTCCATTCACTCGTCCAGTATTTACTGCTGTTGTGTCACATACGATCATTTTGAAGTTCTTCCATGCTTCAAATTCATTCAGCAAACTTTGCAGTGCATTAAAAATATCCTGCGATGACCTGCTTTCACATTTTACTATACCTATTTTCAATTCTCTAAGTGAACTCTTCCAAGATTACCACTTGATACTTGATTTGCAATTTGCTTACCGTCGAAATGAAGGCAGAATTGTTTCTCTTCTTGCAAATAGATTTTATTTTACGCCTTTCATCTTCTCCACTTCTTATAACAGCTCGCCAAACACCTGACCGCGATGGTGTTGGAACACTGATTCCATCTTCGGCTAGACTGGAGAACACTACAGCAGCTTTATTAATTGAAAGAGATTTTTTTGTCACCAACTTAGCTGCATATGATGTTGAAAAACGCACGACTCGTTTTCTTTTGTCATTTTCATTTTCTCCTGATACATATGCTGTGTCAGAAAAATTTCATCACTACTTACTTCTGCTGATGATGCGTCGTCTACATCAGTGGCAAAGACAGCGTTTGGTTCAGATTGTGAAGCCGATTTTCGCACTCGCTTAGAAGGATGGATGGACTCCAATTTTACCTTGTGATTTAACTTGTAACTTGTATAGTTCTTTATCTTCTTGGCACACCAATGTCAATCTGTTTTCGTTATGTCAAATATATTTTCTATTTCAACTTGAAGTGAATCCTTTCTCCTCTTTCTATTTTTATGTTCTCTTCAATCAATTTAACTACTTTTGACATAATTGCTTGTTTTGAAAAAATTGGAAAGCTTAATTTTTCCCAGAGTACAGTAAGCTCACCAGTTATCATAGCCATTCTTTCTTTCTTATCTTTCTCTGTTTCCAGAAGTGTATGATAGCGACCAATAATGTCTTTCTTTCGCGGAAGTCGAGTAAAAGAACTAAGTATTTCAATTATAGGTACATCTCGTCTTTTTGTTGCATCAATAGCTACATTCCGCATCCACGATTCCGCATTTTTCTTAATCGCTTCACTTGATTTATAATATGCCATTATAATACTAATATTGAACTACGAAACCTGAAAATAGAGAAAATATACACAATTTGTCACTTAATAAATAATCATTTAATAATTACTACATTAATTTACTAATTATTACATTAATAATACCCTTTTCAAATGTTGTTTGTGGTATTTTTCGAAAGAGCCCCAAAAATATTTGTTATTGATAATGTAGGGTTATAAAAATATTAAATTTATTGTGATGCTCTTTCCGAAGAATCCTCGCTGCTTGAAACCACCAACAGTCACACACACTGTATAATTAGCATAATCTGTAACTACATACAGATACAAATACACGTATAATTTTAAAAATGTTTTACTAAAAATATAAACACATCTTATTAGTCATTTTATCGTGAGCGATATTATAAAGATCTACTTTTTTAGTAGCTGCAGGCTACAGTACCGTACATACAGTTCTTGTGACACACACGGAAATTGAAACGGGTTGGTGCGGGAAGTTTTTTTTTAGAGCCACCTGTAATAATTATTTTTTTGTAATCAGGTCACAAAAGCTCATCATTTGCGACCACAGGAGATACAAAATTTTGCAAAAAAATTTTTAGTCATAACCCTAGTATACACCCATTGTATACAGTCATGGTGGTGTAAGGACTGATCCTTCCACATCCTTCCCAATTGTCAACCTCACTTCCACGCACTACACCCTGGACTGCATTTAGCATACTGACGAGGCTCTGGCGTCTCGACCTACAGCCAGTATAATTCTCTGAAGCGCTGTTTGTGTGTGCCTGTAGTATTATATGGGTGTGAAACTTGGTCCCTTACATTGAAAGAGGAACATAAATTGATAGTATTTGAAAATAAGATCCTTAGGAAAATCTTTGGACCTAGAAGGGATGAGGAGACAGGTGAGTGGAGAAGGTTACATAATTTAGAACTACATAATTTGTACTCATGTCCAGATATTATTAGAATAATTAAATCAAGAAAACTTAGGTGGGCAGGCCATGTGGCACGAATGGGAGAGGAAAGAGGAGTTTACAGGATTCTTGTTGGGAAACCAGATGGTAAGAGACCTGTAGGAAGGCCAAGACGAAGATGGAGGGACAACGTTGAGATGGACCTAAGGGAAATCGGTAGGGATGGAAAAGAGGATATAGAACTTGCTCAAGATAGGCAAAGATGGAAGGCCTGTGTTGCTGCAGCCATGAACCTTCGGGTTTAAGAAGGCTAGAGAGTTAGTTTTTTAGTTAGCTGTTTGTGTGTTGTTCTGTGTTTTGTCCTTATGTTGCTGAGTGCCCCTTCACAGCCTCAGCTTTTAACCTAAGTCAATTAAACCAAGTTCTGCCACCGCCGTAGAGTTAGGCAACACACATAACACCATGCTGAAAGTGAGTATTTTATAGAATCTAGTGTCCTATTTGTATTGCCAGTAACCAAGGTAAATTGATTTAAATCAGGTTGATGTATATACTGATGGGGTGAAGCTCTAACGAAAGGAAATGTAATATGTAAACTGTCAACACACTTAAATTTCTCTTGATGTAAAATTCATTAACTTTTGTAGGCAAAAATAGCAAACATTTTGTGTGGAATAATATACAAAATACTAATCACGTTAAACTGTAGATAAACATGGCAGCTGATATTTTGCAAACTATCATTAAAAATATTCAAAATTCAGCTACGAAGACTGTAAAAACTATTTTAAGTTACAATTATAGAGTACATCCAGAATGTTTTATTTTCACTGGACGAAAAGTTACTGAAATTATTATTGTTTCATTAACACACTCAACAAACATTACCATAGTAGGTTCATATATGTACAGTATCAGAAACAGAAAAAATGTATACTTACATGTGATTTTTATTTGCTTTAATCAAACTGTTCAAATATTTTACAGGGCCGTTTACTAGAAAAACCTTTCCATAAAAATACATATGTGCATGATGCCAAAAAACATACAAGCAATTTTAAGCATGTTTTTTTTTTAAAAAAATCGACTTAAATTTTAAAAATCCGATTTAAGTAAAAGAAATAATCAAAAATGTTTTTATTAAATAAAAATCATTATTTTTATCCACCGTGACTGTAGAGTGCAGTTCCAAGTGAATGTCGCGGCTACATCGCAGTGACAGTTATGAGCTCTCCACAGATATAGAAGCAAAGAACCCTTCCCCACCGGCGGAAACAAGTTTCACTGGCGTACTTGCGAGTCGGAGGGTGGCAATGGCTCCCCACGGCCTGGAACTTCCTCATCGGGAGGAAAAATCAGGAAGAGGGGAGAGCGTCACTCTGCAGTCCTGAATAATTAAAACCAGGGGCTCATTGTTGTTGATAGCTTGTCCGAGAACTCACGAACTTCCGGGGAGATGCCCTGTGTTGAGATTTCCCGCCTTCTATTCTCTCTGGTTCAGAGAGCAGATGCTTTCGTGCAGGAGACGGCATCTTTTTTTGCCCATTTCTTTGGCGTTGATGAATTTAATGGACTTGACAGTATCTCGCAACTAGGGACGGTTGGTATCGAGACGAGCGTTCTTCTAAGAATCGAGACCGAGACCGAGACAACTTGTGACATGCCGAGAACGAGACAGATCTCTGTAAAATGCAGATCTTTCGTTCCAGTCTTTGGTAAACAAGTTTCACATAAACCAGAATTTATTTAATGTGCATCCGAGTTGACAGTGGGGTGCGTAACTCACATCTCTACAGATGGATCATATATTTTGTTTATTATAATTGTGCATAGTTAATCCATTTTCCCCGATTTTCGGCATTTTCCCGTCATTTTTCGCAATATTCGGTGTATTGTTTCGTCATATTTTATCACTTCTTTCATTTTGGTAATATTCTTGAGTCTTTTCACCAAGGTGAACATAGGCCTATATATATCTGGCAGGATTGCAATTTATATTTAGAAAGTGCTTGTATGTGAGATATTTCATACAATTTCTGAAGTTAAAAAAACTTTTCCGACGTACTTTTTCCTGGGGGGGGGGCGTGTCTATGAACCCTTTCCCGGATGCGTCCCTGATTTTGGTTTCCCTATTTTTTATACAATTTGTTAAATTTCTAAACAAAAATTGTCTTACGTGGATCGTGACTATTTATTTTTCTTTACAGTGTCATAGAAACACACCACACTACATCACCAGACAAAGATGCGGGAAATTAATGCATTTTACACCAATTCATTGAGTGTATACGGCTTTTTCATTAGATTGTTTTAAAATTATTCGGTTGTTTCCATTGGAAATCCTCGTTGCATATTTTAATTGAATGTGCAAGTGGTATCATTTGGTGCCTTTTTTTTAAAGCAAGATTGCATTTTTTAATTTCCTTTTCATTTCAATTTTTAGCCTGAAACTAACAAATTTAATGGTCATTTTTTACATTTTTTACGTCATTTTTTCCCATTTTTTAGGACATTCTATAGGTCATATACCTATATTTTTTAGGTCATCAACTTACGCTCCCTTGTTATTACTTATATTCAGGTTCAACGTCCGTGTTTCAAAGGTTCATGGCATTTGTTCGAGGAGTAAACCAATGTTATATGCCTTCATAACCTCTATACGCTATGAAAGTTTGTGCGTTGACACGTTATATATATATATATATATATATATATATATATATATATATTGTTTATACTATGTATTTCGAGACTGAAGTGAAGAGTAGACGAGACTTCTCACTGTCTCTGCCTTGTCTCAATTTATCAGTTTCGTCTCGAGTATCGAACAGCACATATACACAGCGTGTCACCGCTCAAACTTTCACATCGTGAGGAGGTCATTAAAGCAAATAACATTTATTGACTCCTTGTTTCGACGCTACGAACATTCGAAAGACAGGATTTTATCCTGAATATATATGCAATCACTCATGACAATCTCACGATTGTCACTATTGGATTAACTTTGCAATTACTATAAACAAAATATAGGACTTACGTCTAGATAACACTGGTCTCTTTACGTTTGCTTCCGAAAGAGAAATATTTTATTCTTGATGCATTCGACGTGTTGAGTTCGAAAACGATCGTAAAATATATGAATTTGCTCAGACGAGCAAGATAAATTTACTTTAATGCTGTACACTCTAAACATACGTGTATACTGTACATACTTACGATGCAATACATGAATCTAGGATCCGTATTCCGATTCATGAATCACATACCCGAGTCTATAAGGATCCGATATTCGAATTCCAAATCATGGAACCGATATCTGAATCTTAAGTATCCGAAACCATTGAGATCCGATAACCGGATATCCATTATCCGTAACCGTTAAGATCCGATATCCGAATCGTCAAATATTCCGAGCTGCCTATCCCTGTTCGTGCAGCATATGGCTTAGTTCGGAGCTTCGCTGTTTGGTGCGCTGAAAATAAAAAGGTGCGATGTTTGAAGAGCGTGGTGAGAATCCATCCGCAAACAGCCAAGGATTCAGTGTTGGAAACGGCGTCGAATTCATGGGAATCGTTGGAGGTGGGAGGAGGGACACGCACGCCCCTCGATGGAGGCAAAAAGCTGCGGAACCAAGATCAACGTCCTCTCCGCGAGCACACGCGACAGGCCAGCGCTTCACGGTCTCCTGGACCTCCCTGGAGAATAACCCCGAGGAATCAACACACACCGTGTTACCTCTGAACGTGGTTCTGAAAAATCCTTGGAGCTATGTTGTATCAATTGAGAAAATTGGAAAGACTTGTGTGTCTCAAGGGTTACATTTTCACAAGCTGTCAATGAACCGTATAGTCAAATCTGTAGCAATCCATCGTTCATTCTTTTATTTTGGACCTAACAGCTTTTAAGCAGTTTTTTTGTCCACACACAAAAATTGTTTACAATGAAAATATCCTTACATCTTTTCGCCCTATTTCACAGACAGTAGATTCAAAAATAAAAACGTTCCCTTTTACAATTATAGCAAAATCACATTTTTCGAATTTTTGTGCAATTTTGGTATCCATGGATATTGATTGAAACAATTCTCCACTTTTCTTCTCTCTTGCTCGTTTCCATTGAAACGGATATATTGCATTTATTGCACGTTACACACACAAATATACCTTTGCTGAAACAGAAGCCATGAGTCAGCAGAGGAATATTTGCTCAATAACCAACACTTAAGAATAGTCATCATTTTTCACATTGTAATTAAGTGTGTAATAAATCAGTATCAAAAAATGTCCTATTTATTCGTTATTTGCCAGTATTAATGTACTCAAGACATGTTTTAATATTATTGTGAAATTTTAAAATTAAGTTAATCCAGAATCCAAGCTAAACTGGGAATTCCTTGAAATCGGAGCATTTTTATGCGTGAAGTTTTAATACCTGGAATTCTGCGTGAATTTTTTTCACAGACTAGTTCGAAATTAGAGCTGACACCTAGACGCAATTTGACTCCTAATGCATCAACGTCAATAATACCACTTACCAATGTCGTAGTGGTAGCGTCGTCGTCTTGTAATCAAGGGGTCCCGGGTCCGATACCAGGTGGGGGCAGATAGTGGTTCTGATCCCACTTTGAACTGTAGGTCCGCTCCCTATTAGCCTATCTGTGCATAAAAGTGGACTATAAACGAACATAATTCATTCATATGCCGATGTATGAAGGACAAGAAACATTATTTTTTTCACTTCTGCAGTAATTGATAAGTTGTATAGAAATGAAATTAAGAGCATGTAAGTTGTTTTTTTTTGTACGAGTGTTGTTTGTTTAAAATTGCAGGATATAAGAAATCGACACATGCTCAGTATTTTATAATTGGTATATGTCAATAATAATAATTACACTGTTCTACGCACATTTCGTTACAGAAATGAAAGTACCCATTCTTTACTAATCTGAGGATGCTTAACACGGAAATGACATTAAAAAAGTTCGATTGTCTCTCGTTTGGCGTAACAGAGGGAGTTAGGGGGAGGGGGCACATTCATTGACCCAGCTCAACTCGAGTATATATGGCAACACTGCTGACGGTCTGGCACGTCGCATTCCAGTATAAAACGCCATCCTTGGTTGTTTCAGTTCCCCTCCACATTGGCCAGTTTGCATTCAGTTGTATAGTGTTTCCAGAGTATTATCAGATTTCGTATATGCAGTATATACATCGACGTGACAACACTGGTGGCTGTGTGGAAACGTAGCATCCCAACAACAGAACTCCACTTCGACATGTCATGTATTCATGGAAGTATTTCACCACCTTCGGCTGCTAGTGAACTCCACAAGATACCTAACTCTCTAGCCTTCTTAAACCCGAAGGTTTATGGCTGCAGCAACACAAGCCTTCCATCTGTCCCTATCATGGGCAAGATCAATCCAATCTTTTCCATCCTTACCGAATTCCGTTAGGTCCATCTCAACATTATCTCTCCATCTTCGTCTTGGCCTTCCTACAGGTCTCTTACCATCAGGTTTCCCAACAAGAATCCTGTAAACCACAAGGTAACACAGACCGAATTAAATCACCAAATCAGGGAGTTAGAACTTCCCAAATATAAAGCCGAATTGTTGGCCTACGGCTGCAACAATGGAATCACTTGGCGGATGATGTGAAGGTACTACTCCTTACAGACAAAGAATTTCTTCCATCTTTCGAAACAAAAGGGGACCTGACTGTGTGCCATGACAAAGGCTTCTTTGCATCGATGGATATATCATATAAGACTGAGGACCTTATGATTGATTCCTGCAAGGTCTGTCTTAAAGCAGTTCTGCTGCACAGCGGTAATTTACGTTTGAATTCCTGTTATCCATGTAGTTGACATTAAGGAAACGTATGAAAACATGAAAGAAATTCTTCAGTAATGGTGAGTGAACTGCATGGAATGCATTTTGACAAGTGTCATAGTTTTCTGGATAAGAGGAGAGTAAAGAACTATGGACAACTTGTATATAATCTTCTGACGTCTTACGAGAAGGCTGGGTGGGAATTCATCATTTATAGTATTACTTAATTACTTTTTTTTAGTGTTTTGCTGTTAATGGTTTTTACTGTTCAAGGGATCAAATTCAGTAAAGAAAGGGTACTTTCTCCTATACAACAGAAAAACATTGTTGTTCAGGATTAAGTAACCATTTATTTCAAGGTCGCCCGCAGGATTTTTATGGGGTTGGGTGGGGAGTGCCATTGTTTAAAGTGGAGGAAACAGAGTTATGCTTTCCCCAGTTAAGAGAATTATCATTAGGCATCACCAGCACTAAGTTAATTTGCATAGACGGCACCTCTCATCTATGTTTTCATCCTATAATTTCAAAATTTGAATTGTATTAATTCTTCCCAGATATGTCGAGGAGGGGGCGGGTGGGCAAGTGCCCCCCTGGCCTCCTTTAGTTGGCGCTCTTAATATATTTATCAAGTTATGCCCACATTGCTTATGATTAATTGTTATGTAACATGAATTATGCCTATCTTGGAAATAAGAGCCAATGTATCGCTTGTGGGTAACATGAATTATGCCGTAACTTCAAATTAAGAGCCAATCTTAGAAAATGAAGTTCATATTCATATTCAGGAGGTCAATTTCAGTAAGAAACAGCTACTTTCCTTTCTGTAACAGAAAAAAAGTGAACATTTGTAGAACTGTTATTATAGAATGTCTGAAGTAGTATTTCACGCCAGCCGTCTAACCGCACGACGACTACGTAAAGTTACGTCCGCTAGGCACGTGATACCACCATTATTTTACTACTTCTTCGATTGGCACTTTGTAGAAACTAGAATGGCCAAATCCCTATTTCTGATTTATTTGTATCTTCACAAGCACTACCTATTATTTATCCTTGAGATCCGCCACTTTGCTAGAACAGTTTGAGCCGAGAGAGTTGTGAATACGCAATTGTGCTTGATAAAGATTCTTCAGAATAAACGTTTCATATTCTCTCCCCCCCCCCTGTCCCCCAACATCGCTGTTTTGTTTACATAATGCACTCAACTGGCATTTCCTCTTTCCTGCCGCCGAGGGGAATTGCATTACTTAATAAAATTTCCTGCCTCCTGAATTATCCATAATTCCTGTCAGCTTGGGGAGGTACAAGGATGCAGAACGTCTGGAATCGGAACTCAGGACCAGTTACCAGCTTTTTCCTGCGTCTGCTCTTTCCTCTCCCCATACGCTCGAATCATTGACGTAGACAGTCTTATTTCATCAGTAACAGTTTTCTGTTTGACGTCTTTTCTTCGCACAAGACATTTTTTAACGGTGTTGTAGTATACGTGAATAACTTGGATTTTTTTTTTTTTTTGTATTTTGGAAAATTGATTGATTTCGTTTATTTTACTTCGATTTTCTGCCATAATTGCGAAGATTAGGATGAGTGATGATATGATGAAATTGATGAAGGAACACACACAAACATCACCCATGCCAAGCCTGGGATTCGAACCCGAGACCTCTGGTGTCGTAGCGAGCTATGCTAAACACTCCTCCACGATGTTGGAAAACTTATGTTATTTTTAGAGTAAATATTCTTTCTCATATGTAGTCAGTTTTTATTTGGCCCCATCAGCTCCTCCTGGAGTGTTTTTTATACATCCAATATTTATTTATTTATTTACTATAATATTTTACCTAAAGTTTCAGATACAGTACTGAATGACCATTTTACACTGAAACAGTAACAGCAGGAAAACAACAAAATAGAGTACAAGATGGCACAGAAAATAAAATCAAAGTTATACATACATCGTTAACAATTTTCTAAAACTTTGTTCTGGCAAGAATATGTCCACATTTGGAGGCAGGTTATTATATGAGCAAGGAAGCCTGTAGAAAAGAGACCGCTGTAGAAGGGAGAGCCTTGTGGTGGGATTGTGGAACACGTAGATGAAATTTGTTGAGCAGAAATTCGGATTTAATATTACCATTCATGATTTTGTGCAAGGATTTCATGTCTGCTAATTCGCGACGAGTTCAAGACAGACATAATATCTGTTTTGTGAAGGTGCCTCAGAGAAGGCGAGGAAAAACTTGAGGACAGACTCAATCCGGGAAAGATTTTTCTTTGAATCCATGGTCCAGATAGGGGAGCAGTATTCAAGGATAGGGGAGATAAGGGATTTGTAAAATATAAGAAAAATATCAGTCACATAGCTTGAAGCGTTGCATTGTAACTATTCAGTCCAACTTTCTCCGCTGTAGTGTATGTGGGACTATGTAGCTCAAGCTTAAGTGAATTGCTTGCACTTGCGGAACCCAACGAGCGCTCTGTGCAGTGGGAGCGTCCCGCCTGTACGCTAATGGCCAGTAAGCAACAGTGGAGTAGTGGATTCGCGTTAAGAAGTAAAAATAATGTGGGAGAAGGATCCCTCCTTTTCACGGCACCATCTCCTGTTTCTTCCGCCACTGTACTGCTACTCACGAATCAGATGACGAGAGGTTTCTCTAGTTTGACTCCTTCCCTCAAACAATATGATTACTGTTATTTGTTGGCATAAAAATCCTATTTTGTAAAGTACTGCCCATATACGAGGCGTGTTCATTAAGTAAGATTGTGTGTGCGAGATGGTGGAGAGCTTTTTACCACAGTACCAGCTCAGTACCAGCAAAGCGCAGTTCTGTCGTCTTCTACGTTCACATGTCTATAAATTCTAACTCCAGTAATATTATTTTCAGTGCTTACCCCCCCCCCCTCCTCACCATCCCCACCCACACACATATATTTTAAAATTTTCATCCCTGTACTTCGAACAGCAATTCCATACACACTCATATCCAAACCCACACACCTTTACACTTTCTTTTCTTCTAAATGTGTATAACTCTCAAACTTTCTTTATTCCATTGCTACTATAGAACACTATATATACTAATGTAAATTCATCACATTTTCCTTAGATGTAGCTTTTGCATATTTTTGTTTACTATATAGGGCATCAAGTCATTATTTGTATTAATTTTGTTCAAAATAAAAATGTTGTATGGCTTAATTGTAACCCTATGGAAATAATAAATAATAATAATAATTTTTGAGCAGCCCATGTTTTTTCAATATTCTTTCGTATACAAGGGCACATGGAATTGTGGACTTCATGATTGGAGACATAAACAATATTATTATGCTAGTAATAATAGGGGCATTACAAGAAAGGTGGTCCTACTCCTTGTTAATCTGAAATTAGTGTTTTTGTTTTCGTTAAGGTTTAAATGTTTGTGAATGCATGTAATTTACATATTTCACCAAAAAACATTAGCATCTGTAGCCTATATGCTTCACAGACAAAGTCAAATTTTCCTGCATTTCAAAAGCTTTACACAAACAACGCATTTTCGTCAATCTTTTCATGCATTCATGCTCAAGTTTTTTTAAAAAAAATTGTTAGCAGACAGCAGAAAGTACTTTATAATTCTATGAAATCAATTTATTAATAATCTTTAAAACGATCTCATGTCTAGAACCTCAAATTTTGTGTGTGAAATGTGACACACGTAACGCTGAGATGCCCGAATAACAAAAAATACAATCTCCAGATATGTAAATTCAAATACGCCACTGAGGTCTTTGTTGTTTTCCACGTGTCGGCTTACAAACACCAAGGCAAAGGAGTTTCATTATTGCGACGGAACCTGCAGATTGTTGCTGGAAAGCTGTTTGCTGCAATTACTGTCATATGTAGGCCAGCGGTGGCGAATTTCCTCCTGCATGTTATTTCGTGAACCTGTTCCTTCTTGTGAGGGGCGTGGGAGAGATGGCTGCACGTGCAATTACAGCGTTTCTCTCTGGCGCAGGAGCCTCTGGGAAAGTCTCGGCTGGGAGGCCAAAGGGTCAGCATGATGCACCTGGCATTGGTGTCTGCTACAATGTAGTGGCTTCACTTACTAGTTCTTGGATACGTAGGAAAATTAAATGAGTTAGAATTTACATATTCTGACCATAAAGACTAATTTTTTCTTTCAGTGGAAACATGTTTAATATTTGTCTCGTGTGAACACACATTTCTAAATATTTGCTTATAAGTGCCATAAAACTTCTGCAGTAATCTCCGAACTTATGGTATTTAAATTTTCTTAACTTTCGCCCAGCTTTTCTGATATAAAGTGAATGTTTACAGGGTGTTTGAAAATTATATTGCCCCTGCATTATATTATGTTAAGTCTTTGATTTGTCCCTGTATCTAAATCTGTATATCCTTGTCTGTGTCTGCCTCTCTCGCTCTCTGTGTCTGTATGTGTCCCTATGTGTGTCTCCTCCTTCCCCTCTCCGTCTTCTTTTCTGTGCCTGTCTTTCACCCCTCTGTGTGTCTGCCTCCTCCTTCTCTTTATTTATTTCTTTGCACTTCAGCAGAAGCAAAAGATTGGGTTTCGTTGAAGGATTTTGTGAAAAAAAAGAAAAAAACACGATGGACAAAGTTGTAAAAATGCTCAAAAGAGCAAATGTTTTCTGGTTCTAACCGAAAGGAATCTGGCAACTATTATGTTTAGCGTTGCCTTCAAAACTCAGCATAAATAAATATGACTTTTCAACGTCCGAGCTCTGATGATTATTGCTCCCTGCCAGTGGCGGCGATTAGGGGGAGGCGAGGGGGGCAGTTGTCCCCACTTTTCGCCACCTTTACCCCCACACTATGCTAAGCCTAAACTACAAAGGGAAATGTACTATCTTTGCCCACCACCCACCCAGTTTTGGCACCTTCCCCCCGGTTTTGGAACCCAATCGCCGCCATTGTTTCCTGCACTACGATTGATGGCAAACCGGGTACAGTTAATGCAACCCCTTTATTATAATATGCATGAAAGTACAGATGTATTGGCGTTTTAAGGATTCGGCATATTCTTGTTGAATGTGCAGATTTTTCTTCACCCCGGCAGACTTTTAATCTTCCCAGTTTTTTGAGAATAGCTGGTCTCTTCCACTGTCTGTGAGGGTGTTTTTAGTTTATTCTTCCTTTCTAAAGTGTTGTGGTTGTCTTGTGCAGCTCGCTTTACAACCTTTCACTTTTAACTTTTCTCAAGGGGCTTTTTACACCCCTTGTTTTAATTAATCATCTAATTACCATTCATCTTCATCATTGCAATTAACCCAAACAAAAAGTGTAAAATAGAATAATTCACAATAAAAAAATTCAAAGCTTCAAGGTTTCCCAGTTGGTTACAGCAGCTACAATATTGGGTGATCCATTGTACTCCCGCCACTGGAATCCCATTTTTCTCATCCCACCCTCAGATTTCTCGTTTTGTTAAGTTCGTTTCCCTAAAATTCCCGATTTTAGCCTTACCTTACTCAAGCTTGTATACTTCTCAACGACCACCCTGCTGGATACCGTTCGCTCTTCGCTCGCTTAGGGCTACAATGGCAATGCGGTTAACAATACTGGAGGAATTAGCAATTACTGTACTTTGTGAAAGAAAAAAAAACAATGAAACTTCTTGCTAGCATTTAAGACGGGGAACCCACTTACTTAACCGATTGCATTGTTAGATTTAAGTTCATGCTTGCGTGAAACTTTATTGTTTCTTTCATATGTTTTTGTTTGTTTGTTTTGTTAAGCACATTGCACTTGTAGCTGTTGAGAAAGATACAAGGCGAAGTTTGTGAAATGGAAAAAAGTCTAGTGAATGCAAACCGATAATTTAATAAATTTAGCACGATCTTCCGCCGAAAGTTTCTTTGTGGGTGTCCATTCATCAATGTCCTCATTATCGCCTAATTATCATTCATTCTTATCATGAAGAGGCAGAAAAGTAACGTAAAAATGAAGAAAACAAATGTAATTATTTTAACGTGAATTCCACGGTAACACGAAGGATTGGAAAGAGTTGGTTGTAATTATTTGACAAGGTACTTCATTTGTTGTTGTTATTGTCGATTTCCTTGACTTCTTAGCGTCTACTCGTTTTTTCTAACGTTTTGTTTGTGACGTGTCGGTAGCTTACCCAAGATTTTACTTGGGGGGGGGGAGTTTGAAGATTGACCCTGAACAACATTTAGAAAACGTTTGTAAAGTTTTGAAGTACAGTCAGGAGGAAATTGCCGTTCTTTTGCAATTATTAAAATACACTAAAATCCTTATTAGATGTATTACCTTTTTGGCAGAGAAGCCAGGCAATGCCAAAATCAAGAGGCACAGTTGATTTTCTGGAGAGGGTGCAAGTTGCATGAATTTCTGCACCCCAGACCCTCCGTTCTGTACGCCGTTGTTACGTGTTGTTTATCTTCGTGATCTGTGCCACAAGCACCTTTTTGGGTCATATCATTCGTGAAGAGCTTTCTCTATCCTTGGCACTGTTTTCTCTGCTTCCTACTTCCTAACTCCGTGACATTTCTCATCTCATCCTTTCAGCCGATCTTTGATATTTTTTTTCACTCTTTGGCTTTCCATTTTAGCAACAGGCTTCGATCTTATTTTCCGGTTCTGCCATTTCAACCATATAACTTAATATTTTTCTTGACTTCTAAACCATTCTACCTAATCCTTACCTTGACTCGTTATATTTTGATATTTTGTGCTTCATCAGGATCACAACTTTGCAAGATCTCCTTCCACTGTCCAAAACAAGGTGCGAAATTCAGGGGAGGCTAGGAGATTTTCCCCAACAATGGTGTTATATAGAATATCCGCTACTAATTTTTTTCTTGCGGGGAAGAGTTTCTCTTAATTATCTGAATGGTAGTGACAAATGTTTTACATTAGCATGCAATGTTAAATGGACATTATCCATTGTCTACTGCTTTAAACTATACTAATTCTAACGGTACGTTTCGAGGGAGCGCCTCCTCTCTGGTCTTTTTGTGGAGATGGAACCTACGGAATACCTGTACATACTACAAATTAGTAGAGTTACTCCACTTATGCTACTATTTACATTTTCTGAGGACCATATATGCTTGAATTCTATATTGGGATGACTAATAGGTTTTGGGGCCATTGCTATGAACCTGCTTCTTTGATATTCCTTAGGTTCCAATTTCTGTGTGTAGTACTGTTATGCTGTTTCATGCGATTCATTCCGTGCATGTTCGCTATTTTCGACCTATCTATTTCACCTTTGCGTATGTGCTGCTTGTGTTCAATTAGTACAGAATTCTGGGGGGAAGGGGGACACGTGGAGTAGTTGGTTAGCGCAACAGATTTGCAGTAAAATCGCAGCTCTGTCGTTGGCTCGATCTAAACCACCTGAAGACAAGAGAGGAGACATTCTCTAGAAACGTAGTGTTACAATAAGCATAAGGATAATGTCCAAATAACATTGCATGCTACGAGATTTCTTCATTGTAAAAATAAAGATTACTTTTGACGTCCATCTTGATCTACCTCTCGGACTTGTGTCAATGTATGGCGGGGAGGTAGGTTGTGTGTGCGTTTGTGTTTCCATACGTCGCTCTTGATCAATTTCGACTTTTACCATGAACGATTAGATGAAACTGATAAATTGATATAGGGATACTCATTAATGACAGGTCCGGGCTAGAACCCCTTTTATCTACAGGGCGAGTCAGATGAAAGTGAGCCAGCCTTTTCCTACTCCGAATGGTTTCATTCAGTGACTTGGAAGTCCGTGCCAATGACGCAACAACCCGCAAGGATTACGAAGTGCAACGGGGGTGCGAAATCATTGAAAACTGGTGGGGAGAATGATCTTAATCTACAAATCCCCTCCCCTACAAACATACATTTAATTATGCGATATATAGGCCTCCCCGATGGCGCAGTGGTAGCGTTGTCGCCTCGTAATCAAGGGGTCTCGGGTTCGATACCCGGTGGAGGCACAAGTGGTTCGGATCCCACTTTAAACTGTAGGTCCAGTCCGATTAGCCTTACTGTGCATAAAGTGGACTTAAAACACCAAATCAACAACAATTATGCGATATACATATTTATAATGTTATTAAAAGTAAAAATAAATTACTAAATTAAAAATATATCATTATTATTATTAAAAACATTACATAGAAAGAAATTAATTTGTTACTTTTGTATTATATATATATTAGATATCATAAAGTAGCAAAATAATTTCTTTACTAACTGGTTAAAGATGTTAATAAATTATCAAATAGTTGAAGTGGTGTTATTATATATAAATTTTTATTTAGTTTTTGCTTTATGTTAATATAAATCATAGATTTCATAGTTATTTTTGTCTTGCATTCCTGTTTTACTTTTATTGTGCATAGTGATGTAGATTTGTTAATGATCTCTTGAGAGAAAGAAAGCTTTCAACACTCACAACCACACTATGTGTGTGCGTTTACGATATTATTCTTAGTAAAGTATATTTGAAGTTAAAAGTAATTGCTTATCTTATGTTCATTATAACAAAAAGTTACCGCCCTGGAAATTTGTGGTGGGGGGATTTATGATGCCAAGATTGTTGGTGGGGGAAATCCCTCCCATCCCTCCCAAGATTTCGCACCCTGCAACGGATCCTGCGTTACTGCGTGTTAAACGTGGGCTTCTGTGTGACAATGAACGATCTGTGCTGTATTGTATCGGGTAGTAACCTTGTTGCAGGACAATATCAGGTCACATACAGCTAATGAGCAAATTCAAGCGAAGTTCAATGGGGAAAACGTGCAGTGCGCTCCTTAAAGTCCGGACCTTTCACGACGTGTTTGGCGCGGAAGCTGAAAGGTCACAGATTTGCTTCGAATATAAACGCACGGGAGGCAGTCACAGAAAATTTAACCCAGATACCAAAGGACTTCCGTGTGGCAAGTTTGTTAATTCTGCGGTGCGTATTTCTGGTACATACATTTGTGGTCCGCCTAAACACCTTCTTGGCTCATTTTCATTTGACTCGCAGGGACTGCAATTTTTCCCCCAACTAGTAGATGCAGACTTCTTGGATGATGCCATTGGTCACAGTTGGCAACACTGCAGAGGGGAAAATCTCGCAGTAGACCATTTTGGCCTTCCGCGAGGCCGCCACTCAAAGTAGTTGTTCTTCAGAAGACGCCCTCTGAAGACGTGATTGTGTAAACCGGTAGTAAGATGAAGAGATAACATCCAATCAAGACAAACCTGATTTCCCAGGTAATCCTAATGTACTAGAAATGCGTGCAAGTTCATTTAGTTTCTTCGTTTCCATACTTTTCGCGGACTCGCGGCAAGCTTTTTCATTCTTTGTGTATCGTGGAAAGGGATGAGAAAGACCTGACAGTCAGCTAGGACTTCGTATTTTTGGTACCACAAGATTCTCACTTGCCTGGAAAATGTATGGAATACTTCTCAGAAATTGTAACAGTAAAGGAATATTAAATATCACTGTTGTCCATTTGGTGATTAAGTGTTTTCAGCCTTAATTTGCTACAAAAGAGTAAACAGATTTGTAATACTTTGAAGCATTCCAGAGTGGTCTGAAAGTGTATTAAAAAAAGTCAGGTTGTTTGATTTGCCAGAATGAGATAGAACCCTGCTTATATTACACTGTAAACCTCATGTTAATGAAGTAATATGCTTATAAATAATTACAGGATAAATCGTAAGCTTTGTATAAAAACAAATGTGTATTTCAAGCTTTTTTTTAAATACAGGCATGTAACAAAACTGTAACTACTGGGGGACATTGATGAAAAATGAACAAAAATGTTTTTTTAAAAAATGGAGAGAGTCTGACGCAGTTCGTTTTCTCTAAGATGACCAGTTCCGCATCGGAACCGGCCTCTTGATTCTTTTAGGAAGACAGTCTTGCGATTTGTTTTCTTTTTAAATATCTCCTTGTGCCCCAGTTTGATCACACACACGCATACGCACACTGAAACACACGCACTAGATGCTGCACCCCACGGACGATAAAAAGTACCTAAGTTCAATCTTCCAAACTAGTGTAAAACCACTTTAATAGTTCGTCCACTATTCCCCGCATTCGGCACAACCCCCCCTTTAACTTTGAAGCCCAGAGCATCTCAAACATGCATACAAAAAAATAAGATTAAGGGATGAAGAGAAGATCCTAAAGCTAAAATTTTTAAACGCTCTAAAACGACTCCTGACTTGTGGAAGCACAGTAGAAGATATGTATAGGTGACCTCCTGATCTACGAGAAGGTCATCGCTTGGTCGCCGTCCAAGTCTCTAGTTTCTCGCCGCAGAGACAGGTTTGCGATTGTCGACGTTTCTCTACGGCTCGAACGCTCTGGTGTGTATATATGTGTGGGTGTATATTTACTTCGATCCCTTCTATGAGCTTTCTGCTGGAGCGGCGGGTTCTGCCGTGCTTTCCTCTCCCTTAGGTTCCTCCGGTTGAGCTGCTGCTTCCTCCGGTTGGGCCGATGCTTCCTCCGGCTGTGGCTCCTCCTCGGATTTCGATGGCGCCTCGGAAGATGGTTCCGCCTTTTCTTCCTCCGGTTTCGGTTCCTCCTTCTCTGGTTCTTCCGGCGTCTTCAGGTCGGACCGTTCTGCTGCTTCCTCTTCTTGTTCCGCCGGTGCTGCGTCCGTGGTCTCGTCTGCCTTGTTTTCGTTGGCTTCTTCTTCCTTCGCCTCTTCCGGTTGCGGTTCCGGTGCCGGAGTGCCTTCTTCTTTCGGTGCTTCCGGTTCTTCGCTGGGTGCCGGCTCGTCGGATTTCTCTTGCGGGGCGTCGGTGCTGGGTGATTCTTCTTCCTTCGGTTCCTCGGGTACCTTCTCCTCTTCCGGTTCCTCCTTCACTTCCTCCGGGCTGCTGCTGGTTTCGTCTTCGTCGGTTCCGGAGCTGCGGACCACCCTGGCGACGGATCCCACTCCCTCGTCGGCGTCCGGAGCGGCTGTGGTGACCTCCGATTCCTCAGTCTTCTCGCTCTCTGGTTCCTCGCTAGGTTCGCTGCTGCTCTCTTGCGCCGGTTCCTCGTTCCTCGCCTGGCTCACCTCCTCCACGATTTCCTCAATCTTGGGTTCCACGGTCGTCGGTGCCTCGGGTTCCTCGATCTTGGCTGGTTCCTCCGGGGTCTGCGGTTCCGGAGCGCTCTCCTCGGCCTTCTCCTCGACCGGAGCTTCCGTCGGTTCGTCCGTCTTCTCCGATTCCTCCTCGGGTTTCGACTCCCCGGAGCCTTCCCTCACGGAGACCTGGTCCACCTGAGCGCTGACTTCCTCGGCTGCCTTCGCCACTTCTTCGGGCACAACGGGTACCTCCTTCGGCAGTTCGGCAGGCAACTCGTCGGCGACCGGAGCTGCCGGAGACGAGCTGTCTTCTGGCACGCTCTCTGACGCCGGAGCTTCCTCTTTCGGTACCTCTGGTTCCTCCGCCTTCACCGGTTCCTCCACTTTGACCGGTTCCTCCACCTTCGCTGGTTCCTCTGACGGTGGCGCTGGGGACTCCTCTGACGGTGGCGCTGGGGACTCCTCTGACGGTGGTGCTGGGGACTCCTCCGCCGCCAGCTTCTCTGACCCCGCCGCCACGGCGTCCTCTGCAACCGCCGGCGCCTTCTCGGGAAGGTCCTTTCCTGCCACCGACGAGTACTCGCTGATCACCAGCGGCACCACGGGGCGGGGCTTGTCCTTCTCCACGCCCACTGGCATGGCCGCGATGCAGGCCACCAGGCCTAGGGTAAGGATCAGCACCTTCATCGTTTCACGACCTGCGGAAGAAAGAGAATAGTTTTGAGTGACCATGTACAATCTAGTAATGTAGTGAACACCAGTATAACATTCCCTCTTGTACAGTAAAAATGGGACGACACGACCTTGAAATACCTGCTTCACTGCAGTGCGTGTTGCCTAAATCTAGGACGATTAACCAAATTCAACAGCAACTTTTCAATAGGAAGTTCTGCTATCGCCTCATAGTTAGACAACCCACGTGACACATTGCAGTGAAGCCAGTATTTCAGGATATACATATATATGCCGGCGACTGTACATCGGCAACAAAATTACTTTCCCCTTTACTGTTGAGTGGTCGCCTCACGGTATCTCCACCGAAAGTGCCTGGTTCGAGTCAAAGCCCGGGATTTTTTTTCTTTTTCAGAGTGTTCTTCGCTTTCACCTCATCATTCATTCATTATCTCAATTAGCCACAAAGTTGCAGACAACAAAAAATTAAAAGTAAACCATGTGCCTCACACATTATCGATCTCGGCCATTCAGCACCATGCTCTGGCCGCCTTTACCTCCCGCAAGTATACATTGCTCTCACGCAGGTTTATGCAGGCGTATCATAGGAAACGTTTCCACCAAAAATCACCAACTACAGGAATCGAATCCGGATCTTACGTGCCAAACAGTAACAAAAATACAAATACTATACCGCTCCCTACCAGTATCATAGGCAAGTGAAACACGGTTCCCTTACATTAAAGTTTTTTAAATGAAAATTCTCGGGAAAATATTTGGGCGTAAAAGCAATAAGGAACATGATTTTTTCTTATTTTCTGCTTCAGGCAAACCACTGCGATGAGGCTGGGTGATAATTCAAGGTCAAAACTCAAACTTTGAGTGGCGAGATCGTGGGCTGACCACTCTGTGACTACGGATACAATTGAAGGTTACATAATACTGAACTCCATAATCTTTATTCATTTCCTACATTATTAGATTAATTGAATCATGAAGACTCCGGTAGTGAGGCCGTGGGAGGGGATAGAATAGGGTTTCGGGGTCCTTGTTAGGAAACCTGATGGTAAGAGACCGGTAGGAAGGCGAAGACAAAAGTAGAAGGACAGTGTTAACATGAAAGTTGTGCATTCTATGGAAATCACAAGCGTGTATATTTATGGGAGAGCTCTACATAAGAAAACCACCACACTGCACAAGGACGCACTATTTTTCAACAGACGCGCATCAACTCGTAAGAGACCCTATATATTGCAGATGTGTTTAAATTACAGCGTGTTTCCTGTTTTGTTTTTTTACTTCTGCGCTGTTAATGTAATTTGTTGAATCACTAGATTCCCACAATCTAAGAGGGCAAGAACTTTAGTAATTTTTTAACCTTGTAGACTAACTGTCGTGCAATATTTAGAGAGAAGGATAGGTTGTGATGTATGGAATTGCTTAGCAGAGGACGTTGCAACATGAATGAAGCTGGTCCGGAAGAAGGACGGATGAAAGCTTGTGTTGCTGCCGAGATAATTTCCGGGTATAAGGGAATTTCATCATAGGAAGTTACATCCTAACACCATATGCAACTGGGTTTGTCAGTACTGTAGTGTGGGTTGCCTAAGGCAAGGCGTTTTAGTTCTCTATTGTAAAGATATTTTTTTAATAGCTCAATCTGGTCAGATATTTCCTCTACGTGTATGCAAACTTTAAAATTGTCAATCTTATCACTAGATGCCATTTTGAAATTTGACACGTGAACGAGACCAAGCCGTTTGAGACATGACGAGACCGGGAACGAGACAGACATGTGTAAAATCGAGACGTGGCGGAAACTGTCGGTCTCTTTCGAGACTAATATTTGAAGAATTTACGTTACCATTGTGGTACCAAGTGGATACCTACCTGATTATTTATAGCAAATGTTACCGGAAGAATCATAGTTGCATATATATTCAGGATAAATCTTGTACTTTCGAGGACGCTTAGCGTCGAAACGAGGCGTCAAACAAAACTTATTAAGAAAAGTTGTTTCGCTTAATGACCTCTAAACGCTGTAAAAGTTTTACAGCGGCTATGTTGTTCATGCTATCTCGTATTTCGCGGCTGCTCGACACAAGAACGTCACTGCCAAATCTCGTCTGGATATCATCCCTACGTGGGTGCTACTGTGCGAGTATCCCCTTCATCTTTTCAGCATTCGTCCTCATCGTCGCGATTAGCCTAAAGAACCAGAAAATCAACGTAAAATAGGAAGACGTAAGCAACGAAGCAAGACAAGACTTGGTCAAGCCTTGTTCTCGTCTCGTCTCCTACCATCTCCAACGTTTCGGCAGACGAAGGAGAAACGAAAGTGGAACTTGGATAAATCTTACGCCCCGCTATTCCGCTATTCGATCTAGAGATGCTGGACCTCGGTGCGTATAATTACGTTGTTCCCTGCAGCCGTCTCTCTGTCTCTCTTGTCTGTTTTTTCGCCAGTTGGAGGCGAGGAATTAGCAACTTTCTCGGCTACGAAAAAAGGAAAAGCGAACGAAGGGAAAAAAGAGAAACAACGGTTCACGAACTGGATTCCGTGGGAAAGTCCATTCCCTGTTTCGCTCCAGGAGTTTTGCCGGAGACTAACTGACAGGCTCTTTTTGTTTTTCATTCTGTTATTCTCTCTCTTTTTATTTTCAAAAGAGAAAAATGGACAAGAAGACTATGTCCTACATTGGGAACGTTTATTGGGAATCGTCTGAAGAGAAATTTCTGTAACAAAATATCGAGTTTCTATGGAAGACATCTTCAGATGGAAATGCTATTAAGTAGAATAAAAGGTGCATTGAAATTTCTCCTAAGTACATATAACTTTAATGTGACTTGACATACTAAGGGAATTGCTGCCTAAATATTTGTAGCGTGCACACATTTACAGGTTAATTTATTTCAATAAGTATTGTTTCACGTTTTTTTGTGTGATTCTCAAGACTAGACGAGAATGAGACTGGAGTTCATGGGACTCGAACACGGAACCCCTTCGTCATTTAAAGGTTGATGGTGACAAAGACGACGAATTGAAATAGATTATAGGAAAAAACACGGCGCTGTTCGAGAGACAAACCCAAAAATCTGAAGGGCTTAATTTCTTTTATTTTTAACAGAAAATGTTCCATTTCATGTAATTTACTAACATTTCCTACTAATTTTTTTACAATAATCGCGAGTATGTCTAACATTTTGACATTAAGGAAAAAGTTCTACGTTTGTTACAGAGTTTCCTGCTTTTGGCTTGTTGTCCTCTGGTAACCGAGCTTCGAATCCAGTTAAGACACGAACACCTAATCATCTTCCATCATTTAAACGCAGTCTGTGTATTTTCATGTTAGTACATGCTTTCTTGCCACTGCACTAGTTCTTCGTCACATATTACTTTTGTGTATACTCTTATGATTTTCAAAACGGAACGAGAATGATAGTGAACTTTATGGGACTGAATCCCTTCGTCATATTTATAGGTTGATCGTGACAAAGATGATGAATTCAAATGGAGAAAAATACGTAGAAATACCCCGCGTTCGGATCCCGGGCTGGGCATATGTGTTTCTTGTGAGTATACCTTCATCAATTTCATCCTCATCTTCGCGATTAGCCAAAAGTGGCGAAGTAAAATAAACCAAATCAACGTAGAAATACATACATAAATACGCAGAAATTCATATCCATAATAGAACAGCCCAAAATGTTTTTTTTTTGTTTTAATTTACTACTAATATGCAAAATAAGATATCCGTGCTGTAATGATCGGATGAAGTTGGTGAAAGGGCACTTACAAAGAAGCGCCCCTCTTAGGGACTAGGAGGCCAAAACCGTCAGTGACGAAATCCTACTCGACCACTAAACGCACAGCCACTGATGATGTTAAATAGATGAAAGAACAAAGATGGATTGCTGCGGATTCGCCAACGCCTGGCTAATTGGCGAATTCCAGCGAAGAATTTTCGCAAATGTTTCCAGCGCGTTAAAAACTGCCAAGTGCTTGTGGATTTTAACTCCTCTCGTGGCAGTGAATGCGAATTAGCGGGAGGTTCTCCCGCTTCTCCAGGAAGTAATTGCCGCACTTGCATTCCTGCAGGCCACAGGAGAGCGGGCTGCCTCCCAAATGAACCGGCGGTAAATTCTTGGGCCGGATTCAAAAAACCGAAAATGGGTTTTGCACAGCCTTTCGGCGCAGGGAAATGCAGGCAGAATTTTAGGTGAGAATGGAAGAATATCTGCATTGCAAGGAAAGGTTAAGTTCTAGGACTCGTATATCCAGTTCCAATTTTTCCAAAGTAGTAGAGAGACTGTTTTCTAGGACGATGCCGAGACATCTCGTAAAAAAATCGAGACGAGAACGAAACAAGACCGCTCGAGAAGAGATCCGAGACTTTAATAAGATACTGAAAAAGTTCGATAAAACCACTTACTTAACCACTTGAGTTCTTGAGGTATGCTAAGCAAATATCTACTTGATTATTTATAGATAAGTCATATTTTGTTTAGTAATTACGAAGTTAATCCCGCAATTGCAAGCCTGTACTACATGGTTGCATATATATTCAGGATAACAATTTTCTTTTCGAGGGTTCGTGACGTCGAAGCGAGGCATCAAACAAGAAGGAAAGGCCATTAATAAAAGTTGTTGCCTTAATGACGTACATACGAAAACCTTTGCAGGGACAAGCTATGTATGTTGTTTATATCATATTTTTCGAGACGATACCGAGTCGCTGTTAAGTTACTCGTTAGACTGGCCCAAGTAACTGAAACAATGCTGGCTCAATAAATATTACATGTTAGGAATTGACTGTTCCGAAATAATAACATAATAGGATATACACCTTTTATGATGTCAAAAACCCTCCCGATATGTTTTTCCTGGACACACCCCTGCTTGTATTAACGTATCGCCCATGGTCAACTGGGCATTGGTGGGAAGTGGGTGCAGTCGAAAGCTGAATAGCCGCGGAATTTCCAGATGCATGCTCGCTACACCGTGGAAAAATATTTTCCAACGCGGAATTTCTCCGGAAATGGATTGCTATCTCAAGTTTAGTTTTCCTTTGATTTCCGGTGGGTTGACGACAGCCTAAGAAAGCTGAACCCGATCAGTGGTCGGCAGTTATTTCAGTTATGCAGTTCCAATCGACCACAAAACCCATCGACGCAGGTGAATGGTTAGAGTAGCGGGATTATCTTCCGGGTGTTCACGGTTAAGAATTGCAAGAAATTTTGCTAGGTTTTGCCACAACACAATCTACTGACCAAGACTAGGATTTTCATGACTGCATTTTTTTGTAAAGGATATGTGCTTGAGAGATATAAAAATTCATATTACTTAACACTAATTAAACTACGGTTTTTGAGGGGGTGTATATGCATATTTAAACATTTTCTACTTGATAGGGTATATTTTAACCATTTATCGGTCATATTCAGCATATTTTCGCTCTTTTTTTTCAAGGTATATAGAACTTTCATTTACGCTTAGCTATTTACGAAGCAGACTAAATTTGTTCTTCTCGTGTTACTTGAAGTGAAAAAAAAAATCATTCTAAAATTTTTATTAAATATAAACTCCCCCCTCGGATGGATAATTCTGATTTGGACTATATTAATTTTATCGTATATTCACGAGTATTTTTGCTCGATAATACCGGTTCAATTTTTTTAAAAAAGAAAGCTTCGTATAATGATCGCACCGTACTTTTTTGCAGAAAAAATTGGCATACAATCAGCGATGATTGTGAGGTGAAGTGTTCCAGTTGGAGACATTTTGCCCGATCAAGAGTTTCGAATATTCTATCTGTGGTAACCACGCCATTAGATCTGGAATTTTGGATTTAAGTTTCGACCTTATAGCCGTGGCATTTGCAGCGTCCCAGTGGAATTGTGGCCGTGAGCCTTGTCATCAAGGAGAACGATTGTGTGATTCATCTGATTGTAGACTTCCGCAGGGTGCTGCAGAAGTCTGCAGGAGACTCTTCGGCGTCTGGTCTGGTAGAAAGTGACGACTGTTTTTTGAGGAGGCTTTCGTTTTTTTTTGGTCTCTCGCCATTGTGTCATAAGAGGAAGGAGGATCGCGTGCAGAAAAGAGTTTTCCCCCCGCTGGCCTTGAGGGCTTTCAGCTCTGTAAGCAGAGTAGAAAAACAAAGGAAATTGCCCACGCCGGCGTACTGTTATGATACGCTCATTATAAGCACCGAGAAGCCCAAGCTCCAGTAGGCAGAAACGCTTTTTTTGCGTCGGCTTACGTCGACACTGGCATTATTCTTTTCTTTCAAGCAGGCTTCCAAAGTCAGATTGAAGACTTCTTCATAACAGGGGAATAAAAGTTCCGCTAGGCACCGAATATCTAGATAGAGCTTTTGGAACAGAAGAAGTTGTACTAGGTGCAGAATGTATAGATAGAGCTTTTGGAAAAGTAGGAAATAGTTGTAGTAGGTGCAGAATGTATCGATAGAGCATTTGGAACAGGGTGAGATGGTTGTACTAGAAGAGGATCCATCAATAGATATGTTGGAACAGAAAAGGGTTGTGCTAGACGCAGAATGCATCAATAGAGTGTTTGGAACAATATAAGATGGTTGTACTAGATGCAGAATGCAATGATAAAGCGTTTGGAATGGGGAAGAGTGTTGTACTAGACACAAACTGCATAGATCTAGCTTTTGGAACAGGTGATCGGATTCAATAACATGCAGAAATCATTGGTAGTCAAGGAAGACATTGTCCATCTACGCGCACACGATGCGTCGACACGTCACGAAAATTGGTTGGGAAGAGCCCTACACATGATCCTCTTAACCTAACCACATGTGCATTATTATGAACTAGTTGTAATTGTAATTGTAAAAAAAAATGCATGTTAATAGCTAGGAGGGTTAGCTTCGGTTCGCTCAGCATATTTTTATACTCACGTGATGCATCAATGAGTGTTGTCGAACGCACGCTGTGCAGGGAGACAAACCCAAGAATGAATCGGTAAACTCGGATACAATTTTGTAAGCAGCCAGTTAATAACTAACTTCACAAACAATGCATAACTGTCCTCCTCCCCCGGAATTTATAATGGCTATCATGCAAGGCAATCTGTAACAATCGACTGAACAATGAAGTGGCTAAACAAAAAGACTGTCACATGATAATTAACAGGCTCCTTTCAAGAATGTAACTGTCATTCATTGTTGAATCAATTGTTACCGATTGCCTTTCGTGACTACCATTATGCTTCACTGTATTTACAACTCTTGTGAAAGACAAGCGCGAGTGCGCATAAATGTTGAAGGAATAAATACATTTTCCAGCCCTAACCAGTATTAGGACCAGTTTACGCCAATATTCTTACTAGCAGTGTTGTTACAGAGACGACACGCAAATATTTTAGTTGGCCTTTTCTTTGCTTAAAGTTTCTGGTGCCGAAAATAATCTTTCACCCTCTGACGAGGATTGAGGTGGAGGAATCACGACGGAATCCGATCAGACCTTGAGCGGGTCTTCCCATCCCATTTTTCAGTGCCTTGTTCTTCCTCAACTTTTGCAACCACAGAACCCATCGCTCGGCCTTCAATACATGGAATTAGCGCGTAAGATCTACGAGGGAGGAGAAGCAGGAATCCTTGAGCCAGCGCATCGGGACATTTTTACAGCCGTTTATGCCTAAAACCACATATTGGACACCTTAATTACAATTTAGGGAAAGCTATAAAAGGCAGCTACGGTTGAGGTTTTTTTTTTATGACGGTAATAACAGAAAAAGAGTAAAGATTGTGCGTTGGTTTTTCAGTTGTTGAACGCAGCCATTTTGGGTTTGCAAAGAAGAAGAGTGTTGTTAACTCAGTTGAAGATGTGGTACGACGCCAGGGGTCCCAGGTTCGAATCCCAGCTTTGGCATGGATGTTTATGAGTGTCCATTCATCAATTTCATGATATCATCCCCATCTTCGCAATTAGCCAAAACTGGCACAAAAGCGAAGAAAAATATAGCAAACGCAATCTTGGCGGAATGGTTATCCAGAGGTCCTAGGTTCGGATTTCATATAAGGCTTGGATCCATGGCCAAGCCACATTATGTAACTTAAAAAGCAATTTATATTCGAGACCAGAACTTGCTGTAGCACAACAGCTCTTTCAGACTAGTGCCTGTTATGAGGGTTTTCATTGGGTTTGGGTGACGCGTGGTCATGGGCGCTGCTTTCTGGCTTTCGAAACCGGGATCGGCCACTGTTGGTTTCAAGTAGCTCCCCAATGGTCCTCACGATGCTGGGCCAACACCGAAATTTCGGAGCTCCCGCCGGGAATCGAACCGAGGACCGCTCGTACCGTTTCAGGCTTTAGTACATTTGAATGTAAAAAAAATTGAGAAGTTCCAAAACTGAATTACTTTGCTATGCGACCTATTTCGCAATGAGCAGAGGGTTGTACATGTTTAATGTGGAGAAACTCATGTGTTAATACTTTTTTTTAAAAGGAAATTTTAATGTCTATTAATTTCGTGAAACGGAGACAAGATTGAATAATGCACACACTTTCACAGCATATACAGTTCATTGAGGGGAAACAACTTTCCTAATAGCGATTTTCTGCTTGGCTAATCGTTTCGACGCTACGAACCCTAAAAAAACATGGAGTTTCATCCTCAATATGTATGCAGTCACGCAGCACAGGCTCATAATTTACGCTGATTGACGTATCTATAAAAATAACGTATAGGTATTCGCTTGGTATGCCTGAAAAAGCCTCATGGTGAAGGAAATTTGATTTAGGTAAAATTTTCAATATCAAGTGTTGAACGAGATCGATAATCGAGGACACGAAGTCTCGTTCTCGTTTCGATTTTTACAAGGTCGCCTCGGTCTTGGTACCACTTCTACAACCTTCCTCCTCCCGTGCAGAAATATCTGGCGCCCCATGCCTGCCGAGTTCTGTTTACAGCATCGGCAATTGTTGCTTCGGGGCTAAGGATGCGGATTGGTCTTTGGAAGAGGTCGTAGGTTCGTAAACACGCTGCTGGACATTCGCCTCTCTTGTTTGTCGGTGTCAAACGGCCGCTGCTACAAAAAAAAGAAGACAAGTCGAGGACTCGTCTGACTGCGTTCCTCCGGACAATCTCCGGCGCTTGAACCCGATCGGCCAGACAAAACGGAGGTGAAGGACCGGGATTAAGTGGTGCGACCGCCGGAGGATAGCTACGAGAAGTAGGGAAAAGATCTACTGCTGCATTCTGGCCCCAGTGTTGCCACATGATGGAAAATTCAGGTAGAAATTTGAGCAAGATAGGGATTTTTTTTAATGAGAAATACTAAGATTACTGGGTAATTTGAAGACGAATCGCATATTAGATTCAAGGTTTTCTTCAAGTGTAAATGACATTTTTGTCTCGTCGCGTAAGTTGTTCCTCGAGATGAACCATAATTACAGTTTCAGTCTTACAGGCAGGCACGTAACCAAGGGGGCTCGTGGGGCTGAAGCCCTACTCTGAAATCCGATAACCATGTAATTTGAATATTGTAAGGCTGTAATTAATTTTACTTCCTTAGCAGGATTATACATCTTGTGTAATAAGTTTTTATATTCTGAGAAAGTTTTTCGCCCTTAGATGGCGGCTGCTGACAGGGATGATAAATGCCTTTCTGTTAATTAACTTTTAAAATTATTAAGAATAAGCGTGAGTGATTAGTTTTCACATACTTTTGTTATGGTTTCTGGCACATGTTTGTTTGTTTGAGATGAGGGGAAATTTTGTATGCAACGGGGATATTCTGTAATCAGGGAAGGAGGATTGAGCTCTCAGGTTGTGGCAACACTGATCCTGACCCTTGGGACAGCAGGAAGAGGAACTCGAACCGCGACTTCTTGACATGGACCTAACGGTGAGGACCTACAGAGTGAGCTAACTGTATGGACTGGGTTTGGAAACTGTTTTTATCCTCCCGTGCTGTTTCGGATCATCGCCCGAACTCGGTCATCCACTTCGGATATCTCTCTCACGGATCGCCGGGCGTGGTCCGGTCTCCCCCAGCATCCCGTTACCTAAAACTTCACGATCACCCTGCGGGGAAGCCTCGAGTTACGTTCGGTGGGACCCAACTTCGTCTCGACGCGCTTCCCTGAGCTGGTTCGTGAGTTGGGAATTTCATTTCCTCAGAATGAGTCCATCCAAGTTTAATGTACGTGTCTCCTCGGAGGACGCCACACTGTGATATGCTTCCACCTCTTGATTATACTGAACGCATTTCACCAATGGGGCTGTCCACCGCCAAACTTTCCGGATTGAGGCTCCTGCGTGGTTATGCTGAGGGGAATTTGGTTCATTTAACTGCCATATGCTTTTACATTAGAGTGGCAAGTTTTTCACAAAATTATTAGTTTGTTATCTTATAAAGCTCCTTTCTACCCCAACCCATTCTTGCCATGCATTCATACAAAACACAAGTACAAACAAAGAAGTTCGATGACGTAATTGTAACGCTGTCGCCGTGTAATCAAGGGGTCCCGGATTCGATACCCGGTGGAGGCACTAGTAGTTCGGATTCCACTTTATAAACTGTAGATTCAGTCCCGATTTGCCTGTCTGAGCATAAAGTGGACTTAAAAGTAACTTCTGACTTTTGGGAGCGGGGCGGGGGGAGGTTGTTAGTTTGTCAATTAGTTCTGAAATTGTATTTTTAGCTATTATAAACGACTATAAAAGAAAGTGTAGTATCTTTTTATTTTAAAAAATAGCAAATTTTTACTTGCTTAGAGAAGAGCAATTAATTTATCATATTGTACAAAAGAATTACACGCCTTTTGAAACATATTTGTCATTAGAATGCATTGCTCGTAGCAAACCATCATTTTTCAAAATCAAATCATAAAATTCGGGACATGTGCAAGTAAAATTACATTATCAACTGCCTTAACGGTTCCGTATTTAGTTCAGACTTCCCAGCTGTCCAAATATTATTCATGATTGTAAACACTTTTTCAAGTAGTGCCATTGTGCCTGGAAGACACAGCACAAACTCTGTAATTCTACACGCGTTTTCATGCGGAAAGTTTCTCTCTTATACTCGAAATACAGCTGGTCTCGAGCAGTACCATGTGATTTCTTTCTTACATGATTTCCCGGACATTACGCAGGTCGTTGTTGAAATAATTAACATATTGTGATTTTTGGAAGGACCGGGGCTGTCCTATGAAAACGAAAGCACCTGGTTACTCTGCTTTACATTGGTTGAGCACGGTGTTTTGTGTTAATCAGTAACTTTTTAGCTAAATCTATAAACGAAATGTGTTTTGCAATACCTTTTGCGATAACGTAGGGAGTCATAAGTTGCCGAAGATGTCACCTTTGTCATAGTGAATGGGTTTTTTTATTAACATTTCTAAGAACAAATAGCGTATAAATTGGTGATAATAGTGTAAAGCGGGGAGAGTAAAATACGATAATTGTGGACGAATAGGGGGAGAGGGGCAAAGAGAGATGGAAATTACACTTTCTTTTAGTAAGGTATGTACAACTCTACTTATACGTGAAGTAAATTCTATTTTATTCTATTGTAAAAAATTAAAAACGAAAATATAGCTCGAGACGGTGCAAGTGGCGAATAATTCTGTACAAAGAACGCGGACCATGATGCCACTTGGTTCGTCCTCAGCTGGAAGATTGACAACACAACATTCCTGATTCTATACTGCGTTTTATGTTACGGGACTGGACCTACAGCTTAAAGTGAAATCTGAACCACTCTGCATTGTACCTACACCTAGGATCGAGCCTTAGACCCCTTCATTACAATGCGAGGGCTTCAGAAACCAGGGGCGATCTCGAATTACTTTCATGATAATTGACGATTTCTGTTAATTCTAGACACAAGCGGATTAATTACCGTAAAATTAATTGGCAATATTGTAAAGGACGTCGTCGATGATTAAGAAGCTCCGGAGGTCACCGGAGAAACTAGGAATGAAAGTGGAGATGCTTTCTCCAAAATGTTGAACTGATTTAGGTAGAAAGTTATTAAGAACACAATGTGTAACGTGCAGCAAGAGGTGCATGACAGAATGCGAGCGTTTTCACATGTCCACCCACGCAGCACAGTGACTAAACAAAGAGGTTATTTTCATTTCAACTGTCTTTCCTCGATGTGTAGTTCTTGTCTTTGGTGCGAGTCCCGGAAAACACTACGAAATTTCGATGTTGACCCAGCATCGTGAGGACACGCGTCACCCCGTTGAAAGCCGCTTTGCAGGGTATGGAGTCAAAGGACGTTTTACGTCTATTTTCCACCCCTCTCGGTGATTGCGATGAATTATGAATGGGATAGTTCAGGCAAAGCTAATAACAGATGGCAGAACTTTACTTGTGTCCGTACACTTGCGATAGGAAACTTTTTCCCCAGTTAAATACATGTGCATTTCCATTATGTGAGTGGTACACGTTTAATTTAAGTTTATCGTGAGGGATGACATGGGAATACAAAAGTTCAGTGATCAGTCAGTCAGACGAAATGAATTTTGCAAGTATTAAGTTAGTAGGTTTCACTTATTATGAATATTTTATACTTATGAGCGAGTCGAGTAATATGGTGTAAATGATATTTGTAAATTTCGATGAACGCATTTTACTCCATTTTCAATGCGTTTCATGTAGACTTCCGGCTGAGTATACAGGTGTTAGGCACTTTCTTGCGTAGTTAGTTTCTTGCGTGCAGGGTCATAACGTAGAAGCTAAATGCACTAACCACTCCATCACAGCAACTGGCAACTATAAGATCATGGCAACAGGGTACCCATAAACTCCAAGAACCAATGGCAGTATTGATCTCTGTTTACAGATGATCTGTACATCGTTGACTTTGGCAACCACGGTCACCTGACCTCAACGCCATGGAGAATTTTTATATCTGAAGTTTATGCGGGATCTACATCATTTCCGGGAAATCATAAGCACTGAAACGGTCTCTCAAGATGTTTGTTATTTTTTAAGAAGAATCAAGGAAGCGTTTAAGGAAGTGCGTTAAGACTGGTGGCGGACAGGTGCAACATGAAATAAATGTGTTTTTCATCAGTTGTCTGATTGGTTCCAGGCTTTGTTGGCACCCTGTAGTATACGGAACTGCAGAAATTATGCACACGAAACTAAAGTGCTCCCTGAGAGAAGCATTGATGCTGGAAACATTCATGGATTCTCTTTCGGGAAGATAGAAAGCTTCTTTCTGATTTTAGGATCTACGTAAGGGAGCAGTAAATGCCATATCTGGCTCCGCAATAGCAACGGAGGACTCAAATGAGTCGCGTACATTAGAAGTATCACATGTCGTCCTGAGGCGGGGGGAGTGGAGTTAGAATGTCTTTTCCTTAGTAGATGACGTACTTGAAGCGACGGTGGAGAGTAATTGAATTTGTCTCCGAGGAAGCGCTAGAGGGAGAGGGGGTGAAGAGAAAGATGGGGATGGTACTCGTCTCGCATTATATAGCGTCGTAACATAGCGTGTCACTGCATAAACATCCACGGAGTGTAGAGGCTATTAAGTCAGACGGCTTTTCTTAATGGTATTTTCTCTGTTTGACGCCTCGCTTCGGCGCTATTAACCATCGAAACGGAAGTTATCCTGAACATATGCAGCCATGCGGTACAGGCATACAATTTGTGACGATGGATTGACTTTGAAATGTGTATAAACGAAGTATATGACTTATCTGTAAGGAATCAGGCATACCCTTTTGGTATGTCCGAAATAAAATAACCCGTGGCGCAACAACCCTTGAGGCCCAGGGCCTACCTTCAGACTGCTTGCCTCACTCCCACCTGGATGTGGGAGATCATCCAACCAGTTATGGGGTGACGTGTGGTCAGCACGACGAAACCCTAGTCGTTGTTGTAGGTTTCCATGACAGGGTTAAGCTACTCATTTGTAGCTCCCCAATTTCTTCACGATGGTGGGTGGCTACCGGTCCCACACACAGGCCGAAATCTCAGGAAAAAAGTTGTTACGCTTCCCAGAGGAGACTCGAACCTTAGACCGCACGGCTACGGTGCAGGGGGGTGGGGCGAAATAGTAGTGTGTTAAAGTTTATACATACACACACACCTAAGTGTTGACCGAGAGAGGTTGTTTCCTCAATACTTGACAAAGTTTCAAAGTTAAAACGTATGGCGGCCATGATGTCTGCCATCTTGCATTCATCAGCCCCTCAATTAACAGGTAATGCACAGGCAATTTTGACCAACACTTCAGAGTTCCCGCTGTAGGAATCGTAGTCAGGAATATAACATAATACTTCCAGGATCTCCCACACGATCTCGATCTAAACCTACGCTCCACTCACCCATGTGAGAGACTCTGTGAGCCTCAGAGCCATATGTGCAGAGGTAAATGTTTGCCGGAGATCACCCACCCTTGTCCTTCCGTCTGGCAGTCAGACGGCAGGGCACCATCCTGAACTTGGGCAATTACCTAGGTGTTCCCCGATGGAGGCACATTGCGCAGTGGTTCGCAACCCACTTTAAACTGTAGGTTCAGTCCCGATTACCCTATCTGAGCATAAAGTTGATTGGAAAACAAACCTTTCTCTGCGATTACTCGTAGCTTTTGTAAATCTGGCTTCCTGAAATTGATTTTTTTAGGTTCGTTTTAGATGTTATTTAGCATTTTTCCACTAACTTACTCTGGCAGCACTGTATCGTTATAATCTGAACGGTCAAGGGCACGTGGAGATAACCATCCCGCCATTATTTTCGCACAGTAAATGATTGACGTTTCCAATTACTTGATGTCGGCTTCCAGAGAGTTTCACCTTTCTTAGCAGGCCGGTGTTTATTAATTGGCCAATCGGAGAGGGGAGTATGTCGATTGTTGGCGCAGATAGTGTGTTTGTCATGTGGGTGCTTTTGAGTAGAATCGATGGAGGAAAGCGAGTGAAACTTCGATGGTGAAGATAACCTAGATGAGCTAGGTCAGATCAGAGAAGTTGATGAAAGTTCTTTTTGCGCTCCGAAAAGCAGAAGGGACTCCATGCACAGAGTTCAAGGCTCTGGTGCAGTGGCGTGGCCACACATTTCTTAAGGGGTATATAGCTTTATATGACCAGAGGAGGCGTTATGACCCCCGCATTAACCTCTCCCCTCCCCGGGGACGCCACTGCACCGATGGACCCTGCATTCGAACCGGACGGGCAGAAGCCCCTCCCACCCCTCTTTGTCCTTCATATCTAGTGATGATACCGAGACGAGCTTATAAAAATCGAGACGAGACCGAGAGCCCTGCCTAGACACTCTCCACGATTGCGTAGTTATAACGATGTCGGCTTGTAATGAACAGATCCTGTGTTCGATCCCCGGTAGACGCATATTGCACAGTTGCACTGGAGATCCAATTCCGTTCAATTGTCTGAGTATAAAGTGGACTTAAACCTTCACAAAATTACTAAGATGTGATCGAAGCGAGATTCTCGAGCACAAGGCTCGGTTTTCAGAGAGTGATATCGGTAAAGTACCTAGCTGTCCGTAGACAGTTTTCTCGAAAGTAACCTTAACCGGGGAAGTGTGGACATTTCCTCCAGTTTTAATTATGATCAAACTTTTTTTTCCATTTGCGCCACTCCGGTGCAGCAAGGCACCAAATATACCCGTGTTTTGCAAAAACGGTGATCAGGTAAGGTCGTATATTATTTTTGTACGTGATACGCCCAAGTACACAGTGTAATTACTTGTTACTCAGTACGCGACGTGACTATCGGATGTGAAAATTCTCCTTGTGGGAACTTTCTCCAGGAATCCAGTTTTTTCCCCACCCTTGCTTGTTTCCCAATGCAGTTTACACAATGTACAAGATGTATGGGTACCTTGTTTTCCCACCTCTGTCGAGATTTGCATTGATTTCAGGGTAGCAAACCATGGCCGAAAGTAGAATCGCCAGTTTTTTTTCCCCATAGTTATTCTGTTTTGTTATTAATTTTTAACACCCTTAAGAGTAATCTTTGAAAGTCATGACTTGCACATAAAAATCTCACTTTTGGAAACTTCAAATCCCATGCAACCATTTATTCTTTGAATTAATTCGTAGAATATGAAAACGTGAAGTTCTCCCATCTGGTTCTTCCAATCTTCATATTCTGATTATTTTTCCCTCTGTGGTTTATCTACAGCGATGCCATCTTGGATGACTTGCAGTCGCGGAATATCAGTTTTTCCCTTGTAGCTATGGAGGAAATCGTAGCGGGTGCTCTTTATTTAAATTTATGAAATCGTGGGGAATTAGTTTCTCAAATTTTTACATCGAAACGTTAATACTGTATTAGAAGCCGGATAGGGAAATCGAACTAGGTGCCTTAGAAACTAGAATTCACAGGATCTTTTCTAAGAATGTCTCCAGAGGGTTTTGATTGGTCGTTGGATGACGTTTGGATCAATTTCTAAATTCGAATACCTAGGAGTAATAACAAATGAAAACTATATTAATGAGGAAATTAAAAGCAGGCTTAATTCAAGTGATCAATTACTTTTCTATTGATAAAGGTTTATCCTCCCCTCTGATATCAGAGAATCTAAAGGTTAAAATGTACAAGACGGTAATTTTGTGTGTAGTTCTGTGTGATTGTGAAACGTATTCCCTTACACTAAAATATGAACATAAGAGTTTTTGGAAATAGAATCTTAAGGAGGATGAAGCAGCAGGAGTGGAGAAGGTTACATGCTCTTGAACTGTATAATCTACATTCATCCCCTGATATTATTAGAATAACTACATCAAGAAGACTTCGATGGTTTGATTTGATTTGATTTATTTTACTTCGCTTTTTGTGCCACTTTTGGCTAATTTGAGAAGATGAGGATGAGTGATGAAATGATGAAATTCATGAATACACACTCGCAAACATCCATGCCCATGTCGGGATTCGAACCCGGGACCCCTGGCGCCGTAGCGCGATGTGCTAACCACTCCGCCACGAGGGCCGGCAAGACTATAGCATGCATGGGAGAGGATAGAAAAGTTTAGAGGCCTTGTAGGGTAACCTGTTGGTAAAGGACCTGTAGGAAGGCCAAGACCTGAAGGAAATTGGTAAGGATTGTCAAGTGTGGTTGCCGAGGATAGGGACAGGTGGAAAACATTGTTGCTGCGGCATTAGACCTTCTGGTTTAAGAATGCCAGATAGTTAGTTTTTTGGGTGATGTTGCTCTCCAAAATTTAGAAACGCAATACTTATTTATATTAGTATATTTATACTAATATATAATGACAATATCAAGAAACTCAGAGATGACGTTGTAGCTTCTGGTTATACCTGTCTTGTAATTTTGTTTCGGTTACCAAAGCGTTCAGGGTTCGTGAGCGTGAAGTTAAGGTGATAATATTTCCTGGAAATCTGGTCAAGTTGCAAAGCACCGGGCTGAAACTCATTGTTGGCAGGAATCTTTCCTCCTCGCCAAAATAATGCACTAATTTCTCTTTGAGAAATGAGTTGGCGTGCTGATTCTTTATTGGAACGCCAGGAATAGTCTCATTTCAGTTCGTAGTAATCAAAATGTATATTGTTGTTGCGTGGGGCACGCTGTTTTACTTTTAGCACTCACGTATGGATTTTCCGGGCCAGTTCGCAACACTGATTGGTGCCAGTTTTCCCCTGTGCAAAAGAGGGAGACGTAATGACGCAATATCGTGACGTTGTATTGCGTTGGGTAAAGGGTGTTTCCTGTACAACTAGCCCAGGGGAAAAAATGGTTCTTGTTTTAATTACGTGGATATCCTTGAAAAATAAAAGAAGATCGTCTTGCAAGTTATATAAAAGTTTTGCTCCGTGTAATAAAAATCTTTGTTTCTTATTCTTCAAAACAGGACTAGTAGGATGTGAACGCATTGCGTTTTCCTTTTTTTTGTTTTCAGTGTTCTTTCGTGTGAAAGTTGGTGGGTAGTCACATCCGTAGGGGGTGCTTGCAAAGTATCACTGTTAAGTGTTTTATGAGCAGTCTTCCTGCCTGCTCTCTCCGTGCGTCGCGTGGATCTTTTCTCTCGACCTCTGGATATACGAAGGTCCACGCGGTGAAAAGATAGAGCTAGACTCCAAATGAGGGAAGGTGCGATGTTGCTTTACCCTTAGTCATAAACTACCCTACAGTTACTCACCCCATTGCTACAGAACTGCGGCCGTTACGTACAAGACAAAAACGAATTGTCTCCATAGTAACGCATCTGTCTTCATTAGTTCAAGAGCCTCTTTCTACCCGCCTACGAAAGTGAGAAATATTGACAGGTCTCAAGAGTCCTAATAGTGGTTTTCAGCAATCTTAGAGCTTTCTTGCGCCTTTTTACCGTCAAGGCTGGGCCTCCGGGGCAGTGGTGCTCCCAGCGGAGGAATTTCACGGCAACAGGGGATTTCGGATACAGGAATTGTGGGAGAGGGGGTTAAAATATCATCCGCGTCCTGACTTCTATCCCTACCAATGTTAGCATCATGGTCAGTCATGTTTATTTGGAACTCCGTATCGTATCAGTGTATCGATACTTGATATGGATAAGGACAGCGTGGACGATATTTCCTTCCCATGTCCTTTTTTACGGAGAGAGACCAATCGAGATAGACCCCACCTCTTTTGCAATTTGCTGTCAAATTTATAAATACTCAAAACTGAAAGAGCGATATCCTTGTGAAGATTTTTTTGTTTTATGTTTTGTTGTTTTATGCTCATATAGGTTAATCAAGACTGAACCTACAGTTTAAAATTGGTTCCGAAGTACTGTGTAATGTGCTTCAACCGGGGGATCGAAGCCAGGATCCGTTTATTACATGATGACAGGGTTAATGCAAAGTTCGTTGTACTGTAAGTACACTTCCCGATTCGCAGGAATCTTTTTTTATTCACCACTGCTGTGGTTTCCTCATTTTTTTCAACGCGCAATGAATAAATAAATATTTAGTTGGCAGCTACAAAGAGCGCAGAAAGAGACATTGTCTTCGGTGACCTGGAAATAAATTATGAAAGCGACTTTGGTGGAGAACTTAAAAGCTACTAATGTGTGAAGATGTGTCTGATCATATATATATATATATAAATATATAAGTAAGTCCAGTTTATGCACAGATAGACTGGATGTACAAACTCTGGACCCCTTGATTACAAGGCGAAGATTTTATCACCAAGCCATAGTACCACGATCTCATAGGGATACGTATTGTATGGCTTAGACGTCCATTTGCAATTTCACAAAGAAGAGCTTCGGATGAAAGTGAAGGTTTGGGTTCCGCAGAAATGTTCTTCCAGGCCGACCCAGGTGTCATAAGTGGAACGCCACCGTCTGCGAGGAAAGTCTTCAGCTTTCACGCTCCTCAACACCTGGCGTGAAAACTTTCCCTCGTCGAGCCCTCGTCAATCTTCCTGGGGGGTCTCGCGGAAAGGGCGAAACTCGTCCGCCGAGGGTCACGAGAAGCGGTCCTCAACCTGTTCCCCAATCGTGCAGGTCGAGTAGCGGATCCCGTAGGCTACTCTTGCGGGTCAAAGGTCATGGGCGAATCTGACGGAAGTTCGGCTCAACGCAGAGTCGTAGATGTTACCACTTTACTTCCCCCTTGAAGTGGTATCTCGTGGGCAACGTCCAGCATCATTTCCCCTCAGACATGTGCAGTAGAATCGCCTCACTAGTGGCGATTCGACTCTCTGTACAACATTTATATTCAAAGTGCAGTTCGCCCGGCATTATTCGATTGTTTCTAAGTAGAATTTTATATTACTTCGTGTAATTAGCCATTAATTCTTCTCTCGGGCCTCCGCGATGGCGGAGTGGTAGCGTCGTCGCCTTGTAATCAAGGGGTCCCGGGTTCGATACCCGGTGGAGGCACATGGCACAGTGGTTCGAATCCCACCTTAATCCGTAGGCCCAGTCCCGATTAGCCTTACTGTGCATAAAGTGAACTTAAAACACCAACTCATAACCCAAAATTATTTCTTCTCAGTTAAACTCATTTTTTTCTAATTAATTTTACATTTTTTTAAGAATGAGTTCATCAACAGGGTGTCTACCAGTCAAGAAATTCAAGAAGTCAATAAGAAGTCCAGAAATTATACTTGTGGTCAAGAATTTTTCCCGTCACTATGACTGATTGATTGATTTAGATTATTTTACTTGACTTTTCTGCCCTTTTTGGTTAATCGCGAAGATGAGGATGAATGGTGGAGTCCAGACGCCAGATCCTCGTTAGTCTGCCAAATGCAGTCTAGGATGCATTAATCTAAATACCAGAATTTAGAATATCACAATGAAACTTTGTACTTCTAATCACGTTTACATAAAACAACTATATGAACTTCGGTTGCGACCTTTCCGGTTTCCCTAAATACAAATTTAAGGTAGTCTTTTACTAAGTTTCATTATTTTAACTGAATTATATTATAAATATAAACAAATGTACAATATGTGGTTAAAAATACAATTTTGTTGTTTCCATAATTGACGATTTTACCATGTACTGAATTTGAAATTTTCTCAATAATTAAATATATTTTAAAAACCTTGCTGCTTAGTTCGTCGACAATTTGAACGAATATTTGGTCTCCATCGCCTATATTTTTTATATCTTTACTTAAAGAAGAACTCTATTTAAAATGTATAACATAAGTTTTCCTCTTTTATTACGTCGCCGTTCCACCAATTGGGTTAATTGTGACAATGAGGATGATAGGACAAACACAGTGATACCTTCCATACTTGGACCAGGGTGCGTCTCAAGAAAGTGTTCCAGAAACATATGTTAAGTATACTCTGCAAATTACTTGGAAGACATTCTGACACGCGCATTTCATTTTTACTAAGAGTAAAGAAAATGTTTTGCAGTGTGAATTCGAAATTTGAGATCATTGCTTGTAGAAATTTTGAGCCGGCGGCACTCATTGTCTACATATTTGTAATATCAAATTGTCTCGCGCCGTAAAGAAACTATAAGAAATATATACATAACCTACACACGTGGATTGTCATGACTGCTGTAGAAGAATTTCCCCAGGAATTTAGACCTTCGGAAGTCGTTCGAAAAAGTTGCCAAGACAGTCTCTCGTACCGCAACTGAGAGTCAGTGTTTCGAAGTAACGACTTACTTGTTACGCAGTTGCAAGTAACAGTTGATATTTTCAAGGAGCGCTAGCTGTAACTAGTTACTTTGCTGCTCATTTCAACAGCAATGAACAAAATTATACATTTCTTTAAAGCTATGAAAATGTTAATATTCATGTATAGGAACATGTTAGGTTACATTTGGGACGGGACTTGTAAAGTACAGGGTTTATATGAGTTGATTATAAGTTAATGTTAACTAGTTAACCATGAGTAAAAAGGCCACTTGCACATACATGCAACACTTTTTACGTTTCATTCTATCTGAAAGAATGTAACCCGGCGTCCGTGGCAGAGTGATTAGCACAGCGCGCTTCGACGCCAAAGGTCCGGAGTTCGAGTCTTGGCCTGGGCATAGGTGTTCTTTGTGAGTGGTGTCCCTTCATCAGTATCTTCGTTCATCCTCATCTTCGCGATTAGCCAAAAGTGGCAGAAAAGCTAAGTAAAATTAACCAAATCAATCAATCAAACTGAAAAATGTAAATGCAAAAGCAAGTGAGTTACTTTTTGAGCAAAACTGTTACTTGTAAAAAGTAAGTTCCCAAACACAGCCGACTGTAATTTTTCGACCAGGGTTGTAAATTTTTACAAACCTCAATATTTGGGACGGAAAATGTTCAGGAATTCTCGAAACTAGAATCTCTAATTTTATACACTATTCCTCCCTGAAGTGACTGTTCCAAGAAAAATCCAACACTTTTAGTGCGAATTTATCACCTGACGATCCGAAATGTTCCGACTTTTAGGGATCTCACACACCCCTAATGAAACCCCAAGGTACGCGTTGCGAAGAGAAAAGTAAACGGAGCACTTGGACTGTAGGCCCACTCACCTGGTACAGAAAGCACACGGGGATCCCAAAAAGGACGGCACCAAATAAAAAAGTCAAACCGAAATCGCTCACTCGCTCTTCGTGCACACCTCCAATCGCCTACGTGAACGCAGAGTGAATGCCTGGGTGCCTGCGACCTGACTTTTATAAAGGTGGGAAGGGGGGAGTGCTTGAAGATTCCGCCGGCCGGCCCCTGAGTGGGGATTCCACGTCCCTCTGCCTTAGATCTCCCCCTCCCTCGCCTCGGCGATGAAGACTTCCTGGGGGGAGGGGGAGGGGTGTTTATGAGGTTGTTGCTGCCCCGAGGGGGGTGCACGAATATTGTCAACACCTTCTAGAAGGGAGCTGTTTCTCCATCGGCAACCTTTGTCCGCTTGCGGATCGCCAATTCGACACCTTTTCTTTCTTTTTTTCGTGCATCGACCGTGACCTTCACGTTCCGGCCGAAGCTCTGGGTGTTTCTGCACGTTGCCGATTCGTGATTGCACGGCTTCGGCTCTTCGTTGGGTGTTCTGGGAGGATCGCGCCAGATATTGTCGACGGATTTTGCTGAAACTGCCGCGTGAAAGCGATGCACATAATTCTGGCGGTCATCTGGATTCAGGAAAGCCATTTTGAGATGGGACAAGAAGTATGCGAGAAAGTTTGAACCGATTTTCTTGCGGTAGTGCCAAGATTAGGACTGTGCTATATATATCGATATGCAAACGATATTGTCGTTCGATATCGCACAACCTTGTCCAAGAACTAATCGATTCGGGTATAATTCTCGAGTAGAACCCATCGGGGGACAAATAAGTAAAGCTTCTCTAAAGTTGTGGACGGATTTTGTGGTAGTGCTACATTGCGAGCAAAAGACAGCGAACTGTTAAGATTTTGGCGCCATTCTTAAGCTATTGATGTTTTAAATCATCATTACAGTACTGTTTGCGCGAACGACTCTGTCTGGATCTAGTGTACTGAAATGTCATTGAAATTGCGTATCTTGGTTCTTTTTCCGAAGTGAAGTTCGAGGTTCTAGTTTCGAATCCCGACCTGGGTGTTCCTTAGTGTTCTTTCATCAGTTAATCTCATCGTCCTCCTTTCCGTCATGGTTAGCCTAAAGAGCCAGAAGAGCTACGTAAAGACGAAAAGTCAAGTACAGTGCGGCGGGTGTTTTGGAGTTGCGGTGAAGTGAATTTAGTTTCGCAACTTAATTTCCAGCACCGTAGGGGCCTCCAATCCGTGAGTCTCGTCGGACCACATAGAATTTACTGGTCGTATTTATGTACCGATATGGTAACCACGGTGAAAATGTCATGACGATGTGTGGATTTTCCTGGTCCTACGGTGATATATGGATGCCATTGTGGTGAAACTGTCAATATAGGTATGCTCGTGGCGCATAGTAATCCCCGGGAATTGAAACCAAAAATCGTGTAATTTCTTTCTTTTCCCAAGAATGCTAGACTGAATACATATTTAATTTATTTATCGTCGCTTTTCTGCCACTTTGGCTAATCGCGAAGATAAGAATGAATGGTGATAAGATGAAACTGGTGAAATGAAAATTATCACAAACACACATGGACACGACAGAACGCAAGACCCCCAAAAGGATTATCCTGACGCCAGAGCCTCGTTTGCCTGCATTATGTAGTACATGTAAGAGAGGTTGACATTCAGAAAGGGTCCCCCTTCCACACACACACGCACACATATGACGTATATAAAATTATGTGTCATAATAATAATCTGTGCTATCCCGTTATCGACGAATGTAAGCATGCCTGCATATTACTAATATTACCAATAATATAGCAATCAAATATTTCTATGAGGAGCGTGTAACTTAGTGCGAAATTCTGCCCATTTTTTTTATTTTGATTTTTGTGTATACAAAGGCATAATTCGTATATGCCCTTGTATGCAGTTTCTTTTTCCAGTGCAATTGTTTTTTTTACAAAAAACACAGTTATATACATTAGCTATGGAGGCGTATGAAGCAACTGGCTCATTCATAAGACATATGCAATTTTATAACGGATCGGTAGAATATCTGCTATGAATATTCGTTAATTTTATCTAGGTAGTTCATCAGTATCGATAAGAAAGTCATACCGGCTCATCGTATTATTATTATTACTAGCTTATTACCACCGTAGTACCATTGTAGAAATCAGTGAATATCGTATGGATACATTATTTTTATTAGTGTTGATGCACTTGGAGTAATATTTTAGTAAAGTGCCTTACTTCCTGTTTGATTTTTGATTACTATGGTGACAAAATAACCTATTTCTTTGTTTTATTTTTTTTAAATCCAAATTGTTGAAAACTGCATCCTAAGTATTTTATATAAATTATTTTCCTTGTACGGTTTGACCTTCTGTGGAGTTCAGGGCTAATGCTTATGTTATCCCCCCCTTCCAATTCTCCCCCCTCCAGCTTCTTAAATCGGATTATCATCAAGACGAATTTAGAGATAAAAAGCGACGTAAAATAGCCAGATTCAAAACCAACGGCTCTGGAACTCGCACATCCTCATCAGCAGATCACGATAGCTCAGATCGAGAATTTTGTGGAGCCATATTTTCACCCCATCCTTACTCCCCCAATGTGCGTTCATGTCACGGTGCAATACACAAGGGATATTTTTACCTTTTCTCATCGATAAATTAAATCGTTTCTGTTGATATTTGGTTCTACATCTTCCAATGTTTGTTTGTTTGTTTGTTCATTTTGTGTCGTTCCCGTTTAGCCCAATGGTTAGCGATTTCGATGACGGTGCTATTTGCTTTGGGAACGTCAGACTTTCTGTATTATTAATAATAATAATACATTTTCTTCATTAAGCGGGCGAGGTTCAGCCAATGGCTGCTCTGCCACCTAACCCTTGTCAATATGATAATACATATAAGATAAGATAAACTGCGTATGGAGCAGTAAGCCAAATGTAAAATAATACACAGATACAAAAAGAAAAAATACATAGAAATTAGTTGCATACAATAAAAAAGTGTAACTACAAATACAAAAGACAATAGTAATAATAATACAATTCCATACAGTGAGTGACTTGATACATTCAGTTTGTGCCCCGAGTCTGCCATTGTTCCATTAACAGCAGATCTTTTCCTTTACCTTTGAAGTTGAATGGGTTGATTACACTTGCGATGTTCGCAGGCAATGCATTCCATGCTTTGGGAGCCGAATAGGAGAAAGATGATTTGTAGGCTATGGTAGAATGATGGGGTAAATCGAAATTAAGCATAGCTTAGCCGTGCCGTACGAGAAACGTACTTACCTGAGGAGTGGGGTGGGGCTCACAGGCCCACACTTTTTTAATCATTAAGATTCAAGAAACCATTTTGTCATTGAATCACTGCTTCCTTTGTTGATATTATATTTGAAGTTATTTATTAGTTATGATAATTATAAAAATTATCATCATTAATAAGAAAGAATAACCAATTATTGCATGAGTGTCACACACATATTTTACTTCACTAAAACTCACAAGAAAATATATAATTTTTTATTAATATATTTTTGTTTATAGAGGTGTAGTTCTTCATTAATTATAATAAGTACCAAAATTACCATCATTACCAACCAATTGCACACTCTCATTGGCATGAGTGACTAATAACACGCTTAGAAATGGCGCCTGATAGGCCCACCTAGTATATTTTGCCTTTTATTTAATGTACAGTAATATTTTTATGAACAAAAGTAAAACAGAAATATTGGGAACACCCTAGGGAACAATGTAATTTATTTTCAATTTTTTATAAAAATTTTAACAGTTGAAGTATCGAAAAAATAGATGTGGTGGGCCTGACAGCCCCCTCGGGTAAGCTGGGGTTAATCCAGCTCTGTAAATGAAATCGTATGCCTAAAAACAGTCACGTCGGTGCACACATATCCTGGCGTATTAGGCAACCCGTCCGTTTCTTGCTTGTAGCGGGCTGCATGACCGTAAGGGGTCTGGTACTTCCGTTGGATCGAATTGAATCTTACATTGCTTATCAAGGCTGTTGACGACAAAACTAGCTACCAAACTCGTTTTCCTGCCTAGGGAGGCGAGCCTTTATAAATCCAGACGAGAACGAGCCAGACGTCTGTAATATGGAGACTATACCGATACTTTGGTAGACTGGCACGTGACATTTTTGAACATACCAACCGGATATCTCCTGCTTGTCGTAATTGCAAAGTTAATCCATTAGTGGCAACTGCGAAACTGTTTTATTTGGTTGCATACACTAAGGATAAAATTATGTTATTCGACGGGCCGTAGCTTCGAAACACGGCGTTGAACAAAAGAAACTTCATCAAAACAAGTTGTTTGCTTTAACGAATTCAAAGACTTTACACGCTGTGATAATTTGAGTTGTGTCACGCTGTATATCAGCGTTATTATTATTATTGAAGATTTGGCAGCACCCTAAAAATAATCCTGGCCACGTCCCTGTATGGTACCAGGCAACAAGATTTAGTCGAAAACTCCGTCTTACTTTTTGCACGTCACAGTACGTGCAAGCAGAGGATGTCCATTGGGTGTTGTTATAATAACAGACGTGCCTCTATAATAGCCTCGCGAATGAAACTGAGCGAGAAGTTAGCAGTTAACTTCGCCCTGCTCGGCCCTGCTTAATTTTCCTCCTGCGACGCATAACTTCCATCCACGCTCGTTGCAAGGAGTTCCGCTTTATTCCTCTGCAAGCAGTTGGCTCGCTAAGTTTTTGACCCTTAATAGCATGGGAGTTCTTCAGCTCCTTCTGGTGAGCGTAAGGACGGACGACTCTGCAGTGTAAGGGGTGTCATCTCCCTTGCCCCTATCTCCGAAAGCTCTGCACGCATTCTGTCCTGTAAGACTTGAACCGCACGTGTTACGTCAGAGCTAATAAGGGTGGACGTGCGTACGAACAGAACTTTTCTCTTTTGATAACATCCATCTCGTTTTCATATCTCATATCCCTGGCTGTGGCGAAGGGTCTTAGTAACAGAAACGGCATTCATTCTCATCTCCATCTCGCCCTTCAACTTTAACGTTCGTTGCCCAGCTAAGGGTCGTGTTGTTATTATAAAGTTTTCAGTTTTTATCCATGGGTGTCCTTCGGAGGCATTCAAAACTCTACCTCTCTTACACGTAGTGCTTGTTTGTTTGTTTCAGTTTGTTTTTCAGTCCACTTTATGCATAGAAAGGCTAATTGGGACTGGACCCATAGTTTAAAGTAAGATCCAAACGATTATGTGCTTATTTAGTGTAGAAATGCAGTAAATTTTTAAAAAAGTTGACTTGCTTTACATGATGCCCCAAACCGCAAGGCTCTACGTCGAATAGTTTCCTCACAATTGTAATTTTGAATGTGGACATGTAATGGCAATATAAATGGTTTGTAAATATAGTCTTGTTTTTGCTTAATTACCTATCGAAACTTACTTTCTGGATAAACTTCGTATATGATAATCCTCAGAAGAAAACGTCTTGTGATGGATCCATTTTCTTTACGGCATGATGCATGTAGCAGCCGACTATTTGATGAAGGGACCGGGGACGTTGCGTCATTTAAGAAACGCGCCACCATTGGCTGTTGCGATTAGCCATGCCCACAGTTGCGATTTCCACGTGGATTTTGTAAATAAGTGTCCCGAGTTGAAATCGAAAATGAAGCATACCTAGCGCTAGTTCTCTGTCATTTCATCTATTTCCCGCTCCTTCTCGTCGTTACTATCGAGTAGGAAAGGCGACAGAAAATAACCAAAGTACGATGAAGTGTAATAAAATTAACTTCACCAAAGAAGAGTAAATGAAATTGCCAATTATCCAACTATGCGACACCAATAAATATTTCACATTCCTGCAGTAGAAAAGGCCAGGACAACGTGCAAGTTTTCCATTACGTTTATCGGCATCAGGACTGTATATTCGCCAATAGGGGTCGCCGTTCGAATCCCGGACTGGACATGGTCGTTCTTTTTCCTTCATCAATTTCATCAACTCATATCACTTATCCTCATCTTCGCATCTAGACAAAAGTGGCTTAAAGTGAAGTAAAATGAACCAAATCAATCAATAAATCAAACGAAAAGTTGCTGCCTAATAGATTAACTGAGGCGCCGAATTAAAAAAAGTAAGTCGCATTTTGCGATTTGCTAACTTCCAACACCTTGCGATGTGTATGTGGGGAGGGGAGCAGCCGTATGTTAAAAAATTCAGTAGCAATAATAATTATTATGAAATAATAATAATCTAATATTGCTATACTTCTAGGATGTTCGGAAAAAAGCATATAAGTCAAAAATGTAATTTTACAGCAGACAGTTATCTTTGTTTATTATTTTAATAGCAAACATTAGACATGATATACATATACATACTGTTTAGAACCTTTACACGTTCCAAATACAAAATTATACTTATAATACTTTATTTAAATGATTCAGTGGGATTTAAATGAAAACAACATAAGCAGTTTGTGACTTACGTGCCTTTTCCCGACGGTAGCCGGACAATTGCGATGGCGGACAATTGAGATGACGGACAACTGCAATGAACACAGTTAGAAGTGGAAGGGCGGGTGGACAATTGCGATGACATTAAATCTTCTATCAAATTGAAGGGTGACTTAACACCCCGTACAATACCTCTTACAAGAGAATTATGTGAAATATTGATATTTTCGGCTGAGAATTTGGTTCAATCAAGTTTTTGAACATGGGCTAGAGCCAACAGACCACCTTTTGAAGTCACCCGTTTCCTCATATGTGCGAATGCACTTCGCAACTCTCTCGTCGATTTTAATGTCACGCTTCTTACTTTTCTGACTTTCTAGATTAAGTTCCATCCGCATGTACTTGATGTTGATGTCTTCTGCTTGGCTCTTGAGGCAGGCCAGAACTTCATGAATTTTTGGATGCGGTCTTCCAAGCCATCTATTTATTTTGTTCTTCCAACCTTCTAAGGTAAAAAAAAAAAGGTAAAGTGTTCCCCTGTGCTTAGCACCACGCCATGAAGGCGTATAGGGGGTGTGGGGGTAACGCCCCACACTTTCTTGATCCGGTCGTGAGTGGGGGTGATGTGATCAGCATCACGCCCCTGACCGCCTTTACCCCCCAGGGTTTCCCCCAGGTACCCATGTTATTCGACGCTGGGTAGGCGCCGGGGCCGCTTCCACCGTTAGAAAAGTTCCCGGATTTGAACCGGCCGGGGATCGAACCCGGGACCTTTAGCATGGTAGTCAGACGCGTTACCGACTGAGCCACCGCGGCATTATTAGTTCTGTGGCGCCTTTGGTTAGGTTAGGTCAGGTCCTGATCGTGGGAATTGTCCTACCATTAATTTGTAAAATGACCTTCACCGTAAAAAATAATCGCAATTGTCCGTGATTTTGGTTTCATCGCAATTGTCCTAGATTCTTCCTATTATTATTTGTAGTAGCATATCCCTGGAGATATACTTGTACTCGATGCATCATAATATGAGCGGATATCCGAAACAACTGTTTTTGTTTATATTTTTCACATTTCAAACCATTAAGTGACTGAAAAGTTCGATAACATTCTTGTCACCGTACAACACCGACATACTTTCACAGCACGTAGAACACATCAAGACGAACAAATTTTCTTTCTAACTTGGTGAGGCCTCGTTTATATGCTGCTAGCCCTACTTAGAAAGTACAGAATTGTCTATCCTTGATGTTTGCAACCATGCCGTACGATTCAGGGTTGCCACTGACAGTTATACTTTTTCTCTTGTGAAGCCATCTCAGTCTCCGCCATTTCCACAGACTAGCCATAGAATATGGGGGGCTTCTTACTGAAAAAAATTGTTAACAAACATTGTGTAGCAAACGACCCAATGCGTTCTTGAAGCGAGGAAAAGATTCGAGCGAGAACACGATATCGGTTACACAGACTTGACTGAAACGAATAATGTAGCGACCGTCGAAGGGTTTTTAAAGGACGGATGTTCTCGCCAATTCTCCTTTCATCCTCTTCGTCGCGGTTAGCCTGGAGAGACACGAGAGAGGTACGAGAATGGGAAGTTGTGCGGAGTTCTGATGGTGGAAAAACCATGGAAGGGACTAAGCACGAGAGGAATAAGTGCGACACGGAGAAAGCGCGAAGCTAATAAATGCGAAGGCGCAAGCGGGAAAATATAAATATCGAAACGAGAATTTACAGGTGAAGGAAGAGAATTAGGTTCAGAACGGATGAAGTACACACAGAACTCGAGATGCATCAATTGACACAGTTAAACGTTTAATTTTGTTATCTTTGATAAGATCGTGTCTGATCTTAACCAAGCATTTTAGTGCATCACACTGAACAGAAAGTGATAAAAGTACCCTTCTCTGTGTATTTTGACACACCAAAAAGTGCATCATTTGCAGTTTATGCACGTTAATGTGTTATTGGAGTCAACATGTATAATACAGAGCATTCCCTGACATTCGCTACGAGACTCGACGGCAAGCTGCCTGGCATCAGCGGTTGTCTTTCCCGGTGAACGGGTCAGCGACAGTCGCTAGAGTCGGCTATTAAAATTACAGTTTTCATATTGTGTACTAACCTTGACTACAGAAGGTGTTGAAAATGATGTCCCTCTGCTGCAAAACATTCCTGGCATCTCTGAAGGAAATTGGCATTTACACGTGCAAGTTCGTCTACTGTAATTCTCCCGATTTTTCGTAAAATACTCTCTTTTAACTCACGGAAGGTATGCGGATTGTCTTTGTATACTTTATTCCCCATTTTTCTTTCCACTTTTATTCGGAACTGACCCTGTTACTCTAAACTTTTTTACGAGGTTTAATATAAGCGACTGTCGCGGACCCGTTCACCGGGAAAGACAAGCGCTGATGCCGGGCCGCTTGCCGCCGAGTATCGTAGCGAATGTGAGGGAATGCTCTGTACAATAAATTGCTAATTAAGAATAAGGGTGCTCAGTAAAGCCACTATTTACAAGGTGGCTTAAGATTAAACACATTATTTACTAATGAGTGTGTATGTATGTATGTATATGTGTATATATATATATATATATATATATATATATATATATATATATATATTGTTGCAATTGATCAAGATCAAAACGTCATAACAATAAGTGGAACTGAGCTGGAAATCTGCCAGATTCACACTCAAAAGTTTAAGTAATTGAAACCAGTGAACGTATCAATATGTAAATAATTAATAATTTTATATCTATATATTTTTTCTTCTTGTATTTCAATATTACAGAAATATATGTAGGTAACAGTATTCACTATGTATCCATTATATATGATACATTATATGTATCCGTTATATGCTCTGTAATTAGGTATGTGCCTGTTGAGTTCAATAAATAAATATGTGTCAATTGACACGTTTTAGGTTCTGTGTGACGAACGAAATAAATGCGAAGAAGCGTGAGAGGATTAAAAGCAAAACGGATTAGCAGAGATCGAAATAAACGCAAAAGGAATAACCGCCTTAGAAAAACCAACGCGAAAATTTCACTTTGGTGCTTGATTTCTATCGAAATTGTTCCAGCAACCCCGGAGTTCCATTGCAGCAGACTGTTCCGAGCCAGGAGATTCTGCGATGCTCCTTCGCCCTGAGGATCCCCAGTTCGATTCAAGGCCGCCAGCCTTCTGTCGGTGGAAATCCTCAAGCAATTACAGACCGCGTTCGCTAAGATCCAGTTCCAATCCCTCGCTCTTTCATTCGTTCCTCTCCCGTGAATCTCACGGGTGGGAAGTTCCGAACTTCTTGCATCCCGTTCGAGCTGCCAACCTTGACATTTTTGCATAATCTTTGGTTTTTGCATTGTTACCGACGACATATGCTCATTGTTGGGTAATTCGCGTGAGATGTTCTGGTTGCTTAAGATGTTCCTGATTCTGTTGGCACAAATGAGAGAACTTAGTTACAGTTTTAAGTATGAATGTCCGATCAGTTTCTGGGATGGTTCTGGTGAGTGAGGGAGAATCACACACAGACGTAGACACATTTTTTTAAAAAAAGAAAAAGTACTATTGTTATAAAAATCAGAAAAACGAACATGAGACTCCACCAAAGATGCCATCCACGCTGTGGAAATTTTTTCTTCCCCCATTATTACACAACTAATTCAAATTTTAGTACTGTATTTCTCTTAACTGGACTACCGCGGCTCGCATTATAGTTTACTTTGATTTGATATGTATTAATTAGCGTCGCTTTTCTTCCACTTTTGCATAATCGCAACGATGAGGATGAGTGATGAATGAGGACACTCAGAAAGACTCCTATGCGCAGGCCGGGTTTCGAACCCAGGACCCCTTACATCGCAGCGCGTTGTGATAACCACTCCTCCACGGTTGTCGGCATTCATTGTAGTTTACGAAAGTCAGGATTCCTTCTCGTTCCTGTTCTCGTCTCGACTTTCATGAAGCGAACGAGGCTTGTCCTCCATTCATCGAGTCGATACCAAACTGCCAGAAGTCTCGTCTCGGTGCTGTCAAAAGTCACAAACACCAGCCTAAGAATTTTGCTCGCTAGATGCCTCTTTTCAGTTTACTGGACTTAGCGTACGTGCATATCTTGTTTGTGCGAAAGGAAACCGTTCGACCTGCCCACCTGTTTAGTTGTCGCGAGAAGCTGTTCAATCGAACCTGCCTTGCATACTCATTTGACACCTCATCCTCCTGGAATGCATATTCAAGAAGAAATCTCTACCTAGACGCCACTGGAGCGAAATCAGGATTGGCACATTACAAGCTCAGGAGGAGAGCTGTGCGATATCGGTATCGATGGTATCGATAATATCGATTCTATATCAAAATATCGCACAGACATAGACCCAGGGCGATCATCGTAAGCCCTCTTCCCACGTATTGACAACTGATACATAACGAACCGCGATAGTCAAATCGGTAGGGCGTCTGACTGCCACGCAAGGCACCCAGGTTCGATTCAGAGGGTTGGTGATCTCAGGTACCTGCATAAAGCATCTCTGAACTCACCCAGCCTCATCAATGAGTACCTAATGGCGAACCTGATTGATAAAGGAGACCTGAGCGTCGCGCTGATCACATCACATCCAGTAATGACTGAGATCGAGAATGTGCGTAGCCCTATCTCCATGCTTCTTATTTCATTATGGCAAGCGTATCGGTTATGATGACGCCTTGTAACCGCGTTTGATATCCGGTGGAGGCACATTGTGTTTCGAATCCTACTTTAAACTGTCGGTGTAGTCACGGTTATCCTATCTGCAATGCACAGGAGATTTTTTTTCAATATTTTTACTATTTCAAATATCTCATTCTTGCATTTTGTGAGCTTTTGCAGTTGGAGACCGGAGCTCTAGTTCCTCAAGTCCATACCTAAATCCTGGCTCTCAAATTATGCGCAAAAATGTTTTCTACCCAACGAGGGAGAAAACTGCGCAAAATGCTGAACAAAATCCGTACACATTAATGTTATTTTAAGCTTCTATCTCATGAAATCAACACAAACAAGTTATAGCTACGTTTATTGCGCCATACCCCGTGGCAGAGTGGTCGCCACAAGTCCTAGTTACGAATCCTTGGAAAGGCATTTATGTATCATTGTGTTTATCCTATCATGCATTTCATCATTCATCCTCATCATTTGTTATGGACTGTTGAAGAAGTTGGTGGTCAACGAGTGGCGGTTACTGATATTGTTGCAGTGTTGCACAACGACCGGATATTTTACAATGAAATTTCATACTTTTTGTTAGTATATTTTTCATTTGTTTTCCTATTAAATATATTGAACATAAACAGACAATTTTGCCCTTCATTGCTTCACAAAGCAAATTCCATTACGATCCGTGAAAATAAAGGAGGCAACCTGCGAGATTTCACAGTGTATGAGTAGACGCAAAGGTAGGCGTTGCAAAGCCAGAGCAACGCCCTGATCTCTACATCGAGGAGTATTGGAGCGACGTTCAACGCTGTTCTTCCTATCCCCTGCTTCAGACGGCTTGGTCGTTGCAATGGGTTTACAACACACCAAGGTCAGGCGACCCGTTTCGGATCCACCGGCGAGTGAGGGAAGAAGAGGACGGACCAGCAACAAACGCTTGATTGCTAATTCTTTCATACACCGTTAGAGAGCAGCAGCCAAGTTCTCACTGTCCTGTGTCGTTAAGAGCAATAGATAAAATGTCCACGTTAAGCAAAGATAAATATTTTATTTTGGGAAGAATCTTAACCTAATTTAAATTATGCTTGAAACTTGTAACAATTTGATTTGATTTGTTGTTTTTTAAATTCACTTTATGCACAGAAAGCTAATCGAGACTGGACCTACAGTTTAAAGTGGGATCCGAACATTAAAGTACTTCTTATGTAATCACAAAAACACAATTTTGCATAATATTGCTGCCGAATAAATGGATATATTTGCTGCAACCACCAACATTCTGAACCACGAGCCGCCACTGTGATCAGCTAGTGTCAGATAGGTATTTTGATACACTAGAATGTTATCGTTTCAGTGCACATAGTTTTCTTAATACACCAATCGATATAATTAATATTGCATCATATTGGTTGGGCTGTAACCCCCAAATATTCCATTATTGTGTCTACTTGTGCTGCGTGGTCGCATACATTCTGGATATATATATATATATTGTTTTTTTAGGGTTCGTGGCGTTGAAAGAGGGGTCAAACAGATTCATTGTTAAGAAACATAAGGCCGTCAAAAATAAATAAAGAATATATTAATAATGATGATTAAGCTTCGGGCAGTTATGCATTTTGCATATAGCATATGCAAATCATATTTCCAGTGTCTTCAGGATATATTGCATATGTACCGACTTTTTCTTACAAATGCATATTCTGCTGTTTCTGTCTGAAAATTTGTAGTTTCCTTTCCTTTGGAGCAATTCAGAAACATGATTCAGTATGTGTTCGCGAAGAATTCTGGCTACAAGCTCCTAAAGGACATTTGCTCTATTCATGAAGGAAAACAAAATGTGGACGGTATTCCAAGTGAACTGCACGTTTCCGATTTGTTGAAATTACAACATGTGCCTGTTGTTTCTTGTGATGTGGAGATAATGTTTTCAGAGTATAAAAGTATTCTCGTGGATAACAGGCATAAGTTTACTTTTGAGCATCTGAAACAATACGTAGTTATTAAGTGCAATAGTAACCTTTCATGCTGAGTAGAATGAGAGACAGCTGGTGAAATTTTACCTTCCGCTAATCGTCACGTTCAGTGAAGTCAGAAACAGTTAGTGGACTTATGGTAAAGATACATATACAAAAAACATATGTAAAATATGGTCAGTTGTCAATAAGGTAAGCCAAAGCATATATTTTTACTTATGTAAACAGTGGAATTAATAAATAGTTACAAGCTATGGCTAAATGTTCTGAGTTTGATGTAAATTTTTAAAATTGTAAATGCATATTTTGATTATTTAAAGAGCATATTTCGAGCATTTTAAGAGCATATTTGCATGCATATTTAAAGGTTCTTTAGTGCATAACTATCCGAAGCCTAATGATGATATAGTATAGTACTAGTTTTTTTACTGGGAGCGAGGGATCATGACCACCCGCTTCGACCTTGTCTTCCTAAACAAAATGTTTACTGCAAGAAAATGTAGCAGAATTTATAACCGAGTCTTAACACAAAGACGGTAAACCCCCCACTTTTCAACATACTTGTGAAATTCTAGGGTGCGCCATTTATCTCTGAAAGTACCAAAGCTACAAAAGAGATATACCCCTTTCACTCACGTTTACAGAATTGCGTCACGTGGGCCCGGGAGTGGGATGGGTTCGACCGATTGGCAATGGAGCCGTGCGGAAGTTCTTATTCCATTGCGCTCTCGTTTCAACTCTGTCGCTCCGTGTGCTCTAGTTCGACTGTGCCGTGCCCCGTTTCGCATGCGTCGAGTTCTCGACTCACGATTTCGCCTCCGAAGTTTTCCGATTCGAGTCCCGGCCTGTGCTTGCATGTTCACTTTTTGCCTATCCCTTCATCAGTTCCATCTGCTCAGCATTCCTTGTCACGAATGCCGTGTCCGAATCAATATCCACCCGCGGAATCACCGTCCCGTTATGGTCCGAATCCGTAGCGTAGGTGGAGTTGGAAGGGGGAGGTGGAAGGCTCGACAGGTGCACGCTTCAACTCGGTGTTGCCCTGCGCTTGGCAGCCATATTGCAACTTGACTTCGTCGAGGCAACGTTTATTGAATTCTAGCTGATTACCCGGCGTTGCCCGGGTGTTTAATGAATTCTAACTATAGCGTAAAATGTAACTAATTTTATTTGGAGGTATTTAAAAGCATAAGTACAGTATACAAATTATAAAGTAATATATTTTACAAATTCACTATAATATAAATTTAACAGCAATTTATGAACAACATTTTTAGTTCCACCTTCAAGAGCAAGTATAAATAAATTAAACGACATTGTGAATGTAACTATTCATCTTAGCGACCCCGAAAACTATGAATTCCACACTAATATCGATCGTTTTACATGTCACCCCCTTTTCACACCCACCTCTAGGGGTGCCAAGAGTGTCTTAGAGTTGAATGGCATTGGGAGAGTCACTATTCATCTTATCTATCCCGAAAACTATGGATTCCACACTAATATCGATCGTTTTACATACCACCCCCTTGTCACCCCCACCCCTAGGGGTGCCAGGGGTGTCTTGGAGTTGAACGGCATTGGGAGAGTCACTATTCATCTTATCTACCCCGAAAACTATGGATTCCACACTAATGTCGGTCGTCTTACATACCACCCCCTTGTCACCCCCACCCCTAGGGGTGCCAGAGGTGTTTTGGAGTTGAACGGCATTGGGAGTGTTAGTATTCATCTTAGCGACCCCGAAAACTATGGATTCCACACTAATATCGGTCGTTTTCGTTTAGTTTTACATGTCACCCCTTCCCACCCCGCCCCTAGGGATGCCAGGGGTGTCTTACCCCCACAGTATTTATTTCCAGATTGTACGGCATATGTGTGTCAAGTTTGGTCTTGGTGAATGTCACCAATTAGCTTAGCGACTCCAAAAACTATGGATTCGACAGTAATCTTGGTCATTTTTGACATTGTAATTTTCACCCCCATCCCGATAGGTGATGAACTTTAAGTGGAACGGCATTAGGAGTGTCGCTATTCATCTTACCGACCCCGAAAACTATGGATTCTACACTAATATCGGTCGTTTTCGATTATTTTTGTATCAGATTGCAAGTGATAGGTGTACCAAGTTTGGTTGAAATCGCTCCAGGCGTTCGAGAGTTGTGACGGAACAAACATACACACATAGATCCATTTTTATAATTAGATACGATCTAAAACTCAGTGGTACTTGGACGTTTTATCTAAAAAGTGTATTTAGGAAAATTATAAAAGCAGAAATCACATGCCATATTCTCAATTTAAAGTTGCAAATAGGTGGAAAGCATTGTGATGTATGTACGTATTGTACGACTGAGCCCCACAGTGTGATGGGTGCCGTTCGAAGTGACATCTGGCGGGAAGAGTGGCAACTGCTACTCGGGAGCGGTTCGATTCAAACGATGCCGACGGCGCAGGAAAACGACGGAGTGTTTGGCAAATCGGACACGGTCCAGGAAGGCGGTTGAGCTTCCTGCCATGCGATTGGAGAATATGCGCGGGAAGTGCCAAATTCTGCCGTCGGCTACACTTTGTGTATGTTGCTGCCAAGTCCGGCTGGGGTATCGCACTTCAAACGCCAGACTTGGCCCAAGAACCGTGAGGTCTTTCCTGAAATTGATATAGCAGCTACGTAAGTGGGACGGTTGGTATTATGCTACATTCAATGAAATTGAGTCCACACGTTTGAAGATGGCGGACAAGAAACATATAATCCGCCATCATTTGAACACTTCAAAATCAACCACCATTTTCGTAAAATAAGAAACGAAGAGCTTAGCATTTGTAGGCATTATTCGAGAATAGATCAGCGAAATTAGTTTTTCAAAAGTCGATGCCCCGATCCCACAAATTTCAGTCGTAAATAGCTTTCTATTTTTTTTTACTTTATAAATACGGGAATTAAAATGTACCCTTGAAATTTAATATTAACAAATAAATTATGGCATAATCATAGAGAGGATTAGTTCTAATATGTCTAGGCTTGCTGTCAAATATGAAATTTGGATTAAATTAGATGACAACGACTGTATCTAATGGCACCTTTTATTTCCTCTGTCCAATATCATTAAATTATTTTGGTTGTAATTCAAATTTGGAGGCTGCACGGACAATAGTCTTCTCTTAGCGGTTTTGATTGCTCACCAGGACTGTTTGGTGAACTCCGAACGAAAGGCCATGTTTCCAGGTGGTTGCCAATTCGGGCTGGGAACTAAACTTCAGGCGAACCTTTCGCGGTCCAGTACACACCGAGTTAGAAACACTGGGTTAGAGGTTTCTAATTTTAAAATATGTACGTAATGCGTGATTTCGAAGGGGCACAGTTGGCAAATCTCCGATTTTGTGACCACGATAACTGTAGGTTTTAAGCTGAGATGTATGTGTGTGTGTGTGTGTGTATGTATATATATATATACAGAGCATTCCTTGACATTCGCTACGAGACTCGGCTGCAAGCGGCCCGGCGTCAGCGCTTGTCTTTCCCGGTGAACGGGTCCGCGACAGTCACACGCTACAGTCTGTTTTTTTCTCTCTCCCTGCCTTCGCTCTCTTTCCCTTTCTGTTGACGTTGCAGACTGACGCGAGTATAATCCTCCCTCGGAAGTTGTGTTGTGTCCGTGTGTTGAAGATTGTGGCTTACTATGGCACCACAAAAGTTTACATTACAACAAAGGATTTATCTTGTCAAGTGTTACTTCTGAAAGAGGAAATGTGGAGAAGTGCGACGACGTTTTGCAACGAAATTTCCTGGTGTTCCCGTTCCACATAGGACCACTATACTAAACCTCGTAAAAAAGTTTAGAGTAACATGGTCAGTTCTGAATACAGTGGAAAGAAAAATGGGGAAATCTAAAAAATAAAGTATACAAAGACAATCCGCACACCATCCGTGAGTTAAAAGAGAGTATTGTACGAGAAATCGGGAGAATTACAATAGACGAACTTGCACGTGTAAATGCCAATTTCCTTGGGATATGCCAAAAATGTGTTGCAGCAGAGGGGCATAATTTTCTAACACCTTCTGTAGTCAAGGTTAGTACACAATATGAAAACTGTAATTTTAATAGCCGACTCTAGCGACTGTCGCGGACCCCGTTCACGTGGAAAGACAAGCTCTGATGCCGGGCCGCTTGCCGCAGTCTCGTAGTGAATATCTGTATATAGTTACTATATTCCTCGGACGATTGATCTGCTGTTGCATTTGAACAGAATCCGTTAGTTTTTCAAGATTGCGGGCGAGAAATGGATTTTCCCTACGTTCCTATTATTCCATATTCATCTTATATTTACAAATCTCTTTGTAGTCTATATTTACGGAGGTTAAGGTACACGTCGCGCACCAATTCTGGGGCATCACTTAAGCATTACTTTGGTGAAGAAAAGTTTGAAATATAGTTGGTTGGGTAGTCGGACAGAGAAGCTGGAGATCGTGCATAGTTTGATGACGTCAACTGCCCTAAAATTAGATCTCATGATCAAAAAAATTCACAGCAACCAAATATTTTGAAAGACTAGTCTGTTGGTGCTGTTACGATTTGGGTTCTAATAAATAATTCCTTTCTGTGTTAGTTCTGGTGTGTGGGTCGTGGCTATACAGCTCATAGTATGGCAGCTACAGTGAGTGGCGTGACTTTATCACATGCAGTATATTCCTACGCGCAAGATTCCTGCGCAGCAGCCATTAGAACACCCAATAAGATTGATGAAAACCCACTTGTATTTATTTACATTGACTCCAGGGAGTAGACGTTCACTCCAGGAGTGATCACATGATTTTAAAATATCAAAAGTGGCATCGCTATTAACTGTGTTAAATAGTTGACGGGCGACTAGATTCCAGGGCAAGGTATGAGAAATGATAGATACAAGATGTAAAATATATGTCCATTAGAAGGAACTAAAGCTAAAATATTTGCACGTATAACTATACCCGCCATCCGTGTTGTATCAGTAATGCAATTTTCACTTTTGGCGGATTCGTAATGTACCGTACAATTCTATTTCTCTGAAGTATCGAGCGATGCGATATTCCCGGACAACAAGTTTCCTATTCTCGGACAACTGTCTCGTTCTGCTCGTCAAATAACCTTTTTTTTTTTGTTCCTTTTTTGTCGTCGTCGTTGTTTTTTTTTTTTTCACGAAAATTAAACTTTTGCCCAAGTTTATTTTAATGTGTGTCAATCGGGACTGGAGTTTGAAGTGAATTTCTTTGTTTGCTTTTTTGATTGCCTTAGTTTACTTTGCTTTTCTTACACTTTTGGCTAATCGTGAAGATAAGGCTGAATGCTGATGAGATGATTGATTGATTTGTTGTTTTAAGTCCACTTTATGCACAGGAAGGCTAATCGGGACCGGACCTACAGTTTAAAGTGGGATCCGAACCACTGTGCCATGTGCCTCCACCGGGTATCGAACCCGGGACCCCTTGATTACAAGGCCAGGTGATGAGATGAAATTAATGATGAGACAATCACTAAACATGTATGCACGACACATTACGACCTCCACAGAGGATTTTACTGGTTTCGAGTCCAGACGCCCGAGCCTTGTTAGTCCGCAAGACTGCAGTCCAGGTCATCATTTGGGTGTCTCGGAAAGGTCACCCCTTGCACCTCAGTTTGTGCACCCAAACCCTCGACTCTTCCATTGATATGGTTAGCAGCCTATCCCCTACTTACTAGTGAGTTTTTCCCTTATCAGACAATCGAATTATCTTTAATAAAATTAAGAAAGTGTACGTTTCATCGGCCGGAAAAAGTACGGAATGATGCATGCCCCCCTCCCCCACTGCATATGGAACGCGCCGTAATACAAAAATACCTTTCTGGTTCCCACATATTATTTGCTTTACTACTGGGACCACATCCTGTGGAGGTGTTTGTATGGCTGTCACGTGTGCTGTGTGTGAAGGTCAGGGACAGGCGTTAGCCGTACAGGAAACGGAGGAGAGGATGCTGGGAATGCGAATGAGCGATTCAGCCGCCTCAAAGGATGTCTTAAGCCGCAGAGATAATCGTTTAGGCTCAGTCTTCCTCAAACTCACCCTCGCAGATCGATTCCATCCTTACCCTCACGCTCAACGCCAATGTCAACCTCAATATTGCTGCTCAAGACACACCATCGCAGATCGACTTTAACCTCAGGAGAGGTCAGTTTCGTCCTCATCTGCACGGCTCAAAATCCAGTATTAGAAATCGACTTCGACCTCGCCTCATGGCTCAAAGTAACCATTGGAGACCGATTTAGCCCACAACCTCACCACTCGCCATCACCCTCAGAGCTCGAGCTCACCCTGCATCTTGCTTCGGGTAAATGTTCATGAATAGGAAAGCTTCTGATGCTAAGGCAGATCATGAAAGAAAATCTTATATACAGGGTATTCCTTTCAACACTCCTACATTTTTATGTTGCCACTAGAACACTGACAAATGGAGTTAAGAAGTATGTCGGGTAATAGGAGCCACTCGGTACATTTGCTAAAAATTAAAATCAGTACACTTTTTATTCCAGGTGTCGGAGCGGTACCGGACTAGCCAACGAAAGGAGATATGCAGAAGAATAGTTTATGGTACTGCTCACAGAGCGTGTTCTAGATCATACTGGCCGTTCACGGCAAATAGTTGGTCGTAGAGAACGAACACCCACGTCCGGTTTTAATTTTCGTTTAGGCATTCCGGCCGGCCGTTCCGCTCAAGTACGCGCCGAGGGTATATGTGTTACTTCCTGTGCTTTACGGATCCGTGCCGGGCTGACCGTTCACAATGTAGTTCCTGCCCAAAGTGGGGAAGTTCTTCAGCGGCAATTTTGTGTGGCGACGATGACTGGTCTTCGTGTGCCGTGTACTTTCGAGCCACCCTGCAGCGAACAACAAATATCTCGTGTTCGGAGATCGTGTTTATGTTCCGCGTGGCCTTGCTGGTGTAGGAATGCAAGGTGCCCCTCCCCTCGGGAGAAGTGCATAATTGAAATACACGAATGGCTGCCAGGACCCCTGGGGCTCTTGGAACGCCATAACCGCCGAGTCACCGTATCTGTTCCTCGGGTTCAAAGCCCGGAGGAAGGCGAAGGCAGCTCCTCCTTGCCTGTAATTTCTTTTCGTTCGGCCCTTCTCAGGACCGCAGTTTCTTCAAAATAAACACCCTATTACTCTCAAGGACTTGGGTTGTTATTGCTCTCTTACGGCTGTAAGATATCCTTTTGATTTGCCGACCCCGAAGCATGTCACTCTGGGCATGCGTAGAAATTGTAGTGGTGGTTGCAAGGCGTAGATTAAAATTCGTTGTGGGGCTCCGTAATGGCAGGTTGAAAAGGTAATAAATTTCAGTCGCTGGATTTACTGCAAGGGGGGGCAAACATCTCGTTGTTTTTTTCTTTCTTTCAAATTCGAGAGCTCGTCTCCTTTCGTGTTTCAAGAGGACGGTCTCGTCTCGCGTGTCGAAAGATGTAATATATAAACATGCACAGTGTGTCAATGCACAGTTTAAGAGGATGGGGATCATTGAGACAAACACTGTCTGACGCCTCGTTTCGACGCCACGAACCCTCAGGATATTATCCTGAATATACATGCAACCACACAGCCCAGACTCACGATTGCCACCAATGCATTGACTTTCCAATTTATATGACCTCTCTATAAATAATCGGTCGGCCGTGGCGGAGTGGTTAGCACAGCGCGCTATGACGCCAGGGGTTCCGGGTTCGAATCCCGCCCTGGGCATGGGTTATCATATTTATATTGTACGATACACATCACGATTATTTCTTCATAACTGCTGTTACAACCCTTCCGATGCAAAATCCAATGCTATCGAATACGGAAGAACCACGTGACAATTTTGTTTAGACTCAATCATCCACAGTGACGTCGCACTAATATGGTCTATATTTTCATGCAAAATATGGTGATACTTGGACGTTTTATGAAAAATACATTAATTAGATAGATTTTAAATGGAAGAAACCATTGCCACATTTACAATTTAATTGTAAATAGGTATAAAACATGATTTGTGGTTGACGTCTGTCTTTTGTTTCCTTATTGTGCGCCTGCACTTCAGAGCGCGGCGAGTGTTACTCGGGAGCCCATCGTTTCGGACTACTTCGACGGCATAGGAAAGAGACGAGGAACAACGTAACTGTGCGCTTGCTGATTCGGACAGGGCAGTAGATCATGCCACGAAACTAGCTCTACTTCTGCCTACCCTGAGGTCTAGTGTAACTTAAGACCTGTCTTCCACACCTGGACTTCGGTTTGCTTGAAGAAGCCGCCCGTGCGATCTAAGATATCGAACAACCGAAATTTTACTGTATGCGAAATCGTTCATTTACAGCTACTTTCTCGGAATTCGGCCACGAAGACTGTTCTTGGTTCTCAGAATTTACATTTTTAATGTACTATTTTCATGATCGTACCAACGTTCGTTCTTTAGAAAATAATGCTAGGTCCATTTCTCTAACAGGCCATCAACATGGACTCCTTAATAATTAGAGTTCCTTCAGCAATTTTTTCACCCGTTTCGACTGGTTTTAGCGGGGATAATGCCAAAAACAGCGCAGATGAAATTACGATCTTTGGAAGTTGGGATGTTAATATTTCTCAGAAACGACATGCCTGAGATTTACAATGCCACGTTGTTTCCTTTCGGGGGAGGGGGTTTCGTAGAAACGGTGATGATGTTCGCTCCGAAGAAGTTGTTGCAGGGTACTCGGCCTCTTCTCTCCTGTTTGGACAGATAAATGTAAAATATCGTGGCCACAGTGTTGTCGAAAACCACTTTTTCAAAACTACCTCTGAACGTGTGTTGTGTTTCGTTGACTTTGGCAGCTTCCAACACCTCTCTTATGACTTCAACTGAGGCTTCTAAATTGCATTTCTCCATACTTCTTCAGAACACTAGTATTACTAGTCTGGTTGGCGAAACACGCTGCGAAGGTTTCAGGTCCTTCTCCGACATACATTTATAGTCGTATGATCATTTCATCAATTCATCATAGTGCAGAGTAGGTTAAAAATCATGATTTTTATTTTAAAAAATACTTTTTTTGATAATTTTTTAAAATTTAAATCGGATTTTTTAAATGTATATCGATTTTTAATTTTTTAAAGAAAAACGCGCTTAAAATTGCTTGCATGGTTTTTGGCACCAGTTTTTTATAGAAAGGCTTTTTTTTTAATAAACGCCCCTGTAAAATATTTGAACAGTTTCAATAATAAAGCAAATAAAAAACTGTGTAAATATACATTTTTCTGTTTCTGATACTGTACATATATGAACCTACTATGGAAATGTTTGTTGAGTGTGTTAATGAAACAATAATAATTTCAGTAACTTTTCTTCCAGTGAAAATAAAGCATTCTAGGTGAAGTACTGTATATAATTGTAACTTAAAATATTTTTGTAGTCTCTGTAGCTGATTTTTGGCAAAATATCAGCTGCCATCTTTATTTAGAGTTTAATGATAATGAAACTATTTACGATTTAACGTGATTAGTATTTTGTATATTTTTCTACAAAAAATGTTTGCTATTTTTGCCCACAAAAATTATTGAATTTTAAATCAAGAGAAATCCTGTCTTTACATTTCCTTTCGTTTGAGCTTCACCCCATCAGTACAAATATTTTGTTTCCTTTCTTTTCCTTAATTAGAGTCTAATAAACGCCATTAAATGATTACTAGATTAATATACTTTCACCAAAAGTGATTCTGATATCTACAAAATCCTTTTGTACATAATTCTATAAATTATTTATTTAAAGTGAAATCAACCCACCTTGGTGCAGAGTTACGACACATCACGACTTGTACTATGCAACAATTATTAATACCAAGCGGGTGGCTATATATATATATATATATATATATATATATATATATATATTAGATAAGTTAGATGTGTTTTATGTATTGGTTGTTAGAATGTTCCAGCGTTAATGCTCCCTGTAAATTGGGTTTGGCTAATCTTTTGGATCACTGTGCGTCTGGAAAAACCAGAGTTGTGTACGCATCGACGCTTCGTTATCCGCGTGTAGATGCAGAGCATCGTTGTTTACAGGTACGTGTATGCGGGCTATCGTTCACGCGTACACACGGCATCATTCTTTTCGCTAAGATGTAGTCCATCGATGTTTACGGGCAGATATGGTCCATCGTTGTTTACGCGTAGATACGACTCTCGTTGTGCATTCGTAGATAGACTTCTATCGTTCCTGCAGACCCCGAACAGTTGGAAAGCTGAGAGTATGCAATGGAAGGCGACGGAAACGCGGTTCTTCATTTTGGCAGCAAACAAAGGGAAACAACAACGTTGTTCGTGTTTCACGTCGGTGCAATCATCCTTCGACCTTCCTCCGCTTTGTGGTGTTTCTGGTTGTTTCCACGGCGGGAGAGGGAAAGAGCTACAGACACGGAAGCGGCGAACACGAGTGTGTTGCTTTCTGCCTCCTTGAAGATGGATTTCCAGCAAGGACGACGAACGGTACTCTTGCTGTCAAGAGGGCCTGTTACTCCTACGAGTTGGCGAGTGGCGATTAAAATACACTTCTACGGGGACCCTCGGAGACCCAGACTATGTTTTATGAATCAATAACAAGGTGTAGAACACGAATATGCCCACTGTCATCTCATGACTATCTTAGGGTAATTTTTTGGAGATCCGTCACAGGAGTGATGTTAGAGTATCAATTGTTTTAGAATTTGGCAGCAGAACTTTGTAATGTAGTGCGTGATTCATATGTGGCTGGGAACCAACTTTGTGAGGGGGCACAAGCCACATATAGGGTGTTTCATAAAGTGCGCAGGTTTTAAATCGCTTGTCATTTTTTTGTTTGGAGATTGGCAACACTGTTCTTATCATTTTTGCTATCTCTTATCATTCCGATTATTAATTGAGCAATAGTTTGTTTTTTCAGATGTTCAGTTGAGTTGCCATGGAACGGTTCACTATCGAGCAACGCGTCGTTATTTTGAAAACACATTACAGAAACGAGGAGTGATACGCAGAGACAGTTTGTAAACTGTCGACTATGCGGTAGCTATGCATTGTTTGCTTAATGGATCTTTATTCCTGGCACCCCGACAACAATAGAAAAGTACGGGAAATCACATATTCACGGTATCCAGCGCAGGCCACTCCCCGTTTGTGTAATGTGAAACACCCTGTATTATGAATACGATAACTGTCACGAATTCGGAGCTTTTAACCTGAAATAATTGTAACAGCTAGATGCCTTGGAGAGTTTGTATGGCATTGGATTTGAAATTCGACCAACGTTTCAATGTGAGGAATAAGAAACCTGCTACTTACAGAAGCGAAATATGCAGGTCCGCCCAAGGCTCGAACCCGGATTCCTGTCATACCATAAATATGCTCTAAACAATGTAAATTTCTAATTAGTAAAATATTTTTTTCTGATACACCTATTTCGTACGGTGAACTACGTATTTATTTAAGAAGAAAGGAGGAAAGGAACAAGACCATTTATATTACTTCAGATAGCAATTTCACGTGCCGGAATATTAGAGTAACAACAGTTTCTTCCCCTATTTTCTCCAGTTCGCAGATCGCAAATCTAAGAATACATACTTCTTAGGGTACAAAAACTTCAGTGAACATTTCAAAATGATCGAAATGATCTAAGAGCATGTCGAGTATATCTAAAATAGAATCTTTCCGAAATGAAGTAAATAATTTTCTTTCAGCAGAGCAGAGATTGTGTTCAGATACTATGATGTAACTTGTACGTTTATGTTACGTATTTTGTCTATATCTTCTTTTTCATTTTTATTTTTATGTTGTTTTTTCACCATTTTTTGTATCATTTTATACATGTAACATTTTATTATAATTATTTGATCAATAGTAGCATTCTATAGCTAAATCGTACGTTTTGTTGTATATTAATTCTGTAACCACATGTAAAGAAATGTAAATTTAAATGTAATCCACGACACGGGTTAGGTGACAGAAGAGCTTCAGGCTGAACCTCGCCCACGCAAATAAATAACTTGAATTTGAAATCACTTGGGAAGTAGCCAAGTGTACCAGAAACGAGTTTTTCTATTTCTTGAACAAGTGAAAATAATATAAAAATGGTCGGGGCTCTCTGAAAACACTCAACCTCACTTCATGTAGTACACTCGGTGATTGCAGTCTTGCAGGTCAACGAGGCTGCGGCGAGTGGACATACTGCTAGGAGGATCCTTTGTAGGGTTGTGTGGTGTCCTTTGCTGTGTCCTTACATCTGCAGAGTGCCTCTTCTAATCTGAATTAGGAGACTTTAGTCCTCGGAGAGATGCGGTGATTTTAGTCATGATAGGGGCCTTGACCCTGTATAATGTGATGGGTGCAAATAGCCCAAGTGCTGACACAACTACCAGTTGAATTAATTAAAAAGGCGAAATGTGCGAATAATCACCCTACCAAATGATTTGATTAGTTTGTTTTTCTATATTTTTTTTATTATTTAGCGTTTCTTTTTTGACATCTTTAGCTAATCGCTACGATGAAAATGTCTGATAATTAGATGAATAGATGAAGGGACACACACTAAGAACACCCACGAACAGGCCGGGATTTTAGCCCGGAAACGTCGGTGGCCAGATCGGTCGGTTGTTGTTGTTGTAACGAAATTTTCTTCAGGAACATATCACCCTTACCAAATGGAAAGAAGGAATATATGGACAATCATGAATTTACTAATTATATGCAGTACTTCCTCTATGGCGCAGTGGTTGCGTCGTCGCCGTGTAATCAAGGGATCCCGGGGTCGATACCCAGTGGACGCACATAGTGGTTTGAATCCCACTTTAAACTTAAGCTGTAGGTTCGGTCCCGATTAGCCTTCCTGTACATAAAGTGGACTTAAAAAAACTAAACTAATTACGTGCACAAGAATTTATTGGTCGAATCAATTGGTTGCAATGTTGCAAAACAAATTGTTTACATGTTACAGAGAACTTACATCACAGTGGGACTTTTCACCTTTTAAAATTTGAAAATGAAATTACCAGGAAATTATATTTGAGTTAGAACAGCATTTTTTAACACGAACATTTTTGGCTTAGCGACATTTTGGTCCAATTATTTAGCAGGGATCCTGGTTTCCAGTTCGTGTCCCTGCCCAATTAGCAAACGGATGATAAATAAGGGAACAGGGTGAAAAGGAGCCCTGCTCTAGTCCGCCCGTTCCTTGGAAAGTTCTCCACTCGTCCTTTCAACTGATTAAAAGGAACAGACGTGGTCTTGCATAATTCTGCTAATGAAACAGTCTTGCTTCTGCAGAGAGCTCTGATTGCTGTAACTAGACTCCAAGGGCGACTTTGGGAGGAACGTATTAACAGCGATAAACCTTGCTGATAAAGGTTTGTTAGCATCGCTGGTGAAACGAGTGGGGGAAGGGGTGTATATTAAAACTGATTGTGTAAGGCTGACGCACGAAGCATACAGGTAGGTACTCTTGTTTTTCCCATTATTTCTGCGAGTCACGGCTGGTTCTCGTGTTCCGTCATGCCGAACTCCGTGGCGTACTGGTTAGCGTAACCCCTCCCAAAGCACACAGAGAACTAAATGCATCATTTCGATTGATGCATTTTGGTGCATTTTGTATGTCGTGAAAGAAACACCAACGTGCATTAGTTGATTCAAGTGAGGATTTATTTCAGTCGAGATGCATTTTAATGCATCAGCTGATGCGTTTTGATGCACCAGCATGCATCTTTTTTGATGATGCAGGAAAGTGCATCAACTGATGCATTAAAGTGCATCTTGACTGAAATAAATCCTCACTTGAATCAACTGATGCACTTTGGTGTTACTTTCACGACTTACAAAAGTGCACCAAATGTGAATCTGATTCTTTGAAGAAACTACAAAAACACTTTAGTACATCAATCGATGCATTGCGGTGCATCGATCGATATGATGCATTTAGTTCTCTGTGTGAGGGTTTGAACCTGGCATGGAAACCTGTCAAGTTATGAGGATTTTTATGTAATTGCATATTTTTTCCTTCGCATGTATCCAAGCAGAAATGACAAATCTATATATATTTCTGTACTCGCGTAAATACTATAATTTCCATTGCGTATTGTAGATGTATTTGTGAGACAAAATATGTTCAAATTGTTACGAGGGGCAGTAAATAAAAACCTTACTTTTTTAAAAAAATCTAGATTTCTGCATGTAAAGTTGCACACTTTGGCTGTATTTTAGCATAGACCCGTTGTTGATCCACATATATTTTCAAGTCTGAGTTAGTGCCTGTATACATCAAGAAAAATTATATTTGGAATCTATGCGCAGTCACTTACGAGCCACCGCGAAGGTCTTTCCACCCATCTGCGTGCGGACTGAGGCCATTGTCAAAGTTCCTCCTCTATTTGTAAACTTGCTGGCATGGTAAGCATGCATAGAGACATTGCATTTTCATTTGCCGTAGAATGTCTATAAGTTTTAGGCTTGCAGAGGGCAAGAAACCACTTCCCTTCGCTGGTGCGTGTGTATGCAGGAGGTACCATCTTTAAAATGACAAAAATGGTGTTGTGAAGCTCACTTCATCAGTGTTGCAGCTTTGAGGTCGTTTTGTAAATTACGGTCGATACCTCATGTAAATTTGAGCTATTTACAGTCTGTCCTGTAATTTTTGTCGGAATTTTAAGGTTTTTCATTTGATTCCCCCTCGTATTTCTCTAAAAATCCGGTAACTTTGCATCTGATTGTTGCAGGTCACCTTGCTTTCATTTCGTCACATGGCAACCAGAGGAACGTAAATTAAAAAAAATAGGCAACCCTTTTCGACAATTTCGATAATTATGATCGCCTGATATGGGACGTGTGTGTGCGTACGTTCTTTATTTACAGCTTGCACTATTTTTTGTTTGCCCATTAATTTGGATACTGTAAACAATGCTGCTAATACGTTAGTTATCCTCGCCTCACCGCAAGCCATAACTCACGGGTTTTTCAAAGAGAACCCCCTCTGGCATATCCACAACATACGTATGAAGGAATAATATTCGAGAAACCCGGTCGAGATTCAATCTTTGCTTCGGTTATTCGCAATCGTGGTTTGCTCCCGACATCCACCTCTTTATACACCACGTTCGACGGCCACATACATCTCTGTAACAACAGCAAGAGACTTTTCACTTTCCCGACAAGCGTTACCTATAGTGGAACCACAAGCAAAACAACCTGCGCAGACCCGCGACTCCTGTGCACCGTACTCCCGCGAGGAGGGGAGGGGGAGAGTGGACCATGGTTCCTTATGGCCCGAGGTGGAGGGAAGAAGGGAAAACTGCGCGGGGACTTTTCGTCCAAGGTTTTTTTCCTTGTGGTCGATCTATAGTTTTGAGGAGAACGGCTCCCCAATAGAAATAGAATAGAATAGAAACGCTAGAACTTTAAAAAGGTGCATCACCAAGACAACAAAGAAATGTCAATAGGAGGATGTGTCTCTGTACCCTCTTCCCTCCCAACTCAGAAACCCGTGCACACTCCAGAATACACCTAAAGATAGTGTATGTGATGCATACACACATATATTCGGTTACGAAATAGCAGTTATGGAACAGCATCATTGCTTCTTTGTAATGTAATCTCACCAATAACATAGCATGGCATATTTTCTTATTCTGATGCTAGGTGTTATTTGTTTTCGTGATTTATCATGGAAGCTTTAAATAGGTAATAAATGCCCATATACTAGAGTCGAAATAAAAAAAAAATACGTAGATTCCATCCCAAGAGTAAATATACGAATTGAAAACACTTGAGTCTACGAGTTGGAGACACTTCAGTTGACGAGCGCTGCGCTACCAGGCGTAACTATAGGCGAGCTTAAGTTTGATGTGGCCGATCCATTCGTTTCTAAGTGTGCTGTATGTGAATGTTACTTTGATTCGAAGTTCAGGGGCGTACAGACCTTTTGGGGCAAGGGGAAATTTGCCCCCTGGGCTACACTTGATGTCAATACTATTGGAAACAGAATAAAAGATTAATATTTTTGAATATCCTTTTGAAATTAGTAGAATACAACATGTAACAATTAATGACTGAAAGTGAATACTCACACACGCGCGAGCGCACACATACACGAACACACACATACATACATATACACATGCATAACATTACTTAAACATGTTTGATCTAATTTTTTTCGGTCGTTCTCTGAAAGAATAAATAAAATATGTACACAGAGAAAAGGTTTGTTTGAAATAACCAAAAAAAAGTTTCCGGCAACCAAACATGTGTTTAAATAGGCGATAAACAAATGATTGTTCGCCAGAATCAAATTCTTTTAGGAATCGTACCCATTCGTTTAAAGGTACCAAAGAATTTGGTCAAAATTGCTAAATTTATTATTTCCTACTCATTTTTTTTAGTTACCGCAAATGTTAACAAAATGTGCTTGTTTTTTCAAACAAATCAGTTTTCTTCTGTGTACCAACTTTCAATTAAAATTTATAATACTGGCCAGCTAAAGGAAATGAGAGTTGACTTCCCCCTTTCCCCCTCCATACCAAGACACTGAAACTGTATTTTAGGACTTTATTTGTGTTGTACACAGAACTACACACACACAACCCTACAGAGGATTATACTGGCCGTAGTCGCCAGAGCCTAGTTAGTCTGCAAAATGCAGTCCTGCACGTCGTTCGCTTCGCCACGTTTGCCGCAAACCACCTTCCTATTCCTGTCTCTCTTTGAACTCGAGTTTACGTAAAATGAGAAGTTTCAGCTGTAAAGATTTGGGAGAAGAAGACAACGCTAAGAAATGCACAAGACAACTGTGAATGTGCAAAATGCCAATAAGAGGCCCAAAAATAAAAATTAATGAAAATTGAAGAACAACCCAAAAGGACCAAATATGCATCAAAGAATGCAAACAGAAAAGAGAGAAGCGAAATACATTAATGCATATTGGGTTTAGGTCCTGAAAAGAAAAAACTTAATCTTACTTTGAAAATAGCCACATGACAAAGAGAAGGGTAATTTCATGCTTTGAAATCTTTATTTCACAGCTATTACTCGGAAGGAAATTCATAGCGTACTCTCTTGCTTGACGCTGACGTCGAAAATATAACATAATTCGCCTAATTGGTCACATTTCATGGTCGTCTCGTGCGGAGGATGGACGCAAAAACATCGCTCTCTGCCTTCTTAGAGCCGCGGTGATTCACCGTAGGGAACAACAAGGCAATTATGAAGACCTTGAGCCTTGGCCCCCCCTGGTTCCCACATGACTAACAGCTGCACGCGCGGGATTCGGGATAGACTGTGGGTATTTTCAAATGTTGAACGAGGATCCGAATATATTTGAATATGGAATCTTACTCCATTCTAATAATGAAGATTGAGATATATAATAATAATAATAATAATAATAATATCGTCTTTATTGAGAGGGCGTGTTTCGGCCTCGCGGGCCGTTCTTACAACAAACCCTTTAAAAAAAAAAAAAAAAACATTACAATTGACACTTTCCACTTCTTGAAAATCTTTGTTGCAGTAGAAAGAATAAAAATACAAAAAAAAGAAATAAAAAAAAAACATTCCTACTTATAATGTAAACAATTAATGTACTGAAGGTACAGAGTTAAATACCACAATTAAAATACAATTATTACAGCTAAAACTACAACCAATACCTCATTCCCATTCATTACAGAAAAGACAAAGCCAGGCACTATTGTTTGGACAGCAGATGTTTCTTTAGATTTATTTTGTATGTTGCAGGGTGGAGCTCCCCTGAGGTCAGTGGTGGGGGGAGGTCATTCCATTCTTTTATTGCGGTGACTATGAAAGAATTCCCATAGAATGTTGTTCTATGTACAGGAATCGTGAAGTGTGTTTTTTGACGAAGGTTAATTTGTTTTCCTTTCTTCCTGTACGGAGCAATTTGATCATATAAATATCTTGGTTCCTTATTGTTCAGGATCCTGTACAATAAAGACAATGCCAAAAATGTTCTCCTATTCTTAACGTTTAACCAATTAAGTTCCTGTAAGTACGGGGATATGTGTTCTCTTCTTTTGACATTCAGTATAAATCTTATGCAACTGTTTTGAAGTTTTTGTATCTTGTAATTTAGAGCACTGTGGATGTTTATAAAAACTGGGGAAGCATAATCAATTTTTGGCATTACAAGTGTGTTGACTAGGTGAGTTTTCGTTTCTTTGCTTAGCATATGTTTTAATGGAAAAAGTGATTTCAGTTTGGCTATTGAGTTTTTAATTATATGTGTGACATGAGAACCCCATTGTAGATTCTCGTCCAATATTATGCCAAGGTTGCGTGCTGTTTCTACTTTCTTTATTTTGGAATTATTCAGTGTAGGGAGGGGGAGTTGTAATTGTTCTAACTTTTTGAGGTTACTCGTTGTGCCTAAAGTTAAAATGTAAGACTTGGATGAATTCAATTTGAGTGCATTACATTCAGACCATTTAGATATTGAATTTAGGTCCTGTTGCAATGCTTCTAGGGCCATTGCACTGTTTCTTAATGGTGTTTGTATATATATTTGTGTGTCATCCGCATACTGGTGGTATTTGCAGTGTTTTAGTGAATCATTAAAATCTTTGATGTATAGCGAAAATAGGATAGGTCCTAGAATACTTCCTTGTGGTACTCCTTGTTTGATATCAAGCCATTTAGACATGTACGATTTATTCTCTTGTACTAATTTTACACATTGTTGCCTGTTCGTTAGATAAGACCGAAACCATAACAATTCCTTATTTCTTATGCCGATAGATTTCAATTTCTCTGCCAAAAGGTTGTGGTTTATGGAGTCAAATGCCTTGGTGTAATCAAGGAGTACCAGAAACGAAATTTTACCATTATCCATCCCCTTGGCTATGTCATCAACAACGCTAACTAAAGTAGTTACCGTGCTGTGCTGTTTCCTGAAGCCTGATTGATATGGAGAATAGTGGTCATGCAACATCAGATGGTCTACTAATTGTTCTTTTACTATGCGTTCTATAACTTTAGACATAATTGGCAGTACGCTTATTGGTCTTAGATCTTTAACATCAAGGGAAACAGTGGTTTTCGGTACGGGCGTCACTACAGCCTTTTTCCAATCTTCGGGAAATACCCCTTGAGAAAGAGAGCAGTTTATGATGTGAGTTAGGCTCTTTAGGCAATGCGGGATGCAGAGTCTCAACATTTTTAGACTGATGCCATCATGACCCTTGGCATTGGAATGTATTTTTTTGAGCTCTTTCAACACGGTAGCCTCATTAACCTTCTTCAGTTTGAAGGTTCCGCTTGTCTGCCGTGTTTTATATGACTCGATTAATTTCTCAACCTCGGTCGTGTTTGTTTGCTGACAAGCAGAATTTACAAAAAAGTCATTTATTGCATCCGCATTGAGTAGACTTGAGGGTAATTTTTGGTTAAACTTATTAGTAACAACTCCCTCTCGTTTTAATGTCTGCCAAAATGCTCTAGCGTTTTTAACTTTTTCATTGAGAACCCGGTCATAATGGTGGAATTTTGCGTTTCTCACGGCTTTTTTCGCACGATTTTTAAAATATTTATAAGAGAGAAGCGCGTCTTGATCTCCGGTGTTAACATACTTCAGGTGAAAGTAATCGCGTATTTTCCAAAATTCTTTTACTTTTACAGATATCCAAGGGGCGGGTGGTCTAGTTACTCGAAACGTTTTTACTGGAAAATGTTTGTCAGCCAACGCAATAATGTTGCTGTTCAAGAGAAAAACGGATTCGTTTACGTCGTGTTTGCTGCATATTAAGTCCCAATTAATATTTCCCGCGTCTTTGTTAAACTCGCTTTCGTTAAAGATTGGAGATATTGATTTTGCTATCAAATTCATTATTTTTTATTTGGATATAGGATACGGGAAATGCATTTGCATATAGGATCCACGATGGCGTAGTGGTAAGGAGGCCCGGGTTCGATACCTGACGGAGGCACATAGTGGTTCGGATCCCACATTACACTGTAGGTCCAGTCCTGATTAGCCTTCCGTGCATAAAGTGGACTTAAAACAAAAAACTCAAGAATATAAGACCCCGGACATAATATTTGAATACAGGATCCAGGACTTGATATTTGCATGTAGGATCCAGGACTTGATATTTGCATAGAGGATCCAGGACTTTATATATGCATACAGGATACATGGCTTCATATTTGGATATGGGATCCAGGATTTGATATTTCGATATAGAATTGGCATTTCGGATATAAGATCCGAGATTCGAATATAGGATCCAGGATTTGTTATTCGGACATTCGATCCAGGATTTGTTATTCGGATATAGGATCCAGGACTTCATATTTGGATATAGGATCCGTAATTTCGGTTATAGGATCCTGGATTCCGGACATCGTTTTTATATATATATATATATATATATATATATATATATATATATATATATACATACATACATACATACGGGATTCGATTATCCGACATAAATTCGGAGTGTGCTATTAAGATATGCGATGCATGGCTTGATATATATGAATATATCGGATATAAGGAGCGGAACCCAAAATTCAAATCCGACTCCCATCAAAGGCAATAAACCTTATTGAATTAATTTGAATTACGATCTTGAAAGCTGCTTTTTTTCCCATACGTGTTGAATGTTTTGTGAGACAGTTTTAGGTCGTTTCATGTTTTCGTCCGAATCATTATAATAATTGTCTGATTGCTTGTCTCTTGAACGTACTGTTCAGATATTCACCGAATATTATAGGATGAGTCACTCAAGACATTCGCTTATCTATTAGGCACTTGTCGTCGGAGTGTATGTTGAAAGAAAATATAAATTATTGCCTTCGTGGTGATTTTCTCCGCCATGCGTCATCAGACCGGAAGTCGCTTTCGGCACGGTCGCAAGTATCGTGTCTTTTCCTCTCCTTTTTTTCTCTCCGATTCTCTTTCCCCCCCTTTTGACGCGTTCTGCACAAAAGACAAGTGAAGGTGGCAGTTTTTCAAGGGCGCTGTGGTTTTCACGGAACTCTTCGCTGTTACGTAAGTTCTCACTGTGGGAAAATGTCGCTCGGCTGTTCCAGATCGCAGATCACGCACGTGAGCTGTTGCAATAAAGGACTCGGCGGGCGGGGCGAATCAAAGATCCTACAAATTCCATACGGATCGTTTTAGGTCTTAAGGTTTTCGTGCAGCAAATCATGTTCAGTTCATTTGAATCGTTTCAATATTTTTCTGAATGTTAGTGTGTGTTGATCCCCCGATTCCCTTCTTTATTCCGGCCCTTGATTACTTCCTTGCATTCATCCAATCTCTCTATTTCCACACCTCCATAGGCGGAGTTCTGGAGGGGCTAGAGGGAGCCTGGCCCCCCAACTTAAAAAGGACTAAAAAAATAACACATGACTAAGTTCAGTTATTACATTTTTGTTATGAAGCCACACCGCAAATCTTGACGTTTGGCATGATGGCATGTGCGGTAATTGCGCCGCAATAGCGGGTCTCAGACGATTTTATTGATGTGTACAGTTTGAAGAAAGCAAAACGGAAAATGACTTTGTGTTGAGTCAACAGTTACTGCTGAGGCATCAAAATAACTTTTCAATTTAATTTTTCTAAAATTTCTGAAGCTTACTATTGTACCGTAACTTTTTAAAAGTAATACGAGTATTGTATCAATAAAAAAATAATGAAATGCAAAATGCAATAATCGTACTGTTTTGCTTCTTTCAAAACTGACAACCAATATACTAATTAATACTTGTTTACTTAAGCGAGGAAATTTAACATTTTCAAATCTAAAAGGCCTAGAACTCGGTGTTTTTAAGTTGTTGTTTTTTAATTTAATAATGCAACAAGTACAGTGAATAAACATCTGGTAAAAATACCAGTACTATAGTTCTTGGAGTTCAATTCGTCAAAACAAAACATTAACGTGGTGGATTACATGGATTTTTTATACGCTGTTTTTATATACATATTTACATAGCGTTTCCATATGTGCATCGGTACTTTCACTAACACAGAGTTAGGCTATCTCTGTGGCCCACCCTCGACTTATATTCCGGCCAGTAACACAAACTTCTAGCCCAACTAGGGAGCGTTTTATTTGCGTTTCCTTACGCATCGTTCTTACTCAGCCCTCTAGGCACTCGGATACGGCTCGGAAATATTTTACAAAATTCAAATCTTTAGTAATGGGAAAAACTTGGGGATTTCAAAGAGGGGTTGGCTTTACCAAATGCTACATATATTTTCCATCATCAATCTAGCCACCATAAGTGGACTAAACTGTAGAGAAAAGGTTCCTCGTCGTCGTAAAGGAGTAAAAACACTGTTTGTTTTTTGTTGTTGCGCCAAACTGGCCTTTTTACAGTCGGGGTGGGAGTCCGTGGATGTTCACCCCAGGCCTATACCCAGGGGAGGGGCCATGCACCACTCAAACCATGAAATATTTCAATGTAAATCTATAAGAAGCCACGAAAATAGTATAGACGAGTTTTTATCAAATTTTTAAAAAATTCAATTTTGTTCTTGCATAAATGAATGTGTTTATTGTATAGAGAGGCAGGCTCGTGAAGTCTGCAGTTTACAATATTGAGTAGTTTCAGTTCTATAACCAGATGCAAGGCTACCAGCAGTATCAATTTCATCCTCATCGTTACGATTAGAGAAACTTTGCAGAAAAACAATGTAAAATAACCTAATTCAATCAACCTCACAGCATTTCTGATCTTCTCTATGTTCCTCATATGCTGATCTACCCCCTTCCCCCCAAAAATTCTAAGTACGAGCCTTATAGTAACATGTACAAAATAAAGATAGAACACGAATACAGCACTAATAAAGTATGAAATCTTATTGATCGAAAGCAAGAATTAAATAAAAATCTGACACTTATTAAAAACACTTCAACTATTTTGTAATTTTTATATATATATATATATATATATATATATATATATTATTTATTTATTTATTTATTTATTTATCCGGATCTGGCCACTCCCTCCAAAAAAATCCTGGGTACGGGCCTGGTTCACCCTTTATAACTGGAATTTTCCACGGCAACGGTGTCTTTCTTGAAAGACAGCTCCCCAGCTTCCCCAACTGGGAAGCTAAGAAAAGCATAATCAAATAAGTACATATACATACATGCAATAATATACAAAAATACACATATGAAAACTTATTAGTCAACACTTTCACCTTGCAGCTGGCCAGTAATTAATTAACATAATACCAAAATACCAGATCATTACAAGTGACAATGATTTTCTAAAAGCATGCAGTGCTAATTGGATATTATCTATTGTCTAATGCTAAATATAAGTTGTTTCGATACGGACGATTTTCATTCTTTAAGTTTTGATGCAAGAAACCTTGTTCGGTTCATTAGAATTCTGTCTTGAGAGCGCTGTTTCAATTTCTGTTGCATCTCTTGTGGATTATTTGAGCCCGTGCGCCTTTTCGTGGAAGAAATCTTGTCAGCTCGTTTGAATTGTTTCAATATGCCTTCAGTATTTTTACAAGAAACTTTGTTCAACTCTTGAATATTTTTATAGTCAGTCCTTTCAAGTGTTATCGTAATGAAATCTCCTTAACTCGTTTGATTTGCATCTTGAACGCTATGTTATAATGTGCCTTTAATCATTTGTGGACAGTTTTAGTCCTTCCAAGTTTTTGTTGAAGAAGCCTTGTTCAGATTATTTGGATTCCATCATGAACTCTCTGATTCAGTCTTTAAGCTGTTTCCATGCTGTTCCGATAACTACCTGCCCACATGCTGAACTGATGCTCTGCAATCGTGTTCGTCCCACGATCCATTCCATTAGTTCATCATTCATCGTTACGATAGAACAAGAGATAAGATAAGCGAGGCAAAATAACCAAAATACAAATAGGGAGAGTAAATTTATGCATTTTCTTATCTGCTTGTACCCCACGCCAGAGCAGCGAGCATGAAGTTCATCTTACATTGTCCATCTCAGTACAAGCAACCGTGTGCTTGCCACGGAAACTAATTTGCATATCAAAGTTGTACCGGTCGTAAAACAGGAGCCACGTCGTCAGTTACTGCTGCCTGGGTATAGTTACTTCCACGCACGAAAGTCCTGTCCCTTATCTTGTTTCTTTCCTGGGAGTCACAAAAGGACCACCATCGACGGTGAAGGAAGTAATGTCTTCTTTATTATGTTTGGTCAATTTGACAGTGCGCAACCCCTCAGCATGTACTCAACCGCAGAAGTCCGTCTGCGTCGGTGTGCAAATGCGCATGCGCTAACTGGGCGAGTCCAATGGCAAAATAGGGATGACGGCTTCAAGTGGAACGCAGGTTCATTTGATTGGATCATCGACAGGGATGGTCAGGATTTGATTGAACTAATACTAATAATTGAAGTGCTCCTACTCAGAGCCATTTCGAGCCCGTTCGAAGCATCGGATTGAGGCGAAACTTGGTATTCAGGCTATGGGGACCATGGGTAAGCGAATGATCACGAAAAAAAGTTCAAATTTTCACCACCAGGTGGAAATGTGGCGCTGAAATCTGGTGCACAGTGAACAACATTTTTATATTGAATCATTGATCACGCTTTCTTACGCTTCCAGAGGGCCATTCGCGCATATTGAACACTTCTGTGCTGACATAAACTAGAAATAAAGTTTCGCATGTCGCGATTTCTGGTTGTTATTTCAACGCCACATTTCCACCTCGTGGTAAAAATTTGATTTTTTTTTCGTCAGCATTCCCCGCGGTTTCTATAGCCACTATACCAAATTCCACCGCAATCCGATGCTTTGAACGGGCTCGTAGCAGTAGCGGCTTCTGCCTATTCGCACGTGCACACCCAAATAAATCTGTAATGCAAAACATTATTATTATGCTTATTTATTGAACTCTTATCTCCTTCGAAACATCAAGTGTTCTCACGCCGCTCCACCAAGAGAGATGGTGGAGAAGCGTGCGATTAGTGATATCAACCCGCGTCGACCGAGGCACGCTTGGGGCTTGAACGCAATGTTAGTTTCGCTCCCTATGACGCTGTTGAAGCAGTCGCGTAGAGGACGCTGATTGGGTCTTTTGGCTTGAGCGCCGTGTGAGGGGAGGTTACATCATTTACGAAAGCTGTGAACGCAGCGATCGGTGTGCGAGCAAATGTAGTGTTGCAAACCCATTCCATTAGAGATCGTGTGGCAGAGTCGAGCCGCAAATTGAGGGATTTTTTTTTTAGAAAGGGAAATTTTGGTGGTATATTGTCCCGATAGGGGAAGAAAAGGGGGAAGGTGAGGAGGGCAACTGAAAGCGAGACGGGTGTTTTAAACATGTCTGATATTGCCTTTGCTTAGTGCATCTTGGCCAAAATAAACGGTCTCTGTGGCACAGTAGCCGAATTATCAACTCACGCCGAGGAAGCGTACATCAATCAGCCAGCTGTTTTGCATTGTGTGTTTCTGTTACCAAGTTCCAAAATTGTTTAGCGCTGTCAAAAGCTCGTACCTTTTTTCAGTGCAAACTGTTTGATTTCATGATGAATAGGGAAACTGTACATAGCGAAAGCAGAGACTTAATATTTAAAGATGTTCAATTTTTGGAGGGAAGTTGGTTACAAAGACTGTAACAACTGCAGCAATATATAGATACGGCGGAAGGGAAGGAAAAATTCTGAAGTACGAAGCAGGGTAGTGTGAACTGAGTGAGTACTGTAATTTTCTTTAGGATTTATTATTCTCTTGATTTCGCTTGATTTGCTTGGTTCGATCAGTCTGTCATTAGAAATAAACGACAGCTAGATAGATTACAATTGATTTCCTCCATGTGGTAGTTGGATCGGCTTCTTTGGTGTACGCCAATGTTATTCCTTGTTCATTAATATCAGCGGAGCGGAGGAGGAAGTTTTTATGAAATATTTTGCAAATTGACAATAGTATTGATAATGCAGATAGGTATGTATTGAGTGATTTTTCAGGTTATCGAATGCTGAATTACATATTGCACAATAACATCGCTCTTCTCGTGATTGGCTGGATAATTTCCGAAATATTTGAAATTTATAAAAAATCCGTTTTAAAAAGGATCATGAAATATAACATAGCCTCATTTTCAGTAAAAGTTGATCAAAACTTTGGTGGCCAATACATTAAGCATCAATATGTGCTCAAAAACGGGTGCGAGTATTTGACAGGGGTGTCATAACACTTCTGGACGCGAGACTTCAAGTGCACACCCATAGAGCCAGACCACGAGCCGCCACTGGCTCGTAGTACGGGCGCTTTCATTCTGACCACCCGGTATAGGAACGGCATTGTCGGTAAACAATTAAGAACGATTCACAACGGTCATCCGTCCCATCGGTGAATGATCGATGAAGTAGGCGAGCGCCTTGATGCTGGACTTAAGATCTCGCTTCGTCCCATGTTCGAATCTTGACCTCTGCATGGATGTTGCTTTGCGAGTATCCTTTCGCCAATTACATGTAATTCTCATCGTCAAGATTAGCCAAAGAGACGGAAATGCGACGTGAAATAAGAAAATTGCATGCAAATGCCGTCCACGAACCCTTATCACGGACGATTCGGATCACGCGATTCGCCGATTCAGCACGAACTGTTCAATTAACCCGTTCATGAAGAACGGTTCGCGACATTGCGAATCACATTTTTTTAATATAAGTTGTGCTGGTTCCGACATGCAACCTACATGAGTACAGTCGTCATTTTTTTTTTTACTTCGGTCCCCTGCAGAGGTGTATGGGCAGCTTTTGAGCGCAATGGCTGTCGCAACAGAAGAACCGGTCCGAATACCAAGGCGTTTACGACTCCCGGAAGAAGTTCTCCGCTGCTTCTCACCAGGACCAAAAAGCCAATAAAAACGCTCTTAAAACGTTTCACAAAACGCAGGAGTCGTGAACTTCTCACATCGTCGACTGATCATGCATGTAGTCCACGTCCGACCCCTCTGCATGCCGTCTCCTGTGGACCGAGGGCCTCGACGCCCACGTGCGGACGTTCCGAAAGGAACTCCAAATCGTTCACGACGGGGAGCAGAGTGATTCGTAAGTGACGGCAGGAGTCAGTGGTTTATACACTCCGCCACGTAAACTTACCCCAACAGACGCACGTCGGACACTGACACACGCGAGACGCGACACACCACCTACTTCTTGAATAATATTCTCGAGCAACTAACAGTAGAATAGTACAATGCGAAACCCCTTTAATAATGCTTGCGCCGACAGCTTAATTCTCAACGATTCAACGCGAATCTCATGCTTTAGATACGCGGGCAATGCCGGCAGTAACAAGGAACGGCGTTCTTCCCGCAATCGCCGACCCGGCTCAGCACAATACTGTACATTCGAAGCAACAAATTAGTAAACTAGGTCCGAGCCCTGCTAGCCTAGCTCTCTTAAGAAATATTCTTCGTTAACTTATATTTACAATACAACTACATTAAGTCATTCCATTCGTGTGTCTGGAGAGAAAGGAGTCAATCCGAGAATTATGGATTCCTTATAAATTTAAAACAAACAATCGTGCCGCCCCTGCCAAAGTGCCGCTCTAGGCCCAGGCCTATTGGTAAATCCGGGCCTGCCTATGCTCAAAGCTGAGGCTGTGAAGGAGCCTCGGCACACATGCACGACAACGCACAGCCCGACAGAGGATTACATTGCTGTGAGTTCAGGCGCCAGAGCCGCGTTGGCCTGCAACATTGCCGTTACAGATGTACGCTGCGTGGAAGTAAGGTTGTCTGGCGAATTGAATTTGAATTGATTGAATTATCGATCAAGTTTAGACTCATTCCATCGCACCCGCTTTGCGCCACAGGCACGGTGGTATGTGTGTCCACGATTTCGTGCGACTAATTCCTTTTTCTCTTTATTAACAGGCAAGGTTGCCTTTCTTTCGTCTCACTCGCAACTTAAAAACAAGACAGTGTTGTTAGCGCTCCCAGTTCACACTAAGGTGCTAATTCAATTTGATACAGTACCAGGAAACCTCGTTGACTGCTGCTATAAGGCTAGCGTCAAAACACGCAGCCGTCGCTGACTTAATTCCCCGGTTCCCAGAAAGATGAAAACGCACTCTTCGCTACGTGAACGCGTAAGCACCAACAAAAGTGTAATTTGAACAGTTAGCGTTGTTGTGTTAAGTACGTCGTATTTCTACCTATGGAAATGTGTTTTCATAGACTTTTTATGCATGGACGATGTAATTAGACGAAATGAAGACGAATAAAGAGATAATAGGTGTAGGTGGTGGATATTTACTGGTTTTAAGTTTGTTTCATATTGTTTTCATGTTGATGCCTGCAAACGCATATTCTTATGGTTAGTACCTGTTTTGCTTTCTTCTTGTTAAGTGTTCGACCCTGAGGTTGATCTGCTGAAACTCTTTCTTTACCATTCCCAAGTACTCGTATTACGTCTCGCCATTATTTTCCTGCTCACTTCATGTTTTTCATCTGTTGATATTATTTTAGCATAATCTTTCCACTTTTAAAACTTTTTCCAAGGTTTTTGTTGGCTGACATTGGAAACTGAAAAACACATTTCATCTTTTCTTCTAGCTGGTCTACTTGTTTTGTAATAGTTCGTATGAAAATTCGTGTATTGTTTATAGTGTCAACGGTGTTGAATAAATTCGATTCATTTGATTACAATACAAAGTTGAATACATAACAGATATTTATTATTTATTTAGTATGGCTAGGATGCTGTGAAGAACTAATTAAATTAAGGTGCTTAAGGCATGTACATGCATATTCGACCATTTTCTACGTGCTAGGTATATTTTAACCATTCCGGTCACATTTGACATAGTTTTGCATTTTCAAGATATAAAGAACTTTCTTTTACACTTCGCTATTTCCAAAGTGGGTTAGCTAGACCCGGATGCGAGTCCTAGTATATCCTGTATTTTTCGCCTACATCTATACATAAACAGGGTTGCTACGCGTCTGGAAAACCTGGAAAACAGGGAATTTTGCAGATCGTTTGGAACAAGTCTGCAAGAGAAAAAGTTGCAAAATGAACAAGCAGTTCACTTCCACTTCTGGGTTCGGTTCTTGTGATTCCACTCCCAAAAAAGATTTAGTTTAGAAACTTATGATTCACTCAGTCTTGTGCAAAATTATGGTTCCTTCGAATTTCTGTAATACATTTTCACTTTTATAATACTAGATATTAGAAAGAATATCAAAGTAAAACTTGTAGTCCAGATCTCTGATTGATAACTAAAGTACATTGACAATATGATCATAATTATCGGAGAGGTTGGTGAAGATGAGGTTATCGTCTATTATTTTATAGATCTTAGCATTGCTGGGTACTTATAAATGTGAACAAAAGGGCAGCATTTTCTACGACATTATAAATCCGCCAGAAAATAAGAAATTGTTTGGTTTATGAACTTTTTCTGTTTTTATATTGTGGCGATCTGTTATGGTGAAATAATGTACCTCTGGTACCTTAGCCTGAAGGCTAGATGCACGTGATTGTAGCAGAAACCCAATACATTTGATGCCGATTGTAATTTTACATTTTACTCTTCGAATTTTCACGTGTTCTTGTGTGTGTAGAATGAAATTTGCTAAAAACAAGTTGTGAAAGTGAATAATCATAATATTTAACGAATTATTATATAATTTATTGAAAAACACAAGGTTCAAAAGCAAAAATCATGATGAAAACATGTCTGGAGAAATTTCATTTTTGAAATGGAAAACCTCAAAATGTCAGTGAATTTCATAATCAAAAAATCGCAGCAACCCTGATAAACGAACATGTTTTTAGTAAGAGGCACATTTTAGATAATGTAGACATCCACAGTTGGAAGTCGAGACGAGACTGTTATAAGTCTCGTTCGATTCCTAAGGGACAAAGTTCAGGGCAGGAACCAGAAACCTCCAGTCAGTGTTCCCTGATAAAAAAAGCGTGTTGGTGCAGATTGCAGACATTTTGCACCGTTTCGAAACCCGTGGAATCTCTGGTGAGAAGAAGTAGCCTTGTCCCGAAAAGAGGCTCGCTGGCTAATTGAGCCATTCGTTAGGCGTCCCGAGTAATTATCGGCTGGCAAGCGTGCCAAGGATGCATCGGCGCTTCACACGCGGAGAGATGCAAGTGCAGGCTGGTTAGCAAGCGGATGTTTCTGTGTGAAGGATGCACACGCTGGTGTCTCCACATCGGAAGATGAACGCACGGTATAGTGCTGCAGGGAGATATGGTTTCGCTCGAGCGCCAAATAGTTCGCACGGGCGACTCTAGATGGCGTACGGAATTGAGAGCTTCCTCGCTCGCTGGAAGCCCAGTAGTACGCGTATAACCGTAATTTGTCTGTGGTAGTGGACCCTCGAACATGGATCGTGAAGTGAAAGACACGGTGAAATTGAAACTTAAGTGAGCATAGTCATCATCTCCATGTTAAAATGTAATTTAGTCTATCTTACCAATACAGTATTACTATGTGAAATTGCAATAGATGATCGTGGGCAGTGACGTGCCCAGGATTTTGGAAAGGGAGGGGTTATGTGTACATTTTTTAAGAACTCAGTCCTCATTTTGCCATAGGGTAAGTGGGGGGAATATGACCACCTTAAGATAAAATTTATAATATTTCAGAGATGTATTGAAATACAGAAAAAATACATATTGCAAAATGTAGAACAGTCTTTCCGCAATACATTTTAGTACACATGAGCGAAACTCTCTTCATGCAAATGAGAAACAATAAAAAAACAAAACGACTACAAAACCCATTTTACCCCGAACGGTGGGGGTAATATGAGCACACTGTTGAGGAATATGAGCATGATGAGTTTGAAAATAAATATTACAAAATATACACTAAATGCAAGTCACGATATAACACTGAATGATTCCTCAATACAGTACATATCATAAAATTAACTTGTATGGCTCAAATAGTCCTTTACCCGCGACAAGCAGGGCAGATAAGATGTACTTCCTCCTCCTCTATGCCAACGCACTTATTATGATATCACACGTAACAGTGTTCACAACGTATCCACTCTTCACCTTCATTGTCTCAATGATACCAACCCTTGCATATACGGCATTCGCTATCTTCGCCGCTAGATGCAACTGTAGATGGAATAGTACCTGAACTTTCCGTGGATCGTGCAGACACATGAGTGAGACGCTTCTTTTTGACTGCAGGAATAGTTTCTGATGAGGTAAGCTCCCTTGCTTCTTTTGGTTGCCTTCTTCGGCTCACAGGTGACTTGTAAAGAACAGGAATTGGTGACAATGTGCGCACAAGTTTCCGAGGTGAATATCTTGTGCGTGCAAGCGTGTTTGCACACTTTGATCTTACTGCATGTGAAGATGTAGGAGAAGCAGCGTCATTGAGCGATCCAGAAACTGTAGATTCCCACCTCTTGAGATCCTGAGCAGAATGGACTGTTCCACGACCACTTGAGAGCTTCCGCTTGGAATTGGTTGGGCCGGTGTAGTTCTATCCTCTTGGTTGAACGAGGCTGTGTCGTCTTGCAATAAGGATCTTTCATCATGTGTTCTCCATGTGCTCTGCTTGCCAGGTTTGTCTGTACGTTTGTGGCATCTGGAATGCAAGAATGAAACAATGAATAACATACAAAACCAAGGGCCACAATACGTGGATGTATGTAACACAACTCTTAGCAAGGGCAAGAAAATATCTATCCCAGGAGGTCATTAGGATGAAGAATCAGCAAAGAATAACTACATACGTAGGCTTGATACGAACGTGACCACCGCGAGCGAGATGGCATTTCGATACACTTCCGTTAGCAGTCCACAGTTTTTTTTTTAAAGTTTTCAATTCAAACTATTTACGCAGAATCTATACTATAAGCAGCAACATATCGTAGGATGCAGTTTTTCTTTACAGTGTAATGAGATTTCTGAGGTTTGGATATATATCCCATGTCTCAGAATTATTTGTTTATGAAATGTCCATCTTCCCCTTATCAGAATTCCTATGCCCATTTTACCCCGACTTTCTGTGCTCATATTTCCACAACTTGCAACATTTTACGTAAGTTTGTACTACTGCATTCACAACGTGGGACACCAGGTGATGAGATTTGCATTGCATGCTCCTTTTTTGTAGTTTCGTTGTTGCTATGTCAGTTTCCCGTTATTTTACGTTATGTTCTGCTCAGATCTTAACTCCAACAACTCTACAATAACATCACGTGCATTTTTGACTAATTTAGAACAGCACTTACCTTTCAATAGGCACACAATCTTCCCTGTCTTCAGCTGCGACGTGCCAATCAACACGGACAACGGCTTGGTCTCCACTGATGTTGCCAACCTAGAGAATTTTTTTTTCACCACATACAGCTGGCGCTGTGACGTAAAAACCTTACGTGTGCTCATATTCCCCACGTGCCTATTTTCCCCCACTTACCCTATTTTCGTGCCTTTGACATTCTTTTTTTAAAAAAATACTGGACCAAACGGGGGGGTTATAACTTCCACCAACCCTCCCTTGGGCACGCCACTGATCGTGGGCTGAAACTACCAAGGCGGATATTTCACACAAATGTCCGGCTGCCTTAGCCAAAACCATGGATAGAAGTACGCATGCGCCAACTGGACTTGTTCAGTGTCAAAATAGGGCTGACGGCAGAAATCACATACCTCTAATTACAGACTAAAAACGATGAGGTCTTGTTTGAAGCCGTGCATTGTCCTGGGACTAGAAATATGGCGGAAATGCGCATTAGAGCCTGTTAAGTTTTCATTTTTGTGAAGAAATTATTTGTACTCACTTGTGGAGTGTAATATGTAGAGTTATATACTTCTTAGTAAACTTAAAAATTGCAATCTTGTGTGGTACAATGAGTCACAATCTTCAAAATAGTTGTTACAAGTAGAAATATGAATAGGGTGACCAGACGTCTTCTTTTATCCGGACATGTCCTCCTTTTTAGGTGTCTGTCCGGCGTCCGGGCGGATTTTTTAGAAATCGGTAAATGTCCTCCTTTTTGGAAAGAGTATAACATCGACCGTAGCAAATGTTCTGCATAGAGAATGTTTCCGCACATAATGATATTTATATCACTTGGCGCGCGTTAAGTATTAGAGAGCAATGCTCACCTAGCATATGGGAGCTAAACATGATCACTTTCCCGACTGAGTCATTAGTAGGGGTGTGCTGGATTCAGAAAAGTCGGTACTGGGATCGGTAAAAAAAAAAATCCCGTCCCGATCCTGACTTCGGGAAATGATTTCCAAACATTTCGGGATCCCGGGCAGTTCGGAACTTCCAAACGGTCGTTTTAAAAAGTGGTTAATTCCTGATGTTTTCTACATTGTAAGTGTCTTGACACTTCTCGGAAACGGTTAGCTTTTATTTCAGGAAAAAGAAGGAAATTACGTAGAAATTCGCTATTTCCACAGCGTCGGGAAATTTTTATCATTTCCCGGCTTGGTCAGGAAATTGCGGATTTTACCCGTCCCTAACGTCGGGATTTAAAATAATTCCCCCTCCCGACCAAAAAAGTTCTGTCACACCCCTAGTCATTGCTAAGTAGACTTGTGAAACACATGTAATTTGAGCAGTTCCTTTTTGATTGACTGATATGGTTTATTTTAAATCGCTCTTCTGCCACTTTTGGTTAATCGTGAATATGAGGATGAGCGATGATATGATGATTTTGATGAAGCGACACTCACAAAGAACACCCATGCCCAGGCGGGATTCGAACCCGGGACCTCTGTCGTTGTTGCGCTGTGTGCTAACCATCCGCCACAGGTGTCGGCCAGTTCATTTTCGAGTCATACATACGCGATACAGAAACGCGTAGTGAGGATTTTGATTATTAATTCACATTTACTTTTATGAAAAGTGTAAATTCATCAATGATCTTGCAAGAAAATATCCAGCTTTTAAATGATGGAAGAAACGAATATGAGGTAAAGTGTAAGGTGGCTGTCACTTTCCCCTGCTGTTGAAAGAGTGCTAGAAATGTTCGGTGCATTAAAGTCATATTTCTCTACCCAATCAAAGTAACTAAAATTTAAATTCGGTTTTTGGAAATAAGTTAAAGCGAAGCTTACTTGTTACATTTGCATTCACTTATGGGGATATTGCATTCTAATATCCAAGAATTGTAAAATGATTATAATTCTGTGCTTCAAACTATAGATATTCTTAGTTATGATTGTCATGTGTTAAATAATAGATTAGGAGATTGTTTTCGTTGCTTAAAGCTAAGAGGAAATTATTTGTAAAATCATCAGAATTATATGTGAGCAAAGTCTTGGCAGGTTTTTTTTATATTGATTAAATTATGAATAATGGCAAATGATTTGCCATTTTTTGCGGTGTCCTCTTTTTTTATGACTTTGTCCACCTTTTTCACCACGCTCTGTCCTCTTTTTTACATGTATGTGTCTGGTCACCCTAAATATGAAGGTATGTTCGCCGCCATGATAGCATCCCCCACTCTACGTAATTTTTGGTTAAAGTTGACCCATATAAAAGGGCTCACGTTTCCGGTCTCGTATCTGGAGGTCTGTGGCAGCAATGGCATTTTGGGAAGGGAAGGGTTCCGTGCAAATCATTTGCTGTGGAAACATCAATGCAGTAAGTAGAGATATGTTTCAAATTGTGGAAGGGTTCAGAATGAAAATGAAAGCAACCAAATCTATATAAACGAAATATCACAGCGTAGTTTAGCTGGTGCTTCTACCTGCTTCCCCTCTCGCGTTTGGAATAGACCTTTCCAGGTAGTTTTGTCTCCCCTGGCTGGACTGTATCTACGATTGTTGTCACCTTAAAATGATATTCCATTGTATACGCTCGAGCGTAGGAGACTTGCGCGAGTACGAGCGAGCGAAAGTGGTCCCATGCAGGACTCTAAAGCTCGGCATAGTATCTTGAATGAGGATACTTGCCTCGCCAGTCTTAGTGTTCAGGGTAACACGCTTCGAAGCCGGAGATCCCAAGTTCGAATCCTGGGTGAGGCATGAACGCATCGTCGCCATTAACCCAAGAGGTGGAAAAGCGAAGGGAAATCAACGAAATGGGAAATGTCGAGCAAGTCTTGTCTTTTTTGCATCAATTATTACTAGAGAATGATACATGCTTTCGTATTCACGTACTCCTTTCGTCTCGGCACCATCCTCGATGCGAGCACAAACTATGTGCTCTTGTGTGATCGTGCGCAACGAGGTCTGGGCACACGTTGCCATAATTTGTGCCTACCGCAATAGCTGCTCGTGTGCTCCTAGTCCAATTCTTCGGAACGGAAAACAATGGACGATCAATAAAGTTCATTATTCACCCTATTGTGAACTTCTTGGTAGCCAGTAAGCAAACTTTGCCGCCGTACCATCCCAGTAGTTGAAGAAGAGCTCCTTATAAAGACACCCACTAGACGGAGGTGATATATTTCTTGCTTTCCCAGAATCCCTACTGAGGCCTCGTAAGCGCATTCATGGAACAGGTCTGAGCGCATATCCCAATGATCAAGGTGAAGTTAAGTTGTTTGCTGATCGGTCCGACAACTAAATCGTTTCTGTGATTTTTCGGGGACTGTACTCTTTTTCCAACTTTTTCTCTTTTTTGCTCGTTCTGCGCGCCGGGCGACCACCTCTCTTCCCTCTTAGCTACGCCCATGAGTGGAAGTGACCCTTGATGTCTTGCTTCGTGTCCGGTCTCCAAAATAGTGTGTGTCCTAATCGGCATCTGCTGTCGCCTAAAGCAGTGTTTCTCAACAGTCGGACCGCTTCCAGTACCGGGGTCTGGCATAAATTATACCTTGTCGCGAAAGGTTAAACGTTGACACGATGATAGACAAGATTTCATTCGACCCAGTTGTTGATATGTAAATTATACCTAATTTTATATTTTTCAAGAAGCATGGACGTAATCGAACTATTGCTCTTGATGATTATGACATGTTTTATTTATAAATATTAATTAATGTATAAAGTTAAAAACTTTAGAAAGGTAAAATTGCTGGGATCGACTTAAAAAGAATTTACCGGGTTGCGGTCTCACCAAGGTTGATAACCACTTGTCTGAAGCACTATTTCACCGTTCCCTGCACCGTTATAGTCCGAATCCGCGGCGCAAGTGTAAGTCGCGACAAGTGGGCGCTGTAGTTCTAAGCTCGGCAGCCATGTTGAAAGTTTCACTTTGTATTTAATAGACGATCTGAAGCTGAGTGCTCCGTGGACGTTTTATCGGCAACACGTATTTAGAAAAATTGCAAAAACAAATCGCGTGTCGCACTTTAAATTTAAGTTGTAAATATGTGCTACCTCCTGCTTCCGTATTGTGCGCCTGCACCCCAGAGAGCGGTGCTTGACATTGGAACTGACGCCGGACGGGAAAAGCGACAACTGTGATACTCGGGAGCCTTTCGATTCGGACGACTTCGACGGCACAAGAAAGGAACGTAATGGTGCATTTGCGGATTCGAAAACTGCCAATATAATAAACACTAGATGAAAAGATGGCACATAAGGGTGCGCTTCACACGTGGCACCTGTGTAGTGTGATGTGCACTTTGCGCGCTACAGGCGCTGAGGGTCCCGTGTGATATGACCCTTCATCCATTCCATGCAGGATGAACGAATAATTGATCACACGAGCGTAAAAAATAGTAAGGTTCTAGGAACAGTAGCTCAAAAAATATACTCGAATAATTAACCGAACCTAACGCGTTTAGAATACAATAATAATAATAATAATAATAATATCGTCTTTATTGAGAGGGCGTGTTTCGACTTCGCGGGCCGTTCTTACAACAAACCCTTAAAAAAAACATATTACAATTGACACTTAACACTTCTTGAAAATTATTGTTGCAGTAGAAAGAATAAAAAATAAAAAAATAAAACATTCCTACTTATAATGTAAACAATTAATGTACTGAAGGTACAGAGTTAAATCTAAAACCACAATTAGAATACAATTATTACAGCTAAAACTAAAACCAATACCTCATTCCAATTCATTACAGAAAAGACAAACCCAGACACTATTGTTTGGACAGTAGATGCTTCTTTAGGTTTATTTTGTGTGTTGCAGGGTGGAGCTCCCTTGAGGTCAGTGGGGGAGGTCATTCCATTCTTTTATTGCGGTGACTATGAAAGAATTTCCATAGAATGTTGTTCTGTGTGCAGGAATCGTGAATTGTGTTTTTTGACGAAGGTTAATTTGTTTTCCTTTCTTCCTGTACGGAGCAATTTGATCATATAAATATCTTGGTTCCTTATTGTTCAGGATAATGTACAATAAGGACAATGCCAAAAATGTTCTCCTATTCTTAACGTTTAACCAATTATGTTCCTGTAAGTACGGGGAAATATGTTCTCTTCTTTTCACATTCAGTATGAGTCTTATGCAACTGTTTTGAAGTTTTTGTAGCTTGTAGTTTAGGGTACTGTTTATGTTTATAAATACGGGGGAAGCATAATCAATTTTTGGCATTACAAGTGTGTTGACTAGGTGAGTTTTCGTTTCTTTGCTTAGCATATGTTTTAATGGAAAAAGTGATTTCAGTTTGGCTATCGAGCATGGATAGTATTATAATTGTATTGCCGAAACAACACCACGAGATACACTTTGACACCATGTTCCATAGACTCTTCTTATCACAGATTATATGGTTGTTACGGCTCAAAGCAGAAAGTTCAGTGATTTTATTTTTCATTCAACACCTACGAAGATGGAGGGACCTTGCCAGGGGCTTGGTTCCTGCTACTTTTTCCAGAAGGAAGTTTGCACAGTTCAATGCCTTTCGAGCGTCATCCCCATGTGCCCTTGTAATGCCTTTTAATGAGCCTAATCGCCTCCTTCCCCATTCCACACACCACCATTCTTCTCCTTGTTGAGACCCACATGCGAAATCTTCAAACCGTCAATACTCACCTTTCGAGTACAGTGAACTTCAGCAAACCCTACACAAAGTATTTTTCTTCTTCTTTTTGTGTCCTTACCAAATCCTGTTCAGATCCCTCTACGCTCCGTGCATTAGTATCTATTTATATACCCCTCTGCTTCCAGGTGGGTGAAGAATTGATTCTTGTTTATCTTCACGTGGACGTTAACTGCGCCAAATTGCTCTTCGGAGCACGGAAGGCGATATTCAGTTGTTTGCTTCGTAGATTTTCAAGTGTTTGCATCCGTTTGGTGCTTCTCTGGTTTTGGGTTTCCACCGCTCCGCCCTGTGTTGAGTTACTTCAAGTGCATGGATATTCCTCCCACGTGTTCATGACTCGATGTTGGTTGATCGTTAGAAATTGCGACTCGCGTTGGTTCTGCCACGTGGCGTCACCAGATTATTTCGTTGGAGGGAGCTTAAGTCTCTCTTTTTTTCTTTTCTTCCTGTCTTTCTATCAACGAGTTAGAAAAAGTACAGTCGTACCGAGAAGAGAAACGCCGCGGCCAACTCGCGAGCTGAAGTGGACAGTCATTTGTTTACTTCTCTCGCAATCACCGCTACTTTCCTCGTTTGCTTTGTTGTCAAAAAAATTCAACAACGCCCATCTGTTTTCCACCGCAATGTATATTTAATTTTCTTTGCCCGAATAATCACGCCACAGTTATCATTGTTCCTTATGGGACTTGGAGTTTCGGGCGCTCGTATCATGGTGGACGGATCTTCAGTTGTTGTTTTTCCAGCCGTGAGGGTCCTTCCGCCAATTCTTTCTGTCTGTCTTCTCTCTTTCATTCTTCCTATGTTCTCTCGCACCTCTCTTTTCTTTCTTTTACTCTATCTCTTGCTCTGTTCTGTCTTTCGTTTTCTCTCATGTATTTCTCCATATTTCTTTTTCTCCTCCCTCCCTCTATTTGTGTGTCTTTTTCTCTATTCCCCCCCTCTCTCTCTCCTATATTTTCTTCTCATTTCTGCTCTCTCTTTCTGTGTGTGTCTTCCTTTCACACTCTATGTCTTTTTTTCGTTTTCATCTCTTTGTTTCCTTTCTTTTTCTTCTCTTTTTCATATTTATCTTTCTCTATATGTATGTGTGTGTTTCTTTTCTCTGTTTTCCATGTATTTCTTTCTCTCGTTACTTCTCTTTCTTTATATTGTCTTCTATTTTCTGTTCTTTGTCTCTCTCTCTCTCTCTCTCTCTCTCTCTCTCTCTCTCTCTCTCTCTCTCTCTCTCTCTCTCTGTTGTGTGTGAGTGTCTGCGTCTGTTTTTTCTTTCTTTATTATTCCCTTGTTCTTCTCTACCTTGATTTCGCATTATCCCTTCTGGTACTAGTTTACTATCCTTCGGACAGATTTCTTCATTTCTACAGAAGAAACTACTTACCATAATAAGTTGCTGTAGTATTGTCTAACATCGGGAAGGTATTTTGTGTGAAATGCAGGTAAGTTTTCCGTATCCTGGAAACGGATTTCTTCAAATTTAAAAGTTTGGGGCTCATTTGGGGGCAGGTGACTCCGGCCAATTTCTAACATGCCTGTAACAGGGAATCTATAGAGAAAGCCGGAGCGGAGCGGAAGCGGGGCCGCGGTAGCGGTAGGTCAATTATCCCAGGGGCGGAGCCCGGAATCGGTGGGAAATTTGGACTCAAAAATTTCAAACAAAAATATTTTTTTAGATTAAATTTCCCACAGATTCCGGGATGGATATCCCAAAATACAATTCACGGAATGTTCCGCGAAGCAGATAGGTAAGTACGAATGTCAAAAATTGACGAAACTAAGAAGTTATAGGTGTCCGAAGGATAGTAAACTGTTACGTCTCTTCCTCACCCCTCTGATTTCCCCTTGTCTTTCTTCCTCTCTCTCATCTGACTTAAACTCACTTCTTTACCTCTTGTAGCAGAAAAACACGACTCGGTGCAAAGTACTGCTATCCGTAATAACCTCCTTGCTAGTTGCAGCTGTCTAAAAATAACCCTCGGCCGACGATCGCTTCCCGGAGATAATTCCCGGTGTCCAACAATGCTCTTTTCGTGGAAAGCTGTAATCGAAGCCCGACAATGAAAACCACCTGTTAATTGCTCCTAATGCAAGTGTTGACTTGACTCTCTTCCCTGTGTTGCTAACGGTGCATCGCGAGAGAGAGTCTTTTTTTGTAGCATGTCAACGAACGGTTGTCCAGCCTGCCTTATATATCCCTAGGACAAGCCACAGCCGGTGCTAAACGGCCATATTTGGACGCTTGGAAACGTTCAGTGCCTGAACTGTGCATTTCCAACGGTCTTGTGGAAGTAACTTTTAAAAAGTAACAGTTACGGTAACTTCGCTCAAAAAAGTAACTCAGTTACAGCACTCATTTTGAAAACTCGGTTATTTTCTGGGGCAGTAACAATCCTCGGAAGCCGCGCTGGCCTAGTCGGTAGGGCGTCTGACTGCTTTGCGGAAGACCCGGGTTCGATTCTCGGAGTGGGTGATCTGAGGCCGGATACCCCCAGTTTAGAAAACTTTAATAAAGGATCGATCCCAGCTAGGATAATCTGCATAAGCATCCCACCCATATCTCAAAACTATCAAGAACCCCCCCCCCCCCAGCTATCTCCCTGTTTCGACCACTTTGATCGATACCTTATTTCTTTTTCCACTGTTTTCGTATCGTTGCTTTATTTCCCATTTAGTTACAGCACTCGTTCCTCTCTACGTTTTACAACACATAATATGGTTGGTAGTTTGTCATTTTTCGCAGAATATGTGTGTTCCTTGCGACAACGCCACACTCCGTTTCACGACAGGAAGCAAACGTCGCAAACGCGTTCAAAGTTATGTTAAGGTTTTCAGGATTCAGGCGGCTAAACGAGCTTTTTGAACGTTGGACGACAGAGGTGTAACAGATTAAAGTTGTTTGTCCTCTGTACGTTTCTGTGTCCCGAGGGCGTCATTTTAATGACACCCTGTATAAAACTTTGTCCGTTAATGCAAAAGTTATGCAAAATTTTGCGTATAACGATTGTCGATGTGTTATAGAAATGTTTCATTTTGGCTAAGCGATTCTGAATTTGAGGTTCTTTTTTCGTTATTCACAGCAGAAGAGGGCAATCCCATCAATACACGGCCTTTTCTAATTTTATTGTCTACTTTGGTGCCTTTTTCTTGAATTTGTAGAACCTAGATATTCGGCTTTAGTTACAAGTGCTCGTCATGCGTTAGTGAGCTGAAGGAGACCGAGGTACCAAGCCTATAGACGCCGGACGGAAGTCAGTTCTCAGTGAAACTTCTCTTGTCTTAGGTAACCAATCCCTCGAGGCACTTCCTCGTGTGGCTGCCTCATTTACATCTTGTCCTCTCACATGGTCATATGTCGTGTGGTGGGCGACTTGGCATTCAGCGGACGTTTCGACAACAGGTGGACAGAGAGAGTGAGCCTAACGGTAACGGGCGAGTCGAGATGATCTTGATGCCGACGCGATTGCCACATGATGGGTCGCTACCATGTGACGTGTTTGTCGCAGGCCTATCGGTTGTTGTAACTCCCCTGTGCCAGGATTGCCCAATCGTCTATTCCAGCGTTTCTTAACTTATTGCTGTCCCCTGTCGTTTTTTTTTGTTTCTTTTTGGCCATTTTTCATTGCTCGATTCACCACCTCTCCCCCGCTCAACGTTCTGTGTTCGAGTCTCTGTTGTGTGTGTCATTTTGTGAATGACATCTAGGGTTGTTGGTGAGGACGGTAACCCACAAAATGTAAGGAAATGCCTAGTAAAGGAAAAATAGCCATATACCCCTTTAGAGGCACATAACCCCCCCCCCCCTTTCCGAGCTTTATATGATTAGTAGGGTCAGGAACTTTATGTCCTATAAAACTGTAAAATATATATGTAATTATGTCATATAAATTGGAAAATATGTCATGAAAAATTACAAATATGTCAGAAAAATGCAGAAATATTCCCAGTAAAGTCAAAAATGTGCACAACAGTGCTCTCGAATTTCTTCCATACCCGATAGAGTAAGAGTAGGGGCTGTAATGTACCGAATGTTATTTTTACTTTTGACTGATTTTTGTGAAAAAGGCAAAGAATTCCCGTGCAACAATGAGAGAGAACATTTTTCCTCAATACTGTTTGCATGGCTATCAATTGTCGGCGGGATAAAAGAAAGTGGGGTATTATGTTCTGTACTAAGAAAAGACGGCACCTTTCTTCCTCCTTAATTTCCAGATCCTGCTATCGATAATATGAACTATCCGTTGTGCTAAAGCTACGAAGAAAAAAAATCTGAAATAACCTATTATGTGCCAGAGAATTACGAAACTATACAGAAATATGTCTTATTACAACAAAATTGAAGAAGTATGTTGTAAAAACGCAAAATTGGTGAAATATGTCAAAATATGCTTTGTCGAGTTTGTCTATTTCGGCTGATTTTCATCAGATATGTAAAGATCTCATCCTACTATTAGATCCGAAGCCAAATGAAAAATATGTTATAACATAAAGTCCAGGGCCCTAATGATTAGTGTGCACGCCACGGAATCATGATTCATCCTCATCTGTTAAGATTATCCTAAACGGAATAAGGGGCAACATAACCAGTGACTAAATAGTCGACTTACTTTTAAACCAATGACTGGTCTAGTGGCTAAGTTCTCGTCATTTTCATTAGCCCGACGGCTACTCTTGTCTTGGCTAAAGCCCGACCGGCCAAAGAACAAACTTCAGGAAACCAAAACTTTTCGCCTCCAGTTGTGGGAGTTTCAAGGAGAGAGTAACGGTGCCGCTACACGCCTGATTTTTGTCCAGTCGTACACGACACCCGTTCGCTTGCTACGCGGCCGTACTTGACCTTGTTGAGGGTGCCACCTGTTTCGAAAGCGAGTCGAAACGGAAAATTTGGCGACGCAGTTTGGAGAATTGACCAAGCTGATTGGTGCAGCAGTTCATGTGACTCTCCCTGGTTTTCGACGAAAAAGACAAAAATAGAAATTTCAAGTTTATTCTTTCGACGAACAGACTTTAGTGACTAAGTATAGTGGAACCTCGAGCAAAACAACCTGCGCAGACCCGCGACTCCTGTGCACCGTACCCCCGCGAGTAGGGGAGGGGGAGAGTGGACCATGCTTCCTTATGGCCCGAGGTGGAGGGAAGAAGGGAAAGCTGCGCAGGGTCTTTTCGTCCCAAGTTTTTTTTCCGTGTGGTCGATCTATAGTCGACATTTCCTTTAGACCGCTGACCAACAGCCGCGGCTGGTGTTACTGAATTAGGTGAAGAGCTAGTAGGAGGGAAATGGGGTAATAAAGAAAATTAGATCAATAGTGTTACATACTTATTAGAAAATCTGGTTTGTAGTATGTATGTGTAAACTATTGATCTAATTTTCTCAGTTTTCCCCCCAATTTTCTTCCTAGTAGCTCATCACCTAATTCATAAACACCAGCCGTCGCAGATGACCAAGTCTTGCTTTCGCCTTGTGACCATCAGTCATGAACAGCTGCTGTGGTGTCCATCAGAGACATCTTCAGTCAGGCCATGGACATTCTTGAATGCACCGTCGCCGACCTCCGTCTCGTTGTGGTTAGCACATCGCGCTACGACGCCAGAGGTCCCGGGTTCGAATCTCGGCCTGGGCATGGATGTTTATGAGTGTCTATTCATCAGTTTCATCATATCATCACTCATCCCCATCTTCGCAAATAACCAAAAGTTGCACAAAAAACGAAGTAAAATAATCTAAATCAATCAATTGAATGCACCTTCATGCAAACCAGTAGCACCTGCGAACAACTTTGTGGAGAAACCCTGTAAATTTCAAACGTAAACTTTTGCTATGCTAAGCAGGCGTTCATCTAATGACAGACTGCTTGGCGTTGCCTCCCTGCTAATCAAGGGCATCATATAGGTGTTGCCATACGGCGAGTACATTTCTCTAAAATTTATTGTACTGCGAGAAGTTTCAAGCGGCGTTGCCACAGGTATTCTTGTAGGAGGTGAGGATTCAGGTCCTAGATATAAAATTATTTACCTAAATAGTAGTAGCAGCAAGAAAAATATATTTAATTCGAAGATAACAGGCAAGGGTCAAACTTCTACGTTTTGAGTTTTAAAGATGATAAGATTTTTACCATTAGCACGGCGCGCTACGATACCATCCTGGGTTTGAAACCAATCCTGTACATGGGTGTCTTTGTGAGTGTCCCTTCATTAATTCCATCAATTCATCTGTCATCCTCATCGCTACGATAAGCTAAAAGTGGCAGATAAGCGACGCTAAATAAAAGGTAAAGGTAAAAAGGTAAAGTGTTCCCCTGTGCTTAGCACCACGCCATGAAGGCGTATAGCGACGCTAAATAACAAAAATAATATTGAATCATTAAATTACAGGACTATTATTAGACATATATTTTGTCATAACTATGTCGCTGATTTTTATGTCATTTCATTACATATTTTTCCGTTGTATAACCCAGCAAAATGACAAAAGTCGACGAATCACGGTGTGTATATACACACATCAATTTCATGTTGCATATTTAGGGCCTCTCCGATGGCGTAATTGTAGCGTCGTCGCATTGTAATCAAGGGGTCCCGGGTTTAATGCCCTGGTGGAGGTCCAGCCGGTATTAGCCTATCTGAGCATAAAGTGGACTTAAAACAACAATTCAATTCAATTCAAAATTTTACATCAAATCCGGCATTTGCGCCATTAGGCAACTCACATACCATTGCAGGGAAGTAGGTATTTCAGGAGCTAGGTGTCCCTATTTTATGAGGTAGAACATCCCCCCCCCCTTCACCTATCTCCTGACTGCCAATCTCCCTCCCACAATCCTAACTAGAGGTGTGGAGATCTTCAACTGGTAATGGGGTGACGTGGGGTCAGCACGTTGAACCCTCGGTCGTTATAGGAGATTTGGGTTACGCTACTCACTCGTAGCTCCCCAATTTTCTCACGATGGTGGTTTGCCATCGGTCCTATACACAGGCCGAAAACCCAGGCGGACTCGAACCCATGTCGTCCCGCAGTCGGAGTGCAAAGAACAGCGCCTTAGACCGCACAGCCACGGAGGAGGACAGGTAGAACATGCCTCATGGATATAAATTGAAGTTTCACGATGTCATAAAGTAGAAAAATGTTGTCGGGGATCATGTAGTGATGTATCTTGCTTTGTCGATAAGTCGAAGCCTTCCGCAAAAAGCAGAGAACCCGTTCACTACTTCCAAGGCGGCTGTTCTCCTTCATGAGAATGGAAGGTACCACAGTGCTCCATATCAATCCCCTGGGAGATACGGCGACGCCCTGCATACTGCCCCGACATTAGCCATTCAGGAGGAGACGTTACCATATTAGATAACTTATCCATTCTTTAGGGCGGGTCACTGCTGGACAAGAACAAAGATGACCACGTCAACGACGTACTTGGAGGAATGTTTAGTACTAAATTCATTTGAAAACTAAACGCATTTGCGACCACTGGGTGAGATGCCAAGATCGTCTCGGCTGGATGCTTTCGGGCCTCACACTAACAGCATCTTTCCGTTACCCGGTACCCGGTTCTTTGTGCAACGGTGCATTTTTTTTTTTTCGGCCCGTGGCACCTCGCATGCGAGGGAGACGTAACCTTGAGGTGTTATCAACTTATCATATGAACTGCTCGCCACCTCGAGCGTTTTAAGACGTGAACGCTGGACCAAAGCGTGTTCCGAAGGTGACGTGTGTGATATCGAGACCTCTTACCCCTATTCAGGGAGACGTACTTTGGCATTTTTAGTGTGCAGTATACCGCATTCAACACAGAGAAAGTCGTCTTGAAATGTGATAACAATTTCACTCAAATGCTGCACTTCAAAGTGCGTAATTGCTATAAATATACCAGGTAAGCTAAACTAAATTTGCCTCATCATAATGCTCACAAATTGGAATTTTCCCTTTAATTCATGCAAGCAAGTCCAAACTGATAATACCGTACACAATGCAAAGTGAAGTGACTTCCATGGATGAGTGTTTTCCTTAGCGCGCTACGACTTCAGGGTTCCCGAGCTCGAATCCCGGCCTGGCCGTGGGTGTTATTTGTGAGTGTCTATTCATCAATTTCATCATATCACCAGTCATCCTCGTCGTCGCTGTTAGCCAAAAGTGGAAGCAAAGCGGCGCTAAACAACTAAAATCAAATCAAACCAAACCTAAAGTGAAGCACACACAAGGGACTTGAAAATAAATAACATCAGTGCCCGAGCACGTTGTCGTAAATTCACGATGTCAGCACCGAAAGTAGGGATGGTACCAAGACATCATTGTAAAAATCCAGCCTTGTCGAGACGAGACCGAGAACAGGACTTGTCTGTCCGAGACAGGTACGATATTTGAAAAAAATATCTAAACCAAATTTATATTATTTACTATTTTTACTGTGTGACTTCCTCAGACGTACCAACTCCTGCTCATGTTAGAAAAATATTGAAAATTTCCTTAGTGGCAAAAAGTTGCTCTGAAATGTAAGAATGAACATCTGTATCAAAATAAACAAGAAGAATCAAGCTGAATTATCAAAATATTTTTTTGTCAATCTACCTGATTATTTATAGATCAGTTAGATATTCGTTTATAGTAATTACAAAGCCAATCTATTAATGGAAATTGTGAGCGTGGTTGCACATATTCAGGATAGAAATAAAATCTCCCTCTATACGCTATGGAAGTTGGTGCTGTGGCACGCTGTCTATACGATCAATTTAGAGACGAGAAGTAGACGGATGTTTATAATTGGATACGAGAACGAGACAACTGTTTATAACTTGAGACCGAGACTCTGCCAAGTGCCCTCTCGCTACTCGCTACCATCCATATTGTAAAAGATCAACGAACTCTCAAACATAGCGATTTTGTATTAAGAGAGGAAAATATAGCTTCCCACCAATTTCACATCCAAGTGAAGGCTGATAACTGTAAAAATGGCATTAAATATACCCAGGTAATACTTCATGTAAGTACATCCTCAATTATAATACCTGCAATTGCTCAATTACGAATACTCCACGAGGAAATAGCCGTGTGCCCATACGATCCTTCCCACAACTCAAACCATACGAAGGCCGAATCGCTTTTCCTGATGTAACGAAATATAGAATCTGTAATTTTTGGTGTGGTTGCGCAATTTGTACATCATGGGGAGCGGAACGTGTTGTACTTATAACGGTAGCATCAACTAACGTGTGTGTTTGTGTTGTGGAAATGGATATGCAAAACGTCCATCATGGGAACACGCACTTCTCAAAGGCTGTTCAGAAGTCAAGGACATTTTGATATGCCAAGGGCGCTGTTCTGTTGTTTTTTTTCCTCTGGTTGCTGGTTAAAAAGAGAGTTGGAAGTATGAAATTTCCGCCTCTTTTGCAGGTAATTAAGTTTTATTGGAGGCTCGAAAGAGGCTTGTGCAATGGATTCTGGGAATCATCCACGCGCTTACATGTACGGTACCTTGCAACACAATCTAATGCAGGAAAATATGGTAAAATTAGAACTACGTAATTACCAAAAATACAAGTTTATGGTAATTTATCTCCTTGGGCAAATCCACGGTACGCCATTGTGATAAAAATTATGTAATGTAATTGTGCAGTGATTATAACGTGAATTCACGTGCCCCAAAACGTTGGCAGAATGCATGCGGGTTAAAATTGCCAGGATCGGCTCTTCAAATGGCGAAGGAACCACTTAAAATTTAAAAAATGTTTACTTGGATGCCAGTCCATGCACTTACAATGTCGAAGTATATACGAGATAGTAAAGTGTGCCCTTAAAATGCCAAGGCATGTACTTAAAGTGTCAAAGCATGCAAATAGGTCCCTAAAGTGCCAATGCATGCCGTAAATATGGAAAAGTTCCAAAATTCGCGCTTAAGATTCTAAAATATGCCCTAAAATTTATCGAAACACGAGAACTCGCACAACAATACAATACAAAGCGTCAACAGAGTCATCAGCGAGGGCAATCAGTCGTAGGGTACCATTAGGTTGAAGAACCCCGTAAGGTTTGTTTGCGTATTAGTAAGTAAAAATGGCCACCACTTTTGGCTAATTGCAAAGATGGCGATGAGTGATGATTTAAATTTATGAATGCACACTCACAAACACCCACGCCGAGGCCGGGATTCGAACCCGGGACCCTTGGCGTCGAAAGACGCAGTGAAATTCAAACTTAAGTGAACATAGTAATCATCTCCATGTTAAAATGTATTTAGTCTTACCTTACCAATAAACAGCGACATTTGAAAATTGATGATTGTGAGCTGAAACTACCAAAGCGGATATTTTACATACCGGGTGGCCAGAATTAAAGTTACCCAACTCAGAGCCCTGTGTAGCCTGTTTGAGGCATCGTAGAACTCTGAAATTTGGTGAATCCACTATGCAGACCATGGCGATAAAATTAGTTCAATTTTCCGCCACCAGGTTTAAATGTGGCGCTGTACTTCCATGATGGGTTGTACTAATAATCACCTTAAGTGATTTGGCTGAGTTATTCATTAGAAAAACATTTGTTAGTGGCTGGAAGTTGCGAGAAAATAATATCTCGTTTATTGCAAGATTGCAAGGTAAAGGCAAATCCATAACCAATTGGAGCAGTTTACGTCATTATATTGTATACGCTCGAGGGTGAGAGACTCGACCGAGTACGCGAGCGAGAGGGCTTCCATGCAGTACTCTGCTCTATAAGCTATTCATTGTGCTTTTCCGGACATTTACAAGAAATTTCATTTCGCGGATCATACAGTAATTTCGATTCGATTTCGATATTCAAACGATACAGAATCTCAATAGTTCTGCCTTTCTTCAGCTGCCGGAACCATTTGGGAAGCTTACCTTCGAATCAGCCTTGTAATCCGCCTAAGAACGCCATTAGGACAAGCCGCGTCGAATTTCAATGACCAGAAGGATGGCTCTCCGGCGAACCATTCCTTTGGTCGCCAGAATGGAAACGCGCCTTGAGCGTTTTATTGATGAGCGAACGAGAATGTCATCTCCTTGGTGCGTCCTCATCATCAACGCGGACATTTGCAGAAAAGGGTTTCGCGTGCCGAGGAGACAATTGACGGTCGGATGTGGCGTTACGTGACACGTCGGGTATCCGTGTCACGGCTGTCGTTGACACGTGTTCGGAGTCGACGATCTGCTGGGTGATCTGGTGAGTCTCTCGGATGGCCTCGACCTTTCCTCCCGTAGGATGCTTGCTTGGCCTTCATCTTTTTTTTCTTCTCTTTCCTGGATTTTTGCTTCCTTCCGTTCTGGTTGTGCATCCGATTTTAGACGGCGCGGCATGCAAGTTGTGGAATATGGAGTGTAGGGTCCAGTGTCTCCCGCTTACACACTCTTCTCTATTATCTTTTATCTCGCTATTTCTCTTTTTCGTTGTTACCTTTTCCTCTCTTTGCTCTTTCCCTCCCTTTCATCTCTCCCTTTATTTATTTATTTATTGTTTTGGATGGCGAAGTTAAGGCACAAGCCTTTTCTTCCACATTTTATAAATTTATTTTTATAGCTAACTGTATGTGAAATATATAAAAGCTAAAAGCATTAAGATACCAAGAAATGAAATATATAAAAACTAAGAACATTAAGATACCAAAAAATGAAATATATAAAAACTAAGAACATTAAGATACCAAAAAATGAAATATATAAAAACTAAGAACATTAAGATACCAAAAAATGAAATATATAAAAACTAAGAACATTAAGATACCAAAAATGAAATATATAAAAACTAAGAACATTAAGATACCAAAAAATGAAATATATAAAAACTAAGAACATTAAGATACCAAAAAATGAAATATATAAAAAATAAGAACATAAAGATACAAAAAAAAGAATTTCTTAGAAAAAACTAAGAACATAAAGATACAAAAAAAATGAATTTTTTAGAAAAACTAAGAACATTAAGATACCAAAAAATGAAATATATAAAAACTAAGAACATTAAGATACCAAAAAAAGACAACATAAGAAAAAATAAAATAAAAAAAGACAAAAAATAAAAACAAAAATACATACACACTAAGTAAAAAAAATACACGTAAAACATAAACACACACACAACAAACATAGTCATATTACAGAAAAAGTCGGTGGGTGTTGGTCCTACAAGTTTACACGAGGGTTTATTTTTTTATTTCCCTGTTTTCAGTACTGGTAAGTTGTTTCCAGAAGATGATTTGCTAATTTTGATTTGAATTGGCCGAGAGAAGAAGAGTTTCTTATTGGGGAGGTCATTCCACGTTCTGGTAGCAGTGACCGTTCACTTTTTATTTGTCCTTTTTCCTCTTTGCTCTTTCTCACTCTTTCTCTTCTTGTATTCTTTACCCTCTCTATTCTCCCTCACCCTTTTTTTATCTCTCCGTTTCTCTTTTTATTCTTGCGGTGCTCCTCTCCATTTTTCACTCACTCTCTGTCTCTATCCTCTTTTTCATGTTCTCTCTCTTTGTCCTTTATTCCCTTTTAGTCTTTGTTCTTCCATCTTTCTCGCTCTTTCTCTCGTTTTCTTTCTCTTTATATCAAATTTCGATCGATCGATTATAAGGATCGATTCTTTTCTTTCTTCGAGAAATCGACTTCCGAACTGTTCCGTTTCCGTACTTCCGTGAGCATCTTGGTTGTCTTGCAAGTGTGTGAAGTAACTCGTCTACACGTTTTTGATAATTATAACTATTTGCAAGGGGCTTTGCATTTGGCAATGGGCAAATGAGTGTGTATTTAACGTTAACCTGCAGCAGGAATACAAATTCTTGAAACTGTGTAACGACAGTGACAGTGAACGTCTGCAATGTAAACTCTGTAATGGAGTATTTTCTCTTGCACATAAAGGAAGAGGTGATATTGAAGACCACGTGAAAACAGTTAAACATAGGAGTGCTATTAATGCTGCTGCTTCAGCAAACATAAGAGATTTTAGAAAATAATGTTAATATTTTTTCTTGTACAATTTATAGTTTAATGTTCCAATAAAATGTTAAGGGTTTTAAGTAATTTCAATTTATTTTTGTAAAAAAAAAACCTAAAATTCAGCAGTAACGAGTTGATCGCGAATATGTCCTGGGTTGGAGCCAAAAAAATATGGTAAGCCTAATCATTGGTCGATTCAACATCTCACCACCGAAGGGCCCTGACTCAAGTTCCGAGGGTGATTGTAGTTGCGCGAGTGTCTCCTCATCAGTTCAATTAAATCATACATCCTCATCGTCACGATTCACGTGAAGTGACAGGAAAGATACAAAACAATTAAAAATGCGAATTCACCTCTCCTTTTCACTGTTTTGGGCCTTCCCATTGTCGTAGTGGTAACGCCTTGAAATCAGGAGGTCCCAGGTTCAATCCCCGGTGGAGGCACATTGCACGGTGGTTCGGATCCCACTTTGAACTGTAGGTCCAGTCCCGATCAGCCTACATGAGTAGGTTCCTAGTTTCAAAACCCTTTTTCGGTTTCCGTTCCATGCTAGAAAAGGATGATTTTAACAGATTACATAATACACTAGTAACATAAGGAGAAATATAATGGATGTAATCAAAGGGTCCCGGGTTCGATACCCGATGGAGTCACATTGCACAGTGGTTCGGTGCCATCGGAGACCCAGTCCCTATTAGCCTATCTGTGCATAAAGTGGACGTAAAACAAAAAATCAAACAATCAGCGTTCATTAATAAAGGAGCCGTTGGACTAACTCTTTAGTAATCCACAAAACACGCACTTGTGCGTGTCCGAGCATATATACATTTCACGATATGGTATTATACCACTGCAAATCACAGTTTTCACTCGCCGGGAGCAAAAAAACAGGCTAGAAGCGTTGTGGCGTAGCCTGAGGGGGGGGTTGCAAGCTCTAATTCTGGACTTAGTTGAGAGGAATAAAAGTTTTTTCTTCTTTCCTGCGGAGCTATTCGGAGCAGCGGTCAGTGTGGCGGAACAATCCAAGGTCAGGTCGCACGGCGCCGCTCTGTCCAGCGCCTCTGGCGGACGACGACGCAAACAGGAAGATCCAGTCACGGAAGGTGGCATCGCCGATTGACTGGACTCGAGACTAATCCTTCCGATGTTTTGGTGTTTTGTATCTATACACGCAGATTACACGTTATGGTTTACATAGTCTATGCATGCACCGAAAAGAAAATGCATCAACTTTAATTCATGCTCTTGAAATGCATGAATTGAAACAATCGTGGGTCTTAATTGCTGCGTTCCTGGTGCATCGCTGATCGAAATTTCTGACCCTATGCATTTTAATGCATGGCTTGATACTTTGAATTTATTTTTGGTATATTGTGCCAGATATATTTCGGAAGGGGTCCGAACTAAGTTCATCACAAATGTTTACAATGAATGCACTAATATAAATAACGGGACTATTCATAATAATAATTGCCGGAGTGGTTAGTACAGCGCGCTACAACGTCAGGGATCCCGGGTTCGAATCCCGGTCTAGTCATGGGTGTCTCTTTAACAGCTCCATCATATCACTCATCCTCATCTTCGCAATTAGCCAATTGCGGCAAAAAAGCCACGCTAAATACAAAAATTAAATCGTAATAATTACTGAAACAAGTAAATTAATTAGTATTATTATTGCATGGATAGATATAAAAACATCATAAGAATAGAGATGCGTATAACAGCAGGTATTCATTATCTATACTCAGAGAACTAAATGCATCATATCGATTGATGCACTAAAGTGTGTTTTATGGCTTCTTCAAAGAATCAGATTCACATTTGATGCATTTATGTGCATTTTTGTATGTCGTGCAAGAAACACCAAAGTTGATGCGTTTTGATGCACTTTGATGAGTCTTGATTCATCTTCCTGCTTCTTCTTTAATGATGCACTTAAACGTTTCGTCTGAGCTACATAAACTCTGTAGCTCAAACCAAACGTTTTAAGTGCATGATCCAAAGAGATGCAGGAAGATGCATCAAGGAACATCAACTGATGCATTGAAGTGCATGAATCTCGACTGAAAGAAATCCTCACTTGAATCAAATTATGCACTTTGGTGTTTCACGACATACAAAAATTCGCCCAAATGCATCAAATGTGAATCTGATTCTTTGAAGAAGCCATAAAACACACTTTAGTGCATCAATCGATATGATGCATTTAGTTCTCTGAGTGTTACGTGCAGATTACCAGGGTTCGAATCCCAGCTTGGTCATTAGTCTCCTTTCAGTTTTATCATATCATCATTGATCCTCTTCGTCGCGATGAATCTAAAGTCACGCAAAGTACAAAAATCAAATCAAGGGTGTATTTAAGATGGCTAAAGTTTGTGTAACAGAACTGTCCTGGAAAGGAAATTCATGTCAAGAAATAAGAATGAAATATTTATTGATAAAAATGGATGTTATGTCAAGTTGACGAAAAGTAAAGTTCCTGATTAATATTTATGAGTATTATCTCCGTGACAGGCTCTTCTAATCCTATAAAAGTACTTCTGTTTGCAGATGACTGTAAACTCTTCAAAGAAATCTAATCAGAACGTGATTCCCTAAGCCTACAACAAGTTCTTACAGAACTTCTTGTGTGGTGTCGCCAGCGGAAACTTGAGAATTGAATCCTCAGAAATGCTCCTGCCTCACAATTTCCTTAACAAGGAACAAAGTGCATTCTGTTTATACTCTCGAAAACAATTGAATATCCAGCCACCGCACACCCGTCGTGACATGAAATTCTTGAATAAAATCATCAATGGCAAAATTAAAACCGAATTCCTAATCAATTAATTTCATCGGCCAACTCGCCAACGTAAAGCTGTTTCACATTCCCACTTCAATGTTCTCCCTTCTTTTCTGTAGCCTTCGTCGCTTATGTAACAACCTGCATGTGTTCTTTGATGTTTTAAGTTCATAGTTCGAAAAAAATGGAAATCCTTTGCATAATAAGTAGCTACATACAAGTATTTTGATTTTACGCTAATTATTTTAAAATGTCGGGTATTTTTTGCATTTGCACTACACATTTTGCACAACAAAAATATTTGTGGCGTTTTAAGCGAACATTTTGGAATTTTAATACAATTTTGGTGTTTTCAGTTCAATTGTGAAACTTCTCAGTTCATGGTTTGGCATTTCTGAGTACATCTTCTTCTATATATATAAAAATGGATGTATGTGTGTGTGTTTGTTTGTTACGGCATAACTCTCGAACGGCTGGAGCGATTTCAACCAAACTTGGTACACGTATGACTTACAATCTGGAAAGAAATACTGTGGGGGTAAGACACCCCTGGCATCCCTAGGGGTGGGGGTGGTAAGGGGTGACATGTAAAAATAATCGAAAACGACCGATATTAGTGTGGAATCCATAGTTGTCGGGGTCGCTAAGATGAATAGTGACACTCCTAATGCCGTTCAACTCCAAGACACCCCTGGCACCCCTAGGGGTGGGGTGGGAAGGGGTGACATGTAAAAATAATCGAAAACGCCCGATATTAATGTGGAATCCATAGTTTTCGGGGCCACTGAGATGAATAGTGACACTCCCAATGCCGTTCAACTCCAAGACACCCCTGGCACCCATAGTGGAGGGGTGGTAAGTGGGTGACATGTAAAACGACCTATATTAGTGTGGAATCCATAGTTTTCGGGGTTGCTAAGATGAATAGTGACACTCCCAATGCCGTTCAACTCCAAGTTACCTCACGCACTCCTAGGGGTGGGGGTGGGAAGGGGTGACATGTAAACGACCGATATTAGTGTGGAATCCATAGTTTTCGGGGCCGCTGAGACGAATAGTGACACTCCCAATGCCGTTCAACTCCAAGTTCATTTTTCACTATAGTTAGAATTCATTATTTTCCTGTCTAATGGAAGATTGGGATAAATAAATACCCGAGCAACGCCGGGCAATGAGCTAGGATTTTATAATTTCAGATGTACAGTCACCGGCAATAAAAGGGACAGCTAGAAATACTCGGTTCCCTGAAAGTCGTTGTGTGTGTTGCCTAACGTTACTGCGCTGGTAGAAGTTGCCATTCAAAATTTGCTATTAAACTCCACTTATCGCCTTGGAGTTAGGCAACATACATAATGCCGAGTATTTCATGATCTAGGTGTCCCATTTTTATTGGCGGTGACTGTACACTTCGGCTTTTGTAAGTTTGGCTGTTGCACGGGTAGATAGACCGACCGTATTGTCGACCAGAACCCATTCGGCACCTGCAAGCCGGTTGCTATACGAAAAGATCCACTGCCGTAAAAGACCTATTTGGTATTGAACGAGGAACCTTCCGAGAAACGAACCTTCATCTTCGGATTCCTTTGATCGCACCCTCTCCTCCCGTTCTCCAGTATCTCATCCATCTTCCAGAATGAGGCTGTCGAGTGCGTCCATTGTCCTGTCATTCCGGATGATGTTATCCCGCGCTGGGGATGCACCAGGATGCATCCGTAAGGACCTCTCCTCGGTAATTGCCCGCAAGACGGTAAAGGGTAAAAATACGGGGCGGGAGGGGGAAGGGGGGACACGCCGGATCGAGGACATTGCTCTGGTTGTCGACAACGTTCGCCGCGGAGTTGGTTATTTGTGGACGTGTTTCTGTATGCTGATGATCTTGCATTTTGCCATTACAAAAACCAGTCACGATCCTCGGGGATGTTTCTTTCGTGGAATTTCTAAAAATAAACAGTAATTCCAGTGTGTGTGGCAAGACTGGTGTAATCTTAATGAATAGCCACTCTCGTTCGGGCAGTGTTTCAAACTGTCTGTGGGAAATATCTCTAGAGATGCCCTGGGAAATAACAATAGTTCGCTACCAGTCCCTTCTAGACTTGTCGAGATTTTGTAATTATATTCCAATTTTTTTTTCGTAAACCAAATTTACTTTAATAAGCAACTGTTTTAGACTTACCAAGCTGATATCAATCCCATTATTTAATATATAATATTGTGTTCAGGATGGAATCTTTTTTTAGTGCTCGTAGCGTCGAAACGAGGTGTCATCTTTTTCCGACCCTCTTCTTGTACCCATGGATATAGAGGTGTTGCAGAGAACTTCAGTTCTTTCAATCTTTTACCATCCTCCATTCCTACTCCAATTGGCATCTTTTTTTCTCTGGATGTCTTCTATACTGTCCTCCCATGTTCTTCGTGGTCTTCCCTACAATATTTCTTTGGGTTTTCTCTGATATTTTATTCTAAATAAATGTCCAAATCATTAAAGTTGTGCATGTAGCACTTACTTGGGTTGAGAGTTAGCCTAATTCGTATTTTCTTGTCTTTCTCACCTTAAACATCTCATTTCTGCTGCGTGCATCTTATTGCTTCTGTCTCCTCGCCATTGTCGATGATTCACACCCATAGAACCCATAGAAAATAGCAATTTTCGTTTTCTGACCTCTTGTCTTCTCTTCGTAAGAAATTCTTTGTTTGTAGTATAAGAAAGTTTGTGTTTTGGATTTTTGTATTTAGCTCTCCTTTCATTTTCCCGTCGTTTTTAACGTTATAATCCCCCCCACCGAAACGATGTGTCAAACGGAGAAAAATAACTTATTTAGGAAATCTGTTTTGCCTTAATGGTCTCTATAGTTGTTAAAATATGTGCGGTGACACTCTTTAGATGTTGTTTACACTAAGCATTACGAGAGTCAAGACAAGAACGAAACAGGGTTATACAATTCGTGACCAGACCGTGATATTACCAAGTCTGTTGTTGATATCATGCATGCTAGAGCGAATTTGGAAACGGTTTTGACTAATCTCTCTCTCTGTCTGTCTCTTTCCATTATGGGTGATTCAACAGGTGTTCCATTACCTGTTGATTCATGAAAATGTACAAACCGGGGAAGTCTATTAGTTTTCTCGATGCCCGAGGCATTGAGGGCTGGCCACCGAAGGTTCCAAGTTCGAATCTTTGGTGAGTGTATCTTTTTCAATGTTACCTAATGATCATCCATCCTCAACGTCGCGATTAGCCGACAGACAAGAATTCCAACATATAAATATACAAATAATACATCTTTGAATCGGGTCTCGCTACGAAACAAATCCCTAAGCCCAGAGATATATTCACAGGGATGGAAGCACTGAGTTCAATGTATTTTAAACCGAGAACAAGCACCGCCTAAGGAAGAAAGAAGAACCTAGATGTAATAATCACGAGGCAAACTTGGAGTCTCATCAGACGAGAAACGGGAGTTTGAGGATGTAGTGCAAGAAATTCTCAAAGAGCATGCATGAAGTTTATATATATATATATATATATATATATATATATACGTATAATATTCTCGAACACAGCTGGTGCCATGACGGATCTATGGTTCTCCCTTTCTAGGCGCTGGGGTTCGTGATCGAGTCACGATAATTGTGCTCCACTTTTATACTTGACGGATGCGTAATCGAGGGATCTGCGTTCGATGGCCTTTGGCCGGTCTTCGTGCAGAGTTAATGTGGCCCAGTGGTTCTAATCTTCCGCTGCACCGACTAAGGACGAAAGGGAACAACCGCAAGGAGCAGACACGAAGCGGAATAACAGCCGAAGGAGCAACCACTAACAGGCCTAAGCGCCAAAAGTAACCGAAATAGGTTTAGCGGAAAGGAAACAGCTGCGAGGAGGATTATGTTGCATAAGAACATAAAGGAAAAGGGTTAGCTCCGAGGAACAGCCGATAAAAGTATTAAGCGCGAAAGCTTGATTGATTGATTAATTTGCTTTATTATACTTCGCTTTTTGTACCACTTTTGACTCATTTTTCGAAGATGGGGATGAGTGATGATGTGATGAAATTGATGAATGGACGCTCACGAACATCCATGCCCAGGCCGTGATTCGAACCCGGGATCCCTGGCGTCGTAACGCGATGTGCTAACCACTCCGCCAGAGGGGACGGCTTAAGGGCGAAAGGAATAACCTACAAGAGGTTAAGTATGAAAGACACAAGTGCGAGAAGGATTAAACGCCAAAGGAACAACCGAGAAATTAAGCGCAAAGGGAACAACTAAGGAGAGATTAAGGACGATAGGAACAAGCGAGACGGGAATAAAATGCGAGAGAAACAACCGAGAAAGGGATTAAGTGTGAAAGGAACAACCAAGAAGAGAATTAGGTGCGATAGGAACAACCGAAATGGAGAATAAGTGCGAAACGAACAACCCAAGAGAGGAATAAGCTCGAAAAGGACAGCCGAGAAAAGGATTAAGCGGGAGAACATCAGAGAAGAACTCGAAAGAAACACCGCGATCGAGCACTGCTGTGCTCTTATTTGCAATTGGACATCCCAAATACGTCACAGGATATTTGGCACCAATAGATAGATACTTATTTCCAGAACCCTGGAGAATTCTCTGAAGCTACGACGGCACCATATTGGAGGTCGTACATAAGAATCACGCAGCAGCGATAAACTCTTGCACCGTAGGTAATTTCCTTACAAGAGTGCACGCGGAAATTCGCAGCTGAATTTCCTGCCTAAATTGCACCGTAATTTGCGTGGATATCCGCAAGGAGCTATAAATGTGGTCACTTTCAAGACGTGTTTCGCAGTAAGCGCTCGGCTCATCTTGCCTTGCCTTGGAGCGTGACGTTGTCGACAACAGCCGCAAAAAGAGTCTGCTAGTGACCATTCTGAGAAAGGTTTCGTGTCTTTGCCGAAATGTTGTAGTTCTTTTTTGCGTAGTTCTCTACTTCGGGAGAGAATTCCAGCTCGAAATGCTGCCGTGCATTGGACATATTCACCGTTTGAACTGAGCTCCGTTGCACGACAGGCCCTGCCAAGCGACTTTGGTTGTGTGACGAGCGTTCGGCGCATCGAGCCCCGCCACTGTTGTGTGGTTTCCATGGGTTGCTCTCATGCGGCTCCCCGAATACGAGAGAGCTTGCCATTTTGGTGTAGCGACATCAGTCCAATGGGAAGCTCCAACATTGGTCTCCTTATCGTTTCCATGGCGTCTAGCCATCAAGGGTTTAGGGTTCGAGTTCTGGCCTAAGCATGTGAATCCTTTGGTCCAAAAAAGTATCTGAGTTGCAGTTACGCATTTTAAAAAGTACCTCAGTCACACTTACTAGTAACTTTAAGTTACTTTCTGCTGGAAATTTTCTTGGAAAAAAAATTACACGCAATCAATGGTCATTACTTCATTACATAATTGTAATAAAATAAATACATGAAGACTTACATGTGTTTTATTTATATATTACAACAGAAAGTTAAGATGGAACATAACACTGACGAGTTCGGGTGCAATTAGAAATGACGAATTGAAATGAATCGTACATTTTTAAGGTAAAAAACACAGACATCAAATAGCAGACCGCTTCATAGTGATTCTTTAAGCACGAAGAAAGTGTTATTATATACAGTAATTTTGTTTTTCTGAGAAGAAAGGTTCCGCAAGTTCGTTTGTTCTTGTGTTCATCAAAAGAACTTTTCAAAACGCTGTATGTTCATAAATAATCACTTTTAAAAAGGTGCCGGTACGGCGTACCGGTTCGTACCGCCAGAAAAAAAAAGCACTGGTTATGTACAAAATAAATTTACCATGCAACGAAGCCCAGCTTCCTTGACTTAGGCGATTTCATGAAAATCTTTCACCTTAGAATGCAGAGAAGAGACATATTGAAATCAGGGTTCCCAAATTGTTCAAGTGTCGTGAAATAAGTGTGAAGTAAGGTATTAATAACGTTACTTCTCTTGTTGAAAATTAACTTGGAACTTTAACTAGGTACTCTGCGTTACAAGTAACTATTTACTTCCAAACACTGAGTTACAGTTTCATATCATCGCTATTAGCACAAAGAGGACGGACAGTATTAACAAATGCAAATGCAAACGAAGAGTGATTTCAGTTTGCCAATTAAAGAAAGAAAGAAGCAAAGGTTTAAGATTGATGATTTCGTTATCGATAACAGTCTGAAAACTTAAGTAAGCCAACTTTCGCAAATGCTGGGGCTCTGTAGATGCGCTCGACATACATCTGGACAAGTTACGGAAGATTATGCGGGCTGTAGCAGGCACCGAACCTCGATAATCGAAAAGGACAAAAAAGAGACGTAAAAAAGGAATATTCAAATTTAGAGACGGTGGTGTCGGTCTAATTTGGAAATTTTTGATCGAGATATAACCTTAAACTTCGTACGCTAACCTGTACATCACTACCCATCTGTATTTCATGTAGCGTTTCATTTATCTCCGTTTCTCTGTATAGCGTAACGTGTTGCGTAAGAGTCGCTCCGAAGGTCTTCAAATGGTCGCTTCGATGGCTGAGCGACACGCAAAGAAGCAGTGAAGGATCATTTGTGGTCATGGGGGACGTCCAGCTGGTGGGAATTCCCTTTGGGATCACGCAGCAGTACAAAAACAAGCAGCGTACCTACGTACCTGGCAATGGATATGGTGTACCGAAGTCGAGACGACACCAAGACTTGGTATGATATTTGAAATTTTGACGTGAAGGCGTTATGTGTGTTGCCTACCTGTAAGGCGGTGGTCGAAATTGCCATTGTAAATTTGCTATTAAAATGCACTTGTCGCCGTAGAATCGGCAACACACATAACGCCTTGCAAGGATCTAGATGTCCCATTTTTATTGCCGTTGAGTGTACATTTTTCGAATGGTAAAAAGACCTTGAGCAAACCATCCTCATATTTGACGAAGTTTTGTACGATCGTGAATTCAAATTTTCCAAGAGGAGGGAAAATTTTAACGAAAAGAGGGAAATTTTGCTGTTGAGAAACGTTAATTTTGCCATCTGGTCGTGGCAACACTGCCTCGGTCTCTTGTCTACTTCAAAGAAGTGCTGGTTACCACCGCTGTGCTTGTTCCTAAGTAGAGCAACTGTAATTCCTTTGCAACAGTCGAAACTGCTCGTCTCGGTCCGTTCAGCGAACGTAATAAAAGAGACGGAATGAGGTAAAAATGACACAACAGATTGAAGATGAGGCGGGGGAAAACACTCAAAGGAATCCAGCACATCTAAGAATAGCAGATGCAGGTGCTTCTGGACATGTTCAAAAAACTAGAACCGGTCTATTTTCGTGAAAACGGCTTACGGTTTTTAACCCAGAAGATATATATACTCTGCCAGAGGGTTGGTTGTGACCCCCATATTTTCCATAACCTAGCTTCGCCGTTTTGAAGCGGGCGATGGATCGTGTTTCAACCTTGAAGGGTCAGCTACGTGCTTCCTTCTAGCAAATGAAGCATTGCGGCGTAAAAAGTACTGTGCATTTTTTTAAATCACATTCTGTCTTAATGCATTGAGAAATGCAGCCAGCCAGTACTGTCGGCATAGTTTGAAATGTGCTGGAATGGAGAAGTCATATTTAATGAATTCTGATTCACTTAGCAAACAATTATAAGTTATTTAGGCCTACCCGATGGCGCAGTGGTAGCGTCGTCGCCTTGTAATGAAGGGTTCCCGGGTTCGATACCGATGGAGCAACAGTCCCGATTAGCCTTACTGTGCATAAAGTGAACTTAAAACACCAAATCAATCAATTTAGGCTTACCATACATCCGGGGATTTGAGAATCTGAACATGAAAATAGCTACCGGTATTGAATATTCACGACCAGAATTAATGACCGGCAAGGATCGATCGATTATAAGGATCGATTCTTTTCTTTCTTCGAGAAATCGACTTCCGAACGGTTCCGTTTCCGTACTTCCGTGAGCGTCTTGGTTGTCTTGCAAGTGTGTGAAGTAACTCGTCTACACGTTTTTGATAATTATAACTATTTACAAGGGCTTTGCATTTGGCAATGGGCAAATGAAAGTGTGTATTTAACGTTAACCTGCAGCAGGAATACAAATTCTTGAAACTGTGTAACGACAGTGACAGTGAACGTGTGCAATGTAAACTCTGTAATGGAGTATTTTCTCTTGCACATAAAGGAAGAGGTGATATTGAAGACCACGTGAAAACAGTTAAACATAGGGGTGCTAGTAATGCTACTGCTTCAAAAAACATAAGAGATTTTAGAAAATAATGTTAATATTTTTTCTTGTACAATTTATAGTTTAATGTTCCAATAAAATGTTAAGGCTTTTAAGTAATTTCAATTTATTTTTGTAAAAAAAAACAACTAAAATTCAGCAGTAACAAGTTGATCGCGAATATGTCCTGGGTTGGAGCCAAAAAAATATGGTAAGCCTAAATCAATTATAAGTTATTTCACTCAACACTACAGGAGGAAATACTAAATCTATTGAATTACATTATTTCACACCTTGTAGCCTTCAGTCATAGAAACTTGTATTGTACTTTTATTCTGTTGAATGTGATGTAACCAAACAAAAATGCATGCAGGCTATCTTAGAATCTTACTTTTGTTATTATATTTTCACACAACATTCACAAACAGGTTTCTTGTGGTCTGTTTATACACTGCATACATTTATAACAGATTTTTAGAAAAATACAACTTGCATATATGGAAATGGTACGTGCCCGTCAATGGTCGCACGGTTAACTAGTGTGCTCCAATCTCTACAAAAACTCAACAATGGAACTTTTTCAAATAAATGCTGAACGAATAGAGACTGCACTGCTCCAGGAAGGTACACTATTGCCAAACGGCAGTAACATGCAAATGTCGTGATGCGCCCGACCGCTGAAGAATTAAGGTTCGGCTGTACGTTTGGCCAACACCAGACCAGCTGTATTCCAATTTTCCTCTCTTTTCGAAAAACTGCTATGACAGGCACGTAGTCATGGGGAGGGCTCAAGGGGCTGAAGCCCCCTGAAATCCTGCAAATATCTAATTTAAATAGTGTATACCTGGTGGTAATTAATGTTACTTCCTTAGTAAGTTAATATTAGATCGAAAAACGTTTGAGGAACCAGCTTATATTTTTACATTCTGCCATTTAATCCAAAGAATAAATGGATACACGGCTCCCAAAATTTATTGTTTTCTTTGTGAGAGGTCATACACTATAAACTTTATGAGTAAAATTTGGCCCTAACTTTTAAACCCCTTTTTTGAACGGAATGTGTAAAATTTAATAACAAAATATGTTAGTATATGAGTTTCAGTACACTAATTGTACAAAATGTAAGAAAAAGAATGAAGAACAGTTCACTCATACCGTGGATCAAGTAGCAGTGTCTCTCCATTCATGTAATGATAATAATAATAATAATAACAATAAACGTGGATTAAAATTTGTTTATTTTTAATAACTTACAATAGTTATTATTGTAAAATGGTAAGAATTATTATTGTCATTATAATTTCTACTACTCAAGTTTTATTAATGGCCTGCCCATCTCTACAAATATTTCTGCTGATAAGGGATGAGCCCCCCCACCCGAAATTAAATCCTTGCTACGGACCTGTGCATCTGCTTAGAGTCCCTTCTAAAGCATTCACGTGAATCTTCATGGTCCTTGCTTTCGCTATTGCCTAGATATTCTCAATAGTTTCGTGGCTATGTAAACCTATTAAACTATTGACACTATCTAGACAACAGCAAAAGCAAGACACGAGAAGATTTGCGTGAATGCTCTAGAAAAGCCCTTCTCAAACGTTTAGTCGTAAGTAAACGTCTAGTGTAGCCCACTTCTCCATAGGTTTTCTCCGAATAATGGGTTTGTGAAATCTTTTTGGCTGCCTGATTGTTGGGGCGTTTTTGATATGTTGGAGCCGTGTATCTGCAATATAGCAAAATGAAATTCGGGCTGTATGTGGAAAGATGGTAAACAAACATCAGAATCCTATGTTTATTCTTTGTATTTGGTGTTCCAACGTTTACAATCTTTATGCTTATACTGCAGGAGGCCTTAGAAAGAGCGTTTCGCGGGCTAACAGCAGACGTCGCTCGCACACTATTGCCGATACTCTCGTGTCGTCTGCTCCTCAGCCGAACAAACAGGCCGAGGTAGCAAGAGGCAGAGGTCATTCACCCTTCCAGAAGGGTGCAGCGAGCTAGTTGTGGCAACCGGGCTCGCTTATTCGCGGGCCCGATTGGTTGTCGCAGACACACTCCCATATTGTCGTCTGCTGCAAGCCCGCGAAGCGATCTTTCTAAGGCCTCATGGAGTATAGTTACAAACATTAAAATGTGAAACATGTGTGCTAAGAAATATAAAACAGACTTTATTTTTCATATATTTTTTCCAGAGTTATTGAAAGAAAAAAAATAAGTTTGTAACCAAACCGTGAAGCCCAATTTTGGAGTCTTGTAAATCCACAGAGTTTCTGGATGTGCCTGCATAGCCTGGCACAGTTTCTTGATGTCTGGTTGTGCATTTGAAACTTTCAAGGGGAGATTCATCTCGAAACTTAATCTATTTCGGTACTGATCCCAGTCGTACTCGTGACGTTTTGACACTTTAACAAATGTTTGTGGGTTTTGAGTTGAAGAATGAAATGGGTAGAGATTTCGAACGAGTATTTTATTTCAAAACATACGAAACGAAGTGTGTCTGTGAAAAGAAAAAACAACCTTATTTTCCTGTTGAGCGTTAAAGCATAAAGTCTGAAACAATGAAGTCTGCTCTACACACCTCCAGCAAAAACATGTCGTGTGGGTATTCTCGATATTTCTCTTTCGAGCTGATCGCGTACTCCCCTCAAACCGTTCATGTACCCCTGGGGGTACGCGCACCACAGTTTGAGAACCACTGCTCTAGAAGGAATTCTAAGTAGATGTAATTTTTCAGATTCGACGAAAACAGCTGCTCCAGCCGAACCGTACAGTCCACGCGATGAAAGAATAGAGACTCCCAGACTCCAAATGAAGGAAAAGTCCAAGGGTGGGTGCGATGTTCTCGTTTTATTACTCTACTCTCGGTCATAAACCACAATTTAATGTACTTGCATACACATACACTTGTCATTATGAAAAGTCAATCTTACATTTTAATATCTAAAATAACTTTAAAAATAATATTGATCTTAAGGTCCTTTCATAGACCTTTTTCAGAATTTTTAGGTCATGAACTTCCGAAATCTGCAGACGCTCTTGCATACTTGCTGCTTTGTTCTGGTTTCGTGGTTGTTCTCTCTGTCTCTCATTTTTTTCACCGACGATTCGCGCTTGTTGCAGTGCTAATGTTGGGGATACTCCCCCCCCCCCCATTACTCCCTTATAGAATGACTGGAGGCTGAAGAGTGGTTAAACCGGTGCAAGAGCTTCTGGTGGTTAGTGGACCATGAAGGTCATCTCTTCTATTGATGCGTCATTCTGTTCTTTGTTCCTCTTCTTTCTCCCAGATTCTCCTTGGCCAAGTCGGACAAAACCTTGCTTCCCTAAGTTCACAGGTTGCCTTCTCAGTTTCAAGGTGATGATCTGTAATTCTCTCCCTGGGCGGTTCTCGTGTTATCATGTGTCGGTTCTCTCTCTCTGTCATTACTTCTTTGTCTCTGTTTTCCTCTCTCTGTCTATATTTGTCTCTTTTCTTTATTTTTCTGATTCTCTCTGTGTCCTTTTATATTTCTCCCGTTTTTCTTTCTTCCATTCTCATTATTCTTCCTTTTTCTCTTACACACTGTGTTTCGTTTCTCTCTAGCCCTCTCTCTCTCTCTCTCTCTCTCTTTTTCAATTTCTGTATCCCTTTCTCTAGCCCTTCAAATTTGTAAGACTTACACCCTATCCTGTAGTTCTGTATTCCTCTAGATTTGTACCGCCATCTGGCCTACATGTCATAAAAGGAATATATAGCACAGGAATATAATGGCGTGTTTTAAGAAGTTTTTTTTTAAGTGGGATCCGAACCACTGTGTTCCTCCACTGGGTATCGAACTCGGGACCCATTGAATACAAGGCGCCGACGTTAGCACTGCGCCTTAGGGGAGGTCCACGTCTTTGATGATTCCATAACTACGACTATATTCTCCTGACTACTCGCTATCTTTCTCTACATATTCTGTTTGTTTTCACCATTTTTTATAGTTTTTTCCTTCATTGTTATTCTTTCTTCTGCAGAGCCTCCCCATCTTGTAATCTTGTATTCGATCGCATCGATTGATCACATTCGAAACTGTAGCCTGAAGTTGACTTTGCCTTCTTTATTCTGTCGCCTCTTCTCCCGTGCTGCCCGAGAGACAGAGTGAGAAATACCGCTTCAATCTTCTGCAATACACATGCAAGTGAATATGCTCGCGAGTGCATCTCGTGATGGTCATCTGCCTCTGCCAGCCTTGTCCTTGCCGCGGGTTCTTCGGCGACCTGGAGGCGGGCGATGACCCAGGCGTCATTTTCACAAGTGAATATTTCTAGAATTTCCACTTCCTGCCTCGCAGGGGAGAGGAGAAGGAGGGTCACTCAAGAATTCCACACTGTTGCTTCCAAAGCCTCAAGCAGGTTTTTTTCGACTCCCACGTGCTAAAAATAAGCAAAAGGTGTTTGTTTGCTTGTTTTGCGCGCGGTGTTGCTGCCTCACTGCCATGAATTGACCAACACAGGTGTCGTATTCCAGCATATATTGTATGTACTTTTATACCGAATTGTGTGATTCAAAAACTACTGTGTTATTCGTATCAGGTGTAATTCCTCTGAAGTGCTCCATCCGGAGGTTCATTTGCTTATGTTCTATCAGCACCCTCTTTCCTCTTTCTAACGGAAATTTACTGCTTCCCCATTCACTCTTCTGCTCACTTCTTTCATCTTTTCTCTTTGTTTCCACTACCTTTGTGTTTACGGAAGATGAGCCATGGCAATGCTCTGTTATCTATTTTTGTTTTCTTGCTGTACTTCTCTACTTGTTCTGTTGAACTCTTAATTTTCTTGTAACTCTCGCAATCTATTCGTCTTGCTTTGGTTCTCCCTTGTTCTGGTAAACTCTACATTTACCTGTACTTTCACAATCTGTTATTTTAACCTTGCTACACGTCTCTACTTGTTCTAGTGAACTCTTTTATTTCGCAACCTGTTCGTCTTTCCTTGTCGCATTTCTCCACTTATTCTGCTAAACTCTCAACCTGTAGCTTTCGCGATTTAAATCATTCGAAGTTTGTTTGATGTATACTCCTTCTTGGGCCTACCAAAATGTTTTCATCCTCCATTCTTTGGACGACCAATTTCCTTAGGCCTCGTTTGTTATTTTCGCTTCTTGCTCTTACTTGATATTCAATGTTCTCCGGTAGTACCACATTTCGAAGCCTTCTCTAACTTTCTGCCACTCTCCATATGTCCGGACCGATGCTTTGTTTGAAAATGAATGTGTCTTTTGGTAGATATGTTCTCCTTTACCTGTGCTATCCTACTTGTAATCTCTTTCCTCCATCTTCCACAACTAGTTCTTATATTCCTAAACAGAATTCTTCCATTTCATCAATCTTATTCTGTCGAATTATTTTTTGCGACATACCACATTATTTGCACGTGCTCCAAAAACTTTGAAGAATTAGCTGGCACCTACTTTTCTTTGACACACCCACTCACAGGCCAGCCACAAAGAGTCAAGGGGTGGGAGTTCACTTTGCCTCCCTCAGGAAAAGCAAAATCTCACCTTAGTCTTCCCTTTTTTCTTGTATTTACCTCTTTTCATTTTATATTTTTCTCCCTTACTTTATGTAGTGATATTTGTCCCCCCACTCCCCACACACACAATTTTCTGCGGGTGCCTCCGTTCCCATTGTCTTTTCATTTCAAGTAACTCTCAGTCTCTTAATTCATCTTCCTGATTGAATTTTATTAGAGGTATAGGAGACAAATTTCAACCTTCTGCACAATAGCTTGTGTGATGAAAGGAATGGGGGGGGGGGAAACTGTTGCCAGAACACACCGGAAGAAGCAAATTGCCTAGAAGACTTGCAAATAAACAGAAACGGTGAAAAAGAAGACCAATTACGCACAAAAGAATGTCGCGTGTGAATATATGCATACAACGTTCACGTGTCTCCATGCAGAATAGGACAGTGTCAATGTTCCCCCTTTTGTTCCTTCGACCCGCAGTGTTGTCTCTTTTCGTTTTATATATATATACGAGTATCAGGGGCGCATATTCCAGGCTAGCTACGCTATCTGCGAAGCCTGAAGCCTAGAAAGTAAAATATGAGGAGAAATCTCCTAGAAACTGCGTGAATTAAGCTGATTTGAAAAAGAAGATAATGGCGATTCTGAAGTTGGCAACCTGAATTCTTAGGGGTTGCTAACCTGAATTCTTAGGGGTTGGCAACCTGAATTCTTAGGAGTTGGCAACCTGAATTCTTAGAGGTTGGCAACCTGAATTTTTATAAGTTTGCAACCCGGCTACCGATGGGATGGCAACGTGGCTTCCTTGAAGACGTCAAGAATCAGTCTAGTCTTCTCCCTTCCTCCATAGCCTAGGACCAGATGTCATAGTGATAGCCCAGGTCTTAGGCTCAGCATACGCCACTGATATATTAGAAAGTCACACGCTACGACACACGTAATTTGATTCATTGCGTATTTTCAAAGGGTCCAATTCAACCCATATTTTCGATTGCTTAACACTGGTATTACCAAGATGCTTTTTTGTTTGTTAAAGCTCGGCCGGGCCTTTGGCCGACGACAGGACAGCTTCTTTCGATTTTTTTCTCTTCTTTCGAAATACCGCTATGATATTCTCAAATCTGAAAAAATACGTCATCTTAAAATTCCTTCACGAGCATTCACGTGAATGTTCATGTGGTTAGTTGTCGTTGTTGCCTAGATATTGTCGATAGTTTCGTGGCTACGTAAGTCTATTAAGCCATTTAATAATATTCAGAAAACAGCGAAAACAAACCACATGAATTTCACGCGAATGCTCTAGAAGGAAATCTAAGTTGATGTAACTTTTCAGATTTGGGAATATCATAGCGGTTCTTCGAAAGGAGAACAAAATTCGGAAAAAACTTGGTCCACTTTATGCTCAGATAGGCTAATAAGAATTGGACCTAGAGTTGACAGTGGTGTACAGTGGGATCCATGAGTATTACCGGGCAAATTGTCCATCACCATGTTCGTGCACTTTATTTGACCCAATAAGAGCTTCAAGAATTAAAAGAAAACTCAAATCAAGCTGCAGACATCTTCTGCACCAGCATACATAAAAATCCATCGCTTAAAAACACACAGGATGTAAGAAAAAAATTAATATAAATAGTCATGGACAATTTGCAGAGTAATACTCATGGATCCCGCTGTACAAGTCACTTTACAATACTCTGCTACCACCAGAGATCAAACCCGGTCTCCTTTACAAGACCGTCAGCACAACGCCATCAGCAAAATGCAGGTTTCTTTTGAGAACGTGAACTGTCAGAGATGGAAAACGTAGCTTTTTTTACTGCGTCCAGAACACCCAACAGTTGTGCAACGGCACCAGTACGCTTGCTACTCAACCGTTGACATGTAGCAGCCGCCATTTTTTCCAGCTCGGCTCCTACACGCTAACTCTGCTGGCAACATTCTGAGTTTTGGTGTCCAGCGGAGTCACTCCCGAGTGGAGAGCGATGAGGTGTTTAGCGTAGGTCGTGAACCTCTGGAGAGATTTCCAGTCACGGCTGGACCTCGTGGAGTCCGGAAATTCCAGAGATGCCCTTCGTGTCGAGCTCGGAGCGTTCAAGACAATTTAAACGGGTCCGAGTAATAACAAGCTTCCTTCGTCCAGCGGTTAGATTTAACGAGCTATTAATTTGCGGGTCGTCGCCCATAAACGGAGAAATATAACTGGAGTATTTTTGTTTTAGTTTTTCCTCCTTGCGGAGTTTAATAGGAAGTTTTTGACAGTGAGGTTACGGCAAGCTTTCGGCTGGACAATGGAAGTTACTTGTTGAAGATAGACACCTGTGATTTCAATAACCAGCAAAACACAGAGGAGAATCATGGGCGTTGGATTGGCATTATTCATTTCAAGGGACCATAAAGCATGTTATTTTTATTGTTAATAACATAAATAAATTTCATTTAATTAGTATTCGAACAGAATAACCAAAATAAAAAAAGGTATATTAGTCGAAAAAATTGAGTGTAGAATGCACGTTTCACCTGTTTCAAAATTTCAGAAATGAGATTTTTATGTGAGAGGTCACAGAGAGTAAACGTTATGACTTAGCTCTTAATTTTTAAATCTTTTGCCTGAACGCAAAATACTGTAACAAAATATAATAACTACCCACTATACAGTAACTGTATGACATGTAATAAAAAAAGTCATTGAAAATCAATTGTGCTGGATCAGTCATTGGGGGATCGGGTAAAATTGGCTCTCCAATAATAATAATTCATAATTCGGTATAATTGTGTTATTTTTATTAGTTTATAATAGTTGTAATTTTATAATAATAATTATTATTATTTTATTTCTTCTAATATTCAAGTCTATCAAAGTCCTGACCCTCCCTTCCCCCTTCGTCAAAAATTTCTGGCGACGCCCATTAGGATCCCTGGGAAGTAACGAATGGGAAAATTTTCGAGCTCATTCCGTTCTTCAATTTCGGATTGGAGGTTGCATCTTTTGAGTGGTACTTTTCTTGTGTTATTCTTGTAATATATATATATATATATATATAGGTTTCGTAGATATTTTTTATTGTACCTTTTTACGCTTAATTCGTGTAGTATGTTTGATTTTACTGGTATTTTGCGCTGTCATCCAACAACTACCGGAAAAATTAGTCACGGCCATTTTAAAAGTAGATAGTGTCATTACATAATTAACCTAATTAATGTAATTGTAATGATTCAACTTTTAAAAATATATATTTGTGGTGCACATATTATCAATCTATATGCAAAATAATATACATAAATTTTAAACATCTTTTCTCACATGTCTCGATGTTGTACTATAGACTCCGGTCATCGGGAGATGCGGCGATGAGCAAGCAAAATAATAAAAATATTGCATTTCCTATATTTTAGAGAAGCAGTAAAAATAATAAGTCAGAATACTCGCGTAAAAAAAAAGTGCTCCCCTGTGCATAGCACCACGCCATGAAGGCGTATAGGGGGTGTGGGGGTAACGCCCCACACTTTCTTGATCCGGTCGTGAGTGGGGGTGATGTGATCAGCATCACGCCCCTGACCGCCTTTACCCCCCAGGGTTTCCCCCAGGTACCCATGTTATTCGACGCTGGGTGGACGCCGGGGCCGCTTCCATCGTTAGAAAAGTTCCCGGATTTGAACCGGCCGGGGATCGAACCCGGGACCTTTAGCATGGTAGTCAGACGCGTTACCGACTGAGCCACCGCGGCCACGTGTATTTGTGCGAAATAAGCCCAGCGAGAGCATGGAACAGCTCGAAATACGCAAGAGATTCGCTAAAGTTTAGCGCATCGAAATGAGGCCCCAGTACTACCCCTCGCGCCGAACCCTCCCGCCAAGTTTCCTATTGAAGGCAATGGTGTTCGTCGGCCCAGCTCATCCCAGAACGGTGCGAATCTCTCTGGTCTCTGCCGGTGCCGAGAACAGCCGAACGCTTCCGAACAGGCAGACTGGTCCAACGACCTGTACTTTCCCCCACTCTTGAAGGTCTGGGTCATAACAGGCCCTTTTTTCAGCCCCCATCCCCATGTTTACAGCCACGGCAGGGTTTGTCTGGAGTCATCAAGATTCTTCCGAGTGTCCAGTGGAGTGCTCAAGGAGGGGTGATGAGGATCATAATTCTGCTTAGGCTCAATATTCTTTGAAGAAAAAGAAGAAAGAAAAGGCAGGAAAAGATGGAAAAATGAGGACTTCAGGAATGACTACTAAAAAGTACACGTAAAACTCCCTCACCTTATTCGAAAATCCTGGGCACACAACTCGAATGTCTGCTATTTCCACTTGTTAAGAAGAAAAGCACACATTGAACGATATGAATCTGCTTTTCATTATCAAAACAACAATTGGCGGCGAACCATAAAGGTCCTTCTTACCTTTAAACGCGACAATTGAGGTGTTCAGTTTCCATCATATTTAATAATTCTCGTCGTATGGGATAGAATTATGTGTCTTTTGTGGTCGTAAGGTCTCTGGTATGAACTTTTACATTGAATTGGCAATGAATGCCTTGGCGTTTGTCGCAGAGAAATATGTATTGTGCCCCACCCCTCTCCGTTGAATGATTGACCCTGACGCTTGGCAAATCGATGACTACGTAAAAATGTCACGCTTCGCCACTGACATTGGACGCGGTACCTCAGTCGGTAACGCGTCTGACTACCATGCTAAAGGTCCCGGGTTCGATCCCCGGCCGGTTCAAATCCGGGAACTTTTCTAACGATGGAAGCGGCCCCGGCGCCCACCCAGCGTCGAATAACATGGGTACCTGGGGGAAACCCTGGGCGGTCAGGGTCGTGATGCTGATGACATCACCCCCACTCACGACCGGATCAAGAAAATGCGGGGCGTTACCCCCACACCCCCTATACGCCTTCATGGCGTGGTGCTATGCACAGGGGAGCACTTTACCTTTTTTTTCGCCACTGACTGTAGACCTATATATTCCATAGCATGCATGAACATATGTTTGGGTTTCAGGCGCCATGTGTACTTTTCATTCTAACCACCGAACGGAGGTGGCTACATGAATGCGTATGCGCTAAGGAAAGAATGGCGGTTGCATCCCGTTTTTGTAAATTAACAGGCACACTGTTAAAATTTTAACGGTAGAATACTGTGAATTTTACGATAGCTGCTAATAGAAACTCTTTTAATGTTTATTCCTCTGCTAGATTTTACTTCCGTGGTACTTCCTCTGTCGTTTATTCCTGTTGCAGATTTTTGTTTCCCTTTGACATAAAATTAAAATGCCTTATAAAGTGTATTTCTTATCTATATCGACTTAGAATATTTATACAAGAAAGAATTAAATGTGGCGATATATTGTTTCTATTTCTTGTGCAAATCGCAATTTTTACTTTGTCGCTGCAATTTCCGTCTCCATGGATATTGTTGAAACAATTCTCAATTTTGTTTCTCGGTATCATGGAAATGAATATTTAAACATGTATCTACCGGTTTTTCTCAAAGTGAAATGTTATGTTAGTACACTTTATGCACAAATATATCTTTGCTGAAACAGAAGTCATGAGTCAGCAAAGGGATATTTGTTCATTGTCAACAAAATGAACAATTACAATAATCTGCATTTCAGAAGAACGATTATGATTCACATTGTGAGTTAATACGTAGTTACAATATTATTAATGGTGATTAGTTTGGTTGAGTTGGTTTGAATGCGAAGTAAAATAAACCAACTCAATCAGAATTCTTAATATTATGAAATTGTCGAAGTTCATTTCCACGGAGATAACTTGATCGAGAATACAACCTAATGAGTAAAATATATATATACGCATGTGTGTGTGCAAAATCGTGCGTCTAAATAAGTAATAGGACACATAAATTATAAACCCGCAGTCATAAACCACCCTTCGGCTAGTCAATATTTGCTCCCCTTGTAGGTTGGGAAGAAGTGAGACATTTATCCACGCACCCATTATTACTTCAACACCTCTAAAATTTTGCCCAAAGACCCAATATACGACTCTTTTGGCTCTAAATTTATCCTTTCACCCCTAATTCCGACCCCCCCCCCTCAGGTGAAACCCTCAGAGAGGCATTACAGAGACTTGGATTAATCGGTTTCATCTGTTAAATTGGGTCGCCCAAACAACCGCCAAAAGAAATTAAAAATACATCTGTTTATCATTCCTTTTGGAGCATTCACGCGAATGTTCGTATAGTTTGATTTCGCTGTTGCCTGGATATTCACAATAGTTTCGTGCCTACGTAGGCGTATTAAACTACAGGGTGAGTCAAAAGTCCATGACCACCCCTTATAAAATGAAAGGGAGTGTAGATTGCAGCAATTGGTCATGGTTCAGCACCTGCAAATGATACGTAATTATCACTTTCATATGCTCATAACTTCCTTATCATTAAATTTTTCATCAATCTGACTTCAGCACTGAGTTCCTGGTGAAATTCTAGCCCAAAACCATACCCCACATGCCCCCTTTCCCATTTAAAGGAATGAAGTTGGATCCAAGATGGCGGACGTTCTCATGACATGCACCAAAAAGTTTCTCCCTAGGCTTAACATATTACTACCATGACCAATTGCTGCAACCTACACTCCCTTTCATTTTACTAGGGGTGGTCAGGGACTTTTGACTCACCCTGTATTGCGAGTATCTAGACAAGAACTAAACGAGACCAGACGAAGATTCGTGTGAATGCTCTGGAAGGAATTCTACCTAGGTAAGTAGATGTAATGTTTCCGAGTTAGGAATATCATAGAGGTTTTCCGAAAGAAGAGGAAACTTCGAAAGCGTCTCCGCTGTTCGTCGGCCGAGGGTCCATCCGAGCTGTAATTGACATCTCTATTCCGTCGCTCTGACAATGGTTGTTCGAAAGTGGCACCCGAGTTGCAGAAATGCTCGGCAGAGTCGGCATTTCGTGCTGCGAAGAAGCTGCTCAGTCTGCCGGCCGATGTAGAAGAAAAATGCAGAAGAAACACTGAATGCGAATAGCGTCACGTGCACAGGAAGTCATGCAGCGTCCAAAATTAATGACCGAGGGATATGCAGCGGCCGTCTCCCAAGGTCAATGCATTTTCAGAGTCCTCTGTGCATTTGCTGCTTTTGCATCGTGCTTTGTCTCTCTTCTCTCCATTGTCTTGAGAAACCTGTTATTGCATTCCCACTACCTGCTCCATTAGGATGAAATACTGGTAATGGACCTGCCAATTAAAGACTAGCCTTCGAGGGAAGTTCTTGTTCATTAGGCTACTGATTGGTTGGTGCGGGTCACATGATTAATCTCGTCATGTGAGTATGTGTGCGAAGTGATTTATCCACATGCTTCTAGTACCCTCCCCCTGTTTTCACAAAACCATCATTTTGGAGCTGAATTTATCTTTTGCAGCCTCCGGGAAAATGACATCACCGCCCATGGAAAATTCCAAGTCTCTTACTTCTGCCTCCCCCCCCCCCCCGCCCCGTGTCCCTTGTTTTATATTCCCCTTCGTTCTCTCTGTTTTCACGACACTGCGATGCAAGTTCCTTTACGGAAAAGTATAGGTCCGTCCATATGCCTTTGTGATTGTCCGTTTATCCATGTCATCACCTTTCCCATCGTCGCAATTAGCCAAAACTAGTACAACAGCAACGTAAAATAACCTAATTCGATCAGTCAATTTACGGTTAAAACCCCCCGAATCTTCTGATGTGTTTCGACGTATGACGAGGAGCATAATAAGACCGGAATGGAACATCCCTAAGAAGTGTGTTTCCAAATCCAGACTTCCCAATTCATAGCATTCCTGACTAGAAACTCAGGATTAGGGAAGAGAGCCCATTATTCGTGATCAGGTTAGAAAGTTCATAGTTTGTGAATAGGGTTGGTTCCTGATTACGGAAAGGTCTATGGTTTGTACTTAAAGTACGGGGTTCAGAATTCATTATCAGAAGGCCAATGATTCGTAATAGGGAGGGAGCCCAGGATTCTTGATTAAGGCAGACATCCCAGAGTTAACGATAACAGTAAGAACCCGTTAATTAATGTAGATGGCCCATGACTTTTGATTAGGGATCATTCTCACGATTCGTGATTGGTGAAAAGGATCATAATGTGTAACTAGAGTAAAGGGCCCAGGTGTCGTTAGTAGGATACGGGTCATTGATTCCTAATTAGTGTAGAGAGCTCATCAATGTTGATACGGAATTAGGATAGATATCCATGTTTCGTGATGAAGGTAAAAGGTCATGATTCCTGATTAGAATACAGTGCCATGGTTCATGATTAGGATAGAGGGTCTTGATTCGTAGTTATGATAAAGGTCCTTGATTCGTGATTAGGTTAGAGGGTCTTGATTCGTGATTAGGATAAAGGGCCTTGATTCGTGATTAGGTTAGAGGGTCCTGATTCGTGATTAGGATAAAGGGCCTTGATTCATGATTAGGTTAGAGTGTCCTAATTCATGATAGGATAGAGGGCCTTGATTCGTGATTAGGTTAGAGGGACTTGATTCGTGATTAGGTTAGAGGGTCCTGATTCGTGATTAGGATAAAGGGCCTTGATTCATGATTAGGTTAGAGTGTCCAAATTCATGATAGGATAGAGGGCCTTGATTCGTGATTAGGTTAGAGTGTCCTGATTCGTGATAAGGATATAGGGTCCGATTCGTGATTAGGATATAGGGCCCGATTCGTGATTATGTTAGAGGGCCCTGATTCGTGATTAGGATATAGGACCTTGATTCGTGATTAGGATAGATGGCCTTGATTCGTGATTAGATTAGATAGAGGGCTTTATTCGTGATTAGATTAGAGGGTCACGATTCGAGATTGGGATAGAAGTGTCTTGATTCGTGATGAGGGTCGTGACTGGAACAGATTCCAGAATTCCTGATTAGGTTTAGGAATCCAGAATTCGCGTGATTGCAGATCCAAACGGTTACGTGAGTTGGCATCACATCGGCCCGCAGCCTGATGATATCGCGTCACGAAAGCCGTTTGAAGAGCAAGCCCGGATCAGATGTTAATCCCCCGTTCCCACGTTATCTCCGTGTTCCTCCTTGGCTGAGCAAACGAACGGAGAGAACACGCCACGGAGGATGCCGGAACAATATTTCAACTGCTTTTTTATTGTGGTTTGTAGTGTGCCACGAACAAATGGAGACCTTGGAGGGAAGAGGTGTTAAAATGTAGAATCGGGAGAGATTTCCCTCCTGCTCGGAACCAAGGATGGTTCAGGGACGAGGTGCTCGTTGTTTCCGTCTGTTGATCACGTACATTGTTGTCATTGTTGTAGAGTTTCCAATTGAATTTTACATTTGTCAATCTTTTGTAAGAAAAAAAAAGTCTCAATGTTCAGTTCTGGTTGTGGTTTGATTTTTAATTTGATTTTTTCAACGTCACTTTTGGCTATTTGTGACGATAAGGATGATTGATGATATGATGAAATTGATGAATGGACACTCACAAGTAAGACCCATGTCGGGATTCGAACCCTGGGCCCATGTCGTCGTAGCGCACTCCGAAATGGTGAGTTATGGTTCTGTTCATATAGCTTCATCCATTAGAGCCATATAAAGTCACATCTTAGAGTTTTGCCATCCTCATATTTCCCCTGAGTGATTTTTGCTTTTTCTTTGTTGCTCTCTTTTCGTCTGTTTCTCTCATCTTTCGTGGAGTGTCTCATTTTTTCCTGCTTCCTATTTCAGTTATTGTAATTCGCCTTTCTGCTCATTGCGTTAATGAGGATGAATGATGAAATGGTTGATACCTTACCCAGGGTTCAAACTACGGATCTCTGGTTTCGAGGCGCGTTACGCTGACCACTCCGCCACGGAGGCTGGCTGTTTTCCACTATTGTCTTTGTTTCTGTCCACTCCAGCAGTTATTAACCAGTGGTCATGTTTCACGTCTTGTAAGTGAGAAAATACATGAGAATATTTCATCGCTCTTTGTTAATATTTGTTTCTAATATGAAACTTTTTTTAATTCATAGTCCATTATATACAGTATTTGCCACCAGCCAGCAGTGGCGGCGATTGGGTTCCAAAAACCGGAGGGGGGGGGGGCAAAGTGCCAAGACTGGGGAGGTGACTGTATATTTCCCTTTCTAGATAAGGTATAGCATACTGCGGGGGCAAAGTGGCGAAACGTAGAGGGGCAACTTCCCCCCTCCTCCCCCTAATCGCCGACACTGCCAACCAGTATTAAGACAGTTACGAGAAAGAGTTTGTATCTCAAGCACTTATGTGTCTTGTTTTGTGTTACCTCGTTTGTGTGTGTGTTTTTCGTGTATGTCCTGTTATTTTCCTCCCTTCTTTGTCTTTCAGTTTTCCGATGCTTCCCTCTGCTCCTTAGCTTTGTCTTATTCTGTCTTATTCACTTACACTCTTGCACTTATCGTCTTATTCTGTCTTATTCACTTACACTCTTGCACTTATCTTCTTCCTTTCAACTTTGTTCGATCTGTACGAAACAGGTGTCTCTCTCTCGTCCGCTACCTAATTTTATCTTGCTTGTTCTTATGGGTCCATCTGTGTCTTTTTATTTCTTCTCTCACGTCAGAGGAGGGCAGGTCGACCACGACACCGCCTCTCAACAACCAAGTAAAACTAGGTAAATAAATGCTGTAATACATTAGCCTAAATACTATTTTTTATGGAATATAGTGTTGTGTAAAATGTGAATGGCTTCCCCCTTCCCATCATTTCTGGTTACACACATTATTTCTGGTATTGTTATGACTAGGGCTCGGAAGTTGAGGAAAAATCCTTTTTCTCCTAGTGTCCGAAGACGAGGCCCAACATAATATATGTTCATTTTGGGTCATTGTAGGCCAGAAAAAGGTGGGTTTTATTTGTCCTTTTTTAGCCTCTTTTAGGTCTTAACGGCTTTTTTTGGCAACTTCACTTTCTTTCGACTATGCCCATTCTCAATTCGAATCATCATTAGTTCATCACCTCTTAAACGTCCTTTCTGTAGTAAAGAAATAATAATATATATATATATTTGAACCATCCCTGAAACGAGAGAAAAACATTTTTGGACGACTGAAGCAGATACGGTACAAGGTCCTTTAACCGTAACTTCTCTGGAAGTTCCGCTGAAGATGACTATTGTGATATACTGCAATGCCAACTGAGGTAAGATTTCCGAAGTCCTATTATTTCTGTAACCCTAGTGTGGTTAGGACAAATATGATTCTTCAAATATGATTTTTCAAATTATGTTAATCTAAGAAAGAAGATACATTTCATTCATATAGTTTTTTCGCACTGTGTGTTCCATACCACGAGAATTTTTTACCTTTTTTATTAATTAAATATGTAATTAAAACTGAAGTTATTAATTAATTTGGATCACATTTATACGTCCTTTTTTCCGTTTTTAGGCCATTGTTTGATATTTTTAGGTCTTTTTACAGGCCTTTTTTGGCGATTTATAGGTTTTTTTATAGGCCTTTTTTGGCGATTTATAGGTTTTTTTATAGGCCTTTTTTGGCGATTTATAGGTCTTCAACTTTCGAGCCCTAGTTATTACTGATTCTCTCTCTCTCTCTCTTTCTTTCTCTCTTTCTCTCTCTTTCTCTCTTTCTCTCTCTCTCTCTCTCCCTCTCCCTCTCTCTCTCTCTCTCTCTCTCTCTCTCTCTCTCTCTATGGCCTACCCGGTGGAGGCGCATAGTGGTTCGGATCGCGCTTTAAACTGTAGGTCCAGTCCCGATTAGCCTATCTGTGCATAAAGTGGACTTAAAACTTAAAACAACAAATCAATCAATCAATCTTTCCTCTTACTATTTTCTCCCTCTCTCTTTCTCTCTCCCTTTGTGTTTTGTGTGTATGTATGAGTGTCTTTCTTTCTCTCTCATGTCCTCCATTTTTCTGCATGTCTCTCTCTCAAAAAATTTTCTGTGTTTATCGTTCCTTATCTGCATGCGTCTTTGTCCCTTCCTCCCTCCCCATCCCTCTTCGTGGAAGATCTGACGTTCCCATACCTCTGAACAGTGGCGGTGATTAGGGGGGGGGGGTTGCCCCCATTTTCGCCACTTTTGCCCCCGCACTATGCTAAATCTTATCTACAAAGGAAAATATGTCTTTGCTCACCTAGTTTTGGCACCTTGCCCACCCAGTTTTGGGACTCAATCGCCGCCACTGCCTCTGAACCTTGCCTGTACCGACCAGCGGTTGGTTTTTACTACTTGTTTTCAACTCCGAGAGAAGATGGAGGAGGAAAAAAAACTTGCATCGAGCTGACCTTGATTATTTCGGTGTCAGTATCCGATGCATAAAGGAAAACAACCCGAGGCAACGACAACTCTGCTGTGTTGTAGTACAACTACCCCTCTTCAAAATTACAAGATGGCTTCAGTTCTTGGAAGAAGACTTCAACAGGGAAGGATGTTGCTGCATAGCAAACTGTTTGCCTTGTTCCAGGAACTACGAGGGAAAAGATCCATATACGGCGATGTGTATGGGCTAATATTTGTGTTAGATTAAAGTCACTTGTGTTTAACTTCTTTGGGTTATGGGAACGATGAAAGAACGAACATGTGTGCCTCGACACGTGCCCACTTTCTTGCTCACAAGTTACGCGTTTTTAATCTGAAGTGGATCATCTGTACAGTCACCGGCAATAATGACGGAACACCTAAATGCTGAAATACTCGCTTACTGCAAGGCGTTATGTGTGTTGCCTAACTTTACGGCGCTGGTAGAAGTTGCCATTGAAAATTTGCTATTAAAATCCACTTATCGCTGTTGAGTTAGGCAACACACATAACGCCGAGTAATTCATGATCTAGGTGTAACAATTTTATTACCAGCGACTGTACAATCTGTGTTGAATTCGGAGTTCTTGTGTTCATTATGCGTTTTAAATAAAAAATTTCCAACCCCGGTGACACTTCATGTTTGTTGTCCGTAGTGACGTACTGCCTCCAAAGTTAATATATCACTAGAATGTGAAACTATGAAGGTTGATTGATTTGGTGTTTTAAATCCACTTTATGTACAGTAAGGCTAATCGAGACTGGACCTACTGTTTAAAGTGGGATCCGAACCACTATGTGCCTCCACCGGGTATCGAAACTACGAAGGATTCTATCGTATGTTGCTCGATCATTTCTTGTCTTCGGATATAAATATATAGTCATTTTTGGTATTTTGTCCATCCTCTTGGATGGGGCACGTGCCCCCGTCCCCCTCCCGCTAACTCCGCCAATGCCACCTCCAATGTTACCTTAGGGTAAGACTCGGCATGTTTTCACTTTTCATTCTCATCTTCGCGATTAGCCAGAAGTGACAAATCAATCGATCGAACCCAGATCCCTTAAGAGGCCGTATGAGCGGATAACTGGAACAAGAACCCAAAACTTTGGATTCTGAGGTGTGTTAGATGTTGTTCCCGTTTTCCGTGACAAGTGTAAGTAACTTCATTTAATGGAAATGAAATGCACCCGCTACTCACTGTGCTTACACACAACGCTTGCTACTTTCATGTCATTTGTCGTCAACCAATCAGTGGCGGCTGGCCAAGTGCAACAAGTGCAGATGTTTTCACCTAATTTTCAAATTAATATTGACATTTTTCATTTGCTGGTTAAATTAAACTATTTCCCAGCAGAACGCACACGATAATACTCAAATAATAAGCCGCTCGACGCTACGCACGTGAAGAGTTCGTCGTAGCATAAACAAACCAAGAGCCAGCCAAGAGCAGACGCCACCAGGTTGCGGAAAACTTAAGCCGGTTGTCATGGCAACGGTGACGTCACCTAGCGTTGGAATTGAACGGGTGTCGCCATCTAGGTGCAGCAGTTCTCTCGTCGACAGAAAACATTGCATCCAGTGGTTGTGGCAAAATCGTTGCGTTCTCGCGAGATCTTGTTCCGCGCGTGTGTTTCGCGTTCCCTATCGTGTGTTGTGTTCATGTATTGAGCTGTGGTTTGTACAATGAACCCAGTAAATGACTTAGTGTGTAATTTGTTGCAGACACCATTTTCCAGATGGACGGATGAAGACAAAAAAGACGTTTTAAATTGGAGGGGGGGGCACTGACACTTACTATTTGTTTTTCATTGCCTATAAATGTACTTCTTCACCAGTTATTTTAGGCACGAGCCGCTACTGCAACCAATCCCCGTTTGCTGATGGTGATTGGCCTGCCTGTATGTATCTACCTTGGTAGCCGAGAGTTGCAGATATTGACAGTAGAGGTCAGGCGCACCGCTGGATTGTAAACGTGCCAGCGACGAAAACAGGAAGAGTGACACGGGATGGTGGAATCGAGCAAGAATGCCAACGCCATATTTGAGTAAAGGCTACGAGAATGGAGCAAAGTATGTTTAGAGAAAGGCCATAAAAACTAACAGAAATTCCACCGTGTGCTTTGCAAACCCGTCCAACTGGTCGTAAAAGAAGATGTAGCTAAAGTCGACAGTGCTTTTTTTATGCAACAATCATAAAGAATCACGACAACATTTAATTAGCCAACAGCTGTAAAAATCTAACAATGTGATCCCCCGATGTCAACGGTACAACTGAATGCGCATTCCAACAGTTGGATTTCGTGATCAGACTTGCAAAACACGATTCCCCTTGCACAGTCGCAAACAAATCCATCTCTGCTGTTGGAAATAAATAAAAGACAGGCAGAAAAAACGCAAAATGGCTCTGCCACGAAAGGTAAACACAGCGAAAACCTGTAACGGAAAAATAATTAAAAAGGTTCGATGATCTACGAAAAAGTGTTTCCTGCTGCGAATCCTAGAGGGCAGGGAGGTAGCAGTCACGCTTTTATCCTCTGTGGCTTTGTGCAAAATGTCGCAGTGTAAATTGACTGGGTTGGAATTTAGCGTGAAATTGGAAGTCCGGCTCTGTTTAGCCTCAGCCTAGAGTGAGATGTATACACAAGGTAAATTGCCCATCACCATGTTCAGTTGTTCATTCACGTACGCAATACTGAATTTAAAGTTCAAACGAAGCTGAAGTAAAAACAGTTGACAACTCCTGCTTGATTGAATTGATTTATTTTACTTCGCTTTTCTGCCTCTTTTGGCAAATCGCGAAGATGAGAATGAAATGGATGAAATGACAATTACAAATACAAAGGGACAACGCACAAGCCAAGATCCACAGAGGATTGTGTCAGCTGTGAGTCCAAGACGCCAGAGCCTCGCTAGCCTTCAAAATGCAGTCCAGTGTGTACTCCGTGCAGCACAATTTCAATCCTGATAACCACAAAGTACAAGAGAACAATGAATGAATGTATCGATGGACAATTGTCGTATGAACATTTATGCGTTCCAGTACTGTCGCCTGCAAAGATGCTTGGACGCAAATTGTCCGTAACTGCTTTGATTCACTTTCTTCTTCCACAGCTTATTCGACCCTTCGACATTGTCCGCAGACCAATGCTCCCTCAAGTCTCATTGTCTCTTCAGATTGAGGGACGAAGCATCCAATTTACATGAGCAACAATGTTAATTTCATGACATTTGTCGCAACGATGCTGCATTCTTATACACTTTTTCTTTATTTCTTTCAAGTACCCTGTAAAGGACGCCAGCGACCACGCCGCTATGCAAGAGGCCGTCAAGGAAACCGTAGGTTCTATTCCCGACTCCTGCTCCCCGGCTGCGAAGGACTTGGTTTCCCGTCTGCTCACCAGGGACCCTCGTCAGAGACTGCGAAACCTTCTCACCCTAAAGACCATTTCTTTCTTCAAGGACTTCTCTTTTGAAGATGTCCGCGCTAGGAAGGTAAGTAGCGAAGGATCCTTCTGCCAAAAAAATGTAATAATTAGGAGTCGAATTTTAGTGTATTTTCCTAAAAATCACTATTCCCAGGGTCGAATGGAAACACCAATAGGACGTGGCATTTCATTAGCAAGGCGCCATGAGTAAAATACCCCCCCTCCCCATTCAAAAGTTAGCTGGGACGTAAGACAGTACAATCTAGGCCACGTTGGGACCAACAGCCCAGTCAGAATTACAGACATTAAGTATTCACATCGATTGGAGAGTTGTCGTTGTTGTTATTATTATTATTATTGCCCTTACCATTAACTCTTGGAACACTTAGTTGCCTAACAATCCACTTGAAAGGTGATGACGAGGGCTCGAAAGTTGAAGACCTATAAATTGCCAAAAAAGGACCTATAAAAAAACCTAAAAATATCAAAGAAAGGACCTTAAAACGGAAAACAAGGACGTATAAATGTGATCGAAATTAATTAATAACTTCAGTTTTAATTACATATTTAATGAATAAAGAAAATACAAAATTCTGGTGGTATGGATCACACAGTGCGAAAAAACTATATGAATGAAATGCATCTTCTTTCAGACATTATATATTTTTTAGACTCGCATACTTTCGACGTGGCCTTTGGCCACGTCTTGTACGCTCGCATGCGTGATCTTCGGCCACGTTGTGGGCGTAATCATGTTATAGATGGGGTAAAATGTCTGTATGTTTTATTGGATGAATCCAAACAAGTGTATAAGTTCGCTAATTTGAAAAGTTTAGAAAGTAAGGTTATGTCTGTATGGGCTCTAATAAGGTACAAATATTCAAAATATTGTATATTTTGCTAATAATAAACTGAGTAAGTAATAACAGTTTCAAGATAATTAGTTGGATGTTTTGCATAAACGAATTCAATAGCGACACTAAATTGGAAATGCAATATTTTCGTCTTTTGTCATTTTCACATTTTTAAACGTAATTGGTTAATAATTCCTTTTTGTCATTCTCCTCAAATTCCTACCTTGCATCTGTAATAAATTCTGACGCTCGTATTTTGAAATTCGAAGAGTCTAGCATAATTCCCTTACAGTAGTTCTCGGGGTGAAAATAAACTTTCTGTAAGTCCCCTAGCAATGTCCGTTTCCATGGTGAACAACAACCATGGCAAACACTCTAAATAATTGTTTGTTATTATACCTCTAAACATTTAATTAAAACAGCCACGATGTAAATATATTCGCATTGAGTTTACCAATATATACATTTCGCTTATTTGGAAAGTTTTGAACGTAACTCTGTGTGTGTACGGGCTCTAATATGGTACAAATATACAAAATATTCAAAATTGTCTATTTTCTTAATAATAAAGTGAGTAAGCAATAACCGTTTCAAGATAGTTAGTTAGATTTCTTGTATAAACGAATTCAAGAGTGACATTAAATTGAGAAAGCAATATTTACGTCTTTTGCCATTTTCACATTTGTAAACGTATAGAAAAATAATTGTTTTCCGTCGTTCCCATCAAAGTCCTACCTCTCCTCTGTAATAAATTCTGACGCTCATGTTTTGAAATACGAGAGTCTAGCATAATTCCCTTACAGTAGTTTTCGGGGTGAAAATAAACGTTCTTTAAGTTCCCTAGCAATGTCTGTTTCCATGGTAAACAAGCACGGCAAACTCTCTAAATAATTGTTTGTTATTATACCTCTAAACATTTAGTTAAAACAACCAAGATAATATTTTCGCATCGAGTTTACCAATATATACGTAATTGTATCTGGGCTGAAACTCCTTATTATGTAGATTTCACCCTTGTTTGATCCACCTTTTCAAAGCCAGGAGTTGATTCATCTGTGTGTTGTAGATCTGTGAGAAATATAATGTATCTCGAATTAAGACTTGAAGGATACAATGTGTGGTGCAAAAAATGCCCCTGGCAATGGTTGCTAAGGACGTGAAGAAAGGGCATTTTCACCCCTAAGGAAGGGCCGATTGAGTGATTTTTTAATTTTCTCGGCCATTTGGGACGATTTCATGGGGGGTCGTAATTGGGCATTTTTCGCCTCCGAGGCTTCCTTCATGGAGAACATTTATGCCAGTGAGTCAGTCAGTGGTGGGATTGGGGCTTTATATATATTGGATTAACATATTTGAAAAATCATATTTGGCCTAACCACACTAGGGTTACAGAAATAGGGTTACAGAAGAAGGTGAAGTTGCAAAAAAAATAATCCGTTAAGACCTAAAAAAAAAGGGCTAAAAAAAATACCAATAAGCCAAAAAAAAAGGCAAAAAAGGACAAATAAAACCCACCCTTTTCTGGCCTACAATGACCAGAATGAACATATATTATGTTGGGCCTCGTCTTCGGACACTAGGGAAAAAAAGGATTTTTCCTCAACTTCCAAGCCCTAGTGATGAGACAATAAGGTTACTGATAATCAAGGAGTCCCGGTTTCGATACCCGGTGGGGGCACATAGTGATTCGGATTCCATTTTTAACGGTAGGTCCAGTCCCGATTAGCCTTCTTGTACATAAAGTGGACTTAAAATCTCATCGACTGGTCTACTCCATTGATTTGGTGTCTGCACAGTTTGCACTACGTTCTGGATCGGTGTAATGTGTGGTGTAGGGTCACGTGGTGCGTCCTAAGTAGCAAAACGAACATTTAAAGCAGCAGACAGGCATTTGTTGAATCTTCTGAACTTGAACACCGCTGTACGTCTACGTGATTGAACGTCATTTCCTTGCACCAGTCTGACACCTGGATACACGTGCACTACACTATTAAAAAGAGCAGCAAACTAGACGGGGCCAGTGTGTTCTTCTCGTCCTCCCGTACCTTTATTCGAGTCTCATAATCTTTCTCTCCAGCTCCATATTTCATTTTAAATGCTATTTTTTGAGCCCTGAATTTAGGGTCTTTCTTTGCTTGTGTCATAACCTCATCCTCTTCTCTTTGAAGAAAACATTCTTGGACAATTTGTAGGAGCTTGGTGTTGAAGTCTGTCTTCCTTGATGAAGTGTCTCATAATCACAGTGTTCTTCGTCGACAGCATTGCCGGAAGTTTTCCTTTTCCTTCCTCGTGTTGTGGAAGAAGATAATCAGTAGTCATCTGGTCAAAGGTATTGACACAGAAAAGATGTGGTGCTGTCTTCGTCTGCGGCCATTTTTATCACAATCCGTGCAAGCACTATAAATAAAATTGACTGCTCTGCATGAATCTTCGCTTTATAATGTCCTCTTTATCACATCGACATCCTTTATTCCATACCTACCAACTGCTGTCAGAACCAAATTTTCGAACATTGGGTAGAAGGTGATCTCTTCATTTGATAATCACCACATAATCCATAAGTCATATTTTCTTAACTAAGCTCTGCAATTTATTTACTTACTTTAAAAGCAGATACAAGTTAAAATAAACAAAATGGATAGGTGTCCACGAAGTATTATGCGAGCGTGTGTATGTAAAATAGCTTGGGGCAATTGAAGAGTAATTATGACATATAGCGATGTCACTGCCATGTATAGAGGTTGTAGTAGAAGAGTTTAGTGACAAAAATATTGCAAATCGCTACTAATACAATGAGCACAAATAAATATTTGTAACTTATCTGGTGTTTGAATATTTGCAGATATCTCCTCGGACGCTGTTGGAGAAGCATTATGGAAAGGGTCCTCCATTTTGTCCACCGAGGGAGGATCGAAATGTCCCGGACCAGACGTCAGAGAGCGAGGAAGCCACTTTCAAAGACTTCGATTGGACGGCGGGCAGCTGACGATCGTTTACATCTAGGATTTATTATTTATTTAGACTGCACATACTGTCACATTTGAAGACTGATTTCTTTCTTTAGTATTACAGTAAAATGCAAGCGAGTCTGGAGTACCAGTTACCATATCCGTGAGGACGTTCGAAATGCCCATCAAGCAAGCGTATCTGTCAAAGAGTATGTCCACTAGAGGGGCCCAAGCAGTTCTCGCCTGAAGAAAATAGGCCGTATTAGTGTGACGTCACAACAGACGACGACCTGGAACTGAGTTTAAACAAATAAGCGTGTTTTTTTCCCTATTCAAATCCATTGAGTTTCCCGTTGCAAAGGGTAACTTTAAGAACTGTGACAGCAGTTACGAAACAAAAATGTGATGTGCATCGTACATCAATGTAAAGATGAGATTTCGGAGAATACGTCTATATATAACATATACCTTACATATGAGAATGTAAAGAATAAATGGAGTAGGAAATCGAGTAAAGCGAATGCTCCAAAAGGAATCCGATCCGGAATCGCAGCCAATGGCCGCCGCCGGTTCAATCGCCTGAGGCTGCTGGTTTCCCATCATCCATATCGGTAGCGTGACCGACTTGAAATCAGGCTTCGGCTGTGCTCGGAACTGGAATGTCCCAACTTTTGTATAACAATGCGTGATTTTATTACTCCGGTTATTCTTTACCTTATTCCCTGTAAGATATGTGTGATATATAGTCGTATTCTCCGAAATCTCATCTTCACATTGAGGTACGATACGCATCATAATTTTGTTTCATAACTGCTGTCACAATAATTAAAACTACCCCATCCGATGAAAAATCCCATTGATTTGGATAGGAAGAAAACACGTTTGCCCGTTGTTTAGACTCAGTTCCAGCTCGTCGTCTGCTGTGACGTCACCACTAATATGATCCATTGAATCTACGCCCATAGACATAAATAGGCAAAAGAGCGCGTGTATATTGCGGTGGACATCCTCACCAGTAACACGTAAAATATCGTCTGCAATGTTTTGTCATATCTACATAAGATTTCAAATATTAAATCCGCGTATTATACTTCGTACCTCTCGCTTCCTTGCGACATTGCTACGGTAAATAGAGTGTCTGTGTTACTCGAGTTGTAGGGGAGAAAGAAGTAACTTGCAGATGCACAAGCCTGGGCCTGCGCTTTGCGCTTCTAGTAGAAATACGTATGAATGACTTCTATTTGCCTTAACAAAAGTCAGTATATCTCTAGCTTCCCATCCTTTTACCCCAAATGTTCTATACTCGTTGGTTATCTGTTACCGAACTCCTTAAAGTGTTGCCACACGAAGGAAAAATTCAGGCAGATTTTCAGCTACAAGGTGAAAAAGAGAGATTTTGTGAAAGAATATCAAAACTGGAGGTAAATATGGCTTCACAAGCGCATTAGAGTGTGAAATACATTTCCTAAAAGGAACCATAATCCCTGTGGAGTATATTTCGCATTGTTTTGGATCCTAGTTAAAACTAGGCCCTGTCCCGATTAGCCTATCTGAGCATAAAGCTGACTTAAACAAATATTTTCAAAATGAAGATCTCTGTTCACTCTATTAAAACCGTGTTGTGGCCTTTCCAATGGCTATATTATATTTAAAACTAAACTTTCAGTAATATATAAGAATAGATATCAGGAAGATCTATGAGGGCCGTTTGAAAAGTCCGCGCGTCCGTCATAACCATATTTTCGCAAAGGATTTTCTGCTAACACTATTTAATGACTCGTGTGGATATGAATCGACATGAAATAGGTTTGTTTGTTTCAAAATTCATTGTAGTTTCGATTCAAAACGAAATTCTCCAGAGTTTGGTCTCGATTTGTGAGAATTTATCTCGTCCGCTGCACGTTACACTGTAATAAAAGGCGTAGTGTAAGTTTTATTCTGTAGTTCACAACATGTAACACATTTCATATTCCCGGCAAACTCCAATAAGCTATATATGATAGTGTGGCGGTAGCAATCGCATGCAGCCTCAGCAATGATTTCTCCGAAGGTGATTGGCCACTCGACCCACGTGCTCGCTGCGTCATAAGTCACGACATATAACATTCCATTTGATTATTCATATCAATATGACTTATATTTAAACGCAAGAATTACTGCCAACGATACTGGTGCTATGTAGTCGTAGGTTACTCGTGAATATTGTTTTGTATTGTATGTACATGAGTGTAAATAGCCTGTTATTATTGTTTTTCCTTGTTCATAAATACACATCTCTTGGTACACAGTTATTTTCAGTTCACCCCTTACACCAGTGGTTCCCAAAGTGTCCGCTCTGCGGCGCCTTGGCGCTGCGAAATGTTCCAATATTTTCACCGAAATGACATGATTGTTCCAAATATGTGCTTATTTAGTACTTTTTACATATAAATTGTTTCTAAATTTGAAATAAGTGTTTATTTTTTAACTTTAGGCAAGCAACCTAACCACACTAACTGAGCGTTGCAAGTGTTAAATAGGCCTACATTCTGACTTGGGCGCCGCGGAAATATTTTGAAACACTAAGGACGCCGTGAAACCAAAACGTTTGGGAACCTCTGCCTTACACATTTGGGCAGTGTATTGTTTCATTGTTACGACACATTTGCGCAATGTAATGTTTCATTGTTACGACACATTTGCGCAGTGTAATGTTTCATTGTTACGTAACAATCAGTACTAAATATAAGTAATTTTCGCACTGACTCGGAAGACTGGCAAGTTAGACATTTACGGGCAATATATACTAGCATGGCCTTGGGGGGTATCCTCTTAAGTATTTCTCTCACAGAGCTTATTTTCGTAGAGGAAATGCGCAACAGAACAACAATATGAGCTGCAATAGCTCATTTTGTTTCTGAAACTCGTGTCACGTAGTCATTTAGCGGTCTAATGGATGACGAGCCGGTGGTGGAACATTATGGCTTAATCGAGACGTTATCAAAGAGACAGTTGCGTTCGTAATTGTGTGTCTCACTTCCAAACAATTGCCGGATGTAAATAAGTCAAGTGGCAAAGAAAAGTTCCTACTTTATTTTGCTTTAAATTTTTGTATTTGTCACATTAATATTCCCGGTGGCGTTTCATGTTTCATGATAGGGATTGCTGACCAGTTACATCTAAGTGTTGCTTCCTTACTAAATTCTATCTTTCTTGCACTATTACTTTCCGAGACAGCGACACCCGTCAGAAAACGCGTGTTTCAGGTTGCTATATTTTGAAAAGTGAAAATATCATATCACATAAAAAAATTACAAAGTAAAGCCATCAATGTTGTTACATCATTACATAGACGATATCGATATAAGACAACAGAGGGATGCGTGAGTGACAACAATAGACCTCTTGTTGTCTGTTGCAACAATTTCATCTACGATGTTGGAACTTTTCCAGGGTAGTTACACATAATTTCCACACCATTAGGTACTGCACATTTTAAAAGTGGAAATACGGTATGGGAGGATAGTTTCAATAAACATATTTTAAAGTATTTCTTTTTTACTTGCGACAACCTATTATCAAATTAGGGTTTAGATATGTGAAAAATCCATATTCACTCAAATACAACCGTATTTAATATATTCCCTGCCTTTTCCAAGATTTCCAGCTCGTAGAAATATTAAAAGAAAACATCCTTTTTCCCTTGTACATCGTCTCACTCACTAAGTTGTTTGGGTTACACATAGCCGACTAGAATCCTGACAATTTGCAACCTACAGAGATAACCTTACAACAAGGCTGCACTCCAGTGTTGACGCAAGTGTTGCCTTGTTGCTGAAATAAAAACAGCCTCTTTCCTTGCAACCTGATGAAAGTATTCGAAGTAATCCTCGTCCGACATGTATGGGAAAATCCCATCCACCATTTATGCATGGAAACTTTTGTTGTGCAGGGTTGGAACAGTCTGCTTCCGGCACGTTGAGGTAAGTACAGCGTACCCTTTTCGCGAGGTCAATGCAATGTTCTACACTTCGTGTGAATCGACCAGACACGCTTAAACTGCAGGATCTTGAATAATGAATGTATCCGGCTTATAAATTGTACTTCTCGCTGTGCCAGACTCTAAGCATAGTAGATTATATCCTACACAAGTTGAGCTTCCAATTAGGATAGTACAAAAGACATTTCACACTGTAGTCGATCAGGGTCGGCTATAAATTAGTGACGTCACCTTGACGCAGCATGATCTGCCGATTGTGACCTGAATGTGGGTCCGTGGTAGCGAGCCCCCGGTCGGGCATTTGTGTGATTGTCTTTTTAGCGTGTGTATTGGAAATTAACTTAATCAAAGTGCTAACTTATAGTACTATTATTCTTGAGAAAAAGAAAGGCCTCCAACTGATGCCATCAATTCGTGTTCGAAATTCCATCTACAAGGTGATTTTATCAATTAAATAAACTGTTTTTACAATAAAGAAATCGTAGGCAGGCAATCATCTAGAAATATATGTCGAGAGAGATTCTTCCATGCAGTGTCACATATAAGAATCAAAAATTGTTCATATTTCATAAATTATTCATAAAATATGTAGAGATATAATAGCACATTAGTATGAGCCATTATAGTTAAGATAAGACCTCTTTAGTTTGTATAGAAAACTTTTCTACAAAAAATGTCAATATAAACAAAAATGCCATATTTAAAATATAATAAAAGGGCTGTTATTACCAATTGATGAAAAATAAAGTTCCAGATTACTATCTGTTGTTGGGCGTCTGACTGACCCGGGTTCGATTTCGATTCTAAGGTCGGAATTTTTCCGGTCTTGTCCCCGCATAAAGCGGCCCTGGAACCTACCCAGCCTCAAGTCAGTGGCTACCTGGGGGATAAAGGCTGCCGGAGCGTGGTGCTAATCACATCACCTCCAAAATGGCCTAGATCGAGAATATGTAAGACCCAACCCCCCACATCCCCTAAATGTGTCTTCATGGCACTGGGAACTATTTTTTTTTTTAAAAAAAAGAAAATAATTTTCGTAGACACTGCCAATACAAATTTAATTTATCGGAATGGAATGCATATCGCCATGTAAATTCTGCAGAAGTAAATCAACTTCATATTATACAAACACAACAAACTACGTAAAGGTATTTGCGTATTTAATTTCAGTGCAAAGCAACTAATTTGTGCAAGAATGCTGATCCCGTGTACCCTTCAGAGTCCATCTTTATTCCTAAGATAATTTATTGGATATGGAAATTACTAGCATAAAATGTGAAAGGTACGTCGAAAACAAAGTAAACTCATATTTTGGTCAAAATTCGCAAGATTGCGTTTTGAATTTTTTTAAAAATATGTTCATGATTCAATTCGATACTGTAATTAAAAATAATGGAAGTCATATTTATTAAAAATAATAAACAGAAAATTTTATTGTTCATTAATTCGTCCCTAACACCATCTAATGTAATCCAAAATTTCTAATTAAGGCAGAGAAAAGTAAATTTTTGCACCGAGTTGCATATCGTTGAAATAATGCGTTTCTTCTTGTATTTACCTCTTGAGAAGTTAGCGTTGCAGATGAGGGTGCCATCTACTGGTATCGCAACGAAGCAGAACTTCTGAAAACTGCGAAAAGATGGCGTTGCGCTACACCTGTCAGATTCCATTTGTCGGCTCGCGAACGGGATCCAACAAAGATATACCCTTATCCAGTGGCGCAAGAACAAAGGGTACAGTACAGTACAAATTTTTGAAGGGGGTACAGTACCCCCCTAAGCCGTGGATCCGAGTTGTACCTCCCTAAAATAATTTGAAAAACTCGAGGTGCTGCTTTAAAAGAACTTATTTTCTAATAGCATCTCAACACAAAGTTTGTATTGTTTACAAACACAACCTTCATAACAAAAAAAACACAAAAAAAAACACAGTAAACCTATTATTGTATATTGTTGTACTGTAAGTTAGTTCGCCGGCCCCCGTGGCGGAGTGGTTAGCACATCGCGCTACGACGCCAGGGGTCTCGGGTTCGAATCCCGGCCTGGGCATGAATGTTTGTGAGTGTCCATTCATCAATTTCATCATGTCAATCCCTATCTTCGCGAATTAGCCAAAAGTGGCACAAAAAGCGAAGAAAAAACCAATCAATCAAAATCTAAGTTAGTTCACTTCATCTGTGCCCTTGGAAACCTTTTTGAGTAGATGAAAATTGTTTAATAGGAGTATGAGAAATGGAATAAGATAAAGTTTAGTTTCAGGAAGTCATGCTGCACGTTACTGCCCCTCTTTTTAAGGGGGGTACAGTTTTGTAAAGCATTAGTCTACTGATTGATAAGGCATTATATATACTTCAGAAGAGAATACGACTGATCTTGTTTCCTTTCAATTTTTTCAAATAGAGTTTTCCTAGATTAAATGCTTCCACAATTCTCACAAAATAAATTGTGTAAAATTTTACTGCCTATGGAATTATATAAATTATAACTTCATATTCCGTCTCTGTAAGTGAAACAAAATAAACAAAATAAATCTTTCAATCAAACCTTTTAGTTTTAGCAGTCCTTCAAAGTGGGACCTCTCGTGGGTCAATCGGGAACAATCACGACTTTTTTTTTTTTTGACACAGCTAAACATTATAGCTTTCAACAAACATTCTGACACCATTAAAGGAGGGCCTCCCCGATGGCGCAGTGGTAGTGTCGTCGCCTTGTAATCAAGGGGTCCCGGGTTCGATACCCGGTGGAGGCACAATTGGTTCGGATCCCACTTTAAACTGTAGGTTCAGTCCCGATTAGCCTCACTGTGCATAAAGTGGACTTAAAACAACAACTCAACAACCATTAAAGGACGATGCAATCCAACATACATAAAAAAGGCACAGTTTTAGTATTCGAAGAAAAAGTGCTTGTGGAACACCTAGAGGCCTGAGGAATTAACGAATACTTGGCATCTAAAGGAGACTAGATATGAAATGCTAGACATCCGTCATATATTACTTAACAAAAAAATTATACGCAGATATGTGGCTCTAAAATTAACTGAACTGAACTGGAACTTAATAATAGAGTTTACACATCCAGTGAGTGCGAAATAATTATCCCTGGTTGGGATGTGTCATTCTTAACGAGATGTTGGAATGGTTCAAGACAGAAGGTGGGAAAATTCCCCCACCCCTCCTTCAAATCGCACTCTATATTAAAATGAATAGTTCTGTGTTTATTCGCGACTTTCATATTACAAACTTCTGATTTTCCTTTCCATTAAATTCGAAATGAGCCCTGTTGTGTTTTTAAAACATGTTTTTTAAAATATCCATAAATTCTAAAGAAAAAAAAATGTTTCATCTAAACATTCTGTTAGAAAGCCAGCAGTGTGTTGTTCTACAATGGAATTTTCCGCACCCCAAGCATAAAACTCACGCTAGTATTCGGGAGGAGCTGGAGTTACAAAGATGGATAGTGCATAACTGCTTTCTAAGGGAACGGTATACACAATAAGATATTTCGTACATTTAGTATTTTCTACTGTAAAAAAAGTCAATCTGGATCATTTTAAGGGGGTTTGCATTAATCAGTCTGGTTTTTATCGAGTTCTTCACTGCTTTCATTTGAAAATGTGATTTCCTCAAAATTTCGAAAGGCTGTAGCCCTATCAGCCTCTCTCTGTGTACGCCAGTGGGCGCGCGCGCGTACACACACACACACATCTTGTAATATAATATTATTATATATATTATACATATGTGTGTGTAGGTGAATTTTGTACCCCCAGCAAATGAAAAACGTTCCTACGCCACTGCCCTTATCTGTGGTTACACAGAAGATGGAAGCTTCACACTTGCTGCTTTCCGACGTCACAGTACGTTTGTTGGATGCAAGGAAGGGGCGTCACCTCCTGGGGGGGGGGGGCGAGTGTTGGCTCCAGCTCACAGTAAAATTGTCAATCCGCACCCAAATAGCCTAGGGTGAGATAGATAGATATACATATTACAGACAGCGCATTTAAAAAAAGGGGTGAACAAAATATATGTTGTGATACGTATAGGTTTATCAACACCCCGTAAAATGTTTCGCACAAAGTCCCAATTTGTGATTATTTTGGCTCTAAATTTAAGCTTGTTACACCCTCCTAAATACGAACTTACACCCCTCAACTCCCGATGGGAAATTCTGGATAAACCCCTGTGTCAAACACAACATCGTAACGATCTAAGATGGTATATATATATATATATATATATATATATATATATATATATATATATATATATATATGGATGTTGACGAAAAGCAATCTAATCCTTGCCTTCCAGTAAATTAGGTGAAAAGAAATAAACGTAGATTACACAACAATACCTCTTAACAGTTCCAAGCTTTCAACCACGAGACTTCAACTGAAACAAACAAATAAAAAAAAATGTTCCGGGGTGTCCAAAAGTAATACATGAAATACATGTGTGTGTGTATTTCATGTATTACTTTTGGACACCCCCGAACACTTTTTTTTTATTTGTTTGTTTCAGTTGAAGTCTCGTGGTTGAAAGCTTGGAACTGTTAAGAGGTATTGTTGTGTAATCTACGTTTATTTCTTTTCACCTAATTTACTGGAAGGCAAGGATTAGATTGTTTTTCGTCAACATCTATTTTTTATTAAATAAATATTGAATTCTTTATCTTTTAAACATTAATTTTTTTGCCAGGATAGTTGTTTCATATTTTTTTTGGCGATCTTAACTACATAACTATAGGCTACCTGCTGTTATATCTCTTTTCTTATACCGTTTTTTTACCTATTCATCTAATAATAACAATGCAATATTGATTTACATATTATTGCATAATGTTCCATAATACGTAAATTATATTAACATATTACTTTAAATTTTTATATTATTATTAATTCTGAGACACTTGGTTCAAACTCCCTTCTAGACACGTGCCTGTATATAAACCGTTGAAGTTGCCCTCAGTAGCAGCATATCAAGGCCATGCTGTGACGTTTGGGGTTAGTCCAGCGACTAAATATAATTATATTTCTATTATAAATCTATCTGTGGTAATAGTAATTATTATAACTACCATCATGATCTTACTTTACTGCAAGTTCGAACCTGGAATACAAAGTAATTAAAAGCATTAAGAAATATTTACGATTGTGTAGTATATTCCTGTGGATTATGCAATAATTGGTCTCTTTAAGGTTAAATATTTCCTTTTTAAATATGGTATTCGAAGTGGAGGGCGCCATCCCCTCGTCTAGGATAATTTACGTGAAACAACCCCTTCCCAGTCTATTTCCAAGGCTCGAACAAGCATCCTTGATTTACTAATTTCCACTTCGGGCACTAAAGCTATTAAAAAACCAGCTGCCGGTGTATGTAAACGTATTTACGGATTGTTCTCACTTCAGTAATTTTATATAACAAAGATAGTATGTAATGTATTCACACATTAGGACTAATTAACATGGAAAATTTCCGTCTTCTGCCTGAACTACAATCGATTTTTTTATTATTATTATTGTAGGAAGTTAATATTATTTTTTCCATTGCAAATAGTACTGATTCATGAATTTTGCCAACTGTATTTGTGGCCTCCCTGATGGCATAGTGGTAAAGTCCTGGCCTTGTTATCCCGAGTTCCATTCCCGGTGGAGGCACACAGTAGTTTGGATCCCACTTTAGCCTTTTTGTGCAGAAAACAAACTCACAACTAAAAAAAAAAGCCAACTGTATTTGTGTCAGACGTTGTAAGATTGAAGAATACTGCTTGAAAATAATAGGAAAATGTAAGCAAAAGTCAGTCTAAGGCCACGGTTTAACGCGTGACCTTCCCTACCCTGATATACTGTTGCATCATCTGTTCACTGGAACTCAACAACCCGCATGAATACGTACATGGCTTTATTTCTTGCCGAAATGAACAAAAGTAGTAATACCTACTAACACTACTATGGTACAATTTGAAATATATGGGATGCAAACTCTTTTGAAAGACTTGCTTCACCCATTCTGGGTACAGAAAATAAATTAACAGCGAGTTCTTGGCTGCGTTTCGGCTGGCCCGAGACATGTGTAAACTCACCAGGCGAAACGTGGAAGAGCAACATTAGTAGATGGGGACAGGCTGCAAGCATTGACAAGGGGAAAACTGAACAGAGTTGAGGAGAGAGAGAGAGAGAGAGACGAAAACATTCTAAGAGATTGATTGATTGATTGAGTTGGTGTTTTAAGTTCACTTTATGCACAGTAAGGCTAATCGGGACTGGACCTACTTTTTAAGGTGGGATCCGAACCACTATATGTGGCTCCACCGGGTATCGAACCCGGGACCCATTGATTGCAAGGAAACGACGCTACCACTGCGCCATCGGGGAGGCACTCATTCTAAGATATTTTGAAACCACATTTTCTTCTTTCATAGAGCCCGCAGATAGCACGAAATACATGAAATATTCTATGAGAATTTCAGAAAAATCTACGTAAGCGGCTCTTGCCCAGCCTCGCATTAGCATAGTAGTCTGGAGCTCACAATATGCCACGAAAATCTCTTAAATCAGTTTCTTCTGCTCGTTACTTTTCAGGAAATATTGCATTCAAGCAAATCCCTTTATTTATTTTTTAATATTTTGAGTTGGTGTTTTTTAAGTCAACTTTATGCACAGTAAGGTTAATCGGGACTGGACCTACAGTTTAAGTGGGATCCGGGACCCCTTGATTACAATACAAGACAAAGATGCTACCACTGCGCCACCGAGGAGACCTGCAAATCCCTTTATAAAAATAAATAGGATGAAGGTACTAATGGACAACTCGTGTCGATGTTTGATCACTATGAAATACGCATAAGTTGAGCAATTAATTTATTAACTGATTAACATGATGAGTTTCGATACAGAATCAAACTAAATACGGAATCCGAATTTTAAAAAAAATAAAATAATAGTGTGTACAAAATATTGAAGCTTCTTCTGTTTAGAGAGACCATACTCGGACGTAGTCGATCTTCATGGCGGAATCTTCTGTTCCTGCATGCCACGTTCCATACCAGCAGTCATGGTCCTCCCAGAAGTCTCTCTTGGGGTGGGGGGAACCTCCAGACCATGGTTTCCCGCAGGGGACATTGGCGACACCATCCGGGAAGAAGGTACCGCCGGCGGCCACGTTCAAAATGAAGTAAAACTGAAAGAGCAAAATTAGTGTATAAAATTCATGTTCTGTAGCAACAAGTTGATAATTCCATTTTCACTCATGGATCAATGTTTAGTTTCCTTGAAATTGTTAGGGGGAAGCAGGGTGCAAAATCATTTAGACTGGTTGGGGTGAGGAAGATCTTAATCTACACACGCACGCACGCGCACAAATATATATATATATATATATATATAAATTAATTATTATATACATACTTATAATGTTATAACTAGGACTAGGATTTTCATGACTTAGCATATTCTTTTTGGTAAGGGTGGTGTGTTCCCCAAACATATAGAAATTCATATTATGAAGAAACTAAGTTAAGGCGGTTTCTAAGGCCATATTTTGGCATATTTGGCCATTTTTGCGTGATACAGCATATTTTGATGGATTTTCGGTCACATTCAGCATATTTGCATTTTCAAGAAATGTACAGTCATTTCAGAAGTGCATTCGTTCTTACTCCCATGTTTACTAGAGGTTTTTTTTTTGGACTGTAGCAAAATCTTTTTCATTTTTATTTGAAAATTTATAGAAAGTATTCATTGTGCATTGCAACTCAGGGCGCATAAAGTGAGCTAAAAATAGTACATATGTGAAAATATCTCAGCATTTAGATATTGATGTTTGAAACAGTCCAGTTATAAGGGCATATTTTTCAAATTATAGTGCATATTTTGTAAAATTTTAGGTCATAAGAGCATATTTTAATTTGCTTATTTTGGTGATTTTTAGGTCATAAAAATCCTAACCCTAGTTATAACTAACTAACTCTCTAGCCTTCTTAAACCCGAAGGTTCATGGCTGCAGCAACACAGACCTTCCATATGTCTCTATCCTGAGCAAGATCTATATACTCTTTTCCATCCCTACCAATTTCCTTTAGGTCCATCTCAACGTTATCCCTTCATCATCGTCTTGGTCTTCCTACTGGTCTCTTACCATCAGGTTTCCCAACAAGAATCCTGTGAACTCTTCTTTCCTCTCCCATTCGAGCCACATGCCCTGCCCACCTAAGTGTTCTTCATTTAATCATTCTAATAATAGCTGGACATGAATACAAATTATGTACTTCTAAATTATGTAACCTTCTCCACTCACCTGTCTCCTCATCCCTTTTAGGCCCAAACATTTTCCTAAGGATCTTATTTTCAAATACTCTCAATTTATGTTCCTCTTTCAATGTAAGGGGCCAAGTTTTCCATCCATATAACACTAATACAGGCAAAATTACCGTTTTGTATATTTTAACTTTTAGTTTCTTAGATATTAAACGAGAAGACAAAAGTTTATGATGAGAAAAGTAACATGCATTTCCTGAATTAAGCCTGCTTTTTATTTCCTTTTTAATATCATTTTCATTTGTTAGTATTACCACAGGTAGTATTACTCCTAAGTACTTGAATTTAATAATGTTATTGAAAATAAAATAAAATTACTAAATATTAAAAAAGGCATTATTATTATTATATACATACAAAGGAATTGATTTATTATACAATATATCAGATATTTATAAAGTAACAAACTAATTCCTAATTGGTTAAAGATGCCAATAAATTATAATAGAGATGGAATAGTCCTATTATGTATAAGTTTTTTTTTTCTGTTAACATAAATCAACTAGATTTCATAGTTTTATTTATTTTGCATTCTTCTTTTACTTTTATTGAGCTTATATTGTTATTGGTGTAGATCTGTTAATGATTTCTTGAAAAAGAAATTACTACCATCCTGTTTAGTATATTATTCTTAGTAAAGGACATATGAAGTCAAAACTAATTGCTTACCTTGTGTATTATAACAAAAACTCCCCCCCCCGGAAATTTTGGTAGGGGAATGTTTTAGGACAAGGTTGTTGGTGGGGGGGAAACCCCCCCTGTCCCCCAGTGTGCGAAGTGATACAAGACTCAATATGGACACCAGTTGAATATGACGTCACAAGTTCTACATTTGATAACAACTCAATATGGCTGACTTGGAAGAAATAATTATTCTAGCATATCTTTTGTAATTTTAGCATGTATATGTCGTGAAATATATGTATTTACCTTTTCAATTACATTGTATTTTCTGAACTTGAATAGAGTTCGAGGCTGCTTTGATGCATATACTGCTATAAGTATGCAGACGATTTTTCACGGAAATAAGAACGAATTTTACAGCGGTTTTTTTTTTCTTTTTTCTCTTTGGAACACCGTATCACGAAATTTACAATCTTCCCAAGTTTTGAAACTGCCAGTTATTACAACTAGTTAAACGAGTGCTTGTTTTATATCGCCCCACATGAGTCATTTTGTGAGAAATTATATCGAAGTGTTTCATATTCGTAAGAAATCATAAGCGTTTTGTAAGATTGAAATAACAAAAGAGTGGAACTCAATTCTTCGTACTTTAATACTTTCATCATTAACTGTAAAATAATCGCATTTGCAGTGGCAGGTCCAAGATGGCACTGGCAAGGGGCTCAGTGACCTTAATATTTCTGAAAGAGGAAGAATGGAGCTGCCAAACAGAAGACAACCACCCTTTATTAAATTTCTGAATTTGTATTTTTCCTCTGACGCTTTTGTTTCCCTTTAGGTCAGGTGTGAGATAGGAAGTTATGGTATGCTGAAACAGACGGGAACACTTAACAAAGGAGAACCCATTTTCGCGCCAGGACTCGAACATAAGATCTTTCAGTGACGAGATCGTGAGTCAAGCGCTCAGCACGACATGAAATTTCTGATTAACTAAATTTATTCACTTTCACGCATACTTACTGCGGGAACACTTGAAAGTAGGGAAGACCGGTGTGAGTTGAGCATGTTTTTATGTTTAAATTTCTGCAGCTCTTAAAAATTACTATCTACTATTAATGAAATGCTACGAGCAATACCTGTAGTTTTCTTGACCACTGTGAATTTTTATTACACCATGATGCTAAAACTTGTGAAGTTGTTGCTTGTTTTTTCGAAGCGTGTCAATATTATCAATTCACCCCGTATATAGGGTGAGTTGACTATGTGTAATTCTACCCCGTACATGGCTTGGAATATTTTATTTAAAAAAAATATACTGCCTTAAAAATTACGGATTACAAAAATGTTTTTAAATTAACAGTATAACATGTTCCAAACTTTTAAAAAAAAAGTTTACAAAAGTGTTTACTGAATTTTTTGCCCAGTGTTTATTTTTATTGTTATATCACATACAAATGCAGTATCTGTGTCTATCTGCTAAGATGTTTGTGATGAAACAATTAATTGAAGAACAATTTTCTCAATAGGCCTACAGTATTGTCAACTAGCCCCTTCCTTCCTATTGTCAACTCACACCGATCGCCATATTGGACTTTCTGGTCATTCCGCTCCTAAACATTGCAGTTTAACGAAGTATCCGAATGTAGTATCGGTACAATTTACCATAGTCTTCTGGATAGCCTTAGCATAAACTATGTGCTTACTTACTTTGAAAACGTATAAGAAAGAATATAGAGTTGAGAAAATTTACTTCGCAAGTAAGAATTGATGTTATTTGTCATGCACTAGAAACTTTGTGAACAAGACACTCAACTTCTTAGTTGTGAGTTGGTTCTAGAGATGACACATATTCACAGTAACCTGCAATGTTGCCAACTCTTGACTGGTGGAAATAAAATAAAATGGACTATGGGCAAACTCCCCCCGGTCTCCCCTACATAACTGTCAGACAGAACTCACGTTCACATCCCTCGTAAATGACTAAACTTAGTATCCTGTTAGAATGTGTAAATTTTTGAAAGGTGAACAGACTTACGTTCTTATCAAAAGGAGCGATTCGTGCCCCTCCAGCCCACGGGTTGGCACCGCCAGGGTCGTTTTCGAAGCCACCTAGTTCCCAGAATCCACCAGCAGGTGGTGTTACACTTCCGATCTGTTCGCCATCGACAGTGAAAGTGATTGTGGTGTCAGTCCATTCCATGCCATAGACATGAAAATCTCTTCCCCAGTCACTGCCGGAGAGCTGCCTGAAAGAAGGAAAATTATTATATTATACACGACTGTGGTGAATAATAGGGTACGTTGCAGATGGAACAATTTGTGTAAACAATTGAACGATATACCCAGTTATATCTCAAAGTAATTTTAATTTATAATATCATTATGAACGCATTCTAATATTTAGATTGTGCTTCCGTAGTTATAAATGTTGTTCAATGTTCGTGACTTATGAACTTCTCTGCAAATGGTGAAGTTCCTTCTTCTATCATGAGGAAATGTATGTAATAAGTGCAATCATTCTTCTGTACTTGGTTTTCGTACTGGACAGTTTAGAATCGCAGAGACAAGTATATCGTGACGTGAAGATATTTTCATTAATTTCATTTACTGTGATTAATATGGATATTGTACAGATTGGATTTTTGAGGAGTATAGAATATACTGCGTAGTGTTACACATGCATAACAATAAAGATTGAGCTTACCGTAGACTCGTGGATGCTGATATTAATTTATTTGGTTCAACTATGATATATGAGCAAATACAGTCAAGCCTGCCCGCAGGATTTTTCTAGGGTGGGGTTGGGGCGGCAGATTAAGATTCCACAAAATTGACATTTAATTAAATTGAAAATACCTTGGCGCTGTTGATACGTTCAAACTATAATACAGTATTTAAATAGAAACTCGAGTCGCCTTGCTTCCTTTCAATAAATATCCATTACTTTGTTGATGAACAGTTCTTTGTCTTTTTTGTACTTTTTCCACGATGGTCGATCGCCTTGTAATGATACCCGGTGGAGGCACATAATGGTTCGGATCCCACCTTAAAAAGTAGGTCTAGTCCCGATTAGCCTATCTGTGCATAAAGCGGACTTTAAACGAAAACTCATAATGTACGATATCAAACAGAGACCGCTTTTACACGCTGTGGGGTACTGTCAAAAAGTAATTGAAAATGACGGCTCGCGAATTGACAAGGCCAGGTCCCGACCGTGTCCTCCCGTTTCGCCTTATCCCATTTTCACCTCCCCCAATACAATTTCAAATTATTTATGTGACACGAACTTCGTAAGGCGAAACGGGACATCTCATTTCCCACCAGGGAATGTTATCGACATGAAGGGTCATTATTATTAATGTAATAAAACACCATGCTACATTGATATATATATACTTTTTTTTATTATGTAAACGGATTTATAATAACTGTATTAGTAATTTTGGTACTATCTATCCTGACATTTGTAAGAAAAATTTTTAGGTTAGGTTAGGTTAGGTTTGTGTGTAAGGCGAAATGGGATGTCCCGTTTCGCCTTAGAAAGTTAGTGTCACATAAATCACGCGAAATTGTATTGGGGGAGTGAAAACGCAATAAGGCGAAACGGGCCGTAATCGATCCCGACTCCGGGAAATTATTTCCAGACTTTTCTGGATCCCCAAGAGTCGAGAAATTCCTTGTATGTTAAGGTGATTACTTATTGGTACTTTCTGCACTATAAGCGTCTAAAATTTCTTAAAATTAATAGTTTTTATTACAGAGGAGCAAAAACAATCACTTTAGTAGTAAATAGTGTGTAGAATTCGAGATTTTCATCGCGTCGGGATATTTCGAAAGTTTTCCGGTCCGAGAATGTCCAAACCTGGTTTTGGGAAATGGCGATATTTTTCAGTCCCGAACGTCGGGATTCTAAAAAATCCCCCTTCCCAATCCCATCCCGACTAAATTTTTTTCCGTTACGGCAGTCAACTAAAATATAATGCCTCTGAGGGAAACGTCCCCTCGTTATTTTGTTGGACAATGATGTCACTTACAGCGTGTAAGTCACACCAAACAATATTATTTATTATAAACAACAATTTTACCATTCGACATTACATAAACGTTTCTCAGATATCCCCTCTTTGCGGTTGCCCTTGGATAAAGTGTTTGATAAGTTTCGATTTATTACAGCTTGTTTGATATTTTGGATAATTTCCCAAGCTATTTGAAAGACACGTTTCAGTGCGACATTCATAACGGAATGAATGCACTGTAAGTTTCGCAACATTGTGTGCGAGTCTGAAGATGGAGAAGCTAAATGATGATTACCTTGTTATTTTTTTTTTACCTTTAGCCTGTTAAATTCAATGACGTTCCGTGCATGGTGCAATGAATCTCTTATTTTTAGATACCAAGGATAGCGATTATCCTTGAAACTTTCGTATAGACGACTCGCGGATACTTTCTTATACTATCCGCAGGGTTCCCTGATAGTGCGGTAGCTAACGATGTCAGCCCTCCAATCAAAAGCGTCCCTGTTCGATTCCCGGTGAAGGCTCATTGCACTTTAAATTGTATATCCAGTCCCGATTAGCCTGTCTGGGCATAAAATGAATTTAAAACAAACTTTACTTTTTATCAGTGGCGGCGATTAGGGGGGAAGGGGCACCTCATTTTTTCACTTTTGCCCCCTCAATATGGCCTCCTGATGCTATTGTATGCTAACAAAGAGTAAAGTGTCCTTGAGAGTCTATGTACAATTTAAAATGTGTTTGTAATTTGTTATATTTTGGACATTTCCAAAATGCTGTTGGCTAATTTGTTAGTAGGGCACTTTCATGTAAAGTAACCTGATATTCTGACTACTTTGAACATCCAGTTACTGCAGACCCGACGCGATATGGCCGATATGAAATGTTTCTATAAAATCATCAATGGAAAATTAAGATCTGAATTTCTGCTTCCAGAATTCAACTTCAGAGTTCCCCCTCGATCGACCCGAAACACTGAATTGTTCCACAACTCTACCGCTAGGCTTTCCCTTATACAGCGCTCTCTGTTCCACAGGCTGCCACAGTTCTACAATAAACTACCCACAAATATAGACATTTTTGCCCCTGAAAGTATTTTCCGATCATCCCTAAAAATGAATATGTAAATCTTTGTTTGTTTCCTTGTTTATGCCTTATGTTTATATTTAACCTTTCTTGTTTTTACCTAAAACCAACTTGACTTGTTATTTGTTAGAGTTTTCAGTGTAAAATGGCCTTAAAAGTGCTGTATCTGAAACTTGGAATAAATAAATAAATAATAAGTAATAACATGGAGTGACAGCAATTCACTTGTGCGGCAATAAAGATGTAGTTATAGTTAGTCTTAGTCGTCATAAAACCTCGTTTACTAAAGCTACATATTAGTCCTTCTCAGTAGCGGCGATTGGGTCCCAAAACTGGGGGGACAAGGAGAGTTTACTTTTTCTTGGTAGACAAGCATAGTGCGGGGCAAACACTGGCCACTGGTCCTTCTACATAACAGTGGCCGTGTCCGAAAGGTGCAAGACCGTACTTGAAGCGAGCATCCTCCGAGTATGGTCTCGCAGTGCGGTCTGCAAGTCGTGGACTGGAAGTGAAAGTCTTTCGAATTGTACTTCGACTGCAGCGCCAAATACGATCAGGAGATAAAACTGAGAACTCCTTGTTTTCCTCGCCATTTAAACACTTGTTTTTCACCATTAAAATCACATAGCATTTTCAAATGTTCGTACACATACATTTCCACATGTTACAAGAACTTTAACCAACAACTTACTGACCCATAACGTATATTTAACCCGTTTGCTGGCTTTCTATCTCCGCGATTCAAAACAAATGAACAACGAGTGTGGATATCACGTGACCTAGTCACCAAGCATCTGTGGTGAGAGCTGCGTACTTGCGTGCTTCTGTTCTTGGCGCTTTCGAACTGTACTAGGTGTCGTCACTTCCGTCAAAACCATACACAAGTATGTACTTTGCACCTTTCGGACAGAGCCAGTACAACCACACTTACAACAGTACTTACTTCTCCCAATGCGTCTGTGGGTAGCCGTTGTAAGGCCAGCGGGGGCCCCAGTGGAGGGTGGAGCCATAGTACTGGATTCCCAGGCCGCCATAGTTCTCGTTCCCTCTGCTCTCCATCAGGTCTATCTCACCGGACGCTGGCCACCCTCCGTACGCGTTGTCAGCAGGCATTAACCAGATAGCTGCAAGGGATTTATTCAGATATACTAACCACATTTTCCAAGGGAATTAAAATATGGACAGTGACCTATCTGGTGTATATGGTGGGTTTATAAACATGGCCGTATAAAGAAAGGAGAGATTAACTCCTATTGGTTTAGTAATAATTTTGCATTAATTATATAATCAAATAAACAACATCTCGTATTTGATAAAAATCCTACATTGGTTGAAAAGATTCTGAAAGTTACATTAATAACACGTACATTCACCGCTAATAAAAATGGGGCACCTCGATCCTAAAATACTCGGGTCCCTGCAACGGCGATAAGTGGATTTTAATAGCAAATTTTCAATGGCAACTTCTACCACCGCCGTAAAGTTAGGCAACACGCGTAACACCTTGCAGGGAAGTGTGTATTTCAGAATCTAGGTTTCCCGTTTTTTTCCGGTGACCGTACACACACACAAGTGAGTGTTTTGAATGCAAGCCCAGCTCTAAGAAAGTTAATGTAAAAACAATACACGTAGTTATGGTGAATGTAATTAATATCGGCCTGCATTCATCCAATATTTGCACGCAAGTACGCAAATTGTTTGGAGATAAAAGTTTTATTGGTTATAATTTTAAAGTGTTTATTAATCGTAAATAAATAGCAACAATAAGTTATACATATTAAATTATACCATCTTTGGGCTGTTGTAATTTGAACCGTACCCATTATTACAGCGACAGCTACCCTTCACTCTCTCTCTCTCTCTCTCTCTCTCTCTCTCTCTCTCTCTCTCTCTCTCTCTCTCTCTCTGTAGAGAAGGGGGACGAAGGGAGCAAAGTCGTCGGGAAGGGAGTCAAAACAAGCAAAGTTTATATACGTATTTATTTAAGTATTAGATTATACTGCTGAAAAACAGCACACAAGCATTATACAGCAGTTTATTGCAGTATATAGATGACATATACACAATATATACAATAAAAAATTTAATAAGTGTACTACATAATAAAACAAATCTCAGCTAATTACTATTCCACTTCAATAACAGAGGGAAAATATAACTCTAGAATTAGTGTGAAGCGCAGGCTACAGGTCAGAGCTATATATTTGAATGCGAATTGTTTGAAAAAAAAACAAAAAAACTCTTGAACAGTTGTGGCAGATATTCACTCATCTGGCATTTCGAGTGTAGAAGAATATAATCAGTGGCGGAACTAAATAGAAGCCAGGTTGGGCCACGGCTCCCCAGAAAAACGCTTATTCCATCCTCCCCTGTACCTTGGGCACGCCTCTGAGATGATAAACACAGGCACGATATCGATCCCAGAAGATTGCGAGCCAAGGACTCAACACACTTGGCAGATAAGGAGGCAGACGAATTCCTTTGTGAAGGTTTTTTTCTTGTTTTCAGGAAGACTTGCCTGGCCGTGGGCCAGCATTTTCGGATCAAAAGTTTTTGTCCATTTCAACAACTTTCCCAACAGTGAGAGTCAGTCAGTACCGGATGTGCACAATAAAGACGGTAGCGAGAATTGAGTGTGGGAACGGAGTGAAGGAGAGAATATTTCGTTTGAAAGTTCTTCCCTGTGCGCCCCTCTAATCCTTTCAAAGGTTTTTTTTTTTTTCAAATTATAGTGGTCTTAACTATAAATTAGAAATAAGCTAGACAATTAGTGTACGCCTATGCCATGTTTTTGCTTTTGTAAGTAAATTTTTACGGAACCCATTTTGTGTTGTTGAAGCAGTCGTTGTTTGAAACATTTTTTTCGCATCATCTAGAAAACTAACATCCAAATTATACATACTAATGCCAATCGTTAAAATTCGTAGCAAATCGCGAAGAAAAAAAGTGAGGCGAGGGGGCACCCGGGTTTGAACCGGGGACCTCTCGATCTGCAGTCGAATGCTCTACCACTGAGCTATACCCCCAGATGGTTTCCGCGGCTCCCAGTCTCCGTGTCAGTCTGACGCATCCTCTATCACGCCTGCCAGAATTGGCCACGCAGTTTTAGTAGTGTTGCCAACCACATGGAACTGAAAAACACCGTTGCCGTGCGAAGTGTATTATTATGCTCCCATGGCTCCGTGGCCGTGCGGTCTAAGGCGCTGTGCTTTTTGGACTCCCACTACGGGACGGCATGGGTTCAGTCTCTGGGTTCTCGGCCTGTGTATAGGACCTGTGGCAACTGGCAACCCACCATATCGTGAGGAAATTGGGAAGCTACGAGTGAGTAGCGTAACCCGATCTCGGATATCTCCTATAACGACTGGGGGTTCGACGTGCTGACCCCACGTCACCCCACTACTGATTGAAGATCTCCATACCTCTATGTAGGATTATGGGGGAGATCGGCCTACCAGGCCGGGATTCGAACCCAACACCTCTGGCGTCGTAGCGCGGCATGCTAAACACTCCACAACGGAGGCCAGCTGTTTCACAGTTTCTCTCAGTGGCGTGCGATGTTTGTGGGGTCATAGTCCCCGTTTGACCCAATATTCCTAAAAAAGGAATGTCAAAGGCAGGAAAAGATGGCAAAATGATGGCTGGCGACAAAAGAAAGTATACGTAAGCCCCTCCTGTGCATGCAACTGGTTTCTCTATTGCCTTACGCGAAAGGCAGTGCTTTTGGGGGGGGGGTGCTCTCAGCTAGCAATTTCTTTGCAGAGCCTCTTTCCAGCTGTCTTACTGCCACCACGTTCAACCACAGGAGCATCCCATCATCTCCCCAGCAAACCCCAAGGCTAGACCAAACATCCGCCAGGTAACATTTAACATTTCCCACTTTAAGGCCGGTTTTAGACGAAAGCATTTCCTTTAGCATTTTTGCTAGCATAAATGCTATGTAAAAAGCTTCCAAAAATAGCAAATAGTACTTTACACGGAAGCATTTCATGGAACTTGTCGGTTAGCTTTTGCGATTACAATGCATAACATATACAGCATGAAAGGCACGTCGAGTTACACCACATATGGCGAGTGCGTGGTGTTTACAATTGAAAAAACTAAAATATTATTCCATACGTGTACAGTAAACGTTGTAAAGTATATATTTAATCAGCGCCATGCTTCTCTACCTAAAACCATTTAATACGAAGCGTAATTCCTCTCGGTTGAATAATTATCGTGTTTTAAAAGTGTGAAGTGATGCATTGTTTACATCTCACGCGGCCGCCATTACAACTGCACTCGTGATCCAGAGGTCGCTTCTGATTGGTTATGCTAGGAAAAATGCTACGGAAATAGGACGGGTTCTATCCTTGAGGAATGCCATAAGATATCTCGCTTTACACGGTAGAATTTTGGTCATGGCACAAATGTTGAGAAAAATGCTAAGGAAAATGCTTTCGTCTAAAGCGGGTGTAAGAGTTGATGTAAGAGCTGATCTTAGCTGAAGGCACCCAAAATTCAAACTCACTTCCACATCGTATGCCCCAGTAACTTTTACGTTGCAGGCCAACGAGGGCCTGGTGCCTGGACTTGCAGCCAGGATTTTTTTTGTCGTACATCTGTGTTTGTGATTGTCCCTTCATCCATCTCATTGTATCACTATCCATATACTTATGTATATTTTCCATTCTTGAAACTGGAAAGACATTTGTTTCACATTGTGATGGCCAGTGATGATTACACTACATTTACACCCGTCCGGATTAAGGTTGGTACGCGATTTTGCCTCAAAAAATTTTACAACCTTCTAATAAAAATCCCATTTGTTTATTTCATGGCCATTTTGGTACCACATTTACCTTTACCCCCCCCCCCAACCCTGTAAACGCACATAAACCATCTCAATTTAAAAATGCCCGATAAACTTTTGGTTGAGCTTAGAAGTTGTAGTTGGCCCCAGGGTGAGAAATCTCTGCAGATTACCATATATACCAGTGGCGCATACTGGGTTAAGAACCTGCGCTATCGCGCCATATCATAGTGTTCGAATGGGCAAAAATTTGCTGGTTGGGGTGTTCTTTGTTTTTTTAACTCATTTGGGGTTGCGGGTTGAAGTGATGTGACTCTGTGATTAAAAATATATACCTCATAAATAAAACATGGACATGTACAACGAGAATAAAAATAAAATTTCAACATACCTATTTTCACGATTTTAAGTTCGGGTACTCCTTGTAGGCGCAGTGGTAACGTCGTTGCCTTGGAACTAAGGGGTCCCGGGTTCGATACATGGTGGTTTAGATACCACTTTAACTGTAGGTCCGATCCCCATTAGCTTATCTGTTCATAAAGTGGACATACAAGAAAAACCCACAACGATTTGGAGCTTATCGTCATTCGTAAGCCGAAAAGACAGCTTGTTAATTATGTCCCTCATTTCAGTTCACTACACAACACAGCACATATCATTCACAAAAATACAATTCACTCAGTACTGTATTCACACGCTGCCTCTAAATAAATTCCACGCATCAAGACCACTCAAAGCGATCTAGACTAGAAATAGTCTTTGTCATTTCGGTAATTTTTAGATGCACTCATAAACTATTCCCGCTCATCCAACAATTCTCTACTCCCCACTGTATCTCTAGTTGTTTGAAGGTCAACGACCTCTTTTTCAACTCCTCTGCAAGCGTTCAATGATGTTCTTGTCCCTGCCATATGACACACTTTCCCCTTGCCTGCGATAATTTGGCTTCGAAATTCCCCATTACTGAGAAAATTACATGCTGGGACAAATTGGTTTGCAACATTGACCCAGACTGTTGAGGAAGTTCAGAGGGTTTTTCCCCCGCCATATGCAACCCTGTTCTCTCTCCTGTAACAGTTCACTCCACAATTCCCCGATTCAGGGGAAATTACATACTGGGAAAAATTGGTTTGCAACATTGATTGGGTGATCTTTGTGGTAGTCCTGTCAAGCTTGCCCGTCACCGCCGTGGAGTTGCCCACCGGCGCTGGGCCAGCCGTCTCGCGAATTCAAAGAAAGCGGGCAATGTTTCCAACTCCTCTAAGAAATCAGGTTCATCTTCTTATTGAAATGAACAATTTTATGCACATTTTCTGATAGATATTTTTTTTCCGTATTTTATTCACTGAGTCTGGGCTTCGCAGATAGCCTTGATAGCCCCGAATATACGCCTCTGATATATACATATATACTGCAATGTCATTAAATTTATGTCAATAATTAAATTATATTATAAAATATACAATATATTATATCAGCTGCCCTTTATTCAAAATTCGATTGCAAATTTAAGATTTTAATATGCTATGAGCAATGATTTGCGTGACTAAGGGGGGAGGAGCAAATATTAAGAGACATTAAAAAAATAATAGCTTCCTATATAAAATTAATATATTTATATACTTTGCGATAGCTGACGAATGGAGAAGAAATAACCAGTCGGACTATAGTGCGCGTCAAATCTCCTGCATATGGCGATAGCCAATAGCAGCGCACTGCAGCGGTGCCATGTCGAAATCTCACACGGAAAGAGACAGCGTGGTCGAGCGAAACGCCTTGTCACGGAGAGCACGGAACATTAGATAATATAACATATAATAAACATAATGGGAGAAAAGAACATACCTGATTAGGGACTGCATAATTCTTTCAATATTCTCAAGGTGGAAGTTGTAGAGCCTTTGTAAGATATTTTGTCCCGTAAAGAGTACGTTATCTTTTTGGTAGTAGAAAATTCGCCACGATCGTAAATTTCAAAGACTGTTCTACGAACTACGTCTTTTTTCAAAGTCATCTAAATTTGTCGTTCTTTTCGGTATATTAATGTGTTTTCTAGTCTAGGTGATTGAAACATTGGAGCAGGCCCCGATCCACATTGTTTTGCCCCCGAACATATCCGAGAAACGGTAGCTTGATTCACACCACACGCTTGAGATGTTAGATCCTGGCACTTCTTAAAGTCAATTTTACTTCTTTGTTCGTCACTCGAACACTTTTTTTTTTTAAAAAAAAATGTACACCTGAAAAATCACCTGTCGTGCCTGGCTTCGTACAACACTGTATTTTTCCCTCTTCTCTCGCCATCACTACCACTTGGTTTACTCAACGACATGCTGCACACACCCACTAAACACATGAAAAAAAAAACGAACAATGACGGTATCCTCTTCGTCAACTTCTTCTGCCATCACTGGGAACGAACGTGCCCTGTTCCCTTAGCTAATCGGAAAGTTTCAGAATGCAACAGGAACGAAGGGAGAGCAAAAAGGATACAATGCAAATACGTTTATAATAACATTGCTTCTACAGAGGGAACGGTATAAGCTACAATCACGCTTGTTTTTCGTACATACTCGCAAATTCATTATCTTTCCATCTGTTGAACTACTGACACTTGAAATAATGTATTTATATCCGAGCGCCAGGTACACGATTTAGTAGCGAGGTGAAACAGCTTCTGAACTAGGCAACGCTGCACGTCCGTGATTCGCTGGTGCTGTTCAGTCGTTCAAGGTCATATGCAGGAGATTTGACGCGCACTCTAATTTCTGTGTTCTGGGGATTTCTGGGTTCAGTGTCCTTAGAGGCTCTTTGTTCTTCGTTCTTTTTGTGTGTTTTCGATATTATTCCAGTAAAGTATATTCCACTTCAAAACTAATTGTTTATCTCTTGTTGTTAGGAGAAAAAGTCTCCCCCCCCGGAAAAGTTTGGTGGGGGGAATTCCCCCTGTCCTCCCCCGGGATTTCGTTGACCCTCTCATATAACATTCTAAACATGGAGAAAATATATGAAAGATGGAAGATTTTTACCTGGCCACAGCCAATCACCGCGCGATATTTGAGCCCTGACTTCAACTCTTCCGTAAGTGAAGCTGAATGAGTTGAGTGACACCAGTTTGGCAGATTGCACCGGGTTTATGATTTCATCTCCGCCGGTACTGAAACATAAATTCATGTCATTATTATTATTACATTGCATCTCGTTACTATGTAAATAATTCAACACAAGTCTCAAATACAATATCTACTCGTAGGGCAGGGTTTCTCAAACTATGGTATGCGTACCAGTACAGTGGGACGCATAAATATTACCAAGCAAATTGTCCATCACCATCCATGCTCATGCACTTTAGTTTACCTAATGAGAACTTCAAGAATTGAAAGAAAATGCCAAACAAGCTAGTAAAAGTATTTTCCTTAAATGCACAGAGGATACAAGAAAATAATTAATGAACCTTCCCATGGGCAATTTGCCAAACAATACTTGGTACACTTGCAGTTAACGGCAAAGATAACAGTTGGCAATTAATCCATCACTGTTTACCTTCTCTTGTGTTCTCATCCTGTGCTGTTTTAAGATATGGAATTTTGTTGATATGATGCGAATATTGTCTCTGCTTACTGACGTTTCTATTTGTGGAACGGGGACTGAATGAAAAATGGTGATGGGCAATTCGCCTACTATTTGCTTTGCCGTTCAGTGTATACATTCGAATACTGACATATGAGCTTGTTAAAAAAATACACTGTTAATGTAATACATAATTATGGTTATTTCTTACTTAATGTCAATGAAAGAAAGTAATCTAAGTACAATTTTATTAATTGTATAATCATTGCTTGTTAGTATTTGGCAATGTTAGCATTGAAAACCTCGTGGCATTACTTGGTGACAGTGTGCGAATTAACGGGGCGATGCCGGAGATTCCCCCACAAAAGCATTTATCCCCGGCAAAGGATTTTTTTTTTATCCCTGCCAGGAATGCTTTTATCCCCCTCATAGAAAATGGAATTAAAAGCATATCATTTCTTAACTATGTAAGAAACACAATTGAAGAATCATTCGTGTCCATTAATGGTTAAGTCATGAAAGATTTCCCTTATATTATTATCAATTATAGTTGTACAGCTTTCTGGATTAAGGGTGAACACCATTCTGCAACTAAGCAACCTCACCGAGCCGAGACAACAGAAGGCTGTTTTCCACTTAAGTTTTCATGGCATAGTGCTGATATTTTACACGTATTAAGCCTGGTTTACATTGGTCGAGTAGACAGGAGAGTAGCTGGAGCGAGTAGCGTCAAGCGACTCGCTCCAGTAGTCAGGACAGTCGAGTGGCTGTCCACGGAGGACAGCGACTCGACGGAGATACTTCCTCTCCCATCGATTTTTTCATTCGAGCGTAAACTCGACGGACACTCGATCAATGTAAACGCTTTTTGAGGAGATAGAGCCTGTGCTGTCGTAGATTGTTGTGAGTTTGCTTATTATTAAAAAGTCAACCATGAATAGGAGGTGATCCAATAGTTTTCAAACAAAAGAAACTACGGGCGTATGAGGCCATTTGTGCAGGAGATGAGACTTGTTCTTCGTTCTTCGTACAACACAGAACAATTGCAAATAGAAAAATCAAGGAAATTAATTTTCTTTCTAGACACGTCCTCGGGCATTGTTGTATTAATTTCTCGTAAAAAGAAGCGTGTAAACTGTTTCAGGGCTTGTTTTTTAATCGCCAACAACGTCCATGGGTTCATTCTGTCAAAATAGCACCAAGCAACTGCAGCCACTATCCCACTTTGCAGGAATCGAGTAGAAAGTGTGTAAACAGCTACTCGGCATAGAAGGGTCGAATCGAACAGACAGGCCAGTAACTCGTCCCAGTAACTCCTCCCCCCCCCCTTTTCACTCGACCAATGTAAACCAGCCTTTAAAGTGTTCACAAGAAACTTGTCGGTAGATTAGATGGACGTTGACTTTGAACTTGAAAAATTTGAATACCCATATCTATACCTCCCATCCAAAATGAAATCACAAGTACGCTACTGAGTGGGCATCCCCCCCCCCTCAAAAGCAAAAATCTTAATTCGCACAGTGCTTGGTGGGTTGTAACGATTCTATTGAAAGTCAATTGTTTCTTACAATCCAGAAGTGTCCGTGACTGTACAACGAAAGTATTTGTGATTTACTTGTAGGCCAGTGTAAATGTTTTAGAACCCCTATGTAGCAGATAAGTTTAGATGCAAAATATTTCCTTTAAATGCATATCTGTATGGTTTGAATGAATGTAAAAATATACTCACGCCACGCATTCTGAAGTGCAGCCTTCGTTGGACAGATCCAGAGTTCCGTGATAGAGGAAATCGTTTCCCAACTCCTCAGCTGTCAAACTGGGCTTAATGTATAGGATACCATCTCTCACGTAACTATGAAAACAAAAGATATATTTCAGCCTTATTCGTTCTACAGCAAAGAAAGAACTAAAACGAACTAAAACTGTTTTCTAAATCCCGAGGTTCATTTTCACTGCAACGTATCTGTTCCTGTCGTGGACAAGATCTATTCAATCATGCCACTTTCATTCAAAAAAAAAACTCTTGACAATGACCTTCCATCTTCGTGTTGTTCTTCCTACAGGTTTCCCAACAAAAATCCTCTAAAACTCTCTTTCCTCAATCTGAGTCCAACATATAATATTTAATTATGATTATCACATGTATGTACAGTACCTGTATGTACAGTGGGATCTTCTAATATTGCTCGGCAAATTGTCCATGACTATTTTCAATAGTTTTTATCTTGCATCCTATGTGTTTTAAAGCGATAGATTTTATGTATGCTGGTGCAGAAGTTGTCTGCAGCTTGTTCTGAGTTTTCTTTTAATTCTTTAAGCTCTTATTGGGTCAAATAAAGTGCACGAACATGGTGATGGACAATTTGCACGGTAATACTCACGGATCCCACTGTACATTAGGAAATGACTATAGATTATTCGGTTATCTTCCTCACTCACTCGTTGGTTCAAATCTTTCAAGTTACGTGTGTGACATTCACACATAAAATGTAACGTTCTGGACATGCCATTGGATAAAAATATTCATAATCAACTGATTTCATAGAATTATGAAGTACCTTGTGGTGCCTGCTAAGAAATGAACAAAAAATTAATAAGATGACATATTCTGAATGCATGAAAAGTATTAATAAAGAATGTGTTTCGTGCGTGACCTTTAAAAAGGTAGCAAAGTTGTTGTTTTTTATAAGGAGTAGGACCACTTTTCGTGGAATGTCTTTCTTTCATTTTGAGGTTAACGGCTGTAAGCTAACAAACTGAAAAATAACATTATCTTGAGTTTGAGTTATTGTTTTAAGTCAACTTTATGCACAGAAAGGCTAATCGGGACTGGACCTACAGTTTAAAGTGTGATGCGAACCACCATGCGCCTCTACCGGATATCGAACCCGGGACATTTTCTTGAATCAAGTCTATTTTCAATTAGTACCATTTCCGTTTGTTATGTTACCCCTTGGATTTGAAAACCATTTCGAATCAGTTATCATTAACTTAGGTTTGGTAAAGAGAAGATGATTAACAGAAACGAAAATGGAATAGCTGTAATCTAGTTGTACGTACATTGGAAACGTAAGTACGTTCAAATTTAAATTGTTAGGGATATTTCAGACAGAAGCGACACTCGACATATGCTGCTTGGAAACGAGGCAATTAATAGCAACAGGCCGCGCAAGCCTGCATTCGATCGGTGAAATCCTAAAGCGACACGTGTCGCCTGTCGCTTCGTCGGTGTGAAATTTCCTTAAAATTAAGGCTCCACAAAACAACGCCACAGATTGTTTTCAGAAATAAATTATTGCTGAGACTAACCTGTTTTGCCGGTTGTTTCTGTAGTATTGAAACTCGCCATTACCGTTACCAGAGACTGAAACAACATGCGTCCATCTCCCTTCGTCTAGTACATCAAAGTTTTCTTCGAATATTAACTGCTGGCCAGAAACTGCTAAAGCTGACAGCGCCAAACACAGCGCTCCGAAGAAGCGAGCCATCTTGGAACTAATAAGCGTGTGTCTTGGGTTGGCTCTAATATAGGTAGACGCTGCAACACTATACACACCCTCTTTATGACGTAGGTGTCACGTGTGGATATTTATGAAAAGTTCATCTATTAATGTACACACAATCTCAACAATATGTAGACAAATATATATATCAACTGTATACAGATGGTTACCAGATGAAGAATGTCTTGATAAGGAAAAGTACCTCTGCAACTGACAATTGCAATTTATCTGTCAGCTCATCAGTGCCTATTGTTGTTTCAAGAGGATGGTGATAACAGGAAAAAATGAGCACGAAACAAACATTACCTGCACGTTTTTTTGAGTCATCATCTCCTATTGACACGTGCTTCGAGGTCATGGTAACATCTTCCTCTAATTGACAGTTTGTAATTACACCATGACATAATATTTTTTTTCTCTAGTACGTTTCATGTTTGTTTTGTTTTGTTTTACTGTTTAAATTAATGTCAGTGTATCTATTACTTTGTGAATTCAGTTTACAACAGAAGCTTAGCTGTAAAATTTCATATCTTCATAGCTGTGGGGATGTGAAATTTCCCACTTACTGGCAATTTTATTATTATTAATTATTATTATTAGCATTAGTGTCGGGAGAGTGCATAATCAAGTTCCTGTTTCTTAAGTAAGTGGGAACTATAGGGATTAAGGAAACTCGATATCAAGTCAATTCTCGTTAGCGAAGAGCCAAAGGGGATGAAGTATAGTTTGGAACAAAGTAAGTGCACATTTATTTGAATTCCTTCAAAATACTCGCGAGTACAGCACCTTGAATAACGTAGTGTGGAAAACGGTACGGTTCTGGGCTCTCTGGCTGGTTCCACTCGAATATGATACCGCTAGAGGCGCTGGTGTTGGTCTCGGTCCATGGTATTCGTCTGCTTATAATGGAAGTAAATGGAGTTTTCCCTGTAACGTCTGATCTTTTACATGAAGCATTTCTATGAATGTGATAATCAGTAGCGTACGCAGGATTTCATCAAGGGGGGTGTTATTTCTAAAACTTTTTTCCAAATTCACATTATCATTGATTTATTATACTTTAATTAAATAATAATAATCACAATTAATTAATAATACTTATAATGAATTAATTAGCCGAATTAATACTAATAATACTACAAATACTACTACTACTACTATTAAGTAGTAGAGATCTACATAAATATAGTATTTATGAAAACAATAGAACGAAATTACTTTCTAGTCATTCGATTTTTACCGAATCCTGGGAGCATTGTTTTGTTTCTTTGTTACGAAATAATTGTCTAGTGAGACATTTCAAGGGTGAAGAAGATCCATAAATACAAGAAAATATATTAAAATAAATTGAAATAATCAAAGTATGAAACTCATCCAAGGAGCTGCGGTGATCTGGTCGATAGAGCGTCTGACAAGTGACAATCACGCGGGAGATTCGGATTCGATTCCCGAAATTGGTTGGAATTTTTCCGGCTTTTTCCGCGCATAAATGTCCCCGATGTTCTTACCAACAAAACATTTTACAATAGTTAAGCTTATTGTCGTTTTAATAATTGTCTAGTCAACAAGGTGAGACATTTTAAAGAGAGACATTCAAACGTGCTGCGGTAAACAATACAATGGGAAGGCGGACTGGTGACTGTATTCTTGTCCGCCTAGCCTTTGTCTATACATTAGCCTCTTACAACGTACCAATAACTTTATTTAGTTAATTCTTATTGTTCACACACACAAAAAAATACATGTTCGTTGAACACTGGCGAACGTAGAGGGATGGCCGATGGTGTTCCAGCCCCTACCGAAATTTTGATAAAATCAGAATTTTCAAACAAAAATCCGTTAAGAACTTTAAGAAATCAAAATATGTAAATGCGAAACCTCTTTTAAAGTGAATCCCGATTACCATTTTTGTCTTTGAATACAATTTTAATAGACTGAAAAGCTCCAAAAATACGAAATATTTTATTATGCATCCTGCCCTCCAAATCGAAGCCATTTGCTATCCACATTTACTATTCCAGCCCCTCCCGAAAAAAAATCCTCCGTACGCCAGTGTGTTGAACACTGTTGCAAGTGAGATACAAAACAACTGTTTTCTCTTTTAAATCATAGTTACCCTAACCTAACCTCATAAACTCGTGGTTATTTTCAAGGCATCACTGAAAGACGCGTGTGTTTGGAATGCTGTGCTTTTCTCCATGCTGCATGGAAATAATAATTCAAATTATTATTATTATATTATTATTATTAGTAGTAGTAGTAGTAGAAGTAGTAATAGTAATATTATTGTCCCAGATCTTTGACTGAAAAATTGGCCATTTAAATTTTTCCACAGCATTTTTCATAATATTTCACAAGCTCAAGCCCCTTGCGTACGCCACTGGTGATAATTGATATGATATTTAGTACAGTAGTCGCGAAGATATTAACGAACATTCTATACAGTCGACCACGTCCTGTTATCGTTATACTTTCATTAATAATACGGGAGAAAAAATACGCGTGGAATGTTCATGGTAACTAAATTTTTGTGTATGAATTAGGTTCATAATAATTATCATCATCATCATTTCTTTTAAAGATATACACACTGAAGCATTTATATTTTTTATATTTACTGTCTCTTTTCTTCCGCTTTAAACTAATCGCGGCAATGATGATAATGATGATTGCATGAAACGACAAGGGGAACCCCACAAAACGTCCTTAATGCTATCGACATGAGTGCAAGGAAACTTTCAGACCAATGGGACACGGGATGTTTACACTGATATGACTAGTGACACAGACACTTCCAGACTGTAAAATAGCATCATAGGCGGAGTTCTGAAGGGGTCTTCCCCACCCCCAACTTAAAAAAGATTAAAAAAATAAAACATGATTAAGTTCAGTTACTACATTTTTGTTATGAAGCCATACCGCAAATCTTGACATTTGCCATGATGTCATGTGCGGTAATTGCGCCGCAATAGCGGGTCTTAGACGATTTAATTGATGTGTACAGTTTGAAGAAAGAAAAACGTAAAATGACTTTGTGTTGAGTCAACAGTTACTGCTGAGGCATCAAAAGAACTTTTCCATTTAGTTTTTCTAAAATTTCTGAAGCTTACTATTGTAGGTACCGTAACTTTTTTAAAGTAATACGAGTATTGTATCAATAAAAAATTAATGAAATGCAAAATGCAATAATCGTACTGTTTTACTTCTTTTAAAACTGACAACCAATATACTAACTAATATTTGTTTACTTAAGCGAGGAAATTTAACATATTCAAATCTAAAAGGCCTAGAACTCAGTGTTTTTAAGTTTTTTTGTTTTTATTTCCGGGGGAAGACCTCCGGACCCCTTATAAACTTGAGGATATTCAATAACCGTCAGGTACATCATATGCTTTTCCCAGAATCTGACCCCCGCCCCCTCCCCAAGCAAAAGTGCAAACTCCGCCCATGAATAGCATTCATTGCGCATGAGGGTCGAAACAGCAAACGAGACGTTCATATGTCGTATTCGCATGCTATAGTGGAACCACAAGCAAAAAAACCTGCGCAGAAGCACATCGCGCCGGCGGGTGCGGGAAAGGGCAGGGGGAAGCAACATTCGCGCTGGCTCACGTCAGCGTTGCCAGGCCTATTGATTTCTCGGGAGAATTCCTTAATAAACTATTGCTATGGAACATCCAACGGCCAGCTCAAAAACACGTTTCCTGCTCATCTTTACTTGAACATGGAGGGGAGATGTGGAGTGGAACTCCACTCAGCCGTGAAAAGTGCTGTTTGAACTGTGAAATTATGTCAAACGCTACTCAATTGTGCTAGGACATTATTTTATTACTTTTACTACATTACTATTTTTAGATGGCTGTATTTTATCCAACTCTATTTCTATTTTAGTTATTTTACATCGCTTTTGTGCCTCTACGGGTAAGTACGACAATATGGATGAATGAAAAACTGATGAAATGGATGATGTGACACAAACACAGTGAAACGTCATTGCCTTACGAGGTAGAAACACTGACTTCGTAGCGTGGGCAAATTATGTTATACATGTATGTGTTTGTGGGTGTGTGTGTGTGTATTTCTAGGAGATGGGGAGGATGTGTGGCACCCTAACATAAGCGTTGCTATCTTGAATTATTGAGGAAGACATGCTGTCTAATTCACCAAATATATTTCACATACGTAATACATTTTCTCATTATGGTGCAGGACGCGTGCCCACCCCTATCGATAGCTGTACACCGAACACCAGCAGGAGGCAAATTGATTTGTTATTGTTAGCATTCGACTTAAAAGATTGTGGAAAATCGCCGACAACGAAAGGCGGCACGTTAGCTTCATCTGTGAACACAACTTTCTACCATTTCCTGTCATGCCCGACCCTGTGGCCGAGCATCGCACTGCGACGCCAAGGTCCCGGGTTCGAATCCCGGTCGGGCTCGGTTGTTTGTGAATGTCCATTCATCAATTTCATCCTTTCATCACTCATCCTCATCTTCGCAAATTAGCCAAGAGGCACAAAACGCGAAGTAAAATAAACTAAATCAATCAATTAATCAATCAATCATTTCCTGTCATAAAAATTCCTCGCGATAATAGAGGCATCGCAAACCTCGTCGTTCATCCTCTACTATTAGATCATCGGATTTTGTAGCAGATCTTCTGGTTTCCCAAGGAACAATCTCCCGAATTTTTCAAATCTGACCTGGCAACACTGCCCCGAACACCGATAACGGCAGGGAAGTTGCGCGAACGCTTTGGACGGAAGTTTTTTTTCCTTGTGGTCGAGCTATACTTGTTACTTCGGTCGGAAAGCTCCTTAAAATCACGGGTGCTCAGACCGAAGCGACGAGCTACAAGCGACAGTTTTGAAGCGACACTCCAGTCTATTAGCAACCGTTTGCTGCTAATTGTGCGAACAACAGATCTAGGCGACACGATAAACCACAAGTGTCGCTTTGTCGCTTGTGTGTCGCTCAAACTGAGCCATTTCCTCAATAGCTTGCAACGTGTTGCCGTGGTTTGTTGTTCGCGCATGCGCAATGCAATGAGTGTCTTGCTTTAGGGAGATTGCGCACCAAAGCGGCACGCGACATTTATCGCTTGAGGATTTCACCAACCTAACGCTGGCCTGTGCTGCCCGTCATGACTTTACAATACGAAATGTTGCTCTTGATTGGCTCGTTTCCAAGCGACATGTGTCGCGTCTCGCTTCGGTACGAAAGTTCCCTTAGACCGAAGGACCCGTGTCGCTTTGGTGTGAAATCCTCGTATCGTTTGTCGCGTGTCGCTTTGGTCTAAAATCTCCTTGAGGAAACGGTGCAGTCAGAGCTTGTGTCCCTACGGTTCGAAAGGCTACATTGATTAGCGACTGCTCGCTTTCAAGCGACACTTGTGCTTTGTCGCCTCGATATGAAATATCTCTCAGGATACTATTTATATTCTAATAACATAGAAAAATAAACTCTAATACACAGTCCAAGACCTGACGTTCGGAATCACACTGCGATGTTTCTTGTGTTACTCACACATGCTACTTATTTATTCATTTTATTTTACTTTTCTTTGCAAATTAATGTCATTTCGTGACTGCAAATCAATCCACAAATATAACTGTTTCCATCAATTCACGTACCGCCTTTCAAGACAAACAAATCTACATAATATATTTCAAAATCTAACAAAGCCGCATTACTTTCATAAGAAAATTAGCACCGATACTGATCGCACTGCCATCTATGTTCTCATCCGTCTCGGGAACCAGTTTCTTGGGTCGTTTTCCACACTACGTTTTTCAAGACGCTGTACTCTCGAGTATCAGAAACAAATGAAGCGTGAATTCCAGGTTATGTATTTTCCCCTTAAATCAACTATTAAGCTAAATAATAGCGTATTGGTAAAACTGTCTTGACTCCCATGTATTTCTTTCAGCCGGGTACGTGGCGTGCATTGTAAATAATATTATATCCGGCGCGTAATCCTACAGGGCGAAATTTAACATATTCAAACAGTGGCGGCGATTGGTTTCCAAAACTTAGGGAGGGGGGGGACAAAGACCGTATATTTCCCTTTGTATATAAGGTTTAGCATAGTGCGGGGGCAAAAAAGGCGAAAAGTGGAAGGCAGCTGTCCCCTTAATCCATTCAAATATTAATCAGCGTGCTGGGGTATGATACGTATAAGCAACACACTTGCCGCTCCGAGCAGATACAATAGCGGGCATTGCTCTCTGCTAACCAGCGTCATGCCTCAATATGTGACTAATCTTCCGTAAACAACTGGAATAACGATTATGCTCTGAGCTTTTAGTGCTGTGTTCAATATTTCTGCGATGTCTTCATCCTCGAGCCGTCATTATCAACTGAAAATGACTGTAATTGTGTGATTGAACACGTCTTGAAAGTAAAATCGTTTTCACCGACAATCCAAACATTATTTGTGGTAATGTAACTAGTAGTTGAAGTTGTTTAGCAAGCACTATTCAATCGGGTTATTATTACTAAGACAGTGTAGGATCTACACATTTTGAGCCCCCCGCAATATATTATCAAAGGCGCCCCTCTATTTATCTACTTATATAGCTATGTAAGCGTGAGAGGTTGTATTTTCAGGCGTCCAGCCTTAGCTAAGATACTAAGATGCTACAGAGACGGGTAGAGTAAGATTACAGCAGTGGATTCCTCTGGAAAGTAGGCAGAATTGTATAGTAATTCTCACACAGAAGCTTTTCAAAATCATACACCGATGAAACCTTTGATTAGTCATTTTGAGAGCTATTTAAAGAGTCAACAATTCAGCTGGCAATGATGGACCAATATGTTTCATAATATTTCTATAAGTGTTCTGCTTTTGCTACCAGTTCATCATGCATTGAGTTCGGTATGCAATGGTTGTTACTGGTTAGGTAAGCAAATTAAGTAAGCTCTTTCACATCATGCATGTCCTTATACTGTGTTTGAAAGAACTGAACATTGAAATAAAGGTTTGGAAATGTTTTTGCAAGTTGAGAAGCTCAGGGTCTATAAAACTTAACAAAAAAGAAGGTTGTATCACTTTCTATGTGCCTACAACTACTTTCATGCCTTTAAAACGATTGTCCAGTTGTGATAAATTGTGTCTACCATCGGGTAAAATATTGTTACTTTGAACCAGTTCTCTCGGTTGGTAAATCTTTCGTCCTGAGGACCCCTGATTCTTTTGTAAGAGAGTTCACTTGAAATCCACCACTTGAAACATATTTTCTTTCGTTGCTTCTTTAAGTGATTGAAATTATTATCCCCGAAGCTCAGTCATTTGCAAGAGAGCTTTATCTAAAAGATCATATACGGCCATAATAGCAAGAAATTCTGGCGTTTGTAATGACTTAGAAGTAGTGGCGGCAATTAGGGCCCTACTTTTTGCCTATTTTACTCCCGCACTATGCCACTTAATCTTTTGTCTGCAAAGAGAAAGTAAACTGTCTTGCCTCTCCAGTTTTGGCACCCAACGCCACGAGTGCTTAGAAATGATATTTATCTGCTCCAAGACTTTACAATGAACAGTTAATAACAAAATGAAACTGAAAGATTCAATTTTCCCCTTACGGCCAAGAGCCTCGTATCTTTCATTGTTAATATTATATAAGAAATATACAGGGTGTCCGATTGTACCCTTTTCTTTTTTTTTCTTTCCAGGTGCCCAGTGTGTGGAGAGAGGTGTAAGTTACACTGATTGCTATTAGATACTCCAAGTTTTGATTGAAATTCCCGCCGTTCCTATGAGCACAAAATTTTCAAGATGATGCCCACCAATCAACAGAAGGTATTTTGTGCTGTGGAATACGCAAAGACAACATTTGTTATCACAGTTCAACGCAACTTTCGGCGACAGTTTGGGGTCGATCCACCTGACAAGAACTCCATAAAGCGTTGGCATACACAACTCATGGAGACAGGTTGCCTATGCAAAGGCAAAAGCACCGGCCGTCCTTCGCATTCAGAGGTGACAGTGGATAGAGTTCGGCAATCCTTCCAACGAAGCCCCACGAAGTCAGTTCGGAAAGCCAGCCGTGAGTTAGCATTGCCCCGCTCAACAGTCTGGGATGTTCTTCGTAAGCGTTTGAAATTCAAGGCTTACAAACTGGAACTTGTGCAGGCACTCACTGAAGATGACAAACAACTTCGCACTGCCTTCAGTGTAGACATGTTGGGATTCCTGGAAAATGATGATTATGGGGACAGGATAGTCTTCAGTGATGAGGCGACCTTCCATACCTACGGCAAAGTCAACAGGCATAATGTTCAAATATGGGGTTCAGAACACCCTCGGGGAATCACTGAGCATGTTAGGGATCAGAGAAGCCTTTACTGCCGTTACAAGAGACATGTTGATTCGAGTATGGGAGAAAGTGGACTATCGAGTAGATATCTGCCGTGTCACGAAGGGCGCCCATATTGAATCTTTGTAATGTAGGAAAAAACTTTGATATATTACCTTACTTTTGGTATATAAAAGATTCTAATATCACATCAGGGGGGCAGAGAATATTTCTCTGAAAGTTTTTCTTATGTAATATATATATATATTATATATACACCGGGTGTCCTAAAAAGAATGTACCCTTTTCAAAACACCACAAAACATTTCTTTAAAAACATACACAGCTTCTTATATTCCTGGACATCATGTTGGATTAAAAGTGTTTAGAGCTGGGTTTTGCTTATTTATTGTTCAAGATTATAACTCTTTAAATCGCAGAATACTCTTCCCAAAAAATTATACACATTCTGAACTGTTTAATAAAAATTTTTACTTTTCCGGTTACCTTTTGCACCTTTAAGAATGAAATGTAAAGTGTGACTAGTGCCAAGTACCTAATAATCTTAAGGAATTGGAGTACGCAGGGGGAGAACGAATGGGGCTGCTTCAGCCCATTACGAACTTTTGAGAAAATCTTGGGTAAAACCGAAGTGCTAAATGTAACCCTACATAAAATGACCCTCCATTACCATTTTTATCTTTGAACATCTTTTAAAACGAAGGTTAAAAATGATAACTAATAAATATTGTATAGCGTAGGCTATCTCATCTTCTCTACAACAGAGCTATGCAATATCCACATTTGGAATTCCAGCTCTCTCCGAAAAACAAATACACCGATTTCCCGGCCAGAGTTGAAATCCTAGCTTAAGTGTTAATCCTTGCATAATTTTACCCCGCTGGCATTGTTTGCTTAGAATAGTGGAAAATTATGGCATAATTGCTTCAGACGTGTACTAGACTGGAACAATTTTCGAAAATTCTGACTGTAGGAAGCATTTTTGAGGAAAAGCGGGCAAACAACATTTTCTGAATATATTTGATGTGCTGATTACGAATATTTTGTTAGCCACTCTCGATTTTGGTGTAATATGCTTCAAATCGCTAAAAAACAAAATGGCGGCCATACGAAATGAGTTCCTATTAACTTTTGAAGGAGCAGAATCAAAATAGTGATCTTGGTGTCAAACATTATGTTTTTGGGTATTCTGAATCCAAATATTATGTTTTCTAATCTAAAATTTTAAGCTATGTGCTCCAAATCGCTAAAAAACAAAATGGCGGCAATACGAAATGAAGTCCTAATAACTTTTGAGGGAGCAGAAAGAAAATAGTGATCTTGGTGTCAAACATTATGTTTTTGGGCATGCTGAATCGAAATATTATGTTTTCCAATCTGAAATTTTAAGCTATGTTCTACAAATCGCTAAAAAACAAAATGGCGGCCATACGAAATGAGTTCCTATTAACTTTTGAAGGAGCAGAACGAAAATAGTGATCTTGGTGTCAAACATTATGTTTTTTTTTGGGTATGCTGAATCCAAATATTATGTTTTCTACTCTGAAATTTTAAGCGGTTTGTTCCAAATCGCTAAAAAACAAAATGGCGGCTACGTGCATCCATGCAATGTTTCGTATCCATACTTTTGAACTAGGAATAGAACAGTGTAACAGTACGTTTTTAATACAGAAAAAAGGTATAGAACATTTCTGAAGTAAAGATGCAAAATAATAATATTATTCAAACCATAAGACCATATTGAAATATTAATAGTACCAGTGTATGATAAATCAGCACGTTATCCTTATTCAACCTTATTTTGCCTACAAAGATAGTATAACATTTTTCTAGTCACAGATATTCATGCACTCCTTAGTGCCAGTATCTGCACATTTGCAAGCTGCAGTACATACAAGCTGTCCTTTCCTGCAGGAAGATGTAGCGGATATACAACCACCCAAACATCCACAGGTGACAATGTCGTAGCAGGGTTTGGAATTGGTGGCAGCGATTGAAGTTTTTCTTGTTTCAATTCGTCAACACCAAGATTTAGTAGATCATTATTATTCCATGCTGTCTTCTTACTGATCCCAGCAATGTAGGATACTGTGTCGCATCCTGTTATGGCGTGGAATGGGATGAGAGTTTCGAAGACAGGATCCGTAAAAGAAAGCTTCTGCCTGACTTCATGTACTGGAATGTATTTTTTTTTTTTATGCTCCTGCTCGCAACCACAATTTCGTACATCTAATCTTGTGAAATAACGCTACCAATTGCACTAATACATCTGCATCACGTGCTGAGACAACAATGTTATCAGCACCAGAATTAAGACAGTGAACCATAGTGCAAGAGGCCTTAGAAAGAGCGTTTCGCCGGCTAACAGCAGACGTCGCTCGCACACTATTGCCGATACTCTCGTGTCGTCTGCTACTAAGCCAAACAAACAGGCCTAGGTAGCAAGAGGCAGAGGTCACTCACCCTTCCAGAAGGGTGCAGCGAGCTAGCTGTGGCAACGGGGCACGCTCATTCGCAGACCTGATTGGTTCTCGCAGACACACCCCCATATTGTCGTCTGCTGTAAGCCCGCGAAGCGATCTTTCTAAGGCCTCCTGCACTATACAATGCGCGTGTCCGCCTCTTCGTGGTTTGCCTGCAATCCTTCAATAGACAAATCACGATTGTTTGTTCGCACGTCATCCTCTTTGTGAAATCCACCGGAAACCACAAATATTTTGTCTTCAGGAGCATTGTTGATCAAATGATTAGAGAGAAAACTGGATACATCTTTTTTATTCTCAGAGTTAGCAAGAAAGTCACTGAATTTGTTGGGGATTGGCACGGATCCATTTTCTATTACTCTCCTTACTAAATGAGCATGTTTCAAGCGCCTATCCCTTGTTCCAGCCTTGATTGAAGTTGCGTTATACCGATCAAAGGTGACATCAATCCTTTTAAAGCTTCTTCCCATAGAAAGAACAAGGTTAAGAAATACATCTGCCAGTTGACCAAAGTTTAAAACTACTGCAGGCTTTCCAATTGCCACAACTAATTCTTGACCATCTATTATAAGGCATGACGCAGACGGAATTGATATATCAGGTGGACAAATTACATCCTTAGTCATCACATCAGCTAGAATGGCTTTGTTTCCTGTTCTCAGACTTCCGTTTGTGTTGGTAAGGGAGATTGGAATTGGCATTAGTTCATGACCCAAAATGCGATTTAGATCCACATTACGACCTGCCTCATGGGCAGTTACGAGGCGCTGGAGAATATTCCTGTCAGTTTACAAAATGGTTTCCTTGCCACTTACTACCAATTTAACTTCATAGAGGGACTTAAAGGTCTTTGCATTTGACTTATGTAGAGGATCACTTAACTTGACTTGTGTGTGACTTTTACCAGGGGCCATCATCCTTTCCTTCACGAAGGTGTCTATCTTTACCTGGCCCAGTGTTTCGGCTTTGAGGAGAGTATCTTGAATATCTGAAGTAGCTAAATCCTTTCTTTGTGGCAATGTTCTGGAGGAACTGATAAGAAACATCTTAAGATGATGGCTCACAGGTGCGGGTCTTTTCAAATTTATAAGTGGATCCATGGTTCTATGTTTCTATCATTCTGAAATAAAGTAAAAAAAGAAAAAAAATGTATCACAGGTTTAGTCATTTTGTGGTTCTTTTGTTTAAAAAAGAGGAAAAAAATTACAACAATTTTCAAACATGTCAGATTGGAAAACATAATATTCGGATTCAGTATACCCAAAAACATGTTTGACACCAAGATCACTATTTTCTTTCTGCTCCTTCAAAAGTTATTTGGAGCTCATTTCGTATAGCCGCCATTTTGTTTTTTAGCGATTTGGAGCACATAGCTTAAACTTTCAGATTGGAAAACATAATATTTGGATTCAGCACGCCCAAAAACATATTGTATGACACCAAGATCACTATTTTCTTTCTGCTCCCTCAAAAGTTATTTGGAGTTCATTTTGTATGGCCGCCATTTTGGTTTCTTAGCGATTTGGAGCACATAGCTTAAACTTTCAGATTGGAAAACATAATATTTGGATTCAGCACGCCCAAAAACATATTGTATGACACCAAGATCACTATTTTCTTTCTGCTCCCTCAAAAGTTATTTGGAACTCATTACGTATTGCCGCCATTTTGGTTTTTTAGCGATTTGGAGCACATAGCTTAAAATTTCAGATTGGAAAACATAAAATTTGGATTCAGCATGCCCAAAAACATATTGTTTGACACCAAGATCACTATTTTCTTTCTGCTCCTTCAAAAGTTATTAGGACCTCATTTCGTATTGCCGCCATTTTGTTTTTTAGCGATTTGGAGCACATAGCTTCAAATTTCAGATTACAAAACATAATATTGGGATTTAGCATACCCAAAAACATAATGTTTGACACCATGATCACTATTTTGTTTCTGTTCCTTCAAAAGTTATTTGGAGGTCATTTCGTATGGCGACCATTTTGTTTTTTAGCGATTTGAAGCACATAACATCAAAATCGAGAGTGGCAAACAAAATATTCGGAATCAGCACATCAATTACATTCAGAAAATGTTGTTTGCCCGCTTTTCCTCAAATATGCTTCCTGCACTTTTTACAGCCACATTTCTGAGAATTTGCACCAGGCTATACCTACACGAAACCACCAGCATTGGGCCCCATACGTCACTGTTATTGATCAGTGACGTGCACTGAGGAGTAGCTAGTCTAGCACAGATAGATCAATCAATCTCGCATCTCTAATTATTTTCAAATCACAATATTATTTATTGTCTTGTTAAAACCACAGTTAATATGCAACATTTATTTTTTCACGCGCTTCTCGTCCCTCGGTGCGATACGCGGGCAAAGCTGGCCTAGCTCGCTCTTCCTCCGTCTCACCAGTTTCAGGTATAGAAACGGCCGCCCGAAGGAAAAGGGAAGATTTCTGCCTCTACGTCCCTTGCCCCCTCGCCCCCCACTGCAATGGTTGAAAGTCCGTGCATTTATGTCCCCCAGTACTTATGTTCTCTGTATTTTCACCACAACTTTTTACACGTTGTAGAATATGTATGTACTATAATATGGGATGTAGTTTTATTATTTATGAATTGGGAACGTGTTATGTGCAGACAATAATAGTATGATATCTTTCTTTCTTTTCTTTTTTATTCAAATATGGAATATATAATGAATAAATTACAAATATGTGCGCAGACTCTCTCTCGCTCTCGTTTTAGTATTGTTTTATTTAAATATACTCATCTCTTGGCCTCTAACAGTCATAAATACGGATGTATTTATTTGGGCAAGAGAACGCGCGTTCATATTGTTGTTGGTTTGGTTTATATTACTTCGCTTTTCTCCCACATTTGGTTATCGCGAAAGTAAGGATGATATGATGAAATTGATGAAGGGACCTCATATGAACAATCCAGGCCGGTATTCGAACCCATGATGAGCGTGCATTCTTGTTCCTATGTGTTGTACTGTGCTGTGAATAATGAAATAATTTAGAATGAAAATGTATCTCAGAACTCGAAAAGCCAACTGAATATTATTGAAGAAACTACAAAAAGTGTATTTTATTACCTGACGAAACTGGATTTCTAGTAGGAATGCCCTAGTTGGCGCTGAACTAACTTTCTAGGTAGCAATCATGGCCGCCTGGCTGACTGCCTGACTGGATTGGAGGAAATCGCGATTAAAATTATCCGATATGCCATCTGGTGAGCTTTTCAGGAACCACTCCACGTAGGACACTTCGCTGCGCTTCGCCGTGTTGAATCCGTTCAAAGCATGGGGAACATGCGAAAAAGTAACGTCTACTGTTCAGATTTTTGTTCTAAATCGTTTTGTGGGTCAGGACAAGTGAAAAGCTTACATGTGTTTTCTACCCCGTGGAATCAACGAAATCAAATGTTTAAATAAATCAGGGAAAACAGAACTGATTGACAAGATTGGCATAACTGAAATGCGGCAAGGAAATTACTTTATTTTTCGAAATAATCTTTCGGAAATATGATTTTATTGCCATGAAAGTAAATTTTAAATTGTTCTTTATGAATATAACATTTTTTTCGAAAACAATGTATTATGCATGCAATTTGGAACAGATGCAAGTCGATTAAGTGCGAAGATGAAAATAGTATGAGAATTAATCAATGTCCGAAATCATAAAGGTAAGTCAGAAAAACTTAATTGACATGCTAATGTTGCTGTTTCGTTCAGTATGTCAATTTTCAGTGAAGACTGAAGATAATAGCTAGCCTCAATGAACTTGTTGTTATTGTTATTATTATTATTATTATTATTATTATTATCCGGTGTTGTTATTAAACTAGCCTGCCTCTTTGGGGAAAAAACTGCAACGGCACGTTTACATTTATTTCCTCCTGCCCAAGCTTTGCAATACAGGTGAATTGCTTTATTTTCAAATCATTTCTGAGAACCCGAGTTAGGCAGTTACGTACAACCGAGGTGCAGTGCAGATGAAACAGCACTGCTTTGAAGAACCAGTGCGTATACATTATTTTCGTCTGCATTTTCCGTGTTATTTTTATTATCATATTTAAATGCTTCGCTCTCAGCACAGCTTCACCTTCGTTATAGTTCCTGGAATTCACATCGCATTCGCAATATTTAAATATAACGCGTAATTTAAACGTTTCTTCCATACCAGCAATGGCAACATGCTGCTATTACGTACTACTCAGGGTTGGCATGTTTAAAACAAAAGTGTTTAAAACACTTTGTTTTAAACGTTTAACAATGTGTTTTAAACATGTTTTTTTTAGAAGTGTTTAAAACACATTTTGGTACTTGATATTTTATAGTCTGTGATAATTTTTTTGTTTGGCAACCCTGTCTTTTCATTGAATCTATGGGCCCGTTCCGAAAGTCGCACGAGTTTAACGGGTTAAACGAGTTATGGCAACTGGCCGTTACATAAGTGCATCCGTGCGTTTCGTGAGGTTCATTATGCTGTCCCAAAAGTCGCATTCCGTGCGTCTCGTGCAAGAACGAAATTCACCAAACGCACGGGCCAGGAAGATGGTTTGTTCCGTGAGAATCGTCTGCTGCCTGCAGACACCGCGGGTGCATGATGGCTTCAAACTGCACTAGTTCGGGAATTGTATTATAATTTTAACAGAGAGCGATATGAAGCAACATGCACAAGATGAATGTGCCTCAACTGTTCTTACAAAGTGATTAAAATTAGTAACAGTATCCGCAGTAGAGTTTATTTCTGTCAGAAGGAAATGCCTTCCGCTGGACGCCATAAGTCTGTAAAATAACTGGTTTCACCAGGTTCACGAGCCCATTTACTTTCGTTCGATTCGTTCGTTTCGTTATGACTTTCGGAACGCGCCCTTGTCAATTAATCCGTGCTTCACGGGTCTCACTTATCCCACAACACTTGAGCAACGTTATGTTCTGACGTCACGGGAGAAAGCTTTTTAATTTTAGACTAAATGCCTACGTTGTTAATTTAGGTAGGCTAGCTATGTATGCACAAGGTAGGAAAACTGTTGTGCGACAAGAAAGACGCGTGCTTTACTGTAGAAATCGGAACTTCTCAGTTCTTTGTTTCGTACCGTCCTGTTAGTTTGGGCATGGTTTGAGACTGGTGGAAACTGGAAACTAATATCTGAATACACAATGCGTGATTTTGATCATGCCGTGAATTTTTTTTCTCTTGCGATACGATTCATTGGTTTGTATAACTGACTGAAGCGCACATGCTTACTTTTGGTAATATAATTTTGTACTTGGAAAGATAAATTGATCTGGAGAATCTATCATTACACTGCACATTGTTTTCTGCTATATCAACTGTTCAGGCAGCAGGAAATATTTCACCCTGATTTTCCCAGGACGAGGATAGTAATGCTATAATATTTAGTTTCTTGAAATTTTGATTAATATGAACCCTAACCAACTTCAGCAGTGGCGGAAAAAGGGGGCTATTACTCCCAACTTTTGTCCGTGCACTAGAGGTGTGCGGGATCCCGAAAAGTCGGGATCGGTAAAAAAAATTCCCGTCCCGATCCCAACTTCGGAAAATATCTTCCCGACTTTTCGGGATCCTAAGCAGTCGGTAAGTACCGAATGGTCATTTAAAAAGTCGTCAATTCTCCACGTTTTCTGCATTGTAAATGTCTGGAACTTAAGATGGAAATTACGTGTAGAATTCGAGATTTCAAGAGCTTTGGGAAGTTTAAATTTTCCCCGTCCCCGAATGTCGGTATTTGAAGAATTTCCCATCCCGACCCAAAAAGTTCTGTCCCGCACACCCCTACCCTGCAGTATGGTAAACCTTATTTCCAAAGGGAAATAAACTGTCCTTGCCACCACTGTACTCATAACAATGAGTATTTTTTTTCTTTAACGACTTTTACTATAATTTACTCGGAAAAGTTTGACTTTCTTTTGTTTAAAACATGTATAAAACATGTTTTTTTAAACTCATGTTTAAAACTATGTTTAAAACAAAAAAAAATGTTTTAGACCAAAAAAAACTGTTTGTTTTGTTCTTTTTTTAAAAAAACACAAATTTTGCCAACCCTGGTACTACTACTGAATGTAAGCAAAGATCAATCCTACGTAGAGCGGCCATATTGGAAGCGACACTAGCGCTCAGGTGGTAATTTTAATCGCGAATAGGACATGTTCTAATTGCTACTTGCTTTCCTCGACTGGATTCTATGGAACAGCCAATCAGAGCAAAGTTTCGCCATGTGAAGATAATCTGTGAGTGTGCAAAGGAGTGCTTTTGTCTGTGGTTTCCGAGTGTTACTACAGCAATGTATAACGTATACAGCATGAAAGGCGCGTTGAGTTACACCATCTATGCTGAGTGCACGGTGTTTACATTTGAAACAACTGAAATATTCTTCCATACGTGTATAGTAAAAGTTGTAAAGAATGTATTTAAGCAGCGCCATTGTTTTGTACGTAATAACGTTTTATACGAAACGTTATTCCTCTCAGTTGAATAGTTATCGGCTTTTAAAAATGTGAAGTGATACATTGTTTTCATCTCACGCGGCCGCCATTACAACTTCCCTCGTATGGGAACAAAAGTTTATCGACAAGCACGCTGATAAGTATCGTGTGAGGCGAAAACTAGCAAATTGGTAGCCAGTCCAGCGCCAACTAAGGCATACCTACTGGAAATCCAGTTCCGTGTGATGCGGGCTTTAAAACACCAAATCAATCAACCGTGGGGGAGTGGTTACCAAAGCGCGCTACGACACCAGGAGTTCCGGGTTCGAACTCCGACCTGGCCATGGGTGTTCTTTGTGTTTGTCCCTTCATTAATTTTATCGTATCATCTTCGCAATTAACCAAATGTGACAAGAAAGCGACGCTAAGCAACAAAAATCAATTCAAATCATTGATTGATTGCTTGATTCGGTTTATTTTACTTCGCTTTTCCGCCACTTTTGGCTAGTCGCGAAGATGATACGATAAAATTGATGAAGGGACACACACAAAGAATACCCATGGCCAAGCCGAGATTCGAACCCAGGAACTCTGGCTTAGTGGTGAAATCAAATTGTATTTCATTTTCATATGGGTCTGGGGTTTACGTATACATTTTTTTAGTACTCATTCATCATTTTGCAATCTATTCCTGTTATTGACGTTCTATTTTTTACGAATACTGGGCCCTAAAGGGAGGGGAGGTAAATGATCCACACCAACTGTGGCGTACGCAGGGGGGGTTGGTGCGGGGTTCACTCCCCCCCTGAGCTTGTGCAATATTATGGAAAATGCTGTGGAAAAACTTCAAAATGGCCAATTTATCACTGTCAAAAGTCTGCGACAATACTATTACTACTACTACTACTACTAATAATAATAATAATAATAAAATAATAATTTGAATTATTATTTCTATGCAGCACGGAGAAAAGCACTGCATTCCAAACACACCCGTCTGTCAGAGTGAATGCCTTCAAAATAAACACGAATTCTTGAATATAAAATATAAGGGTAACTATGAAATAAAAGAGGAAAAAAGTTGCTTGGTATCTCAGTTGCAACAATGTTCAATACACTGGTGTACGCAGGATTTTTTTTGGGGGTGGGGGTTAGGGGCTGGAATAGAAAATGTGGATGGTACATGACTTCGTTTTGGAGGGCAGGATGCATAATGAAATATTTCGTATTTTTGGAGCTTTTCAGTGTATTAAAATTGTATTCAAAGACAAAAATGGTAATCGGGACTCACTTTAAAGGAGGTTTCGTATTTACACATTTTGATTTTTTAAAGTTCTTAATGGATTTTTATCTGAAAATTCTGATTTTCACAAGATTTAGGTAGGGGCTGTATGTAACCCAATCAACCACCCCTCTAGGTAAGCCAGTATTCAATGAACATGTTTTTTTGTGTAGAAAGTTCTTGGTTCGTTGTAAGCGGCTAATGTATAGACAAAGGCTTGGTGGGCAATAATAGAGTCACCAGTTCGCCTTCCCATTGTTTACCGCGGCACGTTTGAATGTCTTTAAAATGTCTCACTTTGTTGACTAGACAATTATTCAAACGACAATAAGCTTAATTATTGTCAGCGAGACAATCCAGATGTGAATTATCGGGGACATTTATGCGGGGAAGAAGCTGGAAAAATTCCAACCAATTCCGGGGATCGAACCCAGATCTACCACGTGGTTGTCAGACGCTCTACCGACCAGACCACCGTAGCTCCTTGGATGAGTTTCATACTTTGATTATTTCCATTTATTTTAATATATTTTCTTGTTTTTATGGATTTTCTTCACACTTAAAATGTCTCACCTCGTTGACCAGACAATTATTTCGTAACAAAGAATCAAAAAAATGCTCCCAGAATTTGATAAAAATAGAATGACTAGAAACAAATTTCGTTCTATTCTTTCATAAATACTATAATATACGTATGTACATCTCTACTACTTAATAGTCGTAGCGGTATTAGTAGTATTATTAGTAGTAATTCAGATAATTAATTATGAGCATTATTATTTAATTAAAGTATAATAAGGCAATGGTAGTGTGAATTTGGAGAAAGTTTTAGAAATACTCCCCCCTTGATAAAATCCTGCCTACGCTACTGACTGGAAGAGTATCCAGTTAATCATTTTACAGAGTTGTATGGGTTGTAGTAACTTTTTATAAAATGCCTTGTGTACGATTTCGTTTTTGTTTTTAATTCGGTTAGGGTAGGTCTTGGTTTGCTGTATTTTCTGTAAAGTTCAATGAACTAAAGGCTTTCGTCTTCAGCCGGTCGATCATACAACATTCTCAACCCTACGCTCGCAACGTTAGCTTTCTTGTTCTGCCTCTGCGTGCGCCTGGTGTGTCTACTAGGGATGGCCAAACGGATCCGGATCCGGATCCAAAAGTTACGGATCTGGATCCGGATCCGAAAATCCGGATCCGGATCCGAGAGTTTCGTATCTCAATCCCATTATAATATTACCACACCTTAGTCCTACAAGAATTTTTTTCAAGTGTTGTTCCTAAAATACTTTGCTACGCATCGGCTAACACACTCGTGCACAAATGTCCGAAGTGATTTTGTAAATGCCATTGAAACGAATATGTATTCATTCGAATGTATTGGAAATGAAAACACACATAAATGTGAGACATTCCATTCCAGGATGAAACCTTTAACACATATAACAAGATAGAAATGTTATACAAAAATTATACAATTGTTCTACAGTTACAGTTTTACAAATTAAAATAAAACATTATAATATATGCAGTGTTAAATAATTACAAAGTGTAAGACTAACAAGGGAGGTTATCTAAAGGTCCCCCTCCGATTTCCATGAAACTTGGCAGTATAGTGGGGCCCAAAGGAAGAATTACGTGTTTTTTTGTTTCAGATAAAAAACGGTTTTAGGGGGCAAAACCCCCTCAAATGTCAAGATGAGGACAAATTGAAGTGAGGATCTGACCCCTGTGTCTTTCCGATTTCCATGAAACTTGGAAGGTGTATAGTGGGGCCCAATGGAAGAAATACGTGTTTTTTTGTTTCAGATAAAAAACGGTTTTAGGGGGCAAAACCCCCTCAAATGTCAAGATGAGGACAAATTGAAGTGAGGATCTGACCCCTGTGTCTTTCCGATTTCCATGAAACTTGGAAGGTGTATAGTGGGGCCCAATGGAAGAAATACGTGTTTTTTTGTTTCAGCTAAAAAACGGTTTTAGGGGGCAAAACCCCCTCAAATGTCAAGATGAGGACAAATTGAAGTGAGGATCTGACCCTGTGTCCCCCTCCGATTTCCATGATACTTGGCAGGTGTGTGTATAAACGGGCCCAAATGAAGAAATACGTGTTTTTTTTGTTTCAGATAAAAAACGGTTTTAGGGGGCAACACCCCCTCAAATGTCAAGATGAGGACAAATTGAAGTGAGGATCTGACCCCTGTGTCCCTCCCATTTCCATAAAACTTGGCAGGTGTATAGTGGGGCCCAATGGAAGAAATAAGTGTTTTTTTTTGTTTCAGCTAAAAAAACGGTTTTAGGGGGCAAAACCCCCTCAAATGTCAAGATGAGGACAAATTGAAGTGAGGATCGGACCCCTGTGTCCCCCTCCGATTTCCATGATACTTGGTAGGTGTGTGTATAAACGGGCCCAAATGAAGAAATACGTGTTTTTTTTGTTTCGGCTAAAAAATTATTTTAGGGGGCAACCCCCCCTCAAATGTCAATATGAGGACAAATTTAAGTGGGCATTTGATTTGTGTGTCCCCCTCCGATTTCCATGAAACTTGGCAGGTGTATAGTGGGGCCCAAAGGAAGAAATACATGTTTTTTTTTTGTTTCAGCTAAAAAACTGTTTTACAGGGCGAAACCCACTGAATTGTCAAGATGAGGACAAATTGAAGTGGGGATCTGACCCCTGTGTCCCCCTCAGATTTCCATGAAACTTGGCAGGTGTGTGTATAAACGGGCCCAAATGAAGAAATACGTGTTTTTTTGTTTCGGAAAAAAAATTGTTCTAAGGGGCAACCTCCTCTCAAATGTCAAGATGAGGACAAATTGAAGTGGGGATCTGACCCCTGAGTTCCCCTCCGATTTCCATGAAACGTAGCAGGTGTATAGAGGGACCCGAAGGAATAATTACGTGTTTTTTTGTTTGAGCTAAAAACTTTTTCAGGGGGCAAAATCCCCTCAAATGTCAAGATGAGGACAAATTGAAGTAAGGATCTGACCCCTGTGTTCCCCTCCGATTTTCATGAAACTTCGCAGGTGTATAGAGGGGCCCAAAGGAAGAAATACGTGTTTTTTGTTTCGGCTAAAATACTGTTTTAGGGGGCAAAACCCGCCTCAAATGTCAAGATTAGGACAAATTGCCGTGGGAATCATCTGACCCCTGTGTCCCCCTCCGATTCCCATGAAATTTGACAGGTGTATAGAGAGGCCGTATGCCCCCTGTTTCTTCCAATGCCATATTTACGTGGTTTCGGGGACAGATCCCCACTTCAATTTCTCCTCATCTTGACATTTGAGGGGGGGCTCTATACACCTGCCAAGTTTCATGGAAATCGGAGGGGGAGACTTAGACCTCCCTAGTAAGTAAGTGTATTAATTAATTACAAATCGCGCACGCGAGCACACACACTATATATATATATATATATGTGTGTATGTATATTATATATATATGTATATTAGCAGGTAACAATATGTTATAAGCACATTCTTACTTTCCAAAGAAGCGCATGTGGGATGGCAAAACGGATCCGGATCCGGATCCGAAAGTACCTGATCCGGATCTGAAAGTACCGGATCCGAAAATTCTGGATCCGGATCCGAAAGTTCTGAATCCGGATCCGAAAGTTCTGGATCCGGATCCGGATCCGAATCTGAAAATTCCGGATCCGAAAAAATTTAGGATCCGGAACCAACCGGATCCGCCAGGATCCGGATCTGGCCACCCCTAGTGTCTACGCGCCTGGTCTCGGGGGTGTTGGAAAAGGTAGATGCGAGCTGTTCCCTCGGCAGCATTTAGCAGACGATTAAGTGTAGAAGATTTTTCCAGTTCGTTATGAATGTCAGACGCAATTTTGCAATGAGATTAGGAAACTATAGACTTACTACACTCAAAACTATCACTACGATGCAATTAAACTTTAGCACATAGCAAAAACTCGAAGGAAAGCGAATTCGCTGTCTCTGGTAGGGAACAGCTATAGTGCAGGAGGTCTTAAAAAGATCGCTTCGCGGGCTTACAGCAGACGACAATATGGGGGTGTGTCTGCGAGAACCAATCAGGTCCGCGAATGAGCAAGCCCGGTTGCCAAAGCTAGCTCGCTACACCCTTCTGGAAAGATGAGTGACCTCTGCCTCTTGCTACCTCGGCCTGTTTGTTCGGCTGAGGAGCAGACGACACGAGAGTATCGGCAATAGTGTGCGAGCGACGTCTGCTGTTAGCCCGCGAAACGCTTTTCCTAAGGCCTCCTGCACTATAGAGAGTTCAGCTTCCCTGGTGGGAAGTGGGACCATGAGAATCGTTTAACTTCGCGCGTGATCGGAAATACTCGGCATCAGGTCGTAGAGGGATGAACGACGAGGGTAGGTGAAGTAAACAAACGCCCGGTCACGGTGAATGTTTTTCTTCGGCGTTACTTTTGAAAATGTTGATTTCGGGGGAAAGAAGTGTTCTTATTATGTTAATATAGATAATTAAAATAGCTTAAATGGGCGATAAGTAGAAGGGAACAGCCTGTTCCCTCTGTTCCATGGAGGGACCGCCACTGCCGCACGTCACTGTTGTTGATTGATTGATTTATTAGCATCCGTTCAACTTCTACAAAAGTTTGGAATTGTCACATTGTGCAGTGGGCCAATCTATCAAAAAAGTCTAGAAATTCATTACAGTCTTCATCTCCGGCTGCCTCCTCCTAGTTCCGCCCCTGGCAATCATGGAATCCCATAACGAAATCGCGAATTCTTTGAGCTGGTTGGTTTCAGACCGATGGCTCTGAAAGTTTAGAATATACTTTACGACCTGGCAACTTTGCATGGACAACTCCTATTGGCTCCGATCCTGTATAGCAGTTCTTTGTTTTAAATTTGTATGACGGTGTCGTGTAAGCAAGTAATAGAACAGAAGTATATTAGATATTATTAAAAGTGGTAAGAACAAATATGATGCAAAGTGTAAGTATCAGTTCAAGTATATTAGAAGAAAATTCGCACATATTTGTTTGTATATATGTATTTATTTAAAAAGGTAAACGCACTTTGTGAAATGCGAATCGCGAGCGTTCGTAGGTTGAACATCTTGAGTACTTGTTTTACAGCGAAGTGAGGTTAATCTTTTACATTCTTTCATTTATTGAGAATTCTCTTGTATGCATTAGCAAGGTTGAAAATACATTTTCAGATTTGTGTAAATAATTTTCTCTCACTGGGACACAATGTTCATCCTATTATATATATATCAAATTTCATAACATTTATCTATATATTATTATTTGTTGTATTTAATGCTGTGTACTGATTGTTCTGGGACTACAGTTACTACTACTACTAGTTCACCATAAGAGAAAAGTAGGACACGCTTTCCAAAAATGTAGGACACAAATAATTCGCAGTAAATACTAACATAGCAAACAATGTAAAAGTGACACATTTTCAGTTAAAAAAGCAATGAATTTTTGAGTGATTTCTTAAATATAAAATTACCAAACTTGTATCAATACTAAACATTACACTTCTTACATGTTTTCAGTTGTACTTTTCAGAAGAGCAAATTTTCAGGTTTAGTCAAAATTTATTTATTTACGACTTTGTTCACATGGCGAAGTTAAGGCATCAATGCCTCCTCTTGCGCTTAACCATTAATTACAATTTACTTATGAAACTCGCAACAGTCAAACTTCGAAATTATACTGAACTCGTACAGTACCAAACCTTTCACAGACTATGAGAATTTTTCTCTCTCATTCATTGTGATGATAGTCAATACTCAAAGTGGGGGAAATGTGGAGAGATGCTAGTTGAGGATAATTTACATAGGCATTGGCTAGTTACTGCACTGTCTCCATGTGTAGATCCATACAGTCATCTTGTGGCTTTTCATGTTAATTTTGTAATGTGTGTGAAGTATGTTAAATTTTGGTAACAGTATGGTATAGGGAAAATACATTTCTTCAAATTTACAGGAGATACTACTTACGGAACTCAGTTTCTGTAGACTTTTGAAATCTCGTGGAAGTGTTTTCTCCCTTCGTTCAACTTATTCGGCCGGTAAGTCATGTATTCTTTTGACATTAATGTCTCTCCGATGCACAAAAGCTCTTACCTCCATTACGTTCGACTACGTGAACCAAATGTTCCGTGCGTTCAATGACGTAACCCCCGGTCAGTGTTTCCAAACTCGCTATTGTTTTGCCAGAACATGACAATTTTAAATGTTTGCCTAACCTCACAGAAACTAACCTAACCTTGTGTGCATGGTTCGTGTGGCTATTAATGAATGGTAACCCCCTCTCCGAAACGAGACTGTCTAAGGATCCTAGAGATTTTAGAAGTAGGTATTTTTCGGTGAAGAAGGTTGCAACACTGCAAACCCACTGATCATCGATATCGCTAGTCAATATTTCTCCGCCATTTTGTGTGTGAGAGGAACGAACAATAATTACTCGATATGTGGAAAATTGAAGCTATTTTCGTGAGAAAAGCGAAATCCCACCTTAAACAATGTTTCGCATAATAGGTAAGTACGAATGTAAAAAATGACTAAATGAACGAGTGAAATGTGTTTTCCCTATACCATACTATTACCTTTTTTCCTGACGTAGTGATGGTTGTAATTAATTGCATTGAAGTAGTGAAGTTATGAATGCGTTTCTGGAGTATTGAATTTCTGCAAGTGATAACAAATTTATATATGATTGTGAGCCACGGTGGCGTATCCTCTCCGGTGCCCTTGATCCTCTGTACCCCCTGGAGAAAGTTAAATATTTTGCATGGTTTATGAAGATTTTGTTTATGAACGTTTTCAGTTGATTTAGCTTGCGGAAATGTGTTACTATGAAGTAAAGTATGTCTGTTACCTTAGCATGTTACTTTACCATGAAGGAGAACAGCCCGAAGGCTTCGTGCAAGTGAATATAGCACCCAAGATGACATTTCATGACAGCAGCTACAAGTTTACGAAGTTAGGTTAGGATTACTAGGTTTGGCACTGATAGTTATTTTCGACGTGTTCTTTCGCTATTTATTGTGCATACATACATACTAACAAAAAGTAGCGAAAATGCTCCGAAATTGCAGGTTTTTACGTACATGGAACATACTTTGCGATCAAATATCTCCGTTATTTGTGTTTTCTGAACGCCGGAACTAATTTTATATTGCATAAAACGTCGAAATGTGTGGATTAAAAAGAAATTCAACATAATTCTCAAGGGAGTACAGTGGGTCACTGGCCCCTTCTCCCCTGTTACCTAGTATACTGCCTGTAAACCAACTTTTTTCATACATATAGGAATTGCCAGGAAATTTGAAGTTTGTTTTATTTGCATGTTTGCATTGGTGCTTTATTTTCTATATAATAAATGTATACAATATATAGTCTCCTCCCCTGATTCAGGCATTTATGCTAGCGCTACATGAGGTTCATGATGCCTGTCTCAAAGATCTCTGGGTCCTGTTGTCAGATCCAAGCCCTTGCTTCATGCTTGACAACATCATCCAAGTGAAACCGGCATCCTCTAAGATGCTTCTTCAAAGTAACAAAGAGATGTTCGTAAGCACAGCAATGACATCGATTTTACTTGGATGATGATTTCAAGCATGAAGCAAGGGTTGGGCTCTGACAACAGGACCCAGAGTTCCATGAGATGGACATCATAAACCTTGTGAAGTGTTGGGATAGACGCCTGAACCGGTGAGGAGACTATGTTGAGAAGTAGTGTATGAGATATCCTTTCATGTGAGTTCGTTTGAATTTGTCTAATACTGTAAATATCTACTGGAATTTGCAGGCTTTGTATTATTATTTTTTGATCACCCCTCGTATAAGGGATATTAGTGGTAAGTTGTTTGTAAATTAATATTTGTGCTTTCAGGGAGAGAATGTCCTGCAACCCTTGAGGGTTCTTGTCAGAGCTAGACCTCATCATGAGAGGGATGGTGCACAGGTGTTGTATTTCACACCTGATGAACCGCAGGTAACAATTGTCTTAATAGTGTTTGCTGTGAACTTAAAGATGCATTTACTAATGTTTAATCCTGCATAACATAGCTATTACAGATGTTGACACCCGATTTTCTGTAGTGTAAAGTTTTGCTCATTATTTAATGTTATTTCTAAATAGGCATTGTATTGTTCTATAGTGAATGTGATGTTCATGGAGCAAGGAGTTGAGGATAAATTAACAAGAAATTATAGCTCTAAATTGATTTAAGGTTTTGTGATAGGACAGTTGGTTTAGTTCACAAGTTATGCATGATGATAAGGAAACCATTTAGGATGCTGGAAATGATGGTGAAAGGAACTAATTTATGCTTTCTCCAAAAGTGTGGTATTAATTTTAATACCATATTTGTTTCGGAATTCCATGAAATCAAGTGCAAAATGTGATTTAGACTCTTAAACATGAAATTTATAGTTTATTTACTACCACAAAGTAGAGCTCTTTAAACAGGAATAACTTATATACAATTCTAGTATCTACGTAAATGAATGTAAAAAAAAAAATATAACAAAACTTCAGTATTAGTATACAGAGTTTTTACCAGTCTGGAAATGTCAGGGAAAATTACCATTTTTCTGGAAAAATTAAAATTTTTGTAGTATTACACTAAGATTATGTTCTTGAAGAAAGTAAATAACATAGGACAAGCAAGAAATTTTAAATTTGTTGTGGACAAACTATAGTTTAGTTTGATATACTGAGTATAACTGTAAGTTACATTAGATATATTGTAGTATATTCTCTAGGCAATGGGGTCATGTTGTTGGCTGCGGTGGCTCAGTCGGTAACGTGTCTGACTGCCATGCTAAAGGTCCCGGGTTCGATCCCCGGCTGGTTCAAATCCGGGAACTTTTCTAACATTGGAAGTGTCCCCGGCACCCACCCAGCGTCGAATAACATGGCTACCGGGGGGGGGGGGTAAAGGCGGTCAGGGGCATGAAGGTGATCACATCACCCCCACTCACGACCGGATCAAGAAAGTGTGGGGCGTTACCTCCACACCCCCTATACGCCTTCTTGGCGTGGTGCTAAGCACAGGGGAGCACTTTACCTTTTTTAATGGGGTCAAGTTCTGAACTAAAGAAATCTACTACAGTAAATTACTTTCTTGTTCAACTTGTGGGTTGTATTTGGTAGATATTAGGATTAATACATATACCTAGTACAAAATGTTACTATACTTTTGTTTGTATTTTTTATGCTATTATTGTTAATATTTATTAAAGAACCTTTGTTAACCATTAGTCAATATGTGGCAAGTAGGGGTGTGCGGCACAGAATTTTTTTGGTCAGGATGGAAATTTTTTAAATCTCGACTAAGTCTGGAAATCTTGAATTGTACACATCATTTTCACCTTAAGTGATTGTTTTTGCATTTCTGGAGAAAAAAACTATCAACTTCCGATAAGTTCCAGACACTTACAATGCAGAAAATGTTGAGAATTAACGACTTTTTAAAATGACCAATCAGGATTTCCCAACTGTTCGGGATCCCAAGAAGTCAGGAAATCGGGACAGGAATTTTTTTCCCCGGTCCCGACTTTTCAGGATCCCGTACACCCGTAGTGGCAAGTATTACATAAAAGCTCACCCCTGCTATTATTATCAAAGAGTCAGTTTCTCTTATTATTACCTATAACATGTAAGTGAATATTCTAATAATTTCGTTAAGTGGGATTTTAAGTGTGGTGTTTAGCTAAAATATAGGAAACGTTTTTATATACATCTTTAAATTACAAGAATTGCCCTAATGACGTGGTCTGGAAAACTATGGTTCTTTGTCTTATAAAGTCAGGGGATCTTGTTTTTATACAATGGTAGACACCCTGAGTATATAGCAAGTTTGTAACCATTTTCATTGAAATTGCTGAGAAATGTCCAAGTAGCAGTTGAGGGCATGTGGAACAGTTTTCACCAGGCTCTCCCCTCTCTGTCAGTTTTGCCAGCTTAGCTCTTTTGGAGCCAGATATGGCTCTTTTGTGGATTCGTTTGTCTGTGAACTAAGGCACCTGCCCTCATGCTCCAATATGTAGCCATAAATAGCTCCGGCTCATATAGACCAACTTTTGCCATGAGTATATGAAATTTTGCATGTGACGTGATATTGTTATAATGGCTGTGTCACCCCAACCCCTCTTACCTCCTCAGCTACTTTTTATAGCACCGTGGAGATACATTATATTGTTCCCGATGTCACAGTGGTAGCATCGTCAAGGGGTCCTGGGTTCGATACCCAATGGAGGCACATAATGGTTTGGATCCCACTTTAAACTGTGGGTCCAGTCCCGATTAGCCTTACTGTGCATAGAGTGGACTTAAAGCAACAAATCAATCAGACATAATATTGTTATCTGGGAATCCTTTATTTTCGATTTCATATGACCATCGGTGGAGTATTGAGATTGGTGATGCCGTCGGAAAATAAGAATAAATTGTCATTACTTTAAAGTTAATGGTAATAGTAGCACCCCTACACCCTTCGAACTTAAAATTATCGTAGCCTCTAGGAGGCACTTTATCCAGACTTCGTGAATCTATTTCCTTGAAAGTTAGTTTTAACTCCATTTAAATTTAGCTTTTTTATGCACATCAGGTTTGGCAACACTGCCAGGATGGCCGTAGGAGGCAAGGAGAAATGCATTGTTATTATGGGAGTATTAATTTGATTTGTTCTCTTGGGAATATCAAACTTCCAATGGCATTGAAAAAGGTATCAACGATATCATGACAGATTGATGATGATTTTGACCAGCGGAAAAGTCAAAACTTCCATCTGATTAGCTGCAACTTGAAGTTGTTGAGTTTTATTTCTCCATAAGAAATACATTGGATTCAGAAAATATTCACTCATCATATTTTTCAAGTATAGTATCTAGCTTAATAATCAACATAAAAAATGCTTCCATTTGCGAAATGGGGAGAAATTCATACTTTTGCATACGCCCAGGTTTTTTTTCTTTAGTAGCAGTGCCCATTCCGATGATATTGAAATAAATGCACAACTGGTGCGAAACTGTAATTCCTCTCCTTAATGATAGGTAAGCGATGATATCAGCTTAGCACTACAAAATAAGTTTTTTTGATTTATTTTTAAAAGATGTAAATTTTTTGTTCTCACCAGATTTGCAGAGAATTACCCAGAACTTTTCCTCCTAAATGAGGTGAATATGCTGCTAGGATGGAAATTTGTAGTTTCTGTTAGCAAAATTGGCCAGTGTTTTAAATCGAAATGTCATTTTTTTGTATCAAATTTTGTGATCTTTTATTCACCTGTTTGGTTCTTCTTCTTTCAGGTTATAGTGGCTATGCAGAAGCCGTTTGCCTTCGATGCGACGTTTGACGAGTCTGCATCGCAGGAGAAAATATTCGATGAGTCCGTGGGCCCTTTGGTGGACAAGGTACTCCAGGGCTACAATGCAGCGGTGGTGGCCTACGGACACACGGGAACTGGAAAGACTTACACCATGGGTACAGCACCCAGAATATACAACAGGGTATGTGTGATGGTGTTATGGCTCCATTGCCACGAATGCAGTTTGACCTGTAACACAGTATTTTGAATTTTTCTAGATTTGTAGACACTTGGTCAACAGAAAATAAGTTCAGCTTCTTTTAAACTAGGAATGCCTCCAGGGTTCTCACTGATCTAGAAGACCTCGAATAGTGGGGGGAATCAACCAATTAGTGAAAGGATCAGGGGATATTAAAAATATGTCCAATAAACCAGGAAATATCTGGAAAATCAACTGTTTTTGTACTTGCCAATATTTGAGAATGAAAATAAATTCCACTCCTAAAAAAAGTAAAAAAGTAAAGTGCTCCCCTGTGCTTAGTACAATGCCACCACGCACCTGACCACCTTTACCCCCCAGGTTTCCCCAGGTACCCATGTTATTCGATGCTGCGTCGGTGACAGGGCCGCTTCCAACGTTAGAAAAGTTCCCGGACTTGAACCGGCCGGGGATCGAACCCGGGACCTTTAGCATGGTAGTCAGACGTGTTACCGACTGAGCCACTGCGGCCACTTTCCACAATTCCACTCCTTTCCAGTTTAATTCAGTTTCCAAGTTTTGGCATCAGTATTGGGTAAAAGTTATCTGGAAAGGAGTTTTCATAATTTTACATGAGATAATCATTTAATTATGAAATTAATTCTTCTGTGTAATGCAGTTGTTGAAATAATTAATATTTTGCATAATTTCCAGAATATTTAGGCCACGAAAGCATTGTGTTGCAATTTTGCGGATTCCGAGAGATTCGTGAACTTTGTAATAGTATTGGCCAGTATAGCTGATTAAATTTCTACTGAGACCGATGCCGAGACCACTATCGGTATTGCCTCAGCTCTAGACATAATCAGTATAGAAGTGTTTTTTTCTTCATTTATATTAATTTGTTTTGAACAGCATTGATTAAACTTTATTCTCTTGAGTAGCAAGTTCAATTTAACACTTAAAGCTTGGTTACAGCACTAGAGAAAGGTCCAGAAATTTAGTTTTTTGCCAAAATGAGTGAGAACCCTGGCGTCGTTGGACTGCCATATTATACAAAATAACCTGAAGTAGACATGAATGAAAGATTAACTGGATACCCCTAACAAGTTCAGTTGCAATGCATCAAATTGACACAAGTTGTTAAGAACAATTCTTGCTTTCACTGCGTAGTAACTGGGACACCACTGAACTATGGTGTGAGGGAAATCAGAGTTTTAGGAAAATACTAAATTGTATCATCCTGATACGCAACCATAGGCGGCTTACAGATGGCAGTGCTGAAGATAATGGGCCATTTATTTATTTGAAGCATTCTCAACAGGCTGACACGCAGTCCATGTTACAACTAATGATACTTGTCAATCAGAGAGAAATATAAATTCTTTAGATGGTATCAGAATTTCACAACTTACGTAAGTTTTCAGGGAGAAAGTTTGTTGCAAGTTAACATTCTTCACTCAGTGTTATTTGATTGTTTTCATTATTAACTACTACACTCATTCTCCAGATAGGTAGGTGATAATGTTCACATGATCACCAGTGCATATATTTTAAATTACGTTAAAAAATCTGGTTGCATATGAGATATGTACATACTACATAACTGCAAGGTTCATCAACATAAATTTTTTAGTTTATCTTTCCTTTCGTACCGATTTCATTCACCTGGATTGCATTAAATATGTGCAATATTTCAATTTGAGATCACTTGTTTTGTGCTATCCTATATCTTGGGTGTTTGGGAAAAGGCACGTAGGTCACAAACTGTGATTTTCTGTTACTTTCATTTAAATCACACTGAATCAATTAAATAAAGTATAATTTTATATTGGGAATGCGTAAAAAATTTAAACAGTGATGATCCAGTATATAATGTCTGTATTGTTTGCTATTAAAAGAATAAACACAAATAACTATCTGCTGTAAACACGTCTGCTTTGTACATATGCTCAGGACCATGCAACAAAAACATATGATGTGGATTTATATATAATATATAGAGGCACATATTTTTGGTAAATTAAAAAGCGAAATTTCGGTACAAAAACAGTCAATTTCGGGTTCAAAAGTGGTAAATAAAATGAAATTTCGCTATTATAGCGATGAAAAAGCAGCATATAAAATTACATTTTTATTTTAGAAATGTTAATATAATCCCAAATTTGATTTAAAAACTGCACTATTACACAAAATATACACATCCCTTCTAATAACACATTAAATTATTACCAGAATATTAAGTTTATTCCTGTATAAAGGGGTTCATTTTGGCTTCTCCAATGTTTGCAGCAGAATTAATCTATTTTCCGTGAATTACATAACTCTCAGGATAATTCTGACTTCAGAAATTGTTGCGTCAGTAAACTGTAAATTTCGTGTTTGAGTCTATTTCGCATTTTGCAGTTCATTTCACATCATTTCGTGACAAAACAGGGTAGGAAATTGCACCTCACACCTTTCAGAAATATGAAAAGTTAGTATTACAATGTGCTATTTCATATTTCGTGTTTTCGTCAAAAACGAAATATGCATGCCTCTAATAATAATGTATAAAAAAATTCCGACACTCATGAAACTTGAGTTTTCTTACATTTTAAGATACTTTCACGTGTCCTTCTCTTTTTAGGAATATGACAACTTGGAGAGAGGCATAGTGCCTCGCGCGCTCGATGAAATATTCCAGAAGGTGTCTTTTGACGAGAACCATCTCACCAACATTTCAGTATCGTTTCTTGAGGTGTATGGCAATGAAGCATATGATTTGCTTCACCCACAGAGACAGAAAGTGAATGTGTCCTACTTGGACATAAGAAAAGGTAATAATGGATATTTGTTTATTGATGTAAGTAGAATCTGGATTTAAAATTTCGCTTCATATTACATTTTAAATTTTACACCCATAGACCCCTGAAAGACTAAAAATCAAAGTTCCATTGTACATATTTTTACAGCTCGCCACATATGATGGCCAGTGGCTATGTGGGCAGTGAGAGAAACACTGCAAAAGACAGTTTGATGATGCTAGAATTCCTGGTGGCTATGCCTTCACCACAAGGAATGTGGATTGGCTGCTGCAGTGTGCTGTACTGTACATGCAGGTTCGTTGGCCATTGTATCTGGCAAGTTGTATGTCACATTAAACTCTAAGATATGAACAAATCCTAATAGGGCTCTCATACTAAATTTTGATTTTCCATATTTCAAATAATTTTGTATATTTGTAGAGATTTTATTAGATCTGAGCTGACAATGTTTCGAAATCTTGCTCAGTCTGTAAAATTCATAATTTTCTTTATTTTTGCATTAACAGATTTTATGATTAAATTTGAATATTTTAATGCAAAAAACGGGTAGATAGGTATGGTATAGTCCCAATGAAAATCTTACATATTAAAATTTTATATATATTCTGAAAATCTTTGAACTGTTACAATTTTCAACTATTGGTGTTGATTCAAAGTGGTGTTGCCTTAGTTCTAGATTTTACTTCTCACTACATTTTTTCTTTTGTTATTATTTGAGTTCGATATTTTCTTTTCGTATGTTTGTTTCTTTATTCAACTTATTTCATCTAAATATTTTCCATAAAATTAGCAGATGTTCTACAGTTCTTTTCTTTAGTACCCATATTTACAAGTGTAGGTAATAACCTGGTTTTATTATACCGGATGCGTCAAAAAAATGTATACACAGTTTGAACTGTCATAGAAAATTTTTTTTCCAACCTACAAGCTTAAATTTCTGGGAACAGAAAGGCTACAGTCCAATGTGAAAAATAAGTGTACTTTCTAGTCAAACTGAATGTTCCAAATGGTGGTTAAAGTAAATGTTCAAAACGTTGGCCTTCAGCTTCGATACATTTCTGAGCAAGGGTTACATGAGAGAGGTGTAAGTGCTAGTAGTGTGCTACGCATTCTGAAGAAATTCAAGTTGCATGCGTACATTCCAAGGCTGGTGCAACAATTAAGTGGCGATGACCCAGATCGCAGGGTACAATTTTGTGAATGGGTTCAGGAGATAGTTACATGCGGGATTTATGGGTAGCACTGTTTGGTCAGATGAAACAATTCAAACTTAATGGAACTGTCAATAGGTATAATTGTGTGGGTTTTATTACCAACAAGATGGCGCCCCGCTACACTATGCAGGGATGTGCGAGCATACCTGGATCAAAATGTACCAGGCCAGTGGTAGGATGCAGGGGACCAATCGAGTTTCCTGCATGCTCTCCAGATCTTACACTGCTCGATTTTTCTTATGGGGCACAGTAAAAGATGAGGTGTACCGTCGTAAACCACGTAACCTGGACACACTTTGGGATGAGATTCAAGCTGTGTGTGCAGAAATCCCATTGGACACTTTGCCGTGAAGTACGAAATCGGTCGTGACTCGTACTCAGAAATGTATTGAAGCTGAAGGCCAACATTTGGAACATTTACTTTAACCACCATTTGGAACATTCAGTTTGACTAGAAAGTACACTTATTTTTCAAATTGGTCTGTAGCCTTTCTGTTCCCAGAAATTTAAGCTTGTAGGTTGGAAAATAAATTTTCTATGACAGTTCAAACTGTGTATACTTTTTTTTGATGCACCCAGTAGTATTAGATAATTTTAACATAGAATTTCTAGTTATTAAATTTCTAGTGAATTCAACCCTGCTATGCTTATCCTAATTTCATATTCCATCGCATATCTTGTAACAGAATGTGTGTATATATTGTTTCAGGGGTGACATGCTTTGCAATCACAAGTCCCGTGGAAGGCATGCTCTATCTTTCGACAGGTTCAGCGAAAAGACGTGTGGGCAACAACAACGTCAACAGTCATTCTTCCCGGTCACATGCCGTGTTCACTATACACGTCGAACAGCACAGTGGGTGAGTTCTTGTAACACATTGTGGTTCTTTGATGCCAAATAGGAAGATCACTGACATAAAAAATTAAGCTTTGGTTGAATGAAGAACAAGAAAAACATTGAAATTTTACCTGAATATATTCGTTTGGCTAGACAGTATGGTCCAACCAAATTTATTTACATTTGAATGAAGTTGAATGTCAAAATTTTACGTACTGTGAAAGTCCTGCCTGATCTGCTTTTTAAAGCTTATGCTACCAAGACACGCCGCAGTGGCTCAGTTGGTAACACGTCTGACTACTCTCTAAAGGTCCCAGGTTCGATCCCCAGCCGGTTCAAATCTGGGAACTTTTTCAATGTTGGAAGTGGCCCCGGCATCCACCCAGTGTCGAATGACATGGGTACCTTGGAGAAACCCTGGGGGGTAAAGGCAGCCAGGGGTGTGATGCTGATCACATCACCCCCACTCACGACCGGATCAAGAAAGTGTGGGGCATTACCCCCACACCCCCTATACGCCTTCATGGCGTGGTGCTAAGCATAGGGGAGCATTTTACTTTACCTTTTTACCAAGTCACACACACACACAATGTTCTGGAGAACCAGAAAAAAAACATCGCAGTAATATTAAATACTACTTTAATAATAAACACTATTATTTTGTAATATACACCAATGGTTAAGTAAACTTTTCAAAGAACATGGCACGTTCCTAGTTCATTTGTCTCAAAGCATGATTTAAAATAAAAAATCAAGATTTTGGTACAAAAACTGGGATCATAAGTGGTATATAAAATGACATTTTGGTGTTGAAAATGGTTAATATGATCCTAAATATGATTTTAAAACTACAGTCAACTCTCGATTCTACGACCCCAGATATAACGACCCTCTCGAAGTAACGACCCTTTTCCCGGGAACTGTGAAACATTTGGAAAAAGTTGAAAAATTGAAGGAAATCAGCCGAAAAATACGTTTCTTGCACTCGTTTTATTTGCACCCATTCCCTTCACGAGCTCTCTACCTCTCGCAAGTGGGTCTGATCTAAAATTAGACATCACCACACCAAGCTTGAGTAATATCCAATAGCACTTGACCTCTACTTTCCTCTCCCCCAAGCGTGCCAATGTTAGCCTGCACCCGACAGCCGCTACCCAACACGCTAGGCTTATTTTGTCATTCTGATTTCACTTGCTCTTGGATATGCGAGAAGAGAAGATGTGCTTGGATGTTATTTTAAATCGAACTTGACAGATGCGTGGTGCCTGGAAGTCTGGACTGTCGGTCCAGCTCTGACATACATTTCAGCAGGTCCCCGTGAGTGAGCAACTCTTGGCCTTGTAGCCGACAACTTCCAGTAACCGCTCTTATTCAAAACGCGTTCTTTAACACACTTCATAAAAAAGCGTAACTGTTAGAGATAATCAAAGCCACATAGGCCAAGTAAAGATCGTCAACCTGCTTAATGATTTGTCATCCAAGCTTCCGCAAAAGTTTACTTCGATCTTACGTGCATCATGACTCCCGTGTAACTCCCACTTAATACGTTTTCCTAACTGTGCCGGTGTCGTAATATTTGCCAAAAAAGTGTTCCGTTGGCTGAGTGACTTCTCTCTTTCTTCCTCTCAGTAAACGTGTAGGCGGAGGGGGGCAGCGATGACGATTGTTTCAGCCACGATTTTCTTGCTCATGTGTGCACACGGGGTGATTTCAGGCGAGGGTGAAAGTGGACCGCTCTTCCTTTCCTTTGAAGTCTAAAATGGGGCAACCAGTTCTGGATAAAGAAAATTAAATAAATAAAAATAAAAAACAAACAAGAAAGTTTCCCCTTCCTAGCTCATTCTCCGCCACTGGTGTGCACGGCAATGTGATAATTGCTGAATTCAGGTCCTATTTTCTCTTTTAATGCTATTTACTGCATAGGAAATATTGCCCGTAAATGTTGTTGCATAGTAAAACGTAAAGCAAGGGTCATTTCTTTCTACTTCACACTGCTGATAAAAGTTCCGTCGAAGACGGTTGCGTTATCTTAAAATGCTGAGGATTTTCTCTTCGACCACCTGTTGCTCGAACTTCCAGCTGGTCTCTTTGTTTTTACGCTGCAGCTGGCGCCATTGTTTTGTCTAGCGTCTGAAAGCTGTTCATTGCCGATAACAGCAATGACTCGTGCAAAAAAACATTGTTTTGAATCTCGCAAAGCTGTTTTGATTTGAAGATAAGGAAATTCGATCTCCAGAAAGAAAAACGACAGTTAAAACAACTTCATATTCTGCGCCTTCTGATAAGCAAAACTGTAAATTTTATTTTGCATCTGACAAGAATTAACTACCTCAACGCTCGGAGCGTGTTGGAAGGAAATGCACACAATATAATCGCCGCTTTTCTTCAGAACCATTCATGTGGGAGAAAAAAAAGTGCTCAATGTAGGAATGGACGCCGAGTCCGATTTAAAGAAACATTATTCAAGGAAAAAACGTTTGGAGGAGAGGATATTAGACATTGAGAATACTCCTAAATCCAACATTAAATCGTCGATTAACGTGAGAGAAATAACAATCTCCCATTTTGATATCTAAAAATGCACAGGTCGGGACTAAATATACAGTTTAAGGTGAAATCCAATTCCAAACCCGAATTATTATCGACTGGGACACTGTTTAATGACATGTCCTAGAATCGCATTGGTTGAAAACAGATCGCAAGTTACGTGTTTCCTTTTTCTTGCTGGATTACAATGCAAGTCGAGGAATGAGTTTGGACTGCTCCCTTGAATGGGGAGGGGGGTGACTATGAAGTTGGTTGAAGCAAAGAAAACGCGACTTTTTTTCTTACGATGTATTTCACACAGCCAAACCAGAACGAAATGTACAGCCCCTCCCTTTTTTTTTTTTGTCTGGTGCCTAGAAAGGTTGTGTTGTTTCTCCGGAGAGATCTTATCTTACCAGTCAATCTTGCAACAGACAGTGCTCCAGTAGACCCTTATAAAATCCAACATTCATTCTGCCCGGTTATCTCCCGACTTTTGCTGGCGCCAGTGTGGCTGGTGTCAAGATTCTTCGAGTTTCGCTTGCAGTAAGCGAGAGATTGTTTTCCTTTCCATAGATCTCAGTGCAAATGGGTTTCTCATGAACTAGAATTGTAAGAATTTCCTGGAAGAGCAACGACTGCACAATTAAAAGAAAGTAACATTATTTTAAATCCTTTTTTGTGAAAACGTTTTCATGTTCTATTTTCCTTCTCACAACATGTGTCATGTGTATAACAGGTTGTATAACTACCAGGATAAATGGTGTTACCATCTCCTAGGCATCTTTGTGTCCATTTGAGCTTCGTTTAAGCTGAAAATTGGTGCAAATTCCAATAACGACCCCTTCGAAATAACGACCCTTTTCCTGGGGACTGTGAAAGGTCATTGTATCGAGAGTTGATTGTATACCAATTACACAAAATTAACTTTTTCCTTCTAATAGTGCATTTATGTAGTTGTCAGTATTAAGTTCATTCCTGAATGAAGAAGTTCATTTTTGCAGATATTTACAACAGAATTAATCAATTTTCCATGTTTTGCATAATTCAGCCTTCAGAACGTGTCGTGTCAGTAAATAAACTAAATTTTGTGTTTGACTTTATTTCGCATTTTGCAGTTCATTTCATGACAAAACATGCTAGTAATATGCATCTCACAGCTTCAAATACATAAGAAATGATTATCACAGCATGCTATTTCACATTTCATGATTCAGTTATAAACAACACACACACATTCACATGAGCATATGCATACCTCTATGGATAAGCAATTAATTTATGTAGTGAGGGTTAAGATTTCTTTCTCAATTTGTTCTGGCATATCTTGTGTTAATATCTTTGTTCTTGACTTCTAGGAGAGGGACCCTAGTTTCAAGAATTGATCTTGTGGATTTGGCAGGGAGTGAAGCAACGGATTTTACTTCGAATAAGAACTCGAAATTCAAGGAAGCAATTCACATAAATAATGGGTTGCTGACTTTGCATCTAGTCATGGAATCACTTAACAAGAAGAAAGCGCACATTCCATACAGATCATGCATCCTCACCACTCTACTCAAGGGTAAGGAGCATTTTTTACTAAGTATGTGTTAAATGTTTTTTGTTTGTTCAAAGTCCACTTTTATGCTCAGATAGGCTAATCTGAACTGGACTTTACGGGGGGGGGGGGGGTCCAAACCATGTTGTAATTAGCCTTAATCTCATAAGTTAATTACTCTAGACTTGTATTTCAGAAGCTGCATTCTGATTGAGGGTTTCCATGGGTTTTCTCAGTCTTTCAGCATGAATACGGGAGTGGTATCTTAAACGGATGCAAGGGCTTTTACTCCAATTTAAGTCAAACTTAGGATTATATTCACAATTTTAAAACCAAAATATCATTTGATATGCCACTTTTGATTGGATTTTTCACTGCTATAACAACAAAATTTTATTTTATTTACCACTTTTGAACCTGAAATTGACTTTTTATGTACAGAAATTTTACTTTTTTATTTGCCAAAATATATGCCTCTAGGTATAATTTTTAACTACATTTCACAATGTTCATGTCATATCTTCAAGAAAGAAGCAGTTAAATATTTCAATTAATATGAAACAATTGCAACATAATTGTAGCGGCAAAATATTTGTTATTGTGTTTAATTGCTTTACCATATTTGTAATGAGCATTTCAACTAGACAAAAATGCTTGTGTGTGGTAAGTTTGTGTGCTTTGTTTTCATTGTGTGATCATTTTTTGTTCAATATTGCTGATTATATTTTGATGATTATGCATGTCTCTCTTTATGCTGTGAATTTATTTTTATGTATATATGTTTGTTACTTGGTTTTGCATATTGAATATTTCGTCTTCTCAAATGCATCATTATCTTATGAATACAACTTTGTATTGTTTATTGACCTTCTTTTTTTTCATCATTCTTCCACATTGATGTGTCATGTTGTATTTGTTTTTAATTGTGCTTAGTGTCTTTCAGTAGCATGTTACTTATTCTTATGTTCTTTCATATTGGCTAGCTGTGTTTCTCTCTTGGTAATTTCTGATTTGTATTTCAGACCTACGTTTGTTCTTTTTATGTTGTTCGGTGTCTGTTTTTATGTGTTTTTTCTTTGTGAGTAAAGTAGTATAGTAATTTGTGATTATGTAATTGTATGATTTTTTTCATTGTTGATAAATATCTGTTAGCTTCATTTGCTGATGCTTATCTTCATATGTTACTCAACTTCTTGTTTTTAGTGTTATTTTCAAATGTTTAACTTTTGTTTTGCTTCTACTGAAGTGAGGTATTTTTTTTAGTTTTATGGAATTTGATATGATTAAGGCAATAATAATTGCAGCAATATTTAAACATTTATTGGGATAGTTTGGTATGCCTAGGACTGAATTTAGTTTGTGTGCAAGCGTTTATTTTTTTCTGGTACTTGGAAAGTACCAAAAAGTACTGGTGTGCAAAGTGAAACAGCAGAGCAAGGTGCTGCCTGCTTCTTATCCTAAAAATATGATGTGAATATCATCTAAGGTAGTTATATTAAATTTTTTTAAATTGGTGTCAGATATTCTGGTTGTTAACTGCACTTTTTCTCTTTTCAGAATCGCTGAATGCAAATAGTTTTGTGGTGCTTATAGTGTGTGTCAGTCCTTCTGAGAAGGATTTAAATGGAACAGTGGACACCCTGAGGTTTGCAGCTACTGTGAAGAACATTAAAATTAATCCAAAAATAAACAACTACATCCAGGAGAAAATTGTAAGTAGTAATATTTATTTTCCTCATTGTCTGCCCCTGAAGGTAAGTATTCCACTGCAACCTCCCAGCTTTCTATTCTTCCGCCTTGCACTTCATTCCATTGTAGGTTCTATTTATTTGAATATTATCTATCATTTGATATCTTCTTCTTTCCTGGATCCTTTTTCTGTTAACCATTCCTGTCACAGTTTTATTTCTTTCTTTGTCACTTTTTTCTCATTTCTTTGTAGCATCCAGGTTTCTGTACCATACCACACTACACTTCAATAAGATGGTGTGTGCATTATGTTGCTTTTCTGCTATTTTTGGCTAATTGTGACGATGAGGTAGAATGATTGGATGAAACCTGTTCCCTGTGGCTGAGTGGTTAGCACATCACGTTACAATGCCAGGGATCTCGGGTTCAAATCCCAGCCTGGGCATGGATGTTTGCGAGTGTCCATTCATCAATTTCATCACTTATCCCTACCTTCGCAAATTAGCCAAAAGTGACATAAAAGCGAAGTAAAATGAACCAAATCAATAAAATAAAAATGATTAGATGAAATTTTTGAAGAACTATGATTGGCAACCATACCATGCAGAACTCAGACCTGGGAACTTCAGTGGCAAGATGGGAAATGGATGGCATAATGTGCTTGGCCACCGAGTTATTTGTTAATTTATATTTAATGTTGGCATGAGGTACCGTATTTACGTGTGTATAATGCTCACCCTGGTTTTATATAGGGGAAAGTGACAAACGATTATATCTCGTATATAATGCGCAGTTTAATTCAGGTGCAAGAAATGTCTTTCTTAGTTGTAGGAGTTGCATGCATGAATTCCACCAGAACGGACTGCTTTTGTTGGTGTAGCAGAACATTACATTACAATGTGAAAAATTTTGACTTTTAAATGGAGTTTTGCTAGTTTCCTCTTTACTTTTCTAAAGAAAAAAACTTCAAAATATATACTTTTTCCATGACTAATGCAACGTATATAGAAGGTGCATTCAGGACCTTCAAATTAGCAGTTAGCAGTAAATGATTTCTTCCATTAAGGCATTTACACACTCCAAATATGTCATATTAAACACAAAGAATCAATGAGGGTGTCGCAAAATCATGGAATGACCATGTACGGTTTCATGTTGGCTGTCCGAATTATTCCGTTTATAATACGCTCCACAGATTTTGGTGACAAAGATTTTGGAAAAAAGTGTTCATTATACAAGAGTAAATACGGTATAAGTAGAGCCACATCTGATAAATATAAGATCAAGGTATTATGATAAAATGCTGAAAAGAGAAGTGAGATACAGACAGTGAAACTAAATATCGGGAATACAATTCAGTTAATCTATCTCACTAATCAATCACTTTGATAAATGCCCTCAGTTAAATATGAAGTCTTGATTGGCACATTATTTTATGTATATGCCTGTCAGAATTCAAATTAATGTTATAGCACAGTAGGAAGCTACGGATGTATGTTGAGAAGGAATACCAGCTTACATATGCTGAGGAATAGTGTTTATGTTCAAACAATTATAAGCATTTTTATGCAAATTATATTGATAAAAAAACAAGGAAAAACAATAGTTACAACGGCATCAAATTATGCATTTGTTAACAAGAACATTTATAACATACAAATGTTATTTATATGAAGAAAATATTTCTTTATTATCTCCTTTTGAGGTAGAGTAAGTCTTTTTCTTACATTTTAACATGCATCAGTTCTACATCTGAGTATACTCAATATGTCAATTTTTTCAACCAGATTTACAAGATTTCTTCCATTTTCAAAACTCCACATTTAGTTAATTCACATCCAAAATGCAGAAGATATTTCTCTCACTTTAAGTCTTATTCCTCAGAACATCCATTTGAGGTAATGCATTATTCATCTACTCATTTGATAATGCAGATGCAAGCAGATAATAATGTCCCCCTTCAAATTTAAACTTAGCACTTTTCACAAGTTCCAAATCTTTTTTTAAAGATTATGCCATTATTAAAGCATTTTCAAGATTCTGTTATGATCAGAAATGTCTCTATATAGTTTAAACAAACTATTTACGATTAACTTGCAAAGTATAATGTTTTCAAAATATCAAGATTTATACAAATACCAATCCTTCACCAATAGCTACATTTTTTCTTATCTTCCTTCCATCATGAGATAATCCCAAAAGTCACAGACAACTAGTATCAGAGCAACTAGTTAAATAAATATTTTTTAGCATGTTTTATCTTCAATAGTTTTTGTTTTATTTTTTATCAATAAGTTTATAAATAACAGCTTGAATGTTTGTAAAGTAAATGTACATATTTGCTCTGTTACACCTATTTTGCAATGTATATCACAATATACTTATCTAGTGATTACAATTACCGTTTTTTGAATGTTGATTCAACATACCAAGAATGACATCATATTATACATTGAACAATTTTAAAGAGTTGACCTTTGTATATGAACCTTGATGCCTATCCAAATGTACACAATATTAATAAAATTTATTATCAATTTGAATGTATCTTATCTTGCTTGTCTGAAAGAACACACATAATTGAAGCTATTTGTTTTTTATATTGTCAGTCAAAAATAACTGTCATGAATATGAATCCAAAATATTGCACAGTTTGATAATTTTGTCATGATATACAAATTGACTTTTTTAAACATCATATTTAATAAAATTAGTTTAAATAGTAATTTCAGACACTTAATTGCATTATATGAATAAATTTTGAGCAATCATATGACCAAAATTATTATAACTATTGCACAAATGTGGAACTCTGAACTTAGCCTAAACATTTTCAAATGTTATTATGAGAATGTATTAATTTTATTGTCATAAAGGTTTCGGTACAAAAATTGGGTACATTATAGAAAGTGTTTATTTTACATTGTTTCTTGTTACCCCATCCAGAGAGAAGCGCCGTGGCTGTATAACAAGCAGAAGGAGCTGATGACGAGGATTCCTCCAACCCCAGGCTTTCAGAGGAAGCGAGGCATTGGGATGAGCTCCTCGTTCTGCTCCCCATCAGCCACTCCAGTGAGGCCTCTGCAGTGCCTCAACAATACTATCGGAACTCCAGGGTATGTTCATGTGTTGCCTGTAATTGCAAGTGTCAATCCACAGGTTCTTCACAACATTGTAGGTTAATTTCAAAACAGATTTTGTTTTTAAGGATTTAGGGCAGGGTCGATATTCTAACAGATTTCCACTGATGAAGACAAACAGTTTAAAGCAGTTCAAAATATTTATCAATTTTAAAATTATCCTGGATATGGATGTGGAACTAGACCACACCCATCTACCAAAGTTTTTGCTTTGATCCTCCATCCATGATTGACTGTGGTGTTTTAAGTCCACTTTATACACAGTAAGGCTAATCAGGACTGGACCTACAGTTTTAAAGTTGGATCCGAACCACTATGTGCCTCCATTGGGTATCGAACCCGGGACCCCTTGTTTACAAGGCGACGATGCCACCTTTGCGCCATTGGGGAGGCCCCCTCCATCCGTGAGATACATGCGACTAAAATAATTTAATTTCTCTGAAACAATTATGTTTGCGGTTCTAGGCTTCTCAGTAGCTTCTTCCCGCTTTCTCTGAATACAGTAGCCTCTTCATGTCTTGGCTTAGTAGCTGTTTGTATCTGTTAGGTACAGAGCGACTGATTTCGTTAGGGTTAGTAGTGGTAGCATAGGTTACTTGTAGAATATGCTGTTAGGATCCCGAAAAATGCTGAATTCATTTGTTCCATGTTCTGCAGCAGTGGTGGTGAAATGTATGACGGAATGTAATGACGATTGTGATGAACGGAGGAGTGACGCTTGTAAATAAATGTTTGTAAGGTGACATTAAATAGCATACACGGGGCTAAAGAAATGTATTTAATGTGCTTGGGAATCATTATATGTAGTACTAAAATAAAATATGGTGAGTGGCTCAGTCGGTAACGCGTCTGACTACCATGCTGAAGGTCCCGGGTTCGATCGCAGGCCGGTTCAAATCCGGGAACTTTTCTAACGTTGGAAGCGGCCTTGGCGCCCACCCAGCATCGAATAACATGGGTACCTGGGGGAAACCCTGGGGGGTGAACGCGGTCAGGGGCATGATGCTGATCACATCACCCTCACCCATGACCGGATCAAGAAAGTGTGGGGCATTACCCCCACACCCCCTATACGCCTTCATGGCGTGGTGCTAAGCACAGGGGAACACTTTACTTTTTTTTCTTTTTTTTTAACAATAACAAGTTACCATGAATGTGTTAGTAAAACTGTAGCAGTATCTCACGTATACAGAAATACTAATATCAGGCAATGTTTTCTTCTTTTTTCCACTCTCAGAATATGTTGCTTAATATATTCTTCTCCAAATATTGTGAGTAAAAAATATATGAATGGCTTATTGCAGAAAGGGACCTGAGTCACATTTTTGAGGAATCTGAGTTAATGGTATTTTTTATTTTCCTAGTTACAGGCGCATCTTTTAGTGCAGAAAGGACGTCAGTCACACGAGGCTATAGCCAAGAAAATGCACAGTGAAAAGTGTACTTTAATGCAGAAAGGTACCTGAGTCACTGACTCTGGTCCTTTTCTGCAATAAACTTGGCTACTCTGTAGCGACGGACACTGGTCCCTTTCCACAGAGAAAGAGAAATAACCTATGTGTGGAAAATAAAATTGGCAACTCTGAAACAAGTTACGAGCGATTTCCGTAAGAATGGTGCATCTGTAGCCGTGGTCTGTAGAGGGTGATGTGTGTTAGTGCAGAGCGGTGGCAACTGTTGTGAGATGTTATGTTGCTTGTATTACAGATATGCAGGACGAGAGTAGTGTTAGCGACGTGAGCGTTGACGGTCCAAGAAAACGTAGGAAAGGAATTCGACATCTGGGAAAAAAAAGTGCCCAAAAAAATGTTATGAGCAATTCAACGAAGACGAACAACGTGCAATTTTTGACATATTGTATAGAATGCAAAGTAAAGATGATCAGGATATACATTTGCAGAGAATGATCCATGTTGAAAATGTTAAGAACGCAAAGAAGATGCTGCGTTACACGAAAAGTCGTTAAAGTACCACGTACTACTGGCAAGTAGCAAAATACAAGTTTGTTGTGAGGCGTTTTGCAGACTTTATGATGTGTCAAGAGAAAAGAATAAGGCGTTTGCGGAAGTTACTGTTAGAGGGCAAAATACCTCATGCGCGGACAGAGCAAAAGTGGGAATATGATTAAGGCTGAGGATATACAGGCAGTGCATGGACAATATCGCGTCTTTTCCAACTAAACGTGGAGATTATGCAGACATCAAATACCTACATGAAAACCTGTCAATTCAAAAGACGTATGAACATAAACAAAAATACCCTACGTCCAGAATAAAATACAGTTTCGACTACAAGTATTTTAAGGAAAATTTTGCGTTTCGTTTCATGAGGCCACAGGTAGACACGTGTGGTGTCTGAAGAACAGACTAACAAAATGAAGAGGATATTTCTCGTCTTATTTCTCACAGTTTCCACTTTTATTGCAGAAAGGTACCGGAGTCACAACTTTTTCATCTCCACTGTCTCTAGTAGCAAACTGCAGGCGGGTGCATTGAGAGTTGCAAAATTAACTATTCATTATGCTGAATATTTGAGCCAACAACGGTACATTTCTTTCTTACTAACTAACTAACTAACTCTCTAGCCTTCTTAAACCCGAAGGTTCATGGCTGCAGCAACACAGGCCTTCCATCTGTCCCTATCTTGAGCAAGATCTATATACTCTTTTCCATCCCTACCGATTTCCTTTAGGTCCATCTCAACGTTGTCCCTCCATCTTCGTCTTGGCCTTCCTACAGGTCTCTTACCATCTGGTTTCCCAACAAGAATCCTGTAAACTCCTCTCTCCTCTCCCATTCGTGCCACATGGCCTGCCCACCTAAGTCTTCTTGATTTAATTATTCTAATAATATCTGGACATGAATACAAATTATGTAGTTCTAAATTATGTAACCTTCTCCACTCACCTGTCTCCTCATCCCTTTTAGGTCCAAAGATTTTCCTAAGGATCTTATTTTCAAATACTCTCAATTTATGTTCCTCTTTCAATGTAAGGGACCAAGTTTCACATCCATATAATACTACAGGCAAAATTACTGTTTTGTATATTTTAACTTTTAGTTTCTTAGATATTAAACGAGAAGACAAAAGTTTATGAAGAGAGAAGTAACATGCATTTCCTGAATTAAGCCTACTTTTTATTTCCTCTTTAATATAATTTTCATTTGTTAATATTACTCCTAAGTATTTGAATTTGGAAACTGGTTCAAACGAGTTGTTATCAATAATTAGATTTTGATTATTACCTAACACTTGGTTTCGGCCTGTAAGCATATATTTAGTTTTCTCTTTGTTAACTTCCAAACCTATCTCTTTAGCAGTTTTGAAAAATATTTTAGCATTATTCTTAATCGTATTTATATCATCCCCCAGTAAGTATTTCTTTCTTACACTATCAATATTATACGATTTTTCTTGTTTTTCTCGGAATTGTGCAAAAGTGACTCAGGTCCCTTTCTGCAATAAGCCATTCATATGTACTTTTACAATATCATTAATACCTTTATTTTGACTTTATAATCACCCTGTTCAAAGGAAACTGTCCGTGTTTGGACAGTGAACTTTTATGTACTGAATTTACACTTGCGGTTTTGTTGTTCAGCATAGCATTTTGTTTGAAAAATACATTCCCATGTGCATGAAATGTCAAATCAATATCACGTGTGTCAATGTTATTTTGATACACCCTGTAGACAGAGGGACATGCCACACATTTTTTGACCTGATTTTTTGATTCAGTGTGTCGGAATTGTTTAAGAATACAGTCCCGTGCGAATTAATCGGAACACAGCAATTACATCCAAAAATTTAAATTTATTGTCTTACAACATAGCATACTTCAACTTTTTCAAACACATTTGTACATATATTCATTTTCCACATAAGATTCAAACAGATTATCATTTCTAATAGTTAATATGTCCTTTTTGTTTTATAACTTCCATTACACGTTTTGGCATAGATTCTACAAGCTTTGAACATATTGCATTAAGTTCATTGTCATGGAACCAAACACGAACAAGAGACTCAATCACTGCTTGCTTTGTGGAACAGTTCAGTTTTGATATTCGTCGTTTGCAAATAGCCCACAAATTCTTGATTGGATTTAGATCCGGGGAGTTCCCTGGCCACTTTAACACTCAAATATTGTTCTCACTCATAAAATTCTGTACTTTTTTGGCAGTGTGACAAGAAGCCAAATCTTGTTGGAAAACGCAGTCACCATTTGGAAACTTCTCCTGGAGCACTGGAACAATTTCCCTTCTCAGAACATATATGTATTTGTCAGCATTCATCATACCATCAATTGGCACTAATGATCCTGGTCCTTCATGGGTGAAGAATCCCCAAAACATCTTCTTCTCAGGGTGTTTTATGGTCTGTTGCAGATGTGCTGATGTTACAGATTCATTACTCAACCAACACTTGTATTGAACCCTCTGTCCCTGGACCTCAAAATGTGTTTCATCTGAGAACACAACTTTCTTCCAGTCGTCTTCTGTCCAATTTCGATGAGCACGGACCCACGAGAGACGTTTCTTGTGCATTGCAGCCGAAAGAAATTGTTTTTTCACTGGTTTCCTGGCTTTCCGTCTAGCTGCAAGAAGTCTACGTCGTACATCGGAAACGTCCAAATGCACTTCTTTGTCCGTCAATTCCAAGGTGTCGTATCCATTGGAGAATTTCACAGACACCTCTGCCACAATTAGCCTACTGATTATATGGAACAAAATACACTTACGAACACATAGATATAAACACAAACGCAAAGGATCAACGCACGAGATGCCTGACCGTGTCAACAATGCTTAAGTTAATGCACAGAAAACGTGGGAGATAAAAATAGCCACCGCGTGTACATTGCTGCCACCTACTGGGCAAATGCTGACAATTGAGACAAAAAAGTAGCTTGTTCCGATTAATTCGCATGGGACTGTACCCATCTGTGTCACAAGAAAAAAGTAAAAATGTGTTGCCTAGTGTAATCAACATTAACTAATTTTGCTATTATTTTTTTTTTTTTTGTTAGTTATAGATGACTCATGTGAGGTGATTGCTTAATTTTGTATGTCAGGGATGTAAGGGAAAGAGAGTATCTCATTGAATTCCCGAGGTAGGGAATCGTAAATTATATGTTCCTGTGTTAATTGTTAGTTTTCAATATCTGAATGGCAGGGAGTCCATAACTTATTCACATACTTGCTTGGAAAGATATATAAGGAATAGGGCTGAACCAATACTGGTAAATTGGTTTTTCATGGGGTCCACAAAATACTGCACGACACTTTCACTTTTATCCTGGAAATTTTGCAAAATTCAAACTTTTTGCACGAAAAACTGTATTTTGTGATTACATAATATGTTTCTATTTTAATATTTTGTTGCGATTCTAGAATATTCTAAAGCAAATACTTCTTGGTAAATTGATGCATAAAATTGGAGAAGAATATGTACACACCAACATTGATCAACATTTTGAACAAATTTTAGTTATTGCAATTTTCAAGTATCGGTAACAGTATCGGTATCGATTCTAAGTGCTATCGGGTCAGCCCTAATAAGGAACCATTCATAAATGCTTAGTGCAATATGTTAATGCAAATTAATTTTATTTTAACTTGTTAATGCTTGTTTTGCCTTGATAACCTTGAATTTTGTCTGAGGCATGAAGGCAGCCTATGGTAATGCTGTATGTGATTCCATTCAATTCCCAGGGCTAAGACTGCTGCTTTTCTTTCCAGGAATGTTACCGATGAGCTGTTCTCTTGTAGCAAAAAACGACGGTTAAGTCCACTAAACGAGGACGATAGCCCTTCAAACTTCTCTGTTGTCTCATCATCTACAATGCTAGATACTTCCAACATCTCTATGGCTCTCAGGTAAATACAGTATATGGTATGCACGTAAGCCAAAGGTCTGTGTGTTTCTCCTTCTTCAGAAAAGTATTCTCCTGTTGCAGGAAAATTAAAGGAAATAAGTAAACACTTATTCTTCATTTTTATTTTATATATTTTAAAGTTGTTTTTACAGAATGTTTTCCTGCATATTGTGATAGTTTTTATCCTGCCTAAATCCTCATTCTATTAGTTTTGCAGATACCACAACAATACTATATTCACTGATCGGTTTCAGGTAGCTTTGTTTGTTTGTTTGTTTCCACCCTTTTCATTATATGGAGGCAATCTTCTAAGGAAAAACAATTAATGTACAACAGTGAATTAAAAGATGAAATATTATGGAGAAGAGCCCTTTGTCGGTATTGTCCAGGATTTTTGATAGTCAGCCCTCATTTTGCCATCTTTTTTTGGGGGAGAGAGTATCTCATTGAATTCCCGAGGTAGGGAATCGTAAATTATATGTTTCTGTGTTAATTGTTAGTTTTCAATATCTGAATGGCAGGGAGTCCATAACTTATTCACATACTTGCTTGGTAAGATATATAAGGAATAGGGCTGAACCAATACTGATGTGTACGTATCTGAAAGGGGGTTTATGACCCCCACCAACCTCCACTTGGGCATACCACGATACGTATGTGGAGTTTGGTAACCTCTCAGACTACAAGAAATGCATCATTCTCATTTATGTGGCAAGAGCATTGTGGGGCGAAATTGATAATTATCTTGTGTGAAATTATGAATATTTTAAAGCCAGACTTTGATAGATTTATATGGCATAATTCCAATTAAAACTATATTGTAAAATTTACACATATTCTAAAGTACTTTTGTTTCAGTTTCCAAGTATTGGTACTGATGGAAATCAGTAAAGATTATCTGCAGTGGATCAAAGTGGTATCTGCTCAACCCTAATCAATACCCCATTTTCAAAAACGGATATATTTATTAAGAACATTTTGAAGAACTAATATCACTATGCTATTTATAAAAGCCGTGGCTGTAAATGGTATTCATTACACAAATACCGTATTTACTCATGTATAATGCACACTTTTTTCCAAAATTTTTGCCCCCAAAAACTGTGGTGCGTATTATGCACGGAATAATTCAGACAGTCAACATGAAACCATACAGGGTTGTTCCATGATTTTGGGACACTTGCATTGATTTTTCATGTTTACGGAACCCTAGCATGTTATATATCGTTGTAAAGCTTGAATCCTGCAGTTTCTGAATATGGAAACAGTAATCCATACAAGATAACGACAATAATGTGAAATGTGGTTGAAATAAGTTCATCAAAACCTGAAGAAACGTTCTGATTTTTATGGTACTTTGGATGAAAGAAAACATAAGGAAAAAGATAATAAAAATTAAAATGTATTACTGGCCAAATAATATGACATACATGGAGTGTGTAAATTCCTTAATGGAAGAAATCTTGTGCTGCTAACTGCTATTCGGAAGGTCCTGAATGTGTGTCGTATAAATGTTACATTAGTCATGGAAAAAAAAAAGTATATATTTTGAAAAAGAAGGAATGAGCAATTGAATGGGTATGTCGTCATTCACTCTTGATCAGCATAGCAACAGCTTTACAACCTACAACTAAGAAAGCCATTTCTTGAAACTGGATTGTTCTGCGCATTACATGTGAGATATAATTTTTTGTCACTTTTACCCATCAAAAACCAGGGTGCGCATTATACACGCACACGCACTATACACGCGTAAATACGGTATATAAGACACCAGAGAGCCAACACAAGCCCCACAGGGTATTACGCTGGTTGTGGGTCCAGGCACAACTGAATAACTTTTTTCAGTTTATTCATCCTATTATTTTTCCTAACCCAAAAATAACTATTATTGTACTGACAAAATAGCCAATTTATGAAAGTGTTTCGTGAGCATTAGCTTTCCATAAGTGATAAATGTTTTAAATACAATGGGTGCTTAACTGGCCACCACGGGACCAAACCCTTGGCTGGTTAAACCGAATTATATAATGGAATGCAGTAAACATTACTTCACAAGATGAGCAGGAATAAAAAAACCACAGGAAACTACTGTATGTGTATCACTGTACAGTATGTACACGTTTTAAAAATTAAACAATTGAAGACTACATCTTTAAAAATATGTAAGTACAGTAAAACCTCATTAATCCAGACTAATGGGGAGGAGTTTAAATAAAGTCCAGATTAACTGAAATAACCTAAAAGAACAGTAGAAAGTGCATTAAAACTAAGTTTGTAGCAACAAAACACGTTTATTATGGTGTATTTAAAGGGCATAGGCCTAAATACACAATACAGTACAGTACAAAGTCTGCGGGAAACACGATTTCATGAGTGGTTGACTGCCTTTTCTTTTGGAAGTTCTCTTGTTGACTTCTAGACTTGCATTTTGCCTTTTGCCTGCCCGGATTAAGCAAAATCTGGCTTATCGGGTCCGAATTAACGAGGTTTTACTGTACTACACGTATTTAAAAAAGGCTGTACTGTATTATAAAATAAGTCAATAATTTTTTCTTCAGCTGAGCGGCCGGTTAAACTGACGACCGATTGAACCGAGGCTGGTTAAGAGGTCACTCGCTGTATTCTGGTTTGAGGTTATGTTTTTCCTGTGTTATTCTCCATGTTATGCCTCAGTTCTTTATAGTTCATTTATCTTGAGCAATATATTATGACTTGGGTGTGTTGAGGGTAATCTGTAATTCCAGGTTGCCATTTTAAACTCTAAACTTGCAATCGCTTAATTTTGTTTGTTGAGAAGGTAAGCGAGAGAGTTGTCGATCATCACTTATTCTCGTGTCACACACAGAACCCAAAATATGTCAATTGACACAAATATGTATCATTGTTTTGACTGCATTAAGTAACACGTTAAATTGCATCAACTGCTAACTTTGTACTTTTGGTGCATCAAAATAAGTTTGCATGGGGAGAAATTAAGCAGAGAAATGCTCCGGTCGATGCATCATATGTGCATCAACCTTGATTTGATGCTTGATTGATTAAACAGGAGGATGAGTGATGATATGATATGATGAAATTGATGAAGGGACACTCACAAAGAATGTCCATGCCCAGACTGGGATTCAGTCCCAGGACCCCGAGCATGCTCCACTTACTGCTCCACCACGGAATTCGGCTCGAGATGCATTTCTACGAGGAACGTTCCGAAAGTAAGTTTCGTCAATTTTTTTTTTCACATGGAAGCTTTATTACAAACAGAAGAATATGATGTCATAACAAAATACAATCTTTTGGCTATTTTTCCACATAGTCGCCACCGACGTTGATACATGTGTCGTACCGTGAAATTAATTTCAAGAAACCCTCCTGGTAAAAAGCGATTTAAGGAAGGTCTTCACAGCCTGTTGCACTTCTTTGTTGCTTCCGAAGTGACGTCCCGATAGTGCTGACTTCAACGCAGGAAAAAAGGTGGAAGTTTGATGGGGCAAGATCGGGGCTGTAGGCCAGGTGATTCAATCTCTCCCATCCCAGACGACAAATGTGTTCTGCAGTGACTCTTGCTGTGTGGGGTCTTGCATTTGTCATCCAAGAACAAAACCCCTCGACCCAAGAGCCCTGGTCTCTCGCGTCGAATGGAGGACTTCAGTTTGCTTAGTGTGTGGCGATAGCGTACCGCATTGACGGTCCCTGTAGTGAGGTAATCGAACAAAATTACACCCTTCGCTCATTCCGCATCAAGTATTTCTGCCATACTGGTTTGCACTCAAATGAGCTCGGGTACGTCGGTCTGCTGGTTATCTCTATTCTTCGACACTCTGCGTATGCGCCATCACTCCTCTGCTCTCGCTCCTCCCGTCGTGAATTCGGGAAAGGTTGTCTTTTGTTATGGCAATGTGTTTTCTCACTTTGTAATACAGCTTCCCTGTGAAAAAAAATGACGAAACTTACTTTCGGAATGTCCCTCGTAGTTCCAAAGGGATAAATTATTCACATACTTGATAATTCATAATTGGGAAAAGAGAGACACGGTAGTATATAAATACAGAGAAACTAGTACTCACTTTTATCTACGAAACTGTTTTATCTTCTTCATTCTATTAATTACAGTGGCCACTGCCACCATCCTCATTGTAACTTGCTATACTGTTGCTTGGCATGCGTCTTTTGTTTGTAGTTCTCCGGCTGCCGCTAGGTGCGCTGTTGTTAACTGCTCATCTGGGTCCGTGTCATCTGCTATTTTGGGGCAATAACTGTTGTAGTAGGGGAATCCAAATGTGGTGCGCTTGTCCGCTATCGATGTTTAGCTCGTGCAGGAAGTTCATTATGGCATGTGTTTCCTTGATTTTGGTGTTTATGAGCATGTGGGCAGTGTGTTTGACTTGAACCTTTTTAATTTTATGGCTATTGTATTTGATATGTTTAGCAAGACCAGTAGTGGGTTGGGCTTTTTTCGCATCTGTTAGGTGCTGTTGGATTCTTTCATTGACAGATCTGATGGACCTGCCGATGTAAAGTGCCTTGCATTCGTACTCTGCATCGTATACACCTGGGTTGTCAAGGGGGAGAGGAAGTACCGTTTGTGTTTATTTAGTTTATCAGCTATTTTGGAATTGGGTTTGTGTGCTACTTTGATGCCATATGGGAGAAGTGCTTTGGATATGCAGTTGGAAGTGATGGGATGGTAGGGGAAGGCAAACCATTTATATTGGCTGCTGGAGGTTGCTTGCGGATGGGTTGATTGTGGTTGGTTAGGGTGTCTGACCTGTATTTCCGCTTTACTGCACCAAGTGGAAAGTTGTGCTTCAGTGTAGCCATGTTTTAGGGCTATTTCAGTGATGGTGGCTATCTCCTCTCATAGATCCTCTTCTCTGCAACAGTAGGAAAAGGCTCTTTGATAAAAGTTGAGCCACACATTAGCTTTTTGCTTGGGGGATGGCTAGAGAGAGCATGTATGTATTGGTTGCCTGCATCCAGTTTTCTGTAGACAGTGGTTGTGAATTTGTTAAGTGCACAGCTGATGGTGATGTCCAGGAAGTTGATTTTACAATGTTTTTCTTGTCCTACGGTGAAGTTGAGCCTAGGGTGGATGCTATTTAGCTTGTTCACTAGAAGGTTGAGTTCTTCTGTCTTTTTGTATACGACTATTGTGTCGTCCGCGTATAGTACATGCTCTCTCTAGCCATCCCCCAAGCAAAAAGCCAATGTGTGGCTGAATTTTTATCAAAGAGCCTTTTCCTACTGTTGCAGAGAAGAGAATCTACGAGAGGAGATAGCCACCATCACTGAAACAGCCCTGAAACATGGCTACACAGAAGCACAACTTTCCACTTGGTGCAGTAAAGCGGAAATACAGGTCAGACACCCTAACCAACCACAATCAACCCATCCGCAAGCAACCCATCCACAATCAACCTCCAGGGGCCAATATAAAGGATTTGCCTTCTCCCATATGGCATCAAAGTAGCGCACAAACGGTACTTTCTCTCCCCCCTTGATAACTCAGGCGTATACGACGCAGAGTGTGAATGTAAGGCACATTACATCGGCAGGTCCATCAGATCTGTCAATGAAAGAATCCAACAGCACCTAACAGATGCGAAAAAAGCCCAACCCACTACTGGTCTTGCTAAACATATCAAATACAATAGCCATAAAATTAAAAAGGTTCAAGTCAAACACACTGCCCACATGCTCATAAACACCAAAATCAAGGAAACACATGCCATAATGAACTTCCTGCACATGAGCTAAACATCGATAGCGGACAAGCGCATCACACTTGGATTCCCCTACTACAACAGTTATCACCCGGAAATAGCAGACGACACAGACTCAGACGCACAGTTAACAACAGCGCACCTAGCTGCAGTAGGAGAACTACAAACAAAAGATGCATGCCAAGCAACAGTACAGCAAGTTCCAACGAAGATGGTGGCAGCGGCCACTGAAATTAATAGAACGAAGAAGACAGTTTCGCGGATAAAGTGAGTACTAGTTTCTCCGTATTTATATACTTGATAAGCTGTGTAAGGAACTATTTGTAAACATTTCGTGTAAAATGCTAATACAAATTAATTTTCATTGCAGCAATTTTGTTAGTTTTTCACTTACTTTTTTGAAAATTTGCCTTGAAAACTGCAATTGTACTGATTTTTTCTCTGGATTGTGGAGTAGCTACTCTATGGTGATATTTCTGTTCTTACAGCCCAGTCGTAAAGAAGTACATGCAGAAGTTGGAAGACACAATGATGAGCTGCCTGAAAGACACCGTCTCGAGAAGGATGTCCAACATCGAGAAGGCCCTCAAGTTGAAGAAGGTGGTTGACGAAGTGAGACAGTCTTTAGGGGGCAACAGTTCGCCACTGTCTTCGCCGGATGGTGCTGGCGACATAACCGTTGTGGCTCGAAGGGGTGCACTGGAATTTTCACCCGAAGAGGAAGAGACTGTGCCAATGCCAAGGCGAACTCTTATGTTGATGCAGTAAGGTTATTTGTTCTTTAAGTTCTGCATGAGGCAGCTATAGCGGGAGATTCCTATGTCCGAGGCAAGACTAGGCTATGTCCTCCTTGTTTCCTTTCCTTTTAAATAGGGGTGAGCTGATGGGTCATTCCACATCAAATCAACACAAAAAAACTAAGATTTTGATACCCACCAACTCCGATTTCGATGAAATTTTGTATACACCTTTCCTTTATGGTTGAAAGAAACCCCCTAATTTTTTTAAACTCTATCTCAAACAGTTTTCATTTTACAGCACTTTGAAATGTCATTAAATCAGTGTTGTCTGTCACTCTTGAGACCCTCGACACAAGATACCCTTGCTTACATTTTATTTCTTTTCTCCTTAACCAATCATCAGATCTCTTTGAAATCTTACACAAAGTTCAATGAAATAATGAGAATTTCAGAAAAAAATACATCAGCACTCACAAAATTTTACAAATACTTATAAAAAGACTAATAATGGATTTGTAGCCTAATTTTTGTGGTGGGAAAAGTAGGTTACGAAAATCTGAATTTTCAACATGTGGGTATGATGGAACCAAAAACTTTTGATGTTGAAAATCATTGCAAAGACATGCTCTTTCTCTACAAGAAATAATTTTTTGGTTTTTTTATTCCTTCTAACGAAAATTTTACGTTTTTTTTGGAAATTGACTAAAATTTCAGGGTCAATCCGTACCAAATGGTCCAGAACTGGTCGCTCGACCATTTTTAAAAATTTTAATTTGTTTGTCGTTGTAACCCCTGTACAAGGGTAGTTCAAAACAGGGATTATTTTTCTAAATCTAGACTTCGTTTGAAAATGGCGGCCTTTTTTGTTTCATGACTTGCAACATTTTTGGCCTATGCAGACAGTTGCGATAATTACGATAACTCAGCTAAGAAAAAAGTATAGAAATCTGGGGTAAAAACATTGTTTTCAGTACATTTCAGGCTACATTTTATGTTCCATATCTTTTTTCACCACATCTAATGCAAATGGCTGAAATTTAGGGTCAAAACTGGCTGATATTCAATTTTGAAGGGAAATCAATGTATAGGATATTTTTTTTTAGTAGGTAATCAGGTAATCTATGAAATAAAATTTTCAAATAAAATTCAAAGTTATGTATATATTTCAACAGTTCAAGTTACAAAATAGAATAAATAATTCCTGAAGTCAAGTAGGAAGTTATTGAACCATAATGGGAACCAGTCTTATCAGTCTAATGCAGCTGCTGCTTGGTTGCCAAAATCAGCAACTTGAAACATTGTGATGTGAACAAAACAAAAATTCTACTCACATTTGGAACTTGTGACCTCTGATTTCGAACACTGATTCATTCCATGGTGCAGTGGTCAGCATAACATAAGAGGTAACATTTTTTTAATTCTGAGTAAGGCATGTATGTATTATTATGTTTGCATTGCATTTCACAAGTGCATCACTTATCCTCGTCATCACAATCCTGGAGGTGGAAAAGCAACATAAAATCATCAAAATAGAATGAAAGTTACTATGTAGCATAATGAGTGCAATGTATTAGTATATTTACTAGTATAACTAAAAATGTAATGCAGAGCCTTCAATTGGTTTTATGTGTCACTAGGAAGCAGCTGAAGTATGCATGCTACTTGCTGGTGGAATCAGATCTACTTACTAATCCTATAAACTCAAGTGCACAGTACATTTAGTAGCTTTCCAAGCCATGGTTTCGTCAAATTTTTCATTGGTAAGCACACAGAGGGTGTGCAGTCTAACAAGAGACTTATTTGACTTCGAGCTCGCGATCGCCCAATGGTGTTGACAGCATTCAAAGCCCCACGTGACGTGCACCATGCATGCGCAATATTGATTGCTAATGACAACAGGGGGTGCAAGCAGAGGTATCCGGATGTGAGCGGGACGTGGCAGCTACAAGACATAGTCGAATGTTAAGTCAAAGCATAGAGCAAAACAGTGCTAGTAGTCTTGACATCAAAACAAAGCAGTGGCAGTCCTAAACAAAGCAAACATTGCATTACATCTACAGCAACAATTGCCAATGATGACATTTCGAAAGAAAGGGATGCAAGCAATTTCCGACAGTGAGAAGGAAGTGGCAGATGGCATATTAGCATCCTTTGCAAGATACATCCGTGGAATGTGCAGTATCGTATACTCTCGATTGTCATTGTGAAGTGTACCACATACCACCACCTCCAGTGCATTTACTTCCCATTGCTCTCCTATGCACCTGGTGAGTCATTGGCAGTTACGATTATCTTGGCACCATGTTTCGTGCTGACGTTTTCGAATGGTCCTACTTGGGCATTGCACTTGTGACCTCGAAGTCAAGTAGGTCCCTTGTAAGGTGCACTGGTTCGAGTCTCCTGGGTTAAAGTGTAACAACTTCTCACCTGAGATTTCAGCCAGTGTATGGGAACGGTGCCCACCCACCATTGTGAGGAAATTGGGGAGCTACAAATGAGTAGCGTAACCAACTGGTTGGATGATCGACCGCCTCTGGTGGAAGTGAGGCCGGCAGTCAGTAGGTAGGCCCTAGTCTTCACGGGCTGTTATTATTATTAGCACACAGTGGAACAGAACGCTACGATAGAGCTAACTTGTATCGTTGTTATACTGTATCTAAGTTCATGGAAAGTAAACAAAAAGATCATTTCTTTCCATCCAGTGATCACCTTAAAGAATTTCCTGTGTAAATTGCCATTGTCATTTACCCACAACATGTTATTGAGATCAGATCCTGTGCTGTCAGAACGTAGCACCTTTCTGTGGCTGGCTGCCATGAAAATCAGTATTTGCTTTGATACAGTTGGGTGTGTTGTGTTGAAGATTTACATATATTCACTTCAGTGTAAGGTGATAAGTATTAAGCCTACAAATGTTGTTCCATGTCATTAGTGTTGTTATAATGTCACGACTTAAGTACACCTCAGAATAAAGAATTAATGTGTACGATTCTTATGTGAAAGCAAGCCGGCCCCCATGGCAGAATGGTTAGCACATCTTGCTACGATGCCAGGGGTGCCGGGTTCGAATCCCAACCTGGGCATGGATGTTTGCGAGTGTCCATTCATCTATTTTATCATATCATCACTCATCCCCATCTTCACAAATTAGCAAAAAGTTGCACAAAAAGCGAAGTAAAATAAAGCAAAGCAAACTCGTGCAGAAGAGGGATGAGGCGATTTTTAAGGAAATTCACCAGTATTACTGCCCCGCAGAAATACTGTGCGTCATCTTGTTAATAAATTTAGGAAAGGGAAGATCTCTTCTCAATTGGAATAAAATTACAAGTGAATCGCTGTGTACTTACTGAGGAAACGCTTGATGAGACCTTGGGAATTCTCTCACTCAAGTTTTGTAGTGGGTGAAAGGATGGATTGAAGACTCTATATTTTAATGTTGATTACAGCTTCTTTTTTGAAAATACAAAATTTGGGAAAATGCCACCAGAAAACAGTGTTCCCACTAAATTGGAGATCCTGGAAAATTTACAGAGTTCTGAAGATGTGCCCAACAACCTGGAGAAGTCTGAGAAAATCATTGATTGATTGATTGATTGATTTGGTGTTTTAAGTCCACTTTATGCACAGTAAGGCTAATCGGGACTGGACCTACAGTTTAAAGTGGGATCCGAACCACTTGTGCCTCCACCGGGTATCGAACCCGGGACCCCTTGATTACAAGGCGACGACGCTACCACTGCGCCATCGGGGAGGCCTGAGAAAATCATGTTTTTGTGTAACTGTGTTGGCATGGAAATGAAAATATATTCCATTTTATTGCATGAAGAGTAACAAGTGCAGTTTAACACTCTAAACTTTGTTATTAACACATTAAATCACCAGAGAACAGTCTGGAGATTTATTCTAAAATTGCCTGAAAAATGCGACAAAAATAACACAAACATTAAACGTTATACCAATATTCAACATTCTATCAACTAAATATAAAATTTGCAATGTTTCATGAAGAACTTGACTTACCAAATCACTACCCGACTGAATTTTCTTGTGAAAAATAAAAATGAGAGAGAGAACTGTCAGCTTCATTACAGAGACTGTTTGTAATTTCAAGTACTTACTTTCATACTTTGTTGTTTTACAGGCTAGACGAAAAATTAAATTTAATTGCAAAGAAACTTGCGACCAGCAAGTATACTGCTAGCCCTGAGATGACACCACGTGCTACTGCAGAAGAGGTAAGTAATGAAATCTAGCCTCGAAATATTTGAGAAAAAGTTTTTTCCACAGTAATTATGGTTTTACAGGGTAGCTACTCACCGGAAATTACGTGTGATTTCTGTTTAAATGTTTCTCCGTAGACGTGAAAAATTGCAACTTTTGTTAGTATTTTATTAATCTAAATCCCATTGAATTTATACATATTTATAAATGCCCTGAGGCAATTTTTTCACAGTTTAGTTTTTATTTTTATCAAGGAAGGAAAATATGGCTGGTTCTAAAATAACACAGAATTCTCTCAATTATTTTACTTTGTTAGTGTCCTTTGCCTGACAGATGGAAGATAAAATATCTAGAAGTTGATTAGGTAAATTGAAATTCTTATACAATTAACAATTTTTTGTAGATTTGTATATCCTGTAACATTTGTGACTTGTGCTTGTAGATATATTTTGAGTGCGAGTATGTGAAATGACACCTTAAATGAAATATTTTAAATGTATATACCGTTTAATTGAATTAAATGAGAATTTGTTTATACATTGGAATCACACACCCTTTACATTGTTAATATATTTGTGTGCATGGTGAGAAGTAGTTAATGTAAGGTTGAGATGGAGAAAAAAATCTGTTTGCAGCATTCAATATTTTGAAAGTTCGCCTTGGAAACCGGGAATTATACTTGAATTTTATCATGGTCCTAGAATGCCCACCCTGTTACCCTGTTTTAGTATTTCGTACCCAAAGTTTGGTGTTTCTGCATTGCAAATTTAGATGATTTCAGATTAATTTCGAAGGCCCGCTGCCTTCATTAACTGAGGAACGTCGGGCATAATTGTTTGTAATGCAGCTTCAGTTTAAAGTTTATTCATAAATTTAAGCGAAAATATGCAAGCTCAATTTTGGTCTCTGAGTTTTTTGGTATTTTGAATTGTTTTGAGTCCATTTTATGTAGATAGGCTAATTGGGAATGAACCTACAGTTTAAAGTGCACTGTGCAATGTGCATCCACCGTGCATTGAACCTTTGACACACACAGGATATGTACTACCTAGAAATTTTAAAATTGAATTTTATCAGCGTGCAGACATTAGTTCAAAGTTGTATTAGTGTGACACAATATGAACTAATTAGAAAAATTGGTGTGGGTTCTCAAATTGTACGTAATAGGGATGGGACAGATTAATCGCTACTCTATCAGTATCGGAAATTTACCTATCCAATATAGATATTGTATAATTTAGTGCAATACTATGCTATTTTGTTATGTGCCTGCCTCCAAATGTGGACATATTCTTGCCAGAACGAAGTTTTAGAAAATTGTTAACGATGTATGTATAATTTTGATTTGTTTTCAGTGCCATCTTGATCTCTATTTTGTTGTTGTTGTTATTGTTAATTTCCTGCTGTTACTGTTTGTGTAAAATGGTCATTCAGTACTGTATCTGATATAGGTAAAATAAATAAATAGTTAAATAAGAAGTATCTCCATTCTGTATTTTTTTTAAAAAGTAAATGTCTAAATATGCAGCTTCTTTTGCATTGCAAATCCTTGGGTTATCTGGTAACATATGTTTATTTAATACTTAACATTTATTATTTATTAAGGAACTATTTAGAACCTTATATTGGATTGGTAGAATATTGGTGTATTTGTATTGGTATCAGCCAAAATTTCATATCAATCCATCCCTAGTATATATATTATAGATTATCAAAAACAAGGAACATCAATTACTTTTGGATTCTTAATGGTCTTCCTTAATTTCAGATTAAAGTCTCAAGGAGAAAATCAACGAAGAAGTGTGCTGTGGTTCCACCTCAGGAGAGACGTAGAAGCAGACGGATTAGTATGATGCCTAAACTTTCCTATGCTGAAGGTAATTTTGATGTATTTTAATTGAAATGCAAGCTCCCTTGTTAGAGTGTTTAGTGTTTACTATAGTGGAACCACAAGCAAAAAAACCTGCGCAGAAGCACATCGCGCCGGCGGGTGCGGGAAAGGGCAGGGGGGAAGGAACATTCAGCCGGCTCACGTCAGCGTTGCCAAGCCTATTGATTTCTCGGGAGAATTCCTTAATAAACTGTTGCTATGGAACCTCCAACGGCCAGCTCAAAAACACGTTTCCTGCTCATCTTTACTTGAACATGGAGGGGAGATGTGGAGTGGAACTCCACTCAGCCGTGAAAAGTGCTGTTTGAACTGTGAAATTATGTCAAACGCTACTCAATTGTGCTAGGAAATTATTTTATTACTTTTACTACATTACATGCTGTCTAATTCACCAAATATATTTCACATACGTAATGCATTTTTTCATTATGGTGCAGGACGCGTGCCCACCCCTATTGATAACTGTACACCGAACACCAGCAGAAGGCAAATTGATTTGTTATTGTTAGCATTCGACTTGAAAGATTGTGAAAATCGCCGACAACGAAAGGCGGCACGTTAGCTTCATCTGTGAACACAACTTTCTACCATTTCCTGTCATAAAAATTCCTCGCGATAATAGAGGCATCGCAAACCCCTTGTGTCTGTGCTGAGAAAGGGCAAATTTGAGGGTGTTTTCCACGCACCCTCTAACCGGAAAATGCGGAAGAGATGAAAGATGTTGGTCGGTTCCTTCGGGCGGTTTACTTTCTTTTGTTTGAAACATGTCCACTCCTGAAATGGAGATCTTCGGTATATTTTCGCCAAACACAGGGTGCTGGGTTTAGCACCATTGTTACAAAAGTGTCTGTGACGTTTACACCGTAAACAATGCGTGCCACTCCCCTTGCCCCCCCGTGCGCACAACTATGCCGCCCCTCCCCCCAAGAACGTTACTATTAGATCATCTGATTTTGTAGCAGAACTTCTGGTTTCCAACGAACAATCTCCCGAATTTTTCAAATCTGACCTGGCAACACTGCCCCGAACACCGATAACGGCAGGGAAGTTGCGCGAACGCTTTGGACGGAAGGTTTTTTTCCTTGTGGTCGAGCTATACGATGGTAGTGAGAAGTTGGATAGCAGAAAGATTCTGGCCAAACTAGTGAAAATCAAATGAATGGTTGCCAATACTTCCCCCTGTTTATTCTGAGGGATGGAGGAAGGTGAAGAAGAAAAGCCCACAGTTTTTGTGTCCGCCTGCTGTTTGTGTGGTGACACCCTGGACTTCACCACCAAAAGACACAGACTTTAGCAGAGGACAGAAATCTGTATTTACCACAATGTGTGGTTTCATTACAGTGCACGTGTTCTCCAATTGTACCTCAGAATGGCCAATCACCTTCCTAGTTGATGTTATGTACAGGTGGTTCTATGTTATATTCCTGTGTAAGGCATGGATGTTTCAATGTATGTATTTCTTCATCTACTTCATCATTCAATTTTTGTTCCCATCTCCATGATTAACGTAGATAGGAAACCAATGAAAAATACCCAACATGCAAGTAGAAACAGCAGTTGGATTTTATTTACCAATACTGGTCAAATTTTTCCTGGTATTTTGATCTTTCACGGGGCCCACTAAAATGCCACGCAACTCTTTCACAGTAATTATCCTGCAAATTATGTAAAATTCGAAGTTTTCATGTATTTTGCACCAATATTATATTTATACAAAAACTTTATTTTGTAATTACTAGAGGCACATATTTGTGGTAAATAAAAATACAAAATTTTGGTACAATAACAGTCAATCTTGGGATCAAAAGCTGTATATAAAATTACATTTTGGTTTTAAAATTGTGACTATAATCGTAAATTTGATTTAAAATCTGCACTTATTTCACATTTATGTAGTTACCAGAGTATTAAGTTTATTCCTGTGTAAAGGGGTCCATTTTTGCTTCTCAAATATTTACAGCAGAATTAATCAATTTTCCACGAATTGCATAACTAGCAGGATAATTCAAGGTTTAGAAAATGTTGTGTCTGTAAGTCAACTCCAAATTTCGTGTTTAAGAGTCTATTATGAATTTTGCAGTTCATTTCGTGACGAGAGGGTCGGAAAATGCACCTCTCACCATTCAGAATGAACATTACAGCATGTTATTTCACATTTCATGTTTTCATGAAAAACGAAATACGCATGCCCCTACCAATATTATATTTATACAAAAAACTGTATTTTGTAATTACAAAACATGTATTTTAATATTCTGATGTAATTCTTGAATATCTTGAAGCAAAATTTATTTGGAGTGAAATACCAATCCACTAATATTGGGACCTGAAATGTTTTGTGAACCCCTGTATCCTGAACTACTTTAAATTGCGTATGTTTCAAAGCGTTGGTATCAGTATTGGGTGGGCCTAAGTTTTCACTTTTTCCTGCAATTAAATAACTGTCTGTTTCCAAGGAGGGTTGACGGACTGGTTTGACTTCCATTCACAGCATCCATGATCGTTTTTTATTAGACCAAGGACGGCTCCTGACACAAATTAACTAAGAGCCATTCCATGTGAAAGTGTACAAACAAGGTTAATTTATTTTTATTGTAAATATCACTTATTACGTGTGAAATTAAAGGGAAAACTATGCAGAATTTGGAATTATTAATAAAAACATTAGTTTCATGGCTTTTAAATAACACATTGTTTCAATCCTATTTCTTTTTATAGTAGAAGTGGGATTTTGTGTTTGGTGTTTCCGCTTAATTTAGTTTCATTATGATACAGTATTATACCATAAGAAAACTAAATTAATTCTAATTCCGTTCTAATTGTCTCATTTGTTGTTTCTATTTCTTAAGCTCTGAAATATTATCCTACTTCATTTCTGAAACAAACCTTAGTTTGAAGAATCTATTTTTGATAATTTTCATAGCCTTGGCATTGTTCCATAATCCTACATGTACATATCACACCCGTCACAGGCAAAAAATGTTTACAAGAAAAGTGTGTAGTAATATTTTTAGAAACTAAAAACATCTAAATGTCAAGTAAAGTTTGCTTTGTGAAAATATAATGAAAATATTTCAGTAAACCCATATATTTCACAGTTTTCTGAAAGACTGAGGAAGGTAATAAAGCCATGTCTCAGAAGTGTCACACCCGTCACAAGTACAGTATTTTCTATAACTCAAAATTGAGATGGGGAGGAATATTCTGCAATTAAATACCTTTCATCAAAGGAAATGAAATTACGTTAATTGATAGTTACATATTTGAAGGTGCTAAGAAAATAATTTTGAAATGAATGTAAATTTGTCTCAATGTCACCCGTCACAATGGAATTGCCCCTAACTGATGTCTGTTCACAGTTTCCTCAAGTCCTGCGGTAGAGGAAGTTTCCGAAGAAGCAGACATGCAAAATCTCACATGCTTGTCGAACCCAGATGCCCAAGAGAAGCATAACAGGACCGTGCTTTCCATCCTCAACAAAGGATCCCTGAAACAGTTGAAGTCTTTGCCTTGCATCGGTGTCAAGAAAGCCATAATCATCATAAACCACAGGTGGGTGCAGGGATTTCAAATTTTTATTATTCACCATGTATTGTAAACAGCTCATTGATTATTTTTAATAGTGTGGCGAATGGGGAACTTCTTAAAACCTGAAGGTTCATTTAGATGTAAGTGAGTTACTGACTTGTAGAAGTTCTATTAATTTCGGTAACCTGCCAACTCGTTGTTTCACTGCTTGGCTGGCTTCTGGTTCCTGTCATTTCCCTGCATGCCACTAGGAGCACTAGTGTAGCCAGTTCGTCTGCTGTGTGCACTGGGTTAAATTGTTGCAGTAGCTCATAGCCAAATGTGATTCGCCTGCCCACTGTTCACCATGGTTAGTAACTCGCTTACGTCTAATTATTATCAACTGTGTCCTTTATTCCCCAAACATGAATACTGAAGGTTCAAGATGGGAAATTTTTAAAATCCTGAGATTTTGAATGGGAGATTTTTCAGGTCTTGACAGTTGGGATATAAAATGTTCAATATTTCTCCACACTGTGAAAACCACAGATTGTACTCACTATTTTTCATTGAAGTGACTGTTTTCAGATTTCTGGAATGCAAATTGCCATTCTCAAGAATTTTCCAATACTTATAATCCAGAATATTTCGAAAATTAGGTGCTTGTAAATACACTACAATATGAAATTTCCTGACTGTTCGAGATCCTGAAATTGGGGAGTCCTTTCCAGACATTGGGATCATGTAGGGAAGAATGTAGGATTGCCTGGCACCCTCTTTTTCCCAGACATATTCTACATTTTAGGCTAAAATTATTTTGATTCAGACATTACAAAAAAAGTATGTTGTGCTAAAACAAAGACTGAAGCTATAATCAACCAAGATTTTCGGCCACATTCTGTTGATGTTACTTAATGCATGTGTGGAATTTGATGGGTTTTATACAGATGGAAGTAATAAGTCATGGTAATTGCTGAATATTTGTTTGCCATTCCAGGTCATAATAAAAATGTTGAGAGAGCATTTTTATAAATGTCAGAATAATGGACTGATGAGAATAATACATTTCTCACAAGAATCTGTAAAACGTTTGGTACTGATTCAGTGTAATTTCAAGGAATTTGCTATTCAGAGTTTTATATGTGAATAAGACTAAATTGTTTTTCAAGAAGTATGGAGTCACTAACAATATTGCCATTTGATAATTGAGAGTAATTTGTGGTAACAAACTGCAATATTTGCATTAATATTAATGTTTGAAACTGAGGAAAGGGGGGGGGGGGGTTGCAAGTGATTATTATCAGCATTTTACATTTTACATAAACCGCACTTGTTGTGGAGTTTAAATAGTGCTCCTGCTTAGCTGAATGGGACCAGTGTCCACTTTAGTTCATGAGGTTGCAAGGCTTTTCCTTATCTTGGTTGAGCTGTGAGCATATTTTTTTTTGTAACATTTGTTAATTGTCCAAGTTTTTCAATGTTTTAATCAATTTGCAGATTTGAGAGCGTAGAAATAATACTAAAGTGCAGTAAAAAATTACATCAAGGAAAAATAAAACAAAGAGTTACCATTCCTAGCTATCATTAAAGAATGAAAGATTGCTCAAGTGTACTATTTTCTTGATTCACGTCCATGCCCAGAAAGCATAAGTATGGTGAAAAATGTCGACATTTTACAGTAAAAGTGATTTTACAATCCATGCTTTTTTTCTCTTCTACAGAAATTTAAATGGCCAGTTTTCTTCAATAAACGGCCTGGAGTCTGTGTTTAGCCGTAAGTTCCTACAGGAATTTTGCAGGGTAAGTTTCAGAAATATATTGCAGGTGGCACATTTCTACTTATTCCTCTGTAGCAAATTATAGGCTTCAGTGTTTGAAGTTAGTTTGATGTTGTGAGCCTCATAACACATTTTTCAGTGCCTGTTTTGCAGAAAATCCATGAGTTAGGGTAATGAGCATAGCAGGCAAAACAAGTCATGAAATCGAGGTTAACTGTAGGATAGTAGCCTTAAGCAGGTACTTAAACATCATAAGAACTGAAACACGTGATTGGTTAGCTGTTTCGAGACAATGTGCTTCAACTTTAAAAGAAAGAAAGATAAAGGGTGGAATCGACGATAAATAAATTTAGCATAATTTGCCCTATGCAAGAAACTATGCTTTTAACTGAATGGAAAGTACAAGTGTACACCATGTTTCGTAAGTCTCAACTGGATTTTGAAGTTCGGTCATACTGCAGCAAACCCACATACGGAGATGAAGGCACGTCAAAGGGTAGTGGAAATGTTTGTTTCGTGACTGAGGGCTTTGGCTTAATCACCAGTTTCTCTGTTAGGAGGCAGTAGTGTGCAATCATGGTGTTTTCAGGTGAGGAGAAAAGCCTTTGTGTCCTGCACTTTGCTAGGTCACGCAACTTCACTCGTGACTTTTCTCTGTGGGATTATGTAAAAGGTTTTACAGGATTGGCCCCTGAGCTACTGATCCTCCGAGATCCAGAGGGACTCATGAAAACGCTCTATACATATTATTGATAAGAAAAAGAAGAGAAATTGGTATCTGCGAACAGTGACAAGTAACCGGCACAAAAAATTTCATGTATGTAATAAAGATTCATAAGAAACCTATTTACAACCATAAATTTTGGTAAATTATGGCAGCTTGCAATCATATTAAATAGTGTTGAAATGAGGTTTGTAGTAGGCTTTGATATATATGTACATCTACCTCCATGTAGCATTCATTATCAATTTATAGCTAATGTTTACATGGCTTTTCACTTTCATATTTATTTTTCTCAATTTCTTCTAAATTGATTAAACATTCAATTCAATGCGTATGGCAGTCGTTCATCCTTGAGAAATGGAATGAACAAGAGCTGATGAATTTATGCAAATGAATTACAAAACAATCATTTATTCCAATAATAATAATGCCTAATATAACCACAGACAGATGCAAGTTTAGGTGCTAGGTTGGTTAAAATTTACCTGTGTTTCGGGAGGACCTTCTCTCCTTGATGCTCTCATTCCTCTCATTGAACTCCATCTTTCATCATCCCCTTTCCTTATACCCCTCTTGCCCTTGCACCATTCTACATTCCAGCTTGTACTGACACTTACTTCCTCGTTTCTCATTCTTTTCAAACACCACAATTTATTATATTTTAACATGGTTAAAGATTGACAATGCTCATATGTTTTCGTCCTTTTTGTGGAAGCTTGAACAATCATATTGCTTATCTAACAGTAGATTTTGTGGGTCATTCTTAAATATGTTACGATTGTGGAACGACGGTATGGAGGCTTTTGATGCTGAGAATATAAAAGACAATTTGAAAAGAGCCAGTGAGTATTTGAGGAACTCAAGTTTTACTGTTCCCCTTGTTTCATAGTGGTTTTTAGTTTCTCATCTGCAAAATACAACAGCAGTAATGAAGACTCTGTTCATGTTATTTTACTATCGTTTAAGGTTGGAAGAATATGATCGAATTTTTTAATGTTATATTCATAGCATAAACAGTAATTTTGGACTTTTTGAATTTTGACTTTGTTTTGAACAAATTTGCACCATATACTGTATCACAGCAGTCTAGAAGGGATAGAATCAATGTTTGCACAAGTTGCTTTTCAATGTCGGTTTTTGATATTCGTTAAATTTGTAGAATGGTCTTAGCACTCTGTAGGCTTTCTTAGTTTTTCTTCTTGGTCATGAAGGTCCCTGTTTAGGTGTTCATCTAATACAACACCTAAATTTTTTATACCTTTTGAAGGTGTGTATTTTGAGGCATACGAGGTGTGGCTAGAAGAGAACCGGATTGATGCTACTGTGGACAAACGGCAAGCGCGACAAAGTCAAGCGGTGCATGAGTGCACAACGTTATATCCTGCCTATCGACTGTGTGATTGCCCAGGATGCGCAGCACTTAGTTCCGCTGTAGCTTGTGGACGAAGTGCTCCGTCGGAAAAATGTTAAGTGTGAAAGTGGAACAGCGTATCAATGTGAAGTTTCTTATGATACTTGGAAAATCCACAACAGAAACTTATGGTTTGTTGAAGGAAGTGTACGGAGATGAGTGTTTATCACACACACAAGTGTTTTAGTGGATTCAAAGGTTTAAAGAGGGATGAGAAGTCATCGCGGACGATTTTCGTCCTGGACGACCTTGCACATCAAAAACCGAATCAAACGTTGCAAATGTCGGTGAATTGATTCGACATCCGTGGGATTGTGTACGTTAATTTGGTACCCGTAGGTCAAACTGTCAACCAACATTATTACAGTGCTGACGACCTTTCGTGAGCGAGTAAGAAGACGACAACCTGATTTGTGGAAAAGCAAGTCATGGATTCATCATCAGGACAATGTTTCTGCCCACACGGCATTGTCAGTGAAGGCTTCTTTGGTCGGCGGATCTCGCTCCGTGCGATTTTTTATTCCCAAAGGTCAAATCACCGCTGAAAGGAATCAGATTTACAACCGTAGAATCTGTGAAAACAAAAGCGACTGAAGTCATGAACATGGTTTCAGAAAATGATTTCCAGCACTGCTTCCAGAAATGGAAGATTCGTATGGAGCGGTGTATCGATAGTGCAGGGGAGTACTTTGAAGGGGATAATGTTTGTATTGTACAAAATAACCAATAAAAGATATTATAGCAACAGTCCTGTTATTTTCTAGCCAAACCTCTTAAATTATTCAGATTTATCATCACCCCAAATTTGCATTTTATATTTTACCTCATTAAACATTGTCTTGATGTTCCCAACCTAGCAAGATGTAAAATTTTCCTTGATTTTACATTTTCCCGTATTTTTAAGATTTTTAAGCTAAACGTAAAATCAAGGTTCCACTGTATTTATATTGGAATACAATGGAATTCCAATTTTTTGTTTTTCAGGGAACCAAGATGAATGTACTTAATATGCAAGAAAATTTTATGGCATTTAGCTCTGTTGGGACCATGAGGATTGTTGTGGGGAAACGTAAAATCAGGGTTCCATTGTATCAAATTTATTATGCATAGTTCGTTCATGTACATACTTATTTTGTTGTATATTTTCAGAAGAATGCTGTGACTGTAGCCACAGATGACAAAGAAAACTAAAGAAGAGAGAAGTTACAAGAGGCGCATATATATATATTTTAATAAACTGAGCAAGTAGTACTTTTATATAAAAGTTAAACTCTGAGAGTATTGACTAAATTTTAAAATATATATTTTTATTGCAATTTCTGATAAGATATTTTGTGAAATGTGTGTGTGGTTATTTTTTTTTAAAAAAATGTGTGAAGTGTGCAAGGGATGATTCCCACTACCTGTACTTAAGGTTAAATATGTGATGAATATCAATTACAGTAAAAATTGCATATCCCGGAACCTCTATAAGAAAGAAACCTGTAAATACGGAAAAAAAAGGTCCCCAGAACGGACTGATTTTATACCTGAAAATGACCTGCTTAAAGTGGAAACGGAACACCATTTAAAGACCAATGAGATGTTTTTATTCTCAGTAAGACGGAATTTTTTTTCGCTCGCAAGAAAAAAATGCACACTAAAAAACTCGAGATGCTCAATAATTCAGAAATTTATTTTATTATAAAACATACACTATACGTTTAGTTTATATTTTAAAATAAAATAAATTTCTGCCTTGGTCAACATATTGAGTTTTTCATATCATGGAAAGAAGGCTTAATGGTGTTATAATGGAATACTGTAAGTGGAACATGCCTCTGTTGCCACTCACATATCGGTAATATTGTTGATATGAAAGAATACACTACAATACTCATAGCTGTTACAATTCCGTTTCTTTCATCTCCCTTTCTTTGTATATTTCTCCTCTGTTCTTTTGTCATCTTTCTATTTTTCTTGTTCTCTCTCTTTGTTTCTTTCTTTTTCTTCACTTTTATCTCAATCTTTCTTTACCTCTCTTATTCCATCCTTCAATCTTTCTCTTTCCCTCTATGCACATCACGCTACGATGCCAGGGGTCCCGGGTTTGAATCCTGGCAAGGGCATGTATGTTTGTGAGTGTCCATTTTACTTCGCTTTTTGTGCCACTTTTGGCTAATTTGCGAAGATGGGGATGAGTGATGATATGATGAAATTGATGAATGTATCGCATTTTTATTCATGTACGTACATGCAGTAGTACTCTACATTATAAGTAATTCAAAAATAAAATCTGGTCTTTTCATTATTTCCTGCAGCGCTCTATACTGTATTTAAAGTCAACCCTGTATAAGAAGGAAAAATGTTAAGACAGAAAATTTTGCTCGGAACCATCATGTTCCGGGATAGACAGGTTTTACTGTGTATATATAAATCGTTTTTATTGAAAGACAAAGTAAAAATAATCCATGTCACTTTACTCTTTTCACAGCACTATTTTCTGATGGAATGTGATGGAGTTTAATATTATTTTCAAATCTTGCTTTTGTCTGTTGTCAAATTAGTATTCTTTGTCAAAGTTTATTGTGCAACACATTACATTTCAACTCATAAGGTCAGCTTTTTCCATTGTATGATAGTTTCCTTGTATTATCTTTCCCTTTTGTGTACATTTTTATTTCACGTTTTTGTAACCATTGTCATGAGTTAATTTATGTGTCAAGTTGCACAATTTTCAAGCTCCTGATGTTTACATAAATTATACTGTGTTGTATTGCAATAAGTAATGAAAATTATTGTTTAAACATTATTATACTCTGACAATAATTGATTTTATAAACTTCATCCTTTAGGTTTCCATGTAGCTTCTAGCAAATTTGAATGCTAAGTCTTTTTTTTTCTTTCTTTCTTCAATGATATGTTTTGCCATCATTTTGCACATATGCTTTTCCATATTCAAATATTCATAATGATTTCAGTCACATTGCATTTCTCTGGAAGCATTGTCTCTCACAGTCGTTCAGTTCTCGGTATATCAGACTTGTTGATTTTTCTTTTCAAACCAGTCCTAGGTTTTTCGTTTATGATTTTGCAATATAAGTTTTAATTTTTTTGGCACTCAAATATGCATATACCGGTAGATAAATTAATATGACTTTCAAACTACAGTATTGCATGTAGTACAGTAAGTAAAAACCAAAACAAGATCCAGTGCAACCAGTGAAATGACTCACTTAAGCAATGATAAAGGCTAGTGTTTATCAAACCTAATTGTCAAACCATGTATTATACACCTTTCTATTATATTTTTTTATAAGAGGTAAGCGAGTTACTAAAGATATATCCGCGAAACTTACTTGTAAAAGTTCTATTAATTTCAGTGGCCTCTGCCACCATCCACTTGGGAACTCTATGCTTTACTGTTAGGTTGACTTCTGGTTCCTGTTGTTTCCTCGACTACCGCTAGAGGCGCTGGTTTCGTCATTTCGTCTGCTCCGCGTGATGGGTTTGAGCTGTTGTAATAGCGGGAGTCAAACATGATGAGCCTGACCGCTGTCGATATTCAGCTCGTGCGGAAAGTGCATAATTGCATGAGTCTCTTTGATTTTGGTGTCAATTAGGGTGTGCGATGTATGCCTAACTGAAACTTTTTAGATCCTGTGTTTGTTGAACTTGAGGTGTCTTGCTAGTCCAGTAGTGGGTTGGCAGATCCATCAGATCTGTCAACGTAATGTGAGTTGCACTCACCCTGGGCATCATATACACATGGGTTGTCTAGTGGTGAAAGGAAGGATCTCTTTGTGTTTGCTTAGGGCACCGGCTATTTTGTTCATTGGTTTGTGTGTGAGTTTTATGTCATATTGTTTCGAGGTCTTGGCTAGGCGGTCGGATGTAGTCTGGTGGTAAATAAAGCAATCCATTTAGCTTTATCACTGCTGGCTGGGTGGAGTAGGTTAGGTTGGCGTACTTGCATTTGCTGCACCATGTAGAGAGTTGATGTACTGTGTATCCATTTTGAAGTCCTATGTCTGTACTCGATGGTAACTTCTTCCTTCAAATCTTCTTCACTTGAACAGTGCGAGAAAGCTCTTCGGTAGTAGATAAGCCATACATAGGCTTTATGTCGGGGTGGGTTGGAAAGGGAGTGGATATACTGGTTCCCTGCCCTGGTTTTCTATAGACGGTGGTGGTGAATTTGTTGCCCCTACTTTTGATGGTTAGATCTAGGAAGTTATTGATGCCTTGGTTTTCCCGTTCTATTGTAAATTTCAACCTGGGGTGAATGTTGCTAAGTTTTTCCATGAGTAGTTAATTTCTTCTTCTCTTTTGTAAACAACCAAAGTGTCATCTGCATATCTGCCATATCGTATGTATCGGAGTTCTGGTTAGTGAAGGATATCTTTTTCAGCTAGGTGCATAACAATGCTATGGGAGTTGCCCATGGCCAATCCTTCTGTTTGTATGAAATACTTGTCTTGAAATTGAAAATAGTTGTGCCTGAGGCAGATTTCCAATAACTTGGATACCTCAGACACTTCCACTGGTGAGACCTTATTGGCAGAAAGCCATCTTTCCACTGAGGTGAGGGCTAGGTCGAATGGGATGTAGTTATACATGTCAACCATATCTATGCTAGCAGTTTTGGCATGGTTGGCTTGCACTATTGAGGTTATTAGTTCTTTGGCATCTGTGCTGTTTTGGAAAATGTACGTCAGTTTGTGATTGTGCTCAGAGATTTTCTTTTTTAGCCACTTTGTGAGATGGAACATTTACAAGTAAGTTTCAAGGGTATATCTTTAGTAACTCGCTTACGTCTTATATTATCAACCGTGTTGTTTATTCCCCTAAACATGAATATATTTTTGTGTGTGTGTGTGTGTGTATGTGTTCTGGAAGCTTAAAATGGATACTTTTACTAAATGAACCACATAATATAGTGATGAACTATTATTTACCATGTAGTTTCGCATTTTGTTGTCTTGAAATCTAGGACATGCAAGTGAATTTGTCACAATTGTGTATTTGCATGTATTTTTTATCTCTTCCATTTTTACATTGAAAATAATCATATAAAATATTACGATATGTGCATTTACTGATTTGTCAGCTTCAATTTTTATGTTAAAAACAAGTATTTTGTAGTACAAATTGTAAATACCATCATTTAAAAAAATAAAGAATAGTTTCCTTGTATACTGAAATATGAACTCCAATGCTTACTACTTCTGTGTATAAAACATGTTATTTACAAAAATTATGTAAATACAGGAGAAATAAGAAAGTTTGTAATTTGATGACTGTGACTTATTGTAAAAGAAAACTTTGATATAAAAATGTGAGCTTAAATTGTTCATACATAACAAGAGAAAGTTGTGGTACTTGTGAAAGTGCATGAATAATTTGACCTGAACACCGCATGGCCACATTTTCACACAGGTAATGTTCACTTTTTGGAACATACCTTTACATTCCTCAAGCTTTCACTACTTCATGTGGCTTCCTCAGGAGGCTGGGCATGATTCAGGCTCAAATTGGTAAAAGATCAAATGTTTGTTTCAAAAAGAGATTAAAATAGTGGACAAATAAGTTAAAAACAAGGCTGTCCTGTCATTCATGTTGCTTCTGAACATCTGTCATCCTTCTCCTTTCTTCTTTTTCTCATCAACATAGTGACAACACTTATACACTGGTGAAAACAATTAAAGGGACAAATGGTATTTGTTAAAAGAAAAGAAAAATATGGAACGGCGAGAAGCAAAGAAGGGAGCAGACGATAGCTACGTGTGTTGCGCACAAACCGTGCCATGCAGTTGTCGATGACGTCGTACGGTGGTGGCGCTGTGATCGCGTGTGTGTAGAGGTACCCAGTTGCTCAGCGTGGATCGGAGCCACAGTACGTTGTGAAACACCGTAGCATTGGGCAAATCCGTGTGTTTTGAATTTCTGTGTTTACCCATCGTTAGTATGGCGAGTCGGCATCGTTTAGATGATGCCATAAGATGGAGGATAGTTGGAAGACACGAGGCAGGCCAATCACAGGCAACCTGTTGTAGGGACCTCGGGGTTCCGAGAAATGTGGTGTCCACGCTGTGGAAACGGTTCACAGAGACAGGAACAGTGGTCCGCAGACGTGGTCAAGGCCGCAAAAGGGCTAGAACGCCGGCTGAAGACCGTTATTTGCGACTTCTCGCCAAGAGGGATAGGTCCGCGACAGGAACACAGCTGTCTCGAAACCTGTATAATGCAACAGGGACATCAATTTCACGCATAACAGTCACCCAGAGACTGCATGAAGGTGGGTTGTATGCAAGGCGCCCTGTAGTGTGCATCCCTTTGTCTGTGCAGCACAAAAGGGCCCGGTTATCATGGAGCAGAGAACACCTGTATTGGACGGATAATGATTGGGGGCGCATTCTCTTCAGTGATGAGTCGCGATTCAGTCTGGATAGCGACTCAAGACGTGTTCTCATCTGGCGAGAAACGGGGAGTCGATATCGGCCCTCAAACATTGTCGAAAAGGACCACTATGGCGGAGAGGGTGTGATGGTGTGGGTGGGCATCATGGCAGATGGGCGTACGGACCTTCATGTGTTCGATAGAGGTTCTCTGACAGGTCAGCGATACAGGGACAAGATCCTTGCACCCTACGTGCGACTTTTCCGCGGAGCATATGGACCGCAGTTCATTTATGGACGACAACGCCCGTCCACATAGGGCGCAGTTGGTGGCCTGCGATGTCCCCTGACCTTAATCCCATGGAACACGTGTGGGATGCTCAATTGCAACCCTCCAACTAGCTCCAACAACCAACGCTGAGCTCAAGTGTGCCATAGTGCAAGAGTGGGTGCGGTTGCCACAGGAATTGCTAAGGACCCTCGTACACAGTATGCATCGCCGATGCCAGAGTTGTATTGCTGTACGGGGCGATCATACGCCCTATTAGACATGTTTTTTTTGGCCTCACTGACAGAGCGTCGGTCAGCTGCTGTGCTGGACATTTGGCATTTTTGGTTTTCATGGGTGGCGGTTATACCCATGTTTGTTTTCTCATCTATTGTTTTGTTCTGGGATGATGATGTGGCCACGTTTGGCGTTATTTTGTTGTTATCTTTTGTTTTTGCATTAAAAACCATTTGTCCCTTTGTTTTCACCAGTGTATATGCTTATAAAACCCAGCCCTCATCCCCCACCTTGGTAGAAATGGCACTGTATGTAGTATACCTGTGAATTAGGGAGGGGTACAAAATACAGATGACGTATATCTGGATTTCATATTATCTTTTCCCGATGCAACAGATATCTGGATAATCCAGAGAATTTGGATATTCAGATACCCCAAACATGTGCAGAATTTTGATATCCAGATAATCCGAACATCTGGGGCCTCCCCGATGGCACAGTGGTAGCGTTGTCACCTTGTAATCAAGGGGTCCCAGGTTCAATACCTGGCGGAGGCACATAGTGGTTCAGATTCCACTTGCAAACTGTAGGTCGAGTCCCAATTATCCTTACTGTGCTTAAAGTGGACTTAAAAACACCAAATCAATCAATCAATCCGAACATCTGGATAATTCAGATATCCGGATAGAAGAGATTTGATGAAGGATTTGTAGAAAATCTGTACAGTGAAATACGAAAATGAGGAATAAATGAATATGGATAGCACGTAAAATGGATACACGATAAAACTGTCCGGATAATGGCATAATGCACAGTCAGATATCCAGACATTTCAGGTAATCCTAATATCCAGATAATTCAAATATTTGGATAATCTGAATATCGGATATCTGGATAATCTGCACAATTTGGATAAAATTTTATCCGGATTTGGCCATCTCTATTATGAATGTCTTTGCTTTCCCTAGGCTCTTGTTCCATGTTATTGATACCCACCTGCCAGTTTTGCCTTTTCTTTCATTGAGCACGGAAAGATTACAAGTGCTGATTCACCTGATACACACACTCAATTTGCAGTGTGACTACGATGTGTTGGTTGTTCATGTCAATGGCTTTGAATGGAAGGACAAGAATTGGAACCTTGGAACTACACATGATGTTATACCTTGAAACCACATGCTGTGTGATATCACCATTGAAATTCGTGGGTTTGAGTACCAGCCTGCACATAAGCGTTCTTTGTGAGTGTCCCTTCATCAATTTAACTAGCCCAGTCATCACTCATCCTCATTGTTGTATTCAGCCGAAAGTTGCAAAAAAGCGATGGAAAATAGTGAAAATACACAATGCATACTTTGTGCTCTCTGTTCCGAGGTTTACTCTGTGTAGAAGCTGTGAATTGTCGTAACAAGATCTGCCAAATCCAGTCCAGGAAGCATTCATACGAGGGCTGCTGAAAAAGTTTCTGCAATCAATTTGAAAAAAGACATGTGAAATTCTGGAATTATTGTTTTTCAAAGTATTGACCCTTAAGATCGATACACTTTTGCATACGCTCAAACCAATTTTGAAAGCATTTTTACCACTCTGAAGCTCATACCTCAGGAACCACTGTTCAGAATGTGTCAACAGCTGCATCAGGCCACACACATCGCTCACCACTCATCTTTATTTTTCATGTGTGGGAACAAAAAGAAGTCATTAGGTGATAAATCAGGTGAGTACGGACAATGAGTTATTAATTCGACATTTTTACTGGACCAAAAATCAACAGTTTGGTGTGCTGAGTGGGAACCGGCGTTGTCGTGGTGAAGAATAATGTGACAATTTGGGTTTGTTTTACGCAATTCATTGATGACCTCTGGCAAACAAATTGTTGTATACCACTCAGCATTTACCGTCCTTCGATCTTCTAAAGCTATTGTTGCCACATGTCTGGTATAACTGAAGAAACAAGCAATCATTTGCTTGGCAGGACTCCTCGAACGAACAACTTTTGTTGGTTTCGGCTCACTTTGAAACACCCAAACAGTGGATTGCTGTTTAGTTTCGGGTTCGTATGAATATATCCAAGTTTTGTCCCCTGTAATGATGTAGTACACCAAATTTGACTTGCCTCGGTTGATTTTTTTGAGCATTTCTTTACACCAATTTACACGAGCCTGTTTTTGAGCTAGGGTCAAGTTGTGTGGGATCCAACAGCTTGAAAGTTTTTCAGAAGTATTGCTTTCATGTCAATGTCCAAGGATGCCTGAATCTCACGGTAGGTCACATACCGATATCTCTCAATCATTTCACGCACAGCATCAACATTACTGGCAACAACAGATGTGGATGGACGATCTTCACAAAATTCATCACTGAGAAATGTGTGACTATGCTGGAATTTGGAAAACCAATTTTACACAAACCTATTGGATGGTGCTTCATCCACAAAAGCCAAATAAAGTCACTTGATTCATTGTTTTGGTGTTAAACTACATTTGAAATCATAAAAAATCATTGCTCGAAAGTGTTAACGAGAAATTTCCATTTCTCACACGAAACTGCTGTGAAAAATAAACGTATAGGCTTAAATAAACAACCAAAGATAATTTAAACATAAAAAAGGTCTATTCTTCAGATTTTTATAATAGCGGAACACTAGCGCCACTGTTGGTGGTAGTTTGCAGAAACTTTTCCAGCACCCCTCTTACATAAAACAAGTCTTAATTCCCTTGTTAAATACAGCTTCAGTTTTTGCCTTTTGGTAGGGGTTTTTCATTAAATAAATATTTTTTTCTTAATTGCTATTTTCCAACTTTACCTAAGTAGGGGTTGTATAAGTAAAGATTAAGGAAAACTAAAAAATGGTCAACGAAAAGGCATGAAAAAGTCAAGAATGTTGGATTTGTTATTTTAGAAGACACCCTGTTAAATTGCCTTGACTGATTTAGTTCAAATGCAATACCAGACACTTAACTGCTGCGAAAATTACAGATGAAAAATCTAATTTTAAGGCAGTTGGAGTAACCAAGTCATCGATGGCTTGTCCCATACCTGCCCCTCCCCAACCACGCACTATATTTCACTCTTAATGTCCAAACTAGTCTACGCGATGGTCTAAAATTCCCTAGAAGAGTTTAGTTTTTAATCTAAATCTGTGAATCGTTCAGGCCCATAGCTAGAATTGATCTCCAGGGGGGGCTTTGTAAACCAAGTCCATTTTATAAAAAAAATGTTAAATGAAGGTAAATTATGTGTGTTGGGGGGCACTCATTCATTTATAAATATCATATACTACACAAATACTACATTTTTCTACATCTTTTAAAACATCTCTTGAAGTGTTAATTGACCAGTGACGTGCACTGAGGAGTAGCTAGTCTAGCAGAGATAGATCAATCAATCTCACATCTCGAATTATATTCAAATCACAATATTTATTGTCTTGTTAAAGCCACCACAGCTCATATGCAACACCTTCTTTTCCATGCGCTTCTCGTCCATCGGTGTTCTCCGCGGGCAAAGCTGGCTGGATACCCTAGCTCGCTCTTCTTCCGCCAGACCAGTTTCCAGGTAGAAAGGGCCGGCCCAAGGAAAAGGAAGATTTCTGCCTGTACCTCCCTTGTCCCCTCGCCCCCCACTGCAATGGTTGAAAGCCCATGCTTTCAGGTCCGCCAGTCTATCTCCTATAGGACAGATAGGGGATTGGTTTCTCATAATTTTTTTGTAAATCCTCTAAAGAACACAGGGTAAAATTTTCGGCAGTACTTATGTTCTCTGTATTTACACAACCTTTTACACGTACAATATGTGTGTATGTATAATATGGGATGTAGTTTTATTATTTATGAAATGGGAACATGTTATGTGCAGACAATAATGTCATGCTTTCTTTCTTTTTTTTCTTTTTCAAGTATGTAATATATAATGATTAAATTACAAATATGTGCTCAGGCTCTCTCTGACTCTCGTTTTAGTAGTGTTTTATTTAAATATACTACTCTTTGTCTCTAACAGTCATAAATACGGATGTATTTATTTGGGCAAGAGAACGCGTGTTCATATTGTTGTTGGTTTGGTTTATTTTACTTTGCTTTTCTGCCACATTTGGTTATCGCGAAAATGAGGATTGAGTGATGATATTATGAAATTGGTGAAGGGACCTCATATGAACAATCCAGGCCAGGATTCGAACCCATGATGTGTGCGCATTCTTGTCCTATGTGTTGCAGTGAATAATGAAATAATTTGGAATGAAAAATGTATCTCAGAACTCGAAAAGTCAAATGAATATCATTGAAGAAACTACAAAAAAGTGTGTTGTGTTTTGTTACCTGTCACCAAATCAACCAAGCGTGGGGAGTGGTTATCACAGCGCACTACGACACCAGGAGTTCCGGGTTCGAACCCCAACCCGGGCATGGGCGTTCCCTGTGCTCGTCCCTTCATCAGTTTCATCGTAACATCTTCACAATTAACCAAATGTGACCAAAAATCGACACTAAGTAACAAAAATGAAATCAAATCATTGATTGATTGCTCAATTTGGTTTATTTTACTTCGCTTTTCCGCCACCTTTGGTACAACAAAATAGATGAAGGAACACACACAAAGAACACAAATGGCCAATCCGAGATTCGAACCCAGGATCTCTGGCTTAGAGTCAAATCAAATAGTTTTTTATTTTCGAATGTGGGTGGGAGTTACGTGTACTTTTTTCTAGTACTCATTCATAATTTTGCAATCTTTTCCTGTTATTGACATTCTTCTTTTTTGTAGGAATACTGGCCCTAAAGGGAGGAGGGGTGTGACCCACACCAACCCCCCCCCCTTGAGCACGCCACTGACTGCTACCCCAAGTGTCGACGTCACTCTAATTGACTGATACTGAAATTATCCCTTACACACCCCACATTATTTTAGATGATACAGATATGTATATCACACACAAAAAACGCACAATATTTAATCACAGTGCCTACAGTATATTCCGGCCGAAGCAATGAAACACCCCTTCCTTCCCAAAACTTGGGAGCTGTTGTTGACCTTTGACGCAAATGCGGAGGGAGATTGCATGATGACATCAAAGTCACAGATTTCTGTCTAAACTGGAGGTTGCAACAGGGATAGTGAAGGTACAGATCAAGAAGCTCCCCTATGAAAGATTTTCTGAAGTCTAGAGAGTATTCTAAATACTTGCAGCTACTTCTGCTCATAAACAAAATGAGCGAATGTAATAGATACTCTTCATATTCTGTGGATTTATCCTTAAAGTTGTGAGTTGTCTACATTTTCACTCTTCACTGCTAACAAATTATGCAAAATCGTTTACCTAATGTAAAAGGGGGGGGAATCGTTAGCAAGAATTGGAGCTATCACTTTCAACACAGAACATTTACAATTATAGAGAGAGCTATAATAGTTAGGGCAGGAAGCAGATGCCAAGGTAAACAGGCCACAAATGGAGAAAAAAAGTTTGCGTTGTGAGACACTGTGAAAGTGTGAAATGAAAGTATTTAATGTTTATTTATTAATACATGTTTAAGTTTTCAAAGCAATAATTCTAGAAATTTTCTTGCTAGCTTTGCTCGCAGTAAAGCCATTTACTTAAGAGTCACGTCAAAACTTTACTTACGTATTATTTACTACTTCAAAACAATTTTCCTTAAGAGCTGTATTACCAACTCTGTGTATCCTGTAAAAATTGTACTCGATATACGAAATACTAACACATTGTAAATTAGGCTACTCAATTAACAGAGAATAAATAATGCCAAATTGCACATTTGGAAATCAAAGGACATTTTGTATTAATAAGTCATCTTTACTACAGCTAAGAAACAACAAATTGTACGGTAGAAGAACGTGAGGTACTTGAGGCAAAATTCATAATATTTTATGGATGTGTTACGGGATCAGAGTTGTTATGTGCAGGCAAATATTAAAGAGAACTGTAAGTTAAAAAAATAAAATTGTTCTCAAACATTGGGTAGGGATGCCAAAATCTATTTTCAGCACAGGTGCAGAAATCACTGAATCTGAAAATACACGTCAATTTTACAACTTCCGTCTCAACTGAAGACTTTTTAAAAATTTGGATTTAGAGCTGCTGCATACGTACATGTAATGCATGTCTTTCATCGATTAACGTGGAGCCCTTCCCCCTGAACATAAACTCAGAGTTGTGCCTATGCTTCAAATCAAAACTCAAGCAAGTGCAAGTTAGAATTGATTCTCTGTGAAGTGAGGTATACGGTCGAAATTGCCCCTGCCAATTGATGCGCCACCAGAGCGTGGTGGTTGGTGCCCAGAAGAGCCGATTGACTTTCTCTACAAATAGCATCATAAGTAGCTCGCACTTCCAGGCAATGCAAAAGACTACTGAAGGCAGAATGTACTGGTGAAGCTCGGAAGCAAATAGCAGGTGAAGTACCGTGGGAACATTTGATGTTTTGAAGGAGACTGAGTTTAGTGAATAATAAAAATGAATTCCATTACAGATGAAGGCTGTGTCCGCAAGGCGCTAGAGTAGGCTGTTGAAGGTGTTGAAGTACAGTCTTGTCGGAAGTGACGCCACCTAGTGCAGTTCGAAAGTGCCAAGTAAACGTTCATTCGAGTCTGCAGCACACAGGACTCGAGAATGCAGACTTGATTCTTCCCTCATGTGCTCGTTATTCACTTGATTGAAATCATGGACGTTGAAAGTCGGCCAGTTGTTGTTTGTAGATCTATTGTGCGGAAATGAAATATAATAACTTTTTAAAATGCTATGTGATTTCTATCGTGAATTTATATATATACCGTGAGACAAAGTTTTATCTACTGACCATATTAGGTGCGCTACATTCGAAGTGTAATTCGAAAGACTTTCGCTTCCAGTCCAAGACTTTGAGAATGAATTGCAGGACTATTGTCGACATATGTTCGCTTCACGTGCGGTCTTGCATCTTACGGACACGACTTTAGTTGGGTGTGCACGTACGAATGTGCGAATAGGCAGGAGCCAGACAATACTGCGTTTATGTCAAACTTGCTCCTCCGCCAAATTTATTTTAGGTTTCCACTACATTCTCATGTTTCTTTCACAACAAAATATAGGAGATTGCGTAACCTTTTTAACTTTCCTATTGAGTCGGGAAATTTTTGGAACTTCCTAACACTGAAAATATCGAATTCTACAACTATTTACCCCTTCGAAGGATTGTTCGGGATTCCGAAAAGTCGAGATCCAGGGACGTATCTAGACTGGGGGAGCCAGGGCGTTGCCCCGGCGCCCCCGAAAAGCCGGAAGACTGGAATGGATTTTCCTGGCTTTGTTAGACTGACTATTGGGGTTCATTTTATTGTTGACTGTTCAATGTAAAGTCGTGGAGCAGATAAGACTTGAAATAGGAAATGCCACGAAACGGAACGGTTTAGCTACTTCACTAACATGGTGGTCATATTTCTCTCTCTACAGCGACGAGTCACGAGTGAAATGACTACGCTGTTCTACAACAGGGTGTCTCTACCAGTCAAGAAAGTCAAGAAATTATGCTTGTGGTAAAGAATTGTTGCTTTTTTTTATGCAATGTAGTGAATTTACATTGTTACATATACCTGTACGGGGATTTGATAATATTGAATATTTGGAAATATAAAATTGTATTGACTTGTGGTTTAAATTTTTTTCGTTTTGTTTCTTAAGAATTACATTATTATATGCGTGAACTTTTGTAAAAATATTAAAGTAATGTGGCTATTTCCCATCCAGGATGAAGTCTGAAGTATTAATTTATACATGCATTAATAATGAAATCAAGTCTAAATCTCTTGTTAAAGTCTTCATCTTAACCATTCTCGTTTGCTTATTTTACTTCGCTTCTTGTGCCACTTTTTGCTAATTTGCGAAGATGGGGATGAGTGATGATCACAAACATCCATGCCTAGGCCAGGATTTGAACCCGGGACCCCTGGCATCGTAGCACGATGTGCTAACCACTCTGTCTACCTATACCTAAGTAGGGGGCGATTGAATACATGTTAATGAAAAGGCAAAAAAGATCAAGAATTTTGGATTTGTTATTTTGGTAGACACCCTGTACAATTATTAATAGTTAATAATTGGACACGGGTCTTGTGGAATCTTCTTCCCATTTTAAAAATGTAAACAGACGGAAATCGTAAATGGTAGGATGCTCAACCAAGGGGGCAATTTAAAAAAATCAATGTACATCTCTCAATATTTTGTCTTAATAATGCTTATTCAAAGAATCAATTTGTGAAAATAAAAGGTATTTTCATATTGTTATTTTGCGTATGATCAATGATTGGATTTATTGTCTGGCTTGAAATTTAAATGTTCGGTTGAAGGGGTAAGGAACAGTGACGGCGACAGCCTAAAATAATGCGTGAGGCTACAGATTTCGAAGTCAAATTCTCGGCGGGGGGGGGGATAACTAATATCGGCTAAAAGGTAATACCTTAATACTTTACTACGGTATAATTGTACCAGCGACCTATTTTACAGTCAGATCCAGAGATAAATCACTGAGATGTTACGTTGCATTTTGTTCTACAGGCACGAATTTTTTTGGTCAAATAAAATGCAATAATTGTATTGTTTTCTTTTCCTAAGCCATTATCGAGAGGAATAGTATTGCATAGTTACCATTCATATGAACAGTAAACAAATTACACCATAAGAAATACACTTATTATCAACTCGCTGGATATACGAGGCGCATGTCAAAACAAAGGGCCGATATTTTTTTACGCGGGGTTGGCAACACTGATGAAGTTGAGCATGCCCTAGTATTCTGTGCTTGGAACAGAGATAGAATCGTCAGAGTAGGGTTGCGTACGTGCGAGTAGCAGTAAGGTGAAATGGCTGCCGTAATACAAAACCCGCCAAATGTGAAGTGAGATCTGTCATACAATTTCTGAACGCCAAAGGACAGAATGCAGCTGACATCCATCAGGAATTGTGTGCCATTTATGGACCGACAGTGATGAGTGAAAGGAAGGTCAGGCAATGGTGCAGAGACTTTCGGGAAGGGCGTTCAAATGTCCATGACGATGAGTGTAGCGGAAGGCCTAGTGTTCAGACGGATGATCTGGTGGAACACATTAACGAGAAAATGCGTTCCAATCGCCTGTTCACAATATCTGAACTCGCCAAAGAGTTTCCAGAAGTGTCTGCGAAAACAGTGCATCGAATTGTGACTGACAACCTGGGGTATCACAAACTGTGCGCGAGGTGGGTACCAAAAATTCTGACAGACGCTCACAAAGAGCAAAGAAGGACAGTTGCACGTGTTTTTTTGGCGCGCTGGGGGGAAGATGGGGATGACCTCTTTTCGCACATAGTGACGGGGGTTGAAACGTGGATATCGTACGCCACTGGGGAGTCGAAGCAGCAGTCAATGCAATGGTGGCACTCTGGTTCTCCTAAAGCGAAGAAATTCAAACAAACACCATCAGTTCACAAAATCATGGCAACCGTGTTTTGGGACCAAAAGGGTGTGATTTTTGTGGAATTCTTGGAACCAGGACGAACAATTACAGCAGAGGTGTATTGCGAAACACTGAATAATCTGCGACGTGCCATCCAAAATCGGCGGAGAGGAATGCTACTCTCTGGAATTTTTCTGATCCATGACAACGCCCGCTCACACACAGCTGCTCGTACTGTTGAGACAATTCAAAGATTTCGATGGGAACTATTCAATGATCCCCCTTACAGCCCCGACTTTACCCCCAGCGATTTCTTTCTTTTTCTTCACCTGAAAAAGTGGCTTGCATCGAAGCGTTTCAACGACAGTGACGTGCTCAAGACATCAGTTCTGGACCGGCTGCTCTCTCAGGCGACAGATTTTTACGCAGGAGGTATAGGAAGTTTGTGCCACGCTATCAGAAATGTCTGGAGGTTAATGGTGACTACGTGGAAATTTGTGTTTATCAATCACAATAAATTTCTTCTATAATTTCTTGTTTTTTAAAAAATATCTGTCCTTTCTTTTGACATGCGCCTCGTATGTATAAATACTACACATAACACTATTCCTATGTAAAGAATGTGAGTACTTTTTTGTTCAAATAAGAAAATAACCACAGCAAGAAACTACGGTAAGGTACGTCTGTTTTTATGAGCAGCTACAACCTTGTTTAAATCCAAAGATTTTGCAAGCTCTTTCTCAAAGGACAGAATAGATATACAGGTTGTCATTTTAATGGCGCCCACGGACCACGGAAACGTATAGAGGACATCAAAACAAACAACTTCTCTCAGTAACATTTTTCTCGTTGGCGCATCGTTTCGGCGCTACAGTCGTTCAAAAAAGCTCGTTTTACCACCTGAATGCTGGCAACCACACACAACATTTCATTGCATTTGTGACGTCATATCCCGTCGTGAAGCAATGCGTTCCAGGGTTGCCAGGAACACACATATTCTGTGAAAAATGACATAGCTACAATCAGCCACATTATGTACCGTAAAACAAAACGAGAAAACACGTTCTGTAACCTAACAGGAGGTAAACAAACGATACGAAATATGGTAGAAAGAAAATAGATTTCAAGTGGAAGTAGTCATATCTAATTTTGTCTTAGCTTACATATCAAATATTTGCAAATCTAGTTACCAAGTTGGTATCTACAATTTAGTCGACAAAATATAAATGAAAGAACTCAAAATTCCAAAGGTATGCAACCAGTGGCGGATTACTAAATAGGCCCACTAGGCACGTGCCTAGGGGCGGCAACTCTTGGGGGCGGCAAATATTTTTTCCAGAATATCAAGAATAATAAAAAGTGTCTTACGTACACAGTGACAATTTAGACCTATGAAACCAATGTTTCAAATCAACGGTTTGCAACACTTTTGCTTCATATGAAAGAAACCGCGGTGGCTCAGTCGGTAACGCGTCTGACTACCATGCTCAAGGTCCCGGGTTCGATCCCCGGCCGGTTCAAATCCGGGAACTTTTCTAACGGTGGAAGCGGCCCCGGCGCCTACCCAGCGTCGAATAACATGGGTACCTGGGGGAAACCCTGGGGGGTAAAGGCGGTCAGGGGCGTGATGCTGATCACATCACCCCCACTCACGACCGGATCAAGAAAGTATGGGGTGTTACCCCCACACCCCCTATACGCCTTCATGGCGTGGTGCTATGCACAGGGGAACACTTTACCTTTTTTTTTTTTTTATGAAAGAAACCTTGATGTATCGGATTTGTGTGTTATCAAGAAATGTTTCGTCTGCTCTGCCTCCTTCAGGCGCCAATCAATTTGTTTTTAACCCCTGCTGTGGCTTTTATCGCTTACAATGACAATGCAAGCCGCTCAGCCTTTGTTGGTTTGTTTTTGTAAATACATACACACCCCTCGATCTTCCACTAAGCGTTTGCTAATGGCCAGGCAGGAAAGAAGACTGATTGTTTGAAACTCTCATCTGCAACAATGACAGTCTTAAAAAAAATAAACACATAAACACTGCTGATAAGTGAGTGAGTGAGTGCAGCTTTCGGGTGGACAGCAACTAGTTTTTGTCTTACTGTATTCTCTGGCTGGTGCATTCAGTTTGTTGCTAGTGCGTTTGCTATTTTTCGGGTTGTTTTTTTTATGCAGCAGGCAGCATGAAGCAAACAAAGTTAAGTGGGGCGGCTTATCGTAAACTTGCAAACGAAAAGCGTGAAAGAGAAGTAACCTTACAGAAAAAGCTTGGTACAGTGGACACGTTTTTTAGGCGAAAGGAACAAGTGATTTCCGAAAGCAGTCCAAAAATTGAAGTGGAAGCGGCTACATCGAGTGAACTCTGTGAAACGCAAAATGTCGAAAATATTGTGGGTTTAGTGGAGGAAGAAAGTGCACCTGAGGTAGTGTCTCCTCAGTTCGTAGGAGTTCCTGATTGTGACAGTGAGAGTGCAAATTTCGATAGTGACGATCTTGGCGAGTGGTGTCTGAATGAGTCTACAAGTACATTCTTCTAAGACGTGGAATTAATCAGAATGCTGAAAACGATTTTTCTAAATCGCAAAGACTCATAGCAGGTAAGACAAGATTTTTAAATAATAGTGTTTTTGTTCGTAAACTTGTAAATGGCGAATCAATTTTGCGGAATTATTTTTATTTATTGTGCATCATGCAGGTTGTTCAAGGGCAAGACAAACATCGCAACTCACGGCATTTCAGACTGGAAAAGCATTTCAAATATTTTAGCATCACACGAAAATTCTGAAGAACACAAAAACTGCGAGTTGGCACTCTTAACAAGGCAAAAATCTGTTGGGACCTTGGAGAACCACCTTCAATCACATATTCAGACGGAACTTATGTAGTTTGTCAGTGTATTAAGAAGAGTTTTTGCTGTCGTAAAGAAGTTGACAAGTCGCGGGCTTCCCTTACGTGGTCACTAAGTACTGCTGTAACAAACTGTTCAGCTGAACGTTCGTTTTTGGCCTTAAAAAGACTGAAGACTTATCTCCGTTCAACCATGTGCAATAAAAGACTGAACGAGTTATCTATTCTCCACATGGAAGCAGACATCTCGACTGATGGAAACATCAACTTCGAAGAACTTATACACGAGTTTGCAGCAACCAAAGTGAGGCGGAAGCGGCTTCATTTATGACTGGTGAGTGGTGAATTTACTTTCTCAATACATTACATAATTTTAGGTATAGCACATACAGAAAATGAATTGTTTGTTATTGATTTTTATCCCTTGATTTTTATTTCAGTATGTTCACTAATTTTTTTATTAGCCTGTAAAAATACTGCAAATAAATTACTACTTTCCTTTTGAGAAGGGCGCACATTAAGTTTGTGCCTAGGGGCGGCGAGGAAGCTTAATCCGCCACTGTATGCAACACATAATATAATGCATATTCAGGGCATTATGAGGCAAGTGACAAAAATGGTTGAGAATACAGGGATATAAATAGTAGTAAAACAAACTCTCCGACGACTGTGTTTATCTACGCACCGGATACACATGTAATAGTTTGCAACTCTGAACAGGGCAGTATATTCGCTACTGATTCATCATTAGATTGTTACTGTGGTTGTACGTGTTTTAGCCGTAATGTAACAACGTGAACCTCAGATACTTCCGTTATCAGCACAAAAGTACCACAAGGCATCTGGACACAAACCTGTAGATATCAACCTTGCAACGAGATTTGCAAATATAATTGACATGTAGATGGGCGTAAACAGCCACATGTAAGTTGTAAGTACAATAAAATTTACTGTTGTAGATATTTGACATGTAGGCTGAGACAAAATCCGATAATGATACTTCATTTTGAATACGTGTTTTACCATTTCTCATATCGTTGGTTCACTTCCCCCTTCCCCTGAGACGACTGCTGATTTTCTGGCTGGTAGGCTATGGTGCTCAGTTTACTAGGCGCATTTCTCGCTTCGTTTTACAGCTAATAATGTGGTTGGTAGTTTGTCATTTTTCACAAAATTTGTGTGTTCCTTGTAACAGTGCTATGCGCTGTTTCGCCGCAGGAAATGACGTCACAGATACGATCAAATGTTGTGTTGGGTTGCCAGCATCCAGGCGGCAAAACCGTCTTTTTTGAACGGCTGTAGCGTCGAATTGACGCACCAACGAGAAAAATGTTACTGAGAAAAGTTGTTTGTTTTGATATCCTCTACACGAATCTGTGGTCCGTGGACGCCATTAAAATGACACCCTGTATAACTCAACCTCTCATTACTATTTCGGTTATGAAGGCAACACTTGATTCACCGTAAGCAGTCGTTGATGGGGGTGGGCACATTTCAATAACACAAAGCTTATAAAGTTCGTAAAAGGCAATTTTAAATATTTCAACCATTGCAAGCAGCTGCTGAAGGGTCTTTATTTTGAGTTCCTTTCTGACTCAGTGTGCCATAACTCTAAACTGTTCAAATTACAACAGTAGGGAGCGGCGAAAGATTGTAGCTTTTCGTACATTAGAAAAGAGGCACTAACTTAATAAAGTAGGCATCAAATAAACAAACCACCCTTGAATAGAAAGTATGATAATGATGCCATTTTCTCTGCCATGATGAAATATATTTTACTTTTTCTTGTTCAACGACTGAAATTCAGAACTTAGGGCTAAAAATGGGGAGAATGCCGTCCACTTAGGAGGTGCCACTCACAAGGAACAAGAATATTTTTACTACAAATTCACTTCCACTAGGAAACAAATACATTGACATAAAAGCAATGAATATAGTTGCAACTCTTGCACTGGGCATTTTTATTAGTGAAAATAACTGCTGAAGATTTTTTTCCAGAATATATTGTGCATAAATACTGCACAGAATTGGATCAATAATTTTAGATTTGCTTCAAAGATTGATTCTTCCGAAAAGAATCAAGTTTGTCCACTATGGTGGTACTACTGCAGAAATTATTTCCTAACCTCACAAATTATAATTAATTAACATGTAGGACTAGGACTAGGTGGCCGCGGTGGCTCAGTCGGTAACGCGTCTGACTACCATGCTAAAGGTCCCGGGTTCGATCCCCGGCCGGTTCAAATCCGGGAACTTTTCTAACGGTGGAAGCGGCCCCGGCGCCCACCCAGCGTCGAATAACATGGGTACCTGGGGGAAACCCTGGGGAATAAAGGCGGTCAGGGGCGTGATGCTGATCACATCACCCCCACTCACGACCGGATCAAGAAAGTGTGGGGCGTTACCCCCACACCCCCTATACTCCTTCATGGCGTGGTGCTATGCACAGGGGAATACTTTACCTTTACCTTTGTAGGACTAGGACTTCGAGCAAGAAAATTGCCCAAGCCTCCTGATATTCGCACCGTATTTCAATGATTACTTGATTGAATTTGTATTAAGGTATATTATATGCACAAGGCTAATCGGGACGAGAGCTACAGCTTCTAGTGGAATTGAATTGAATTGTTTTTTGAAGTCCACTTTATGCACAGATAGGTTAATCGGGACTGTACCGACAGTTCAAAGTGTGATCCGAACCACTGTGCAATGTGCCTCCACCGGGTATCGAACTCGGGGCCCCTTATTACAAGTTGACGACGTTGCCATTACGCCATAGGGAAATGACTTCATGAAATGTTACCTCCACCGGGATCGAACCTGAAACCCCTTGATATCAAGGCAGCAATTCTATCGCTAGACTTTGGGGACTGGGAGGCCAATTTTAATATTTCCAATGTTTAACATTTAGGAATTAGGTAGTTTGTGTACTCTTTCATTCCTTTTATTTCGTATTTCTCCCTCTCGAATATTTTCAGTGATAAGGATAGGAAGGTTTGTGTTGCTGCTGCCATATACCTTCGGGTTTAAGAATGCTGGAGAATTAGTTACTTAAGAATAGATATAATGATGAAACCAATGAGAGAACATATCTAACTCTCATGCAGTTGTCGGCACTCCAATGAGGAACTAACAAACAGAAAGGAAACATAACGCTTCTTTAGATTTTAAACGTCATCCTACTTATAAAAATTCATTTGTCACACTTGTTAGACCTATTCCGAAATATAGTGATACAATTTACAGAGGCTGCCAACAACAATCAAAGATCAATCTCACATCCACTGAATACGTCCATCTTCCAGGCAAGCAGATGATTTCGTAGCAAGTTTGGGACTCGTGTTTGGCAAATTACTTAGTATCGTTTTTTATTTGATTTATTTTACTTCGCGTTTTGTGCCACTTTTGGCTAATTTGCGAAGATGGGGATGAGTGATGATATGTTGAAATTGATGAATAGACACTGACAAACATCCATGCGCATGCCAGGATTCGAACCCGGGACCCCTGGCGTTGTAGCGCGATGTGCTAACCACTAAAGTACTTAGTATCGAATTACCAGTGGCCTATTGATTTAAGAACATATCGTAATAAAGTAATTGCTATCTAACCAAACTAGAAAATGTAGTACTTGAACATTGTACACCCAACGGCGAAAGAAACAGTAGGCGAATTGTCCTCCACCATTTTCATTCGGTCTGTATTACACAATGTGATGACAATGAATTGAAATAATGACGTCAATAAGCAGAGAACAATGCCTGCTTCGAACCAACATAGTTTCTTTCCTTAAAACAACACAGTATATAGAACAAAAATATAATGAAATTAGCGGTGGACAATTTGCTTACCATTATCTTTGCCGTTGACTGTACTTGCCCCAATGGAAGTTTTATAATGGAAAAATGTAAATTTTACTTTTTAAGTTTTCGGTTGAAATGCGTCTACCGTACTACAAAATCTATGGGGTTACCGGGAGGGGGGGGGGGCTGAGGCACAGGTTGAGAGGTTGAGATAATATCTCGCTCTCCTACTTTTCCACAGAGCATAATGTAAATCAATCAAATGTGTTACATGGAATCACAATGACTGACTATGCAAATGTAATAATCGTTATTCTTTCATAGTAAGTTTTCACTTTAGCAACTTGTCTACAACTTGTCTACATTTCCAAACCACCTTAAATGCTGTTGACACAAGTACACGTTTTTATATAATTAGTTCGTTAACTACATCACAATAATCAAAAAGATCTTCCTGTTTTTGACAGAAATAATCGACAAAGCAAAAATATAACATCCATTACCGAGTACAAAGGTACAAAATTATCCACAATGTATTTGTGAAATATGCTAATAAATAGTTTTTCTTGTATGTACGCATTGCTTGCATTGTAGAATTATTTTTCTGTAGTTTACGGTTATTACAAGCATAAGAAAACAGTTTTTCGTTGTGACGTTTCAGAACATGCGGTCCCTTCATCAGACATTTATTTTCATTTTGACTAAAGATACAGTTATAACAATGGTTAGCAATTTTTTAAACAAAAATAATGCGTTATATAATGGATGTTGCCAATGTTACATTGTTGTAATATAGCAACTTAACTGTGAAAAGGAGTTAAAATGTAAAGTGCTCCCCTGTGCATAGCACCACGCCATAAAGGCGTATAGGGGGTGTAGGGGTAACGCCCCACACTTTCTTGATCCGGTCGTGAGTGAGGGTGATGTGATCAGCATCACGCCCCTGGCCGCCTTTACCCCCCAGGGTTTCCCCCAGGTACCCATGTTAATCGACGCTGGGTGGAAAGGAGCAGTCTGTTTCATTTTTATTTCAGATAAAAAAAAATTGATCACATTATTTTTTTATTTAAAATTATGAATCCCAAATAGGCTATCATCAGGTAATTCAAGGTCATCATTGTTTTCGCAAAGTTTCTTGATGTTTTCTGTTATATTAAATTTTAAAGATGGTGGCTTACTCCATTTGTGAAAAAGAAAACTCCATACTGGATCTATGTTACCATTTTCATTATTTAATTTATTCCAGTGTTCTGCAATGAACGAAGCTTCCCAGACATTCAACTCTATGTTTCCCGGCAATCTTTTTAAAATCCTTCTCTCTTTAATCAAATGCTTCTTTTCGATGATGTGATGATAATAAAATTGAACAAAGTCGTAAAATTATATTGATGTCCATTGCATTTCTGTCACGTCATGTATATCAAGCACATAATTCTTGTAGTAAACTGGAACATAGCATGAAGAAGTAAGTGGAAAGAAAATGTGTTAAAGACGAGACTCTTGTACTTTAAACTGCACAATTTCAGACAACGTATGAGCAATAAAACGGACATATAAATAACAATCAACATTTTTTCGTGATAAATACAGTAATCTTAATAGTTACAAAGTCGGCATTCATGTAATTAATATTACCATTCAGCTATGTTCACAAATTCCTAAATGTCGTACACATCGAACTGATTGAACACAGACTTTTTTTTACTAACATCTAATTAAATGTTGTACTACATACAAACGCATACATTTACTTGTAACTGATCAGGAGGCAACTATGTTTAGTTTGCGATAACAATTATTGTTCTGACTCTGAAATGAATAGGTTTACAGGAACTCTTTATCGTACAAATCTCTCATTCAAATACATGTATTTCGCCAAAACACACGACTAATCTTTTGACGTCATCAGTAACCTTTAACGTCATCAGGCTGCGACACGAAGTATACGCATCTCGGAGGCCCCGTCTAAGGCCCCTCGCGAAAACAACACATCTTCACGCAGAGGGGAAATTTATGTAAATGTTGTAATATGTACTATTAAAGAGTATTAACAATAGTTCATATTGAAAAGAAAAATGTAGTGAAATATGCAGAAAAAAAAAACGAACCGGAACGGTCCGTTGTTATTTCTGTATATTGACGAAACGGGAAGGTTCAGATATTCACGAACTGGAACGCTGTTCCTGTCCGCTCCAGTCCATTTCGAGCCCTGGATGAATCTTACAAGCATATGGCTGCATATGATCGCTTACGGAACGCTCTCTTAGAAATGACTGAGCTTCGGGGAACATTTGAATCACTTGATGAAATGATGAAAATATGCGCCAAATAGGAGGATTTCAGGTGAATTCTCTGACAAAAGAATCAAAAAGATAAAGAAGCACTTTCACAAACTCTGTCCAAAGACTTGTCAACCGAGACACCTGGTTCAACGTATCAGTATTATATCCGATGATAGACACAATTTGCTCACAACCGGACAATCGTTTTAACAGCATGAAAGCAGTTATAGACACATAGAAAGTGATATTTTTGTCAAGATCTATGGACACTGAGCTTCGCAAAGAACCTGAAAATTATGCAAAAACCTTTACATTAATCGCAAATATTATCAGAAGTTCTTTCAAACACAAGATAAAGGACACGAATGATGTAAAAGAGCTTTGTCATCTCCTAGTTCATTGACTTCCAGTTATCCTGATGTGTGCACGGCTTGTTACCTTATCCTCTCACAGTAGCAAAGGCAGAGAGATCGTTTTCTAAATTTAAAATTATAAAAAGCTATTTACGCAGTACTATGAGTCAGGAACGTCTTAGTTGTCTGACTTTATTTTCAACTGAAACTGACACAGCCAAAAATTAAGTTTGAGAAAGTAATCGAAGCTTTTGCGTAAATGATAATAAATGAATCTATAATGTAAGCATTGTAGTTAATCAGTGATCTTAATTTATTAATGAGTAAAGAAAGTATTTCAAAGTATCTACTTTATTATAGTTATTTTGTACTAGTCGTCTCTAGCATTTATCAAAAACAAACGCATCTTTAATCAAAATAAAGATAATTATATTTGCTTAATATATGCTAAAATTACGCATTTTTTGTATTCGTAGGTCCAGCCACTAGTAACTGGGGGGCCCACTTGAGTAGTCTGCCTTGGGGTCCCCATGAATCTCGTTACGTCTCTGTCACGATCGGGACGGCAAATTTACTTACCGATTCCGGTACCGACTTTTCTGGCCCTCCCCCAAAAAAAACACTTTATGAACACTTTGGTGATAAATGCCAAATATGCATGCCACTTGAATGTTTTAACTTTTTTCAGGTTTAGTTCAGTCTGTCCACAAGATGGCACTTGCGATTAGAATCTTATAGAAACAAAAGAACATTCCATTCGTATAGTGTTTCATTTGTATTGATCTGTGTTTTTTTTAGAGAGATTTGCTGCATGTGCTGCTGCAAATTGTGTTTGTTATTTAGTACATTGACAGAGTATATTCTTGGTATGATACTTTCGAATTTAGAATTTTGAATAAGTGAAACCAGAGCAGAACATTTTGTCTGTATCTAATTAATATGCCAGTGCGTGTGTTCTCTGCTGAATCTGTAGATTGGTCTTATCTGTTTTCAACGATCAATGTCAAAGCTATGTTTCTATTTCCTGTGCACAAAGAATCTCTAGAGATATATTTCAAGAAGTAAGCTCCAGCGAAACTGCACCTTGTCATAAGTTTTTCGCACAAAATGCACAGGACGGTTGTTAGTCAAACCCAACCTTCATCATCGGCTGAAGAAATGTCTAAAACAACAGACTGGACCTACCGTATGGTAACAGTGAATTTCTTAACAGACGATGATCAAATTATTACTCGCACTTGTCCATTGCAAATGTCGATTTTATGTTTGAAAGCAGATCTTGCCGAAAGTTTTGATTTTCCACAGGAAGTCATTCAACTACTATGGAAGGGAGAAGAAATAACAGACTTTATGACCTTGTCTATGATAGATCCTGAAAGGGAGGTATTTGATGTAGGTTTTAAAATCACCGACCATGAGAAATATTCACTACATAAATTTGGTTTTCGCCCTACTCCTGTGACAAAGAGTATTACAGTCAAGGTTCAGACAACGGAAGAAGAGCCGAAAGATCTAATCGTAAATATTGAAGATGAATGCATACGGAAATCGTTCTTGGGAGGTTTTCGCAACAAGGAAACTGGCACCGAATATCACCATGCGGTAGCACAAACGTTACCACGACCATTTCGTTATCCTCGCAATGGCTTGAACTGTCGTGAAACGCAAACCGTTGGTTTGAAACCCAAACTGAGTGAAACAACGGACGATAAGTCCACTCAAATTCCACGGGACGGGATATTTATTTTCTCAGAAAGTGATAAGATTGTCACGGCTTCAAAGTATATTACTGCAGATGAGTGCGAGTATGAGAGACTTTTCAACTTGTTCGTTATTCAGCGGAACTGGAGGCGTTATGTTCTGAATAATTACCTCGCAGAAATGAGGAAGAACATAGAAATACGTAAAGCGTGGTTGATTGAGCAGGAACGGCTTAAGGAAGAATCCCACATTCGAGCTCTTCGTTATGAAATAAGAAGAAAAGTCTTTCCGCGTACCAAAGCTGACTTTGAACACTTATACAATCTTGTCGAACGGTGGAAGCGAGCGGAGATACAACGCATAGGAAGATTAAAGTCAGGCTGTGTGAAGAAAGCTGAAATATACTTTGTGTTTCTGAGACAAGTTGAAATAATGAATGCCATTCAAGAACACAAGATGAGACTCCATCAACAAGACGTGAAGGAAATGGAAACGCATTTTCTCGAAAAGTCGGCCAACCCAATAGAATGGCATCGCAATAAAGGTAAATTAGTATCAATGGACACTCTAAATACTCAGAGAGTTCGAGAACTGAAGGAAGCATACGATGGAATCAACAAACCAAGCATGTCTAATCAAGAGTGTTTAGAAGCACTGGCTCATTTTAAAGAGGTGGTCCAAAAGCAAAACTGTCTCTTTACTGATGAGCTGGAAGATCTCATAGATAGGGAGTGCGACTTGAGAGTGCGTGGAATACCAGGTTCCAAATTAGAAGCTCTTCATTCCCGTATCAACAGTCTTTATATGGAACACATGCACAATCCAGAATTCAATCCCGAAGCTCCAAAGCATATGCTGGTATATAACTTCAAGAAGATGCTGAATAATCTGTACATGTGCTATTACTGTAGAAAATTCAAGTCATTGAAGTATTTTGTGGAAGGTGGAGAAACTATGTCCATCAGAGAGTGTCTAAAGTGCAGGTACAATAGGAACATTACCCATAAACGCATGGATTACGATCGGTACAGGACCATGCTTAATAATATCAGAGCGGATGAAGTTAAAAGGAAGTGCAGGTCGTCTATCGCGTTCTCTCTGAACGAAATCGACATGTACTGGCTAGTGGAGAAAGTGTGGCATCGCCAATCGCCTCTGAGCTCAGCGACCGACGTCACACAGCTGCGCCTGTGCCGTTGGGACGTCCGCAAGGACTGGTCTCCTTGGAACTGCTTCCTCATCACAGAGGAGGAGTCTCGTGCCCATCTACACTTCAAGGATCCTGAGGAACTCTATGAGGAACTGTTGGTCCAAAACGTGAAGCATAAGCATTTACTGGCTCAGCTTCGATTCTGGAATCTTGCAGAAGTCGACAAGCACATCATTGACAGTGGAGAATGGGAAGCAAAGCAATTACTGAAGAAGTACCACCCTCCTCCAGACATTACGTTTATTGCCGAGAAGCAAGCTGAAGTCAATGCTCCTTGCAAATTAAATAAATAGAACTCAATTATCTATGAAATTCATTTGCTATGATCTTCGGTCATCTTTGATATATGATTATATTATTTTTGTAATTGTATTTTTCAGAAAGGAAAGTTATCCAAAAATTGACATTGATGTTTTGATATCCTTAGGAACATTCACTCATAATTCCTAGTCATTCACTTGTATGTTAGGACTCAAAACTCTGTGTTGCAGTCTTAAATCGTAACTCGCAAACATCACCTTAAGACATAATATCGTGTGTAGACCCATTGTCTGAACCAATGAACCATGCACGCAAGGCTCGGTGAAAATTTCTTTGGCACGAGTCTTTGTGTGTCTGTCTTGCTCAACACACCAATTTGCACTAAGGAAGTTGCTGTGTTTATAGGTGGTAGTAAACAATAAGCTCAAAATTGGTGTGCATACTCTGCTTATCATGCATAAAGCATTTTCGGATGTGTATACGTACGTGTTTCATAGTTTGTGTGTGTGTGTTTGTGTGTGTTTGATAGGGAGAGAGAGAGGAGTTACATGTTATAAACAATAGTGTGCAAGAGATCTTTGATATGCCTAAATCTAGATCAGGAGTATTATTTTCTCATCAGGGGTGTAAGGGGTGACCCTTTCTCAAGACACCCGAATGCCAACCTCACTTCCACGTAGTGCACCCTGGACTGCACTTAGCCGACTAGCGATGCTCTGGCATCTGGACTCACGACCAGTATTATCCACCGTGGGGCTCGTAGTGTAGTCCACGTGTTTGTGATTGTCTTTCATCCATTCAACTTATCACCATTTATCTCCATCGTCGCGATTTGCCAAAAATGGCATAAATGCGACGTAAAATGACCAACCAATCAATCATTTTTGCGCATAAAAAAATAGATAAAATATCTGCATTCTGTCCCATCGATGTGTAATAAAAGTTCAGAGTAGATCCAATTCTAGTCCAGAATATATCCTTTTCTTATCTACAATCAAATAAAAACGTTCAGATACAGTTGAAGCAAACCAAGTAGTACTGATACCCAAAACATATTAAAAAATGATCCATAGAATATCTATAGAACTTCCTTCCTGGATATCCCCTGGACGGACACATCCAATAGATGTCCACTGCAATTCTGGATATCTGTTGGATATCCAGAACTTTGACACAAACGTTAGATATCCCTTGACATTTGTCTGCTGTATGAGTACTGCCTCCATCCAACGGTGAAAAGGGGACGTGAAGCGGAAGTGGTGAATAAAGTAATTCTATACCACCGGCTTTCAGTGGCGTCGTTACAGCCCATAATTGCCCATGACCGTACTTGTGGTTGGTAGGGTTGTGCGGGAAAAATCGGGACCGGGATCGGGAAAAACATTTCCCGTGCCGATCCGACTTCGGGAAATGTCTTCCCGAATCTTCGGGATCCCGAGCAGTCGGGAAATTCCGATTGGTCGTTTTAATAAGTCGTTAATTCTCGACGTATTTCTGCATTGCAAGTGTCTGGAATTTGTCGTAAATTGTCAGTTTTTATTCCTGAAATGCAAAAATAATCACTTAAGGTGAAAAATACGTGTAGATTTCGAGGTTTCCAGAGCTTCGGGAAATTTGGAACTAGTCAGGAAGTTGCGAATTTCCCCCGTCCAGAATGTCAGGATTAACAACATTTTGCATGATGCTACTGAGCATGCGCCAACTATATCGGGGGCGAAAGTGCAATACTCGCGAAGGATGAAGGTACATCCTCCGGCAGTTTTATGGTTCTCCCAGGCCCGATTGTATAAAACAGTTGATCCTCGATTAGCCAGTAAAATTGATCTGCAGTTACGCTGAACTCTGATTTTGTGTTGTATAAAAGTTGAACTGAGATTCAGTCCCTGCGATCTGCGATCAAAGTTGATCCGCGATTTTTCTCCTATCAGCAGACATTGACCGTAGTTCAGCTGTTGTAACATGGCTGTACTAACGAATATTTGCTTGTAAAATGTGTTGCAAGTGAACGTATGCGGCAAGACGGGAGAATCAATTCGTAAAATCCTGTTTCCATAATAATAAAGAAGAAGCATGCACAATGATAAATATTTCTTTATTTTTTATTTCTTTCCATATATCGTGTGTCATTGTTATTTACTGTTTGAAATACCATGTATTTTTTCCTTGAAATTTGCCTTCAATGACTGCAAGAGCATATTCTAACATTGTTTGATTGCACGATCAGAGAAAAGTAACTTGAGAACAATCGAGTGTTGATACAAACCGAAAATAGACCCGCTACATTTTCTTGTTGATATGATATCATTGTAAAACTTGCGTTGGGATGAAGAGGGAGAATAAAAATATCACCATTTCGCTTTACTGCATCCAGCCAAGTGTTATTGAAATTGAATGTTGTCCGCAGAATGGAACAGATCATGTAACTTTGGTTGTAGTGTATATATCTACTGCTTTATGAACCGAGCACGTTGCATTTTAGTTGGTAAAGCTTTCTCTCCTTCCGATATATAAATTACACATATTTTATTTTGAATATTATTTATTTTGTGCATAATTTACATCCGAGAGGACAAGCGCCACTGTTGTTTCAACATTTCTTTCCATTCGGGAAAACGCAAACACATTTTACATTTCACAACGTAGGCTATTCAAGTGCAAGGAAAATTCCGTATATTACTTACAGGAACTAATGGTCCACCTGTAACATGTTGTGTAATAACAAAATAAATATAATAAACATCTCCTTACATGAACAATAGCTCCAAATCCGAGTATAAGAAAGTTGTTATATCTCTTTTTAGCATTAAAAAGAAATTCAGATTTCTTTACAAAATTCTATTTATGCAAGCATATTCTTCTCCCCTTTGCAACCGAGAACCCATAGCTGTTTTCGTTGTCAATGACAAATCATCCACGTGGAACTCGCACAAGCAATAAATGGCAGTTTAGTATCTAATTTAAGTGATTTTACTAAATTTGCAACATGTTCGAATATTTAGTACGTCCAGCACCTCAGATTTATTCTTTATTCAAATATTAAATACATGCATTTTCCGAAACCGACTTTAAAATGTTTACTGTTCAGTGTTGGACAATTGGCAACATCACACGCACACTAGCGACATGTCTGGATTTGCCACGTTGCCAAACGTATTTCTTTGACCCAAGATCAGGATTTGATCTAAGATCGACAAATCGACAGTTAGCTTTATAGAACATGATAGAAGCTTGAACTTAGTTCACTACCGGATCGTAGATCAAATCTGATCTCCAGTTAGCGATGTTTATACAACCGGCCCCCAGTGGCGTGCGGTGACATTTAGACCCAACATGGGCCAACCGAAATGGGTTATGGGGTCCAGAACCCCCCCCCCCCCCCCGAGCGTTTTTTTTTCAAACAGCTATGCCATATCTTAGAGTTTCGACCAATAGCAAGTAGTGTTGACCACGGGACGAGACGGGACAGGCTTTTAAAAATTCGAGACGAGACGAGATTGATCATGTGTCCCTTTGACAAACGAATATTTTCGAGACGAGACAGCATTTCACAGCATTTCCACGAGACGAGACAGGCCAAAGTCTCGTCTCGTGGGCAACACTAATAGCAAGCCAGAAAACTAGCTTCAGGGAAATAACGCTTGGTGGGGCAGCATTCGTTCGTCGTCTTTTCGCCTGCATGCCTTTGGTACGATAAAAATATTGTTATTCATTTAATAAAGCATCGAAGAAGAATACATCAGTGGAAGAGAAATTTACATGTGGAATGAACACACGTCACTTTGGTTGTCGTAACTTATGAAATGGGAAAGTAAATATGATAAGTTCGATTTCGGTGATTGTTTTCAAAATATTTGCGCAAGATCGTTTTCGCTTTTTTGTATGCAAAGCATGTTTTTGCCTCTAAATAAAATACCAATCAACTTTTAGTTGACATCTACGATATGAAGCCGGTGGTATAGAATTACTTTATTCACCACTTCTACGATATGAATGAAAATTAAGAATACTAGAGTCTTGCTTCATTTTCGCTTGATTTTAGCACAACGACATGTTTGGAAATTTGAAAGGAACAGCTTGTTCAAGGAAGGCCAATCGCCAATGACATACATGGACGCCCGGAGGATGTTTTTTTCTACAGGGAGGGGAGGCGGAGGGCAAACTGCAACGCCCTTATACATAAATTACTGCGAAATGAAATTATGTGTGTGAAATATACAGAGCATTCCCTGACATTCGCTACGAGACTCGGCGGCAAGCGGCCCGGCATCAGCGCTTGTCTTTCCCGGTGAACGGGTCCGCGACAGTCGCACGCTACAGTCTGTTTTTTTCGCTCTCCCTGCCTTCGCTCTTTTTCCCTTTGTGTTGACGTTGCAAACTGACGCCAGTATAATCCTCCCTCGGAAGTTGTGTTGTGTCCGTGTGTTGAAGATTGTGGCTTAATATGACACCACAAAAGTTTACATTGTAACAAAGGATTTATCTTGTCGAGTGTTACTTCTGAAAGAGGAATTGTGGAGAAGTGCGACGACGTTTTCCAACGAAATTTGCTAGCGTTCCCGTTCCACATAGGACCACTATATTAAACCTCGTAAAAAAGTTTAGAGTAACAGGGTCAGTTCTGAATAAAAGTGGGAAGAAAAATGAGGAAATCTAAAAAATAAAGTATACAAAGACAATGTACACACCATCCGTGAGTTAAAAGAGAGTATTGTAAGAGAAATCGGGAGAATTACAATAGACGAACTTGCACGTGTAAATGCCAATTTCCTTGGGAGATGCCAGGAATGTGTTGCAGCAGAGGGACATCATTTTCAACACCTTCTGTAGTCAAGGTTAGTACACAATATGAAAACTGTAATTTTAATAGCCGACTGTCGCGGACCCGTTCACCGGGAAAGACAAGCACTGATGCCGGGCCGCTTGCCGCCGAGTCTGGTAGCGAATGTCAGGGAATGCTCTGTATATAATTTAAGATAGATAATCATTGTGCAGGGAGGGCCGTAGCGCCCTTTACCCCCCTTTTTGACGTCCATGATGACATCTGTATTACGTCTTACACTCCAAGAAAGGGCTCATAGAAAGTGAATATTCAGACAGACGTTGCAGTCTTATTGAACTATGCAGTAAACGTACAAAATAAAATTATCCTTGCCTGTAAAAACACACTTTTTGAACCTTTGCAATACATTCTATCATTTTAAGAGTCAGTGTTTTCCAGTGTTGAAAAAATTCATCCAAACTATTTTTTTCTTTTGGAGGGGGTTATGATGAACGATTTTAGGGGCGGTCTTGAGTGATGGGTAGGGCACCCCTGTTTAGGGAAGAGGGGCAGATCAAGTATAGTGTTCTGTTCAGTAAAGCTAGGAAAAAGTAACTTTCGGTAGACACGCTGTTGTAATTAAACACTTTGTGGGGATTACGATATGGTTTGATGGCGCGAATGATATGATTTGGGGGGACACATGACATGATTTTGGTTGATTGATTGATTGATTTGTTGTTTTAAGTCCACTTTATGCACAGTAAGGATAATCGGGACTGGACCTACAGTTTAAAGTGGGATCCGAACCACTTGTGCCTCCACCGGGTATCGAACCCGGAACCCCTTGATTACAAGGAAACAACGCTACCACTGCGCCATCGGGAGGCCCTGACATGATTTTGGGTGGGATGCGGCATTGGTCTTGGGGGGATGGGCAACCCTGGGCTATAGTAGTGTAATTGATGATACTATAAACCCGAGAAAGTATGAACCCCCCCTTAGGCAGATTTGGCTACACTTAAAACAAGCTCAACATGCCCATATGAGCTTTTTACTCAAGTGTGGAACCCTGTCTAATCCAAGATTTTTGTAAAAATGCCCTCGGGAATTTCCCGTGAAAGTATGACCCCCCTCAGATTGATTTGCCTACACTTATAAAAGGCACTTCTGTGAGATTGTTGTCCATAAATTTGTTAAAAATATGCCCTTCTTGATATTTTTTTTGGCTACACTTAAAACTAGGCCAAACGTATTAACACACACACACACACACACACACACACACACACACACACACACACACACACACACACATATTTACTTCCGGTCCACTTCAGGTCCACTTCCGGTTCACTTCCGGTCCACTTCCGGTTTGCCTACTTCCGGTCCACTTGTGGCCTATTTCTGGTTTATTTATATTGCATCATGTTTTGCAACAAATTATTACCCAATATTAAGCAATAAATTATTAGACATGTGTTGTTTTCTGATTGGTTGGTTATGACATAATGTGATGATGTGTTATATTCTGATTGGCTTATTGTTTCAAATATTTTCAATGCGGTCTGTGCTTAGGCTATATAAAGAAATTTTGCATTGCATATCAGCCAGTATTGTGAGAGTTGTTGAAGAGTAAGGGTGTGTTGTTGCAGTGCTGCTCATATTTTTTAAACACAAAAATATTGCAGATTTGTATAAATTGAATTACAAATCTATTTGATTTAATATACAGAATTTTTAACAACCTGTCATAGGTTTATTAAGTATAAAGTTTTGATTTGGACCCCAAGAAATTTTATATAAATAGCAAACCAAAAAATATTAACACACACACACACACACACACACACACACACACACACACACACACACACACACACACAAATCACACTGCCGAACCCAACTGATATTTTTTATTAAGCATAGAATTTTGATTTGGACCCCAGGAAATCTTATATAATAAACAACAACAAAAATGCCAAATCAAAAATATTGTAATCAATGCAAAAAAATATATCTAGCCCCAATTGGGCTAAGCATCAAAGGAATTGTAATCCAGACAAATGCAGAACTCCCACAAAAATATGCCCTAAATGCCATAGAAAATATAGCATGGAATACTTCACATATAAACATAAAGGTACTTGTTCTGCACAGTCATCAACACTGCCCCCACAACCATCTACATCTGGTCTGAAAAGGAAGCATGAAGCACCTGTTAATGCTAGAGCAGCAAAGCAGCCACGCTATGCACCACCTATCCATAGCAGTTTTAATGGCCAACTTAGGGATTACCGGTTTGTATCAGAGCCAAAATGTGATATTAAGAATTTTTTGAACAGTATAAATTCTGATGTGCAGGCAATTCTAAATGCACAAAATGGCTCTTATAAGCTGTCTCTCAAATTGTTTACACAATATAAGAAGCCAAATGGCACAAAATTTACACAGCCCCACATAACAGAAACTGTACCTATATATTCAAATGCAAATTCAGACAAAATAATAAGCAGTTTGATAGATCAATTGAATATTAAACACTCTGAATTTGCAGCAAAAGAGTCTGGATGGAGCCTATGCGGATCTCCACACAAGTTATATGTTAATATTTCTGAATTCAGCCCATTACAAGGTTCCACTTATGTGCCATTACCTGCCAATATTAAAGACAAAAGAGCCGTGGTTAACATAGAAAATAATGATGAGAAATGCTTTTTGTGGTGTATTTTAGCTGCTTTGTATCCAGTTTCAAGGCATCCTGAGCGAATAACTTTTAATAAACAGCATGAAAATGATTTTGATGAAGCAATGAAGGGTTTAGAATATCCAATGTCTGTTCAGAATATTGATAAATTTGAAAAAAAGGCCAGGAATATCAATGGTAAACAATTATCTATTAATGTATTTATTTGTTCTACTGGCCGTGGCAATTGCTTGATAGCACCTCTCAGAATCAGTACATTTGATGATGATTCTGCTGTTCCGATTGATCTGCTCTTAATTGAAGGGGATGATACACGCCATTATACTCTGATACATAATCTTGAAGCTTTAGTCAGAACACAACTAGACAAAACTCATAGAATATTCAAGTTGTGCAGAAGATGTTTGTCTGTATTTGATGGTCAAAAAATGGTGAATGGGGTTCGGGAAGAGAATGCAGAAATTGCTAAAAACAAGTTAATTGAGCATCTGAAATACTGTGGCAACTATAAACCTGTTCATATGGTGATGCCTAATCCAAGTGAAAATGCCAAATTCAAAAAATTTGAAGCCTTGTTGGAACACCCAGCATATATAGTCTGTGATTTTGAATCAAATCTCAAACCTCTTGCATTCTGTAGCCCAGATCCTGATGAACCTTCAATTATATCATACCAGTTACATGAACCTTCTAGTTTTTATTATGTGGTTGTACAGGATGGGGTTGTTAGTAAAGAAGATATATACATGGGAGCAGATGCCATCAAAGAATTTGCACAAATAATAGAAAATGAGTGCCATAACATAGCATCTAATGTTTTATTAAAATCAAAACCCATGTTGCCTTTAACAGAGAAACAGATTGAAGATTTCAACAATGCAGAAAAATGCCCGGTATGTGATTGTGAATTTTCAGATGCAAATATCAAGGTGAAACACCATTCTCATACAGATGGTAAATTCTTAATGCCCCTGTGTAATAGCTGTAATATTAAGATCCAGAGACCAAAATTTGTCCCTATATTTTGCCATGGTGCATCCAATTATGATTTTCATCATCTGATCAGGTACGAGGGGTTTGACAAGCAGAATTTAAATATTTTAGCTGAAAATAATGAAAAATATATTGCCATTAGCAAAATAGTTAAAGTTAATGGTGTTCCTATTCACTTATGATTTCTTGATTCATACAGAATTCTGTCTGCTAGCCTGGCTACACTGGCCACTCAATTATCTGATCAATTCAAAATCACATGTGCTTCGTTTCCAAATCAGGACCTGAAATTAATTAGGCGGAAGGGTGTATATCCATATGATTATGTTACAGATTTTTCTAAATTTGATGAGTGTTCTCTGCCACCACAACAAGAGTTTTACAGCAAAATCAGAGGATCTGGAATCACTGATGAAGATTATCACCATGCCCAATTGATGTGGAACAATTTAAAATGCCAGACATTTGGTGATTATCACAAGGCATATTTAAAACTTGATGTGACCCTCTTAGCTGATATACTGCAGGCATTCAGAAAATCTTCCATGGAAAATTATAAGCTGGATCCAATGTATTTTTACAGTGCTCCGGGCCTAGCATGGTCTGCAATGTTTTTAAACACTAAAATGCAATTGGATCTGATCCAGGATCAAGATATGTATCTGTTTATGGAACAATGTATAAGAGGGGGCATGGTGCAATGTTCTCAGAGATATGCCAGAGCAAATAACAAATATATTCCTGATTATGATCCAGCACTGCCATCAAATTATATACTGTATGTAGATGCCAATAGCCTCTATGGTTATGCCATGATGAAAAAACTGCCATATGCAGGGCTTGAGTGGGTTGAAGATTTCAACATTGAAGATCTTCATGATTTTGATGACAGTAACTATGGCCTGTTCTTAGAGGTTGATCTGACAATTCCTGATGATTTACACAACACATTTTCTGATCTGCCCCCAATTCCCGAGGTTAAGTGTTCACCTGGCTCTAAACAGAAGAAATTGATGATGACTCTAGAGCCAAAACAGGATTATGTCATATATTACAAAAAACTCCAGTTCCTGATGAATCATGGTGTTCAAGTGACCAAAATTGGCAAAGTCTTAAGGTTCAGGCACTCAAGATGGTTGAAGCCATATTTTGATACAAACACAGAGCTTCGAACATCTGCAATGAGCCAATTTGATAAGACCTTGTTTAAATTGATGGTCAATTCTGTGTATGGCAAAACAATTAAAAATGTCAGAAAACCTATTGATGTTAAAATAATTACTGACCCCAGCCGGAGCAAAAAATTGATAGCAAAGCCCAACTTCAATTACAGAAGAATTTATGATGAGAATATGGCACTTTTCAACATGAAAAAAACAAAGATTAAGTTTGATAAGCCTATTTATGTAGGGGCTGTGATATTGGAATTGGCCAAATTACACATGTTAAAATTGTATTATGATGTGTTGAAGCCTTTTTATAAGGATCGTGTAAAACTGATGTACATGGACACAGATAGTTTTGTTCTTGATATTCAAACAGAAGATGTTTATCAAGATATAACACAGCCTGAATTGTTTAAATATTTTGATACCACTGAACATTCAAAAATTAAACCCCACAACAAAAAGGTGCCTGGCAAGTTAAAAGATGAGACACTTGGTGATGTTATTGTGGCAATTGCTGGGTTAAGAGCCAAGATGTACAGTTTTGAAACATGTAGTGGCGCTGTTGCCAAAACGGCCAAGGGCATTGGCAAAGTGACTGTAGACAAAGAGCTTGAATTTGAAGATTACAAAAATTGCCTCAAATCATGTAGCACAATCAGAACATCAGAATCCAGAATTCAGAGTGTGGATCACTTGTTGACTACAAATATTGTAAGAAAAGTGGCTCTGGATCCACATGATGATAAGAGATGCATTTTATCATGTGGCATACATACTCTACCATGGGGTCATTCTGATTTGAAAAATGGCAATCAATGCCAAATTACAGAGCATGATTTGAAATAAATAAACATGCCTATGAACTTATTTGGGTTCAAAGAACAGGCTATTATGGACCTGCCAACACCACACCCCTCTTCTGATATGATATCTAAACTAAGTGCTTTGTTAATTATTCATCTGAACAGCATATTTACAGATGTTGATGATGATGTACATATTTAACAATAATTTAAATCATTACCAATTACCTGTAGGTGGTCAATTGCAATTTATTACAACCCCTGAGGGTAATGTCAAGATTTCAGTAGGGAGAAATATTTATAGAATTAAGCACTCAAACATGATTTCTGGCACTGTATATACTGTTTCTGCTGGTGACTGCTTATATATTGAGGTCCCGGGATCATATGACAAGCTTATACCTTTTTTTTTATAGAATTAAGAATCAGATATTCAATAATAAATAACCACTAAAACAAAATGCCTAATGATATATTTGGCCATACAAGACATGAAGATCACAGTGATGAGATTCTGATGCTTGATGTCAGAGTCAAGAAATTAAGAAGTGATTTACAAGCTTTACAAACCACACTCAATGCCAGTCTTCAACTAGAAATTACAAATTTGCAATCACAACGCATGGACCCTCTTCTTAAAATTGATTCTGAACTCAAATTGCTGCTTCAGAAATATACTGATTTGGCCACATTAGATAATTTTCAAAGTTTAGAAGAGGCTGTAGCAGCTCTTCAAGCCAAATTTAAGACCCAGGCCACCAACTCTGAGCAATTGAAACAGCAATTGGAAGAGCAGATAAATAATGTCCAGACACAGCTCCAAACAATTGTCAAAAGCATAAAATCACAAGAAGATTTTGATCTAGTGATTTCCACTCTAAAGGAACAGATTCAATCACTCCAGATACCTAATCTGGACCCTCTGAACAATGCCATAGCCGAGGTTAAAGAAAAAATTGAGACACTTGAAAATTTTATGAACAACTTACCATCTTCTGATGCTTTGAGTACAATAACTCGGAGTGTTGCAAACATCAAGCTGCAACTTGAAACATATGAAGATTTTGGAAAAATTCAAAGTACCATAACCCATCTTGAGGGTACAATAGCAGCAGTGCAAAGTGATTTGACAAATGTACAAGAATCTCTAGAATCCCGCCTGCCTGGTATTGTAGACACACTTGTCAGTGTCCAGCAACAGATCACAATGCTTGAAAACCTCAACACTGAATCTGAGCTATCTCATTTTCATCACTTGATCGATGATATCCAAACAAAACTTGAAATTTTACAACAATCAACACCCACTCAGGCAGATATAGCCCTGCTCCAAAATGCTATGCAAAATGTGGCTGATGCTTCTGAATTAAATAATGTGAAATTGGCACTTGAATCTTTGCAAAATACTGTAAAAAATCTGCCTACATCACAGGAACTTAAAAATATTAAGAGAGCTGTGAATCGCATATTGAAATCAGAAGATATCAAGAATATCCAGACAGATATCAAACAACTTACTCAGACAGTGGCCACTCTACCAACTAATCAACATATTAATGAACTGCATGCCCTGTTTGAGGATATCAGAAGACAGGTCCATGATCTTACTGCTCAAAATTCAAAATTGGCAGTTATTGAAAATTTGCAACAAATTGTAGCTAATATCAAGCAACAGCTAGGGACCATGGAATCCAATCAAGCAAATGCTCTGTCTGTTTTTGCCACCCAGCTTCAAGAGATTGTGCAACAATACAAGAAACTTGTTGTGGACATAAAGATCAAGCCAGGCCATGATGATGTTGTTAGGACCATCAATGAGCACCTTGAATCTGTAACAAGCAGATTGCTTACAGCAGAAAAAGAAATAACCGGCATAATTGAGAATCCAAAACATACAGTAATTCTTGAATTGTACAGCATCCCCAACAAAGAATATCATTCACCATTTACACCAGGTGGCAAAATATATATGCTGTCCCCTGCACAATTTTATTACCAGTTTTTTGTTGGGGGCACACTGAGACCAATCAAGCTCAAATATTGGCTTCAACCACAGGCACACCACTACCCTACCTTATGAATAACAAATGCTGATAACAAAGCAAAAATCACCAGTGTAGAGTTAGAGGATTTTACAGACCCCAATACATTAGAAACATCTTATGCTGAAGATGATGGCTCTCTGGAATTTAATATACAAATAGGAGACAAACTGTATTTAGAAAATCCTGTAGTATCAGCTACGGAACACCCCATAGTTGCAATATTCCTGTTTACATATTATGTCTAGACAAATTATTGTTGATGAATTACACAGACAAGCCAGACATAATTATAAGAGACTGCCAGTAGTTACAAAAGGCATAGATGATTTATGGCAGAGCGACTTGATTGAGATGGCAAGTGGACAGCTGAAAAACTTACACAAAATCAACAAGGGCTACAAGTATCTACTTACTGTAATAGACACATTTTCAAAATTTGCCTGGGCTGTGCCACTCAAATCCAAGACTGGAAAATGTGTTACAGAAGCCTCCAGGACAATCATCAATCAGAGTGGAAGATCACCGCGCTATTTGCAAACAGATAATGGCAAAGAATTTTATAATTCAGTGTTCCAACAATTTATTAAAAGCCAGTCAATACAACATTATTCGAGTTACAGTGATCTCAAGGCCTCAATTGTAGAGAGATTCAACAAAACCCTAAAAAATCTTATGTATAAACAATTTACACTTCAAGGTAATTATAAATGGCTTAATATTCTTCCAGAACTTCTACATAAATATAACAACTCGGTCCATTCCACAATCAACATGAAACCCTCTGAAGTAACTTCATCTGATGAGCAAAAATTGATCAGGACTGTTTTTTATCCTAGATACCAGCCAACAACAAGAAAGGCCAAATACAAGGTGGGTGATCAAGTAAGAATCAGCAAATATAAGCACTTATTCAAAAGAGGCTTTACAAGAAACTGGAGCACTGAATTATTTACAGTGGTTCAAGTTAAACCTGGGACCCTTAACACATATATAATAAAAGACCACCGAGGAGAAATTCTCAAAGGCCGGTTCTATGAAGAAGAACTCAGCAAAACTAAACAGCCTGACACATATCTCATAGAAAAAATCATCCGCAGAAAAGGCAACAAGTTATTTGTCAAATGGCTAGGACTTCCAGAACACAGCTGGATCGATGCAGACAAAGTGATAATATGAGCACCTGGGATGGTATAAAGAGGCTGCCAGAACCTGAACAGCAGATTAAGAGAAATGGCAAGTTGCTGCCTGATAATATTAGATGTCTTATTGTTGGGCCATCAGCTTGTGGTAAAACTACACTAATGATTGATAATTTTTTATTGGCACCCAACTGGTTAGACTGGAAAAACAGGCACTTGTATGTTTTCTCTAAGAGCTTGGAACAATTAAAATATCAGCAGCTGATGAAGCTATATGATGGATTGGATATAGCCACAGATGTTAAGCCACTCCATGAATGTTTCGATAATTCTGTTGTTGTGTTTGATGACATTATACTGGATAATCAAAACAAGGTTAGAAATTTCTTTACACAGGGGCGGCACAAAAACATAGATTGCTTCTACCTGGCACAGACTTTTTCTAAAATACCGAAGCAGCTGATCCGAGACAACAGCAATTTTATATGTGTGTTTCATCAAGATCATACCAACCTCAAACACATACATGATGAATATGTAGGTGGGGACTTGAGCTACAATAATTTTTCCAAGTTTTGCAGTAGGTGCTGGAACCAGGACAGTTATGGGTTTGTCACAATTGATATGACAAGAAAACCCAATAGTGGCAAATATAGAAATAAAATCAACAATTTTCTAGACATTGAAACATATATAAATAACCATGAAAAGGCCAATCATTGATGATCTTAAATTAAGAGATTATCTTGTAAAAAGATTTAAGGGATGGAAATCACAGAACCGAGGAATTTATGAACAACACAAACAAACAGAACAGCCTATTATTGATGCTATTAGTGAATTAGGTAAAAATATCAAAACTGTTACAGAGCAAAATTAAAATTTGATCACAGAGCTTGTACCTGTAGCTGCAAGGAACATATTAGATTATCCAATCACCCCACTTTCCAGTATTCATACACCTAGTCCTGTTGCTCCTCGAAGAATTGAAGCTACTCTGGATCCTATTGAATTGGGTCTTCTTGCTCAAAAATATTTAAGCACACCTAAAGACAACAAAGATGAGGTCTTTGGCTTATATGCTGACACAGAGCGTGATGGTAGCATCATACATAGAATTGGCAATTTCAGAGTAACATTTATGGGAGATGATCTAATTGTATATTCAGAATCTCATCTTGGAGAAAGAGGTGCTTTTGTTAAATATCCCGGCACACCTGGATTGTGGGAACTGATGACTAGGAAAGGCCTGGCAGCTTTACAGATCAAGATTATGAGCATTACAAAGAAATATTAATAAAATCAGATGCTCTATACCAGAACAATGATCCCACACAAAAAAGAGTCAAGTCTAGCAGTGGAGCAAAATATAACAACTTAATCAAGCCCATATGGTCACAGATCAAGACTGGCAGTGGAATCAAACAATACAACACCCTGCCTAAAGAATTTGTCTGGGTTGATGATGTCAGGAAACTTGTAGATAGGTTATTGGTGATAGCTGGGGAGGAAAATGCTGGCAACCACAATTTTTACAATGAAAAGGTTGGAATTATGGACATGATAAGCACCAAATTGTCTAATTTTATAGTGAATGACACTAAGGGGATTGGATATCTTATAAAAATTATTAATACTCTACCACCTAAATTTTGGAATATTTCTGAGGGCCGGGGGTTGGTTAATGACATTATAAACAAGCTGCCATTTGAACTACATATTCCAGGCTATCAGTATTGTGGTCCCGGTACAAAATTGGATCATAGATTAAACAGAGGTGATCCTGGTGTTAATCTCCTAGATGCTGCTTGTAGAGACCATGACATAGCATACAACACACATTCTGATCTTGACAAGAGACATGTTGCAGACAAGAAATTAGAAGAGGCTGCATTTGGTAGATTTGTAAGCAAAGATGCTTCTTTGAGTGAGAGAATAGCACCATTGGGGACCACCATAGCTATGAACACCAAACAAAAACTGGGGTGGGGGCTGTGAATATATATATAATAAACCTAGAATGAAGGCCAAGGGTGTTATGTATCAAATACCTTATGCAGGTCTTAAATCTCTTAAAACTATTGATAGTCTTTTAACCAAAAAGCAGCGCAAGAAAAAAAGCTCTTGTCTTGCCAAGGCCCATGGTATGAAATTGTTGCATAGTACCCCCCAATTAAAAAAATTACAGCAATCCAGAAAAATCACATGTGGGGGGTTTCATATTTACTATCCCGGCCATCTTAGCAGCACTTGGGGCTGTTGGGAGCTTGGCTGGGGGATCAGCTGCCATAGCAAAAACAGTAATAGATGCCAAGAAGAATAGGGCTGAATTAGATGAATTGAAGCGCCATAACCTGGCCATGGAGAAACAAGGCAAAGGTGTTAAGAGAGCCATGAATAAGTTTAAAAAAAACAAGAGCCGCTTACAAACCAAGATATTGAAGATTTAATCAAGCCACTGGGCATCAAAAATTTTAGAGGTGTGTACATGTCTGATTCTTTACCAGAACAACCACTCAACAAAGAGTGTGGCATTGTTAATTTGGATAAGTACAAAAATCAGGGCACTCACTGGATCTGTTATCTTAAATATTTAAACAATGAGGCATTTGTGTTTGATTCATTTGGAGGTGTTCCACCTGAAAATTTAGTAAAATATCTAAAATCAGCTAATCTTTATTACAATAATGCCCGTGTTCAAAACTTCAAAGATGTTAATTGTGGACATTTGTGTTTATCTGTTCTTAGATATATGTCTCAAATAAATAAACCATCAATTGAAAATTTTCAAAAGGCCTTGTGGTATCTGAAACATCATGGGGGTATTCCATCTCACCAGCCAAAATTCAATATTGAAACTCAAATTGCATGATGATATAGTGTATCCCAAAACAATAGCTCTCAGAGCATTTTATGGCATGTACTTGATCCCTAATATTACACACCACAACAACAAAATTGCAGTAGGGGATCAAAAAATTGTCATCACTCCAGGGCAATATAATCTGTCCACTCTAAATGCTCCACTCTAAATGTGGGGCGTTACCCCCACACCCCCTATACGCCTTCATGGCGTGGTGCTATGCACAGGGGAACACTTTACCTTTACCTTTTCACTCTAAATGCTCAATTACCCAGAGGTATAGTATTAACTCAAAATTCTGTCACTCACAGAGTAGAGATTGTATCTGCTACAGAAACAGTGGATCTGGGTACTATAGGAGAGCTGTTAGGCTTGGAGAACAACACAAAACTTGAACCAGCCATCAAACACACTGCTATTAATATACCTAAATTCTTAGCCATAGAGACTCTGAATATTCACTGTAATGTGGCTGAGGGTATGATCACCAAATCAAATGGCATAGGCACTCACAAACAAACTGGCATCATTGCAACATTTAAACCTAACTCTGAATTTATGGAGCGCATCATCTACACTCCAACCCCAACATTATATTTTCCTGTGTGCCATAATAGAATAGATAACATTGAATTGATGGTCACTAATGAAAAAGAAGAATTAGTTGATTTTGCTGGAGCCACAACAACTGCAATCATAGAGATTAATATTTAAATAAAAATACATACAAAAAAATGGAAAATATTGAGAGTTATGAGCTACAATCATTCCCCCCAAACAGGAGGACATTTGCAAATTTAAATCAACCCAACACAGAAATTGAGGTTGATCTTGATGTAGCGAATGGCTTTATACACCCCCACAGAGCAGATCTATACATCAAATTTGATGTTGTAAAGCTCGATGGTGCAGATTATCCGGCAAATTCAAATATAAGATTGGTAGATAATTTTGTGCCACATCTGTTCTCTTAAATTGAGATCAGAAAGCATGGTGTTGTTATAAACAGAGTGGATTATCCCGGCATTACCTCCACAGCTTTGGCCACACTAAAATCACCCAAAACCGACGCTTCTTACTACAAAATAGGTGGATTTGAGGCTGGTGATAAAATATTATCCAAGAGCCACACAGTGCTGTTCCCCATGCGCCTGTTGCCAGGATTCTTCTCAGATTACAATGACATTATGTGGAAGGGTGGTTTAAGAATCACATTTAGAAGAGCTGCCAATGATAATAATGCTTTGATGAGGTACAGCACATTAAACTCTACAGGGGAAGCTCTGCCCAATACCCTACCTGATGAAGGCAAATGCATTATTCAGACTATGGAGCTAAGAATCCCAGTTGTTGAATATGAAGCCAGTTATGCTCTTAAATACAAAGCAGATATAATAAAAAATCCACAGATTCCTTTACAATTTTATACATATCAATGTGTACAGAAGCCTGCCGCTGGTACTTATTATGAGTTTGATGCTACAAATTCATTCTCCAGTATACAATATGACATGCCGGATTTTGTGGTGGTACTGTTTCAGACTGGAAGACACAATAATCAGGAAAAAAATTCAAGTAGATTTGATAACTGCAACATCAAGAACATATATCTTAAAAATGGCAGAAATGAGGTATTCCCTAGAGAAAATTATAATTTAGACATGTCCAAGGATGATTTCCTTAAATTATATGAAGCATTTACAGCATACAAAAGGGTCACTACTGGCAATACTGACATGTATTACACACCAGATGAATTCAAAGCACAGAGACCCATGTTTGTCATCAACACTTCAAAAAGGAAACAAGTTGTGGTTAATGACAGGACAAACATTAAAATTATCTGTGAATTCCACGATACACTCCCTGATGACACCATATGTAGTGTTATTCTCATAGGTGAAAAATCATATGTTTATGATGTAAGAAATGAGAGAGTCACAGAGCAATTCTAGAAGATTTAAATTATCTTAATACTAGATATACAAGTTGAGCCTGGTGCCCAATTGAACTTAAACCGGAAGTAAATATGTGTGTGTGTGTGTGTGTGTGTGTGTGTGTGTGTGTGGGTGTGTGTGTGTGTGTGTGTGTGTGTGTGTGTTAATACGTTTGGCCTAGTTTTAAGTGTAGCCAAAAAAAAAATATCAAGAGGAGCATATTTTTAACAAATTTATGGACAATAATCTCACAGAAGTGCCTTTTATAAGTGTAGGCAAATCAATCTGAGGGGGGTCATACTTTCACGGGAAATTCCCGAGGGCATTTTTACAAAAATCTTGGATTAGACAGGGTTCCACACTTGAGCAAAAAGCTCATATGGGCATGTTGAGCTTGTTTTAAGTGTAGCCAAATCTGCCTGAGGGGGGTTCATACTTTCTCGGGTTTATAGTATCATCAATTACACTACTGGCTATTGTTAAAACACGTATTAAAAAATCAACGTACCATGATTCCACTGTATTCCATTTTCACTTACCAGCAAATTGCGCCTTTCTTTGTTGCATAGGCGTGTGCAGACCCCCCCTCCAATTAGTTGTGGGGGGAAGCCTTCATGAATGTTCAATCGGAGAAAGAAATACCTCATTTCATATCACTATTTTATTCTATTGATGGGTACGAAAGAAGCCGTGTACAGAGTGTGTCCGCTTCGGACTAATAGAAAATCTACGAGTATATCAAAAGAATTCCAATTTCCTCGGTACCAATATTCTTTGCCCCCCTCCTTCATTTCCCCTCTCTGTGATTCAGAGACTAATTTACATGTAAAAATGATGTCGTACAACAGATTCAAAACAACTACACCTACTTTAGTCTATTTCATCAGTGACGGTCATTAGGGGTCATCATTCTTTTGTTTATTTATTTCGTCTTGTTTTACATGGCGAAGTTAAGGCTGTGGAGCCTGACCATATTTACACAATTTTTTAATATGGAAGTTAGTAGTTTACATTGAAATATTAAAAAAAAAAGAATATAAAAATTACAAAGGAATAAAGAATAGAAAGAATTATATATAAGAATAGGAATTTAACCTATACACGTCTTTATCCCCGCACTGTGGCCTCTTAATGCTAAACATTGTCTACGAAGAAAAATCAAACTGTTCTTGACCCCCCCCCCACCAGGTACGTAGTCAGGAGGAGGGCTCGGGGGCTAAACCCCCAGAATTCCTACAAATATCAAATTTAAATAGTGTGTAGTGGTAATTAATTTTACTTCCTTAGCAGGAATAAACATCTTGTACAATTAGTTGTAATGTACTAAGAAATCCATCTTCAGGGTTTCTACCCCAACTTTTCCGCTTCTAAATGGCGGCTGCTGATAAGGGATGATCCACCCCGAAATAAAATTCTGACTACAAGAGCCTGTCCTCCCCAGTTTCGGCATCCAATTGCCACTATAGGTGTGTTTCACTTACGTCATAAACTGTTGCATTGTGGGATCGAGCAGCCATGATTGAGGCCAGTTCTTGTAAACATACGGAATTTAAGCGTGCGGGCGGGAGATTTGAACCTTCTTTACGATGGTATACATTGCGCAGTATTCGGTTGTCTAACAGAAACTCACGTTTATCCTCGAATTTTCCGAGAAAGAACAGAAGGTCGCTTCACGACACGGAACTCGATAATTGTTGATCAGAAAATTGGCAAGAATAAAGCTTGCCAACATTAATGAACAAAGCCAACATTACAGAGAGAGTGTGGAGTGAACATCACCTGTCTCAGTGAATTTAGTACAAATAGATCGAACTGGTGTGTTTAATCACACTTGCAAGTAGTGTTTCCTGATCTTTAGTAGAAATGTGCTGATTCTTCCGGTAAGTTTGACGACAAAAATGATAATATTCAAAGTTAAATTCATCTTGATAAGTGTACGTTTGTACTTGATTCACTACCCAGCATTTTGAAATTTATTTTTTGCGACAAGAGGTGTGATATGTGATCTTAACTAATTTTGGGTCGCTGAACACGAATCCGTTGTCCGTTTCTACGTATCGCGTCACGTTTTCTCGCAATAGGTACACCAAAAGTTTTTTTTGTTTTTTGTATAACATGGCCGACGGGTGAGAACTGATCAACGAGGTGCTCCGCAGAATTAAGGTTTTTTATTGGTGTTTTTAAGTGGATATGCAAAGTGTGATGGTGAAATAGAACGTAAGTACTTAGTGCTTAGAATAGTATATAATGTGAACTCTAAAATTGTGTGAACATTATAAATAATGAAATATATTAATGGTAAATCGGCTTTCAAGAACATAAACAAACCATCAATTGTCAACAGTTGAAGCACCAGTATTGCCAGATCAATCTGCGGAGCGCCGGGACGATTCAACGATAAATCGAAGTGTTTGTTAGTGTCTAAAGTGAGTGGTTTACTCTTAATGAGCAATAATGAGTCAGTGCCCGGTGTGTAAGAATTCGGTTGCCAGACAAGACGTAGAATCAAAAATACAATGTGTCCAATGCTTAAAATACTATCACACACAATGTGTAAATCTGACAGAACCTGATATTGAATATATGAATAAACAAAACAAGAAATGGCGTTGTAATACTTGTGAAAGGGAAAGAAGAAACAGTCTTTATGAAGACAATTTACCAGCTGGTAGCAGTGAGGGAAGTATTTCTATGCAAGATGTTTATAAGATGTTGATAAACTTACAGAAAGACTTCGAGGATTTGAAAAGAAGTAATCGAAATATTGAAAAAGAACTTGGTAAATCTCTAGTGCCCGGTTCGCTCAACGCGCGTTAAATTTTTAAGAAGCGTTAAATCAAGTTAACGCTACATTAGCACATTGAGGCATTTCTCCAACCTTCGTTAAGGCTAACAGACCTCTAATGTCGTCGTTAAATCTAAAGGCACTCTATTGCTTCATTAAAGTGCTTAACAGCGCGTTGTGTTGTGTCGGAAATAAGATGATGAAATTGCGTATGCCAGCTGTTGTGTTGAAAGGTTATCCCAAACCGATTTGAACACATTATTTGCATACCATCGCAAAACATACACTAGTTCGATTTCTTTCTACAGCAAAAATAATTTTCCCATTTCGTATTTCATATTATAAATTCGTACTGCAAATCAGAAATCACATGTAAGTTAAATGAGAAATATTGTATCAATGTACTTTTTAAAGTTTTGTCAATAATGGCATCGTGATCATCACACATTATTCAAATTTTATTAATTTTGCCTGTCGAGCCAAAAATATATGCTTATAATTAATTATACGAACTTGATGTTTTTAAAATGCATATTGGGCTTCCACCTTCAATGCACTGTAACCATAAACACAAAATATCGCATGACTTTTTAAAATAATGTAACCTCCTTTTACATATTTCAATTTGTATAAGGTGAAGTTATTCACCAAAATATTCGGTGTCGTCGTCCACGTCGTTTTCCAGTGGATCACGTAGGAACTGGAGAAAGTCGTGGTTTCTTGTGTTTATGCTTATGTCTGCTTATAACTACCATTCCAATTTTATGTTGTTTTTAAACTGAAAAATGTCGGAAAACGTAAGAGATAAAATTAAAATGAAGCAACTATCCTAGAAATAGGCAATACACGTCCTGTACTCTCATTTAATGTAAAATAAATTTGTGACATTATACAATGTAGCCTGCAATCTTTGAAAGTAGTAGGGAATTGTTCTTTCGAACTTTTCAAATTATTATCCACCTACTCTAATTAACATAATGGAAAAAAAATATTTTGCAGTGACGAGAATGCTTGACACAAAAGTTCATCATTCTATATTCTGAATCACAAGCGGCTAGGGATAGCTGTAGCAAACTGGAGATGCTAAAAGCACCAAACCTGACCTGCCTAACCTAACCAAGTACAGAAATAAAGAAAACCTGCCTAACCTATTTACTTATTTAGTTCGTAGCTGTACGTAAGTACTGTAGAATAAAACATGTTGTTTAATATAACGTGAGTCTTAATATAATCACAAAATCAAAAAAATATTATGCAGTATATTGAAAATGGGCTGACATATAACGGTGCAAATGGAAATTAAATCGTATTCATAACAAACTGAAAGAGCACTTAAAAATTGAAACAATAATGAACTGTTACATGTACAAGGTACATTTACGAACGACTACCATCTCATCACGTAATATAGCTTACATATGTTGTTTCATTAAGAAAAAAGCTTGAGGTCCTAAGCAGTTTCAGGTATATAGTTTCGTGCATGGACATTGTAACATTTTGACATTGTGCAGTGACATAAAACACACTACCATCCATTCGGAAATTATTCCTTGTACATACGTACAAGTGGTAATGATATTGTCTGAGTGCACTTGTTATATTTTTTACCAGTTATGATAAATTAAATGTAAAATATCATATTAATCAACAGTTCCATGTACAAGGTACATTTTCTGAATGACTACAATTTCATCACATAATGAATAACCAAACATATTGTAAAGAACCGTACTACACATGTATGTTTCATTAAGGGAAAAAGCTTCAGGTCCTAAGCCGTTTAAAGGTGGTGTCGTTTCCTGCATGGGCATTGTAAGAGTATACATATTTGTTTGAAAAACACACCACCATCCATTCGGAAATTTTTCCTTGTACGTACAAGTGGTAATGGTACTGTCTAACAGTGCACTTGGTTTTTTTTTTTTACCAGTTATGATAAATCAAATGTAAAATATCATATTAATCAACCGTTCCATGTACAAGGTACATTTTCTGAATGACTACAATTTCATCACATAATGAATAACCAAACATAATGTAAAGTACCGTACTATACATGTATGTTTCATTAAGAAAAAAACTTAATCCTAAGCTGTTTCTGGTAATGTAGTTTCGTGCATGGACATTGTAAAAGTATGCATATTTGTTTGTAAAACACACTACCACGCATTCGGAAATTATTCTTTGCACGGTACGTTCGTACAAGTGGTTGGGATACTGTCTAACAGTGTACTTGTCCTTTTTACCATTTATGATAAATCAAATATAAAATATCGTATTGTATTATATATATTTTTCCTTTGAAAAATATTTGTACGAAACAAAAACACAACCATTCAGAAACGTCCCTTGTACATATGCATCAACGGTAATCATACTGGTAAACATTTTACGTGCCTTCTTTTTTTGTCAGTGATTATTTGGAAACAGTAGATTTCTTGTTTGCAATGCCACATACACATCAATGCCAATAGAAGTGACTTGCAATAGTTACATATTATTTAATTGCCATGGCACAGTAAGTTAAGTTATGCATGGTGTACATTTCGTGAAATGTTCTCTTTTGTTGAGGAAAATTATTATAGCAAACACACGTTCATTTCCACCTTTAGGCCTCTTTTGCAATGCCATTTTAATATAATAAAATTTATCAAACTTCAAACAGATTACACTAACCTAGAACAGTAGTTTTTATTTATATATTTATGATCTTGTATTGGCAGTCGGTAGGCACTCATTTAAATCTAACTTACGAAATTACAATGTAACCGTTAACATTACATAACATTTTCGGTGTGCGGACGTAAATACCTAACTAACATTCATTTCTTAAATATATATGTATGTGTTACACATTACTTTATTTTTTTTTCTTGGGATTTCATACAAAAAAAGCCCAAACCCAAATCCGCTTACGCACAGTCTACTGTCCACGGTGCAACCAATGAAAACGTTGCATTTCTCGTATCAAAGTATGAGAATAGCAAGGCATCAAAGCAAAACGTCTCTAACATGTCGTTAGTTAACGGGCCTATAAAATCGCTTGAGCGAACATTAAAAGTTTAACAGGCTGCTAAGATTTTAGTGATGCGTTAACTATCAACTCGTTAAGAACGTTTTAAAGATGGTTGAGCGAACCGGGCATAGATCTTGTACATGAAAAGTTAGATGAAAATAATGACATGTCGTCTGCTTCGAGCGTCCAGTTCCGGATGGGTAGCCCACGGTGAGCGAACACGTGCAGCAGTTTTACAAATCTGTACCGATTTAAATAATGGAAGAAGGAGCGATAGGAGAAAGGAAAGCTATGCTTTGTAATGATCATTCTTCTGATATTCGTGCTGCTCACGTGCAAGATAAATGAAAGGGTTCAGCTGCGTGTGTGTTTTCAGGCCATGCGAAAAATATTGCTTATAAAATTGGTTGCTGACCAGACACTCAAAAATATTTTTTAAACTTATATTTATCGATATTTACCGTACCGTATGTAGTGCAAAATAGGAATTTTAACATTCTTTACTTTATTTATAAAGCCTATTTAACTTTCTTTTCCATAAAGCAATTTCAGTTTGTGTTCCATTTCTGTTGCGCAAATTATGATCAAATATTTTTGTGCAGATAAGAGAAAATACACTGAGAAGATTACATTAGTTGCACAGTACCCTATCTATACTTAGTTTATGTATAATTATTACAAGGAAATAATGTGTATAACCATGGGCGTATTTAAGGGTTATTCAACGGGTCCAACCCCCCTCTTTTTTTGGTTCACTAAAATTATCAGTTTCCTTGTTCTATCCGCTTGTTCATAAAGAATTCCTTCGGACTTATTTCATTCTCTTAAATTAGAGACGTATAGGACGGGATACGGATGGGAAGGAAATTTCGTAATTCCACACACCAGATGGGACTGCAGACCAATATCTGCAATTTCCTGATAGTTTCGGAATTTCTGTGATAAGAAACTGCATTGAGACTGTCAAATCAGTTATTTTTTCCCCCTCGAATCATATTAAAGAAATTTGGTTCTTAAAAACGTAGTGACACAAGATGAACAGAAAAGTATCAATACTTCGTGACTACAAACACACAAATTTGTCTGGTCCAACATCCCTTCCCCCCATGCTCCCCAACAAGCTTCCGGCCAGCAGTGTCCTGGATTTTCACTTACGAAATAAAGCAACCCTAATCATACCAAAAGTTGATCCATCCCTTCCCCCCCCTCCCCGTGAACTATATATACGCCCATGTGTATAACAATATCCCATACTGAAATGGTACGATATAATTATTTTGAATTTTGTACTGAGAAAAAAGCCGCCTCATCTCGTTACCCCTAACGCATTAATTGGTTGGTTCACAACGTCACCACTAAGGATCCTATCGAGACGAGACATGGCAGCCTTGGTCTCGTTCTCGTTGAGAGTTGTAAATGTCTGTCTCGTGTTTATTTGTAAATGTCTCATTGACAGTCTCGTCTCAATTTATAAACATCCGTCTCGGTTTGGGAGGGCAATTCTAGTTCTCGTCTCAAGTCTAGAAAAATATAGAATTAACAACGTATGCAGAGGCTTATCATTATAAATACAAAAAAAAACTTTCTTAATATTTTTATTATTATTATTATTATAGTAGTAGTGGTATTTATGATAGGGACAGCACCGGAAAGGAAGAGCTCCCCTCAAGCAGCTTTGCTACACTTAAAACAAGCTCAACATGAGCATATGAGCTTTTTGCTCTAGTGTGGAACCCTGCCTAATCCAAGATTTTTGTAAAAATGCCCTCGGGAATTTTTCAGAAAGGAAGAGCTCTTCTCATGCAGATTTGCTACACTTAAAACTTGCTCAACATGTTCATATGAGTTTTTTGCTCTAGTGTAGCACCCTGCCTAACCCAAGAGTTTTGTAAAAATGCTCTTCGGAAAGTATCAACCCCCCCTCAAGCAGCTTTGCCCATATTTACAAAAATTGCATCAGCCAGATTTTTGTCTATAAACTTGTATCCATACCCACCTATACATATTTACTTCAGGTTTAAGTTCAATTGGATACCAGGCCCCTCTAGTCTAGCCATAACCTTGTTATGTATTGATTTTTGCTTCCCGAGTTGTGCGTAAACAAAAAGAGCGAACAAACATGCTTCCATGTTTTTATAATCTTTTGATCAGTCCCATGTTTCGGCCAACAATAAATTATTGCATGCCCGTGAGTTGTATGCCAGCAGATATAATCTATATTGTGTCTTTTCAGATGGGGAATAACATATTATTCATTATCATTAGTAAATGCCTGGGAGATTATATCTGTTGCCATTACCTACACTGTGCCTTTTCCGAGGGAAATTACATGTCATTTGTCATGGAACTCAAAGAGAAATTCTTATCTACACTATGCACCCTTTCAGGGAAAATTACTTGCTATCCATCATATTGAGGAAATTCCTAGTATTACCTTCTCGGATATTGTCATGCAAAGGTTTGGTCTTGTCGCAACAGAATAATTGCAATGGCAGATGTGCTGTGTTATTTGGGTAGGTAAAAGCTTTTCTGCTACGAGCAGAGGTGCTATAAAATGGGTAGGTAATATATTTTCTGACGGTAAAGTGTTGTTTTATATCCAAAGGGCCTCTGTGTTTGAATCGGGCCTCTAGAATTGCTCTGTGACCCTCTCATTTCTTACATCATAAACATATGATTTTTCACCTATGAGAATAACACTACATATGGTGTCATCAGGTAAAGCCTCATGGAATTCACAGATAATTTTAATGTTTGTCCTGTCATTCACCACAACTTGTTTTCTTTTTGAGGTGTTGATTACAAACATGGGTCTCTGTGCTTTGAATTCATCTGGTGTGTAATACATGTCAGTACTGCCAGTAGTGACCCGTTTGAAGGATGAAAATGCCTCATATAATTTGAGGAAATCATCCTTGGAAATATCTAAATTGTAATTTTCTCTAGGAAATACCTCATTTCTGCCATTTTTAAGATATATGTTCTTGATGTTGCAGTTATCAAATTTACTTGAATTTTTTTCCTGATTATTGTGTCTTCCAGTCTGAAACAGTACCACCACAAAATCCGGCATGTCATATTGTATACTGGAGAATGAATTTGTAGCATCAAACTCATAATAAGTACCAGATGCGGGCTTCTGTACAGATTGATATGTATAAAATTGCAGAGGAATCTGTGGATTTTTTACTATATCAGCTTTGTATTTAAGAGCATAACTGGCCTCATATTCAACAACCGGGATTCTTAACTCCATAGTCTGAATAATGCATTTGCCTTCATCAGGTAGGGTATTGGGCAAAGCTTCTCCTGTAGGGTTTAATGTACTGTACCTCATCAAAGCATTGTTATCATTTGCAGCTCTTCTAAATGTAATTCTTAAACCACCCTTCCACATAATATCTTTGTAATCCGAGAAGAATCCTGGCAACAGGCGCATGGGGAACAGCACTGTATGGCTCTTGGATAATATTTTCTCACCAGCCTCAAATCCACCTATTTGGTAGTATGATGCCTCGGTTTTGGATAATTTTAGTGTGGCCAAAGCTGTGGAGGTAATGCCGGGATAATCCACTCTGTTTATAACAACGCCATGCTTTCTGACCTCAATTTCAGAGAATAGATGCGGCACAAAATTATCCACCAATCTTATATTTGAATTTGCCGGATAATCTGTTCCATCGAGCTTTACAACATCAAATTTGATGTATAGATCTGCTCTGTGGGGGTGTATAAAGCCATCCCCTACATCAAGATCAACCTCAATCTCTGTGTTGGGTTGATTTAAATTTGCAAATGTCCTCCTGTTTGGAGGGAATGATTGTAGCTCATAACTCTCAATATTTTCCATTGTATGTATTTTTATTTAAATATTAATCTCTATGATAGCAGTTGTTGTGGCTCCAGCAAAATCAACTAATTCTTCTTTTTCATTAGTGACCATCAATTCAATGTAATCTATTCTATTATGGCACACAGGAAAATATAATGTTGGGGATGGATTGTAGATGATTGGCTCCATGAATTCGGAATTAGGTTTGAATGTTGCAATGATGCCGGTTTGTTTGTGAGTGCCTATGCCATTTGATTTGGTGATCATACCCTCAGCCACATTACAGTGAATATTCAGAGTCTCTATGGCTAAGAATTTAGGTATATTCATAGCAGTGTGTTTGATGGCCGGTTCAAGTTTTGTGTTGTTCTCAAAGCCCAACAGCTCTCCTATAGTACCCAGATCCACTGTTTCTGTAGCAGATACAATCTCTACTCTGTGAGTGACAGAATTTTGAGTTAATACTATACCTCTGGGTAATTGAGCATTTAGAGTGGACAGATTATATTGCCCTGGAGTGATGACAATTTTTTGATCCCCTACAGCAATTTTGATGTTGTGGTGTGTAATATTAGGGATCAAGTACATGCCGTAAAATGCTCTGAGAGCTATTGTTTTGGGATACACTATGTCATCATGCAATTTGAGTTTCAATATTGAATTTTGGCTGGTGAGATGGAATACTCCCATGATGTTTCAAATACCACAAGGCTTTTTGAAAATTTTCAATTGATGGTTTATTTATTTGAGACATATATCTAAGAACTGATAAACACAAATGTCCGCAATTAACATCTTTGAAATTTTGAACACGGGCATTATTGTAATAAAGATTAGGTGATTTTAGATATTTTATTAAATTTTCAGGTGGAACACCTCCAAATGAATCAAACACAAATGCCTCATTTTTTAAATATTTAAGATAACAGATCCAGTGAGTGCCCTGATTTTTGTACTTATCCAAATTAACAATGCCACACTCTTTGTAGAGTGGTTCTTCTGGTAAAGAATCAGACATGTACACACCCCTAAAATTTTTGATGCCCAGTGGCTTGATTAAAGCTTCAATATCTTGGTTTGTAAGCGGCTCTTGTTTTTTTTAAACTTATTCATGGCTCTCTTAACACCTTTGCCTTTTTTCTCCATGGCCAGGTTATGGCGCCTCTGCTCATCTAATTCTGCCTTATTTTTCTTGGCATCTATTACTGTTTTTGCTATGGCAGCTGATCCCCCAGCCAAGCTCCCAACAGCCCCGAGAGCAGCTAAGATGGCAGGGATGGTAAATATGAAACCCCCCACATGTGATTTTTTTCTTGATTGTTGTAATTTTTTTAATTGGGGGGTACTAAGCAACAATTTCATACCATGTCCCTTTGCAAGACAAGAGCTTTTTTTCTTGCGCTGCTTTTTGGTTAAAAGACTATCAATAGTTTTAAGAGATTTGAGACCTGCATAAGGTATTTGATACATAACACCCTTGGCCTTCATCGTAGGTTTATTATATACATATTCACAACCCCCACCCCAATTTTTGTTTGGTGCTCATAGCTATGGTGGTTCCCAATGCTGCTATTTTTTCACTCAAAGAAGCATCTTTGCTTACAAATCTACCAAATGCAGCCTATTCTAATTTCTTGTCTGCAACATGTCTCTTGTCAAGATCAGAATGTGTGTTGTATGCTATGTCATGGTCTCTACAAGCAGCATCTAGGGGATTTACACCAGGATTCCCTCTGTTTAATCTATGATCCAATTTTGTACCGGGACCACAATACTGATAGCCTGGAATGTGTAGTTCAAATGGCAGCTTGTTTATAATGTCATTAACCAGGCCCCGACCCTCAGAAATATTCCAAAATTTAGGTGGTAAAGTATTAATAATTTTTATGAGATATCCAATCCCCTTAGTGTCATTCACTATAAAATTAGACAATTTGGTGCTTATCATGTCCATAATTCCAACCTTTTCATTGTAAAAATTGTTGTTCCCAGCATTTTCCTCCCCAGCTATCACCAATAACCTATCTACAAGTTTCCTGACATCATCAACCCACACAAATTCTTTAGGCAGGGTGTTGTATTGTTTGATTCCACTGCCTGTCTTGATCTGTGACCATATGGGCTTGATTAAATTATTGTATTTTGCCCCACTCCTAGACTTGACTCTTTTTTGTGTGGGATCATTGTTCTGGTATAGAGCATCTGATTTTATTAATATTTCTTTGTAATGTTCATAATCTTGATCTGTATAGCTGCCAGTCCTTTTCCGAGTCATCAATTCCCACAATCCAGGTGTGCCGGGATATTTAACAAAACCACCTCTTTCTCCGAGACGAGTATCTGAATAAACAATCAGATCATCCCCCATAAATGTTACTCTGAAATTGCCAATTCTATGTATGATGCTGCCATCAAGCTCTGTGTCAGCATATAAGCCAAATACCTCATCTTTGTTGTCTTTAGGTGTGGTTAAATATTTTTGAGCAAGAAGACCCAATTCAATAGGATCCTGAGTAACTTCGATTCTTCGAGGAGCAATAGGACTAGGTGTATGAATACTGGAAAGTGGGGTGAATGGATAATCTAATATGTTCCTTGCAGCTACAGGTACAAGCTCTGTGATCAAATTTTGATTTTGCTCTGTAACAGTTTTGATATTCTTACCTAAATTACTAATAGCATCAATGACAGGCTGTTCTGTTTGTTTGTGTTTCTCATAAATTCCTCGGTTCTCTGATTTCCATCCCTTAAATCTTTTTACAAGATAATCTCTTAACTTAAGATCATCAATGATTGGCCTTTTCATGGTTATTTATATATGTTTCAACGTCTAGAAAATCGTTGATTTTATTTCTGTATTTGCCGCTATTGGGTTTTCTTGTCATATCAATTGTGACAAACCCATAACTGTCCTGGTTCCAGCACCTACTGCAAAATTTAGAAAAATCATTGTAGCTCAAGTCCCCACCTACATATTCATCATGTATGTGTTTGAGGTTGGTATGATCTTGATGAAACACACATATAAAATTGCTGTTGTCTCGGATCAGCTGCTTCGGTATTTTAGAAAAAGTCTGTGCCAGGTAGAAGCAATCAATGTTTTTGTGCCGCCCCTGTGTAAAGAAATTTCTAACCTTGTTTTGATTATCCAATATAATGTCATCAAACACAACAACAGAATTATCGAGACATTCATGGAGTGGCTTAACATCTGATTCAAAAGTGGCTATATCCAATCCATCATATAGCTTCATCAGCTGCTGATATTTTAATTGTTCCAAGCTCTTAGAGAAGATATACAAGTGCCTGTTTTTCCAGTCTAACCAGTTGGGTGCCAATAAAAAATTATCAACCATTAGTGTAGTTTTACCACAAGCCGATGGCCCAACAATAAGACATCTAATATTTTCAGGCAGCAAGTTGCCATTTCTCTTATTCTGTTGTTCAGGTTCTGGCAGCCTTTTTATAACATCCCAGGTGCTCATATTATTATTTTGTTTGCATCGATCCAGCTGTGTTCTGGGAGTCCTAGCCATTTGACAAATAACTTGTTGCCTTTTCTGCGGATGATTTTTTCTATGAGATATGTGTCAGGCTGTTTAGTTTTGCTGAGCTCTTGTTCATAGAACCTGCCTTTGAGAATTTCTCCTCGGTGATCTTGTATTATATATGTGTTAAGGGTCCCGGGTTTAACTTGAACCACTGTAAATAATTCAGTGCTCCAGTTTCTTGTAAAGCCTCTTTTGAATAAGTGCTTATATTTGCTGATTCTTACTTGATCACCCACCTTGTATTTGGCCTTTCTTGTTGTTGGCTGGTATCTAGGATAATAAACAGTCCTGATCAATTTTTGCTCATCAGATGAAGTTACTTCAGAGGGTTTCATGTTGATTGTGGAATGGACCGAGTTGTTATATTTATGTAGAAGTTCTGGAAGAATATTAATCCATTTATAATTACCTTGAAGTGTAAATTGTTTATACATAAGATTTTTTAGGGTTTTGTTGAATCTCTCTACAATTGAGGCTTTGAGATCACTGTAACTCGAGTAATGTTTTATTGCCTGGCTTTTAATAAATTGTTGAAACACTGAATTATAAAATTCTTTGCCATTATCTGTTTGCAAATAGCGCGGGGATCTTCCACTCTGATTGATGATTGTCCTGATGGCTTCTGTAACACATTTTCCAGTCTTGGATTTGAGTGGCACAGCCCAGGCAAATTTTGAAAATGTATCTATTACAGTGAGTAGATACTTGTAGCCCTTGTTGATTTTGTCTAAGTTTTTCAACTGTCCACTTGCCATTTCAATCAAGTCGCTCTGCCATAAATCATCTATGCCCTTTGTGACTACTGGCAGTCTCTTATATTTATGCCTGGCTTGTCTGTGTAATTCATCAACAATAATTTTTCTAGACATAATATGTAAACAAGAATATTGCAACTATAGGGTGTTCAGCAGCTGATACTGCAGGATTTTCTAAATATAATTTGTCCCCTATTTGTATTTTAAATTCCAGAGATCCATCATCTTCAGTATAGGCTGTTTCTAATGTATTGGGGTCTGTAAAATCCTCTAACTCTACACTGGTGATTTTCACTTTGTTCTCAGCATTTGTTATTGATAAGGTGGGGTAGTGGTGTGCCTGTGGCTGATGCCAATATTTGATCTTGATTGGTCTCAATGTGCCCCCAACAAAAAACTGGTAATAAAATTGTGCAGGGGACAGCATATATATTTTGCCACCTGGTGTAAATGGTGAATGATATTCTTTGTTGGGGATGCTGTACAATTCAAGAATTACTGTATGTTTTGGATTCTCGATTATGCCTGTTATTTCTTTTTCTGCTGTGAGCAATCTGCTTGTTACAGATTCAAGGTGCTCATTGATGGTCCTAACAACATCATCATGGCCTGGCTTGATTTTTATGTCCACAACACGTTTCTTGTATTGTTGCACAATCTCTTGTAGCTGGGTGGCAAAAACAGACAGAGCATTTGCTTGATTGGATTCCATGGTTCCTAGCTGTTGCTTGATATTAGCTACAATTTGTTGCAAATTTTCAACAACTGCCAATTTTGAATTTTGAGCAGTAAGATCATGGACCTGTCTTCTGATATCCTCAAACAGGGCATGCAGTTCATTAATATGTTGATTGGTTGGTAGAGTGGCCACTGTCTGAGTGAGATGTTTGATCTCTGCTTGGATATTCTTGATATCTTCTGATTTCAATATGCGATTCACAGCTCTCTTAATATTTTTAAGTTCCTGTGATGTAGGCAGATTTGATACTGTATTTTGCAAAGATTCAAGTGCCAATTTCACATTGTTTAATTCAGAAGCATCAGCCACATTTTGCATAGCATTTTGGAGCAGGGCTATATCTGCCTGAGTGGGTGTGGATTGTTGTAAAATTTCAAGCTTTGTTTGTATATCATCTATCAAGTGATGAAAATGAGATAGTTCAGATTCAGTGTTGAGGTTTTCAAGCTTTGTGATTTGGTGCTGGACACTGACAAGAGTATCTACAATACCGGGCAGGCGAGATTCTTGTACATTTGTCAAATCACTTTGCACTGCTGCTATTGTACCCTCAAGATGGGTTATGGTACTTTGAATTTTTCCAAAATCTTCATATGTTTCAAGTTGCAGCTTAATGTTGGCAACACTCCGAGTTATTGCACTCAAAGCATCAGAAGATGGCAAATTGTTCATAAAATTTTCAAGTGTCTCAATTTTTTCTTTAACCTCGGCTATGGCATTGTGCAGAGGATCCAGATTAGGTATCTGGAGTGACTGAATCTGTTCTTTTAGAGTGGAAATCACTAGATCAAAATCTTCTTGTGATTTTATGCTTTTGACAATTGTTTGGAGCTGTGCCTGGACATTATTTATCTGCTCTTCCAATTGTTGTTTCAATTGCTCAGAATTGGTGGCCTGGGTCTTAAATTTGGCTTGAAGAGCTGCTACAGCTTCTTCTAAACTTTGAAAATTATCCAATGTCGCCAGATCAGTATATTTCTGAAGCAATAATTTGAGTTCAGAATCAATTTTAAGAAGAGGGTCCATGCATTGTGATTGTAAATTTGTAATTTCTAATTGAAGACTGGCATTGAGTGTGGTTTGTAAAGCTTGTAAATCACTTCTTAATTTCTTGACTCTGACATCAAGCATCAGAATCTCATCACTGTGATCTTCATGTCTTGTATGGCCAAATATATCATTAGGCATTTTTGTTTTAGTGGTTATTTATTATAGAGTATCTGATTCTTAATTCTATAAAAAAGGGTATAAGCTTGTCATAAGATCCAGGGACCTCAATATATAAGCAGTCACCAGCAGAAACAGTATATACAGTGCCAGAAATCATGTTTGAGTGCTTAATTCTATAAATATTTCTCCCTACTGAAATCTTGACATCACCCTCAGGGGTTGTAATAAATTGCAATTGCCCACCTACAGGTAATTGGTAATGATTTAAATTATTGTTAAATATGTACAATGTTTTGCCCGTTTCATCATCAACATCTGTAAATATGCTGTTCAGATGAATAATTAACAAGCCACTCAGTTTAGACAGCATATCAGGAGAGGCTTGTGGTGTTGGCAGCTCCATAATAGCCTGTTTTTTGAACCCAAATAAGTTCATAGGCATGTTTATTTATTTCAAATCATGCTCTGGAATTGAGCATTGATTCCCATTTTTCAAATCACAATGCCCCCATGGTAGAGTATGTATGCCACATGATAAAATGCATCTCTTATCATCATGTGGGTCCAGAGCCACTTTTCTTACAATATTGCTAGTCAACAAGTGATCCTCACTCTGAATTCTATTTTCTGATGTTTTGATTAAATTCTGGGATTTGAGGCAATTTTCATAATCTTCAAATTCAAGATCTTTGTCTACAGTCACTCTGCCAATGCCCTTGGCCTTTTTGGCAGCAACACCACTACATGTTTTAAAAGTATACATCTTGGCACTTAACCCAGCAAATTCCACAATAACATCACCAAGTGTCTCATCTTTTAACTTGCCAGGCACCATTTTGTTGTGGTGGTGTTGAATCTTTGTATGTTCACTGGTATCAAAGTATTGAAACAATTCAGGCTGTGACATATCTTGATAAACATCTTCTGTTTGAATATCAAGAATAAAACTATCCGTGTCCATGTACATCAATTTTACACGATCACCATAAAAAGGTTTCAGCACATCATAATACAATGTTAACATATGTAATTTGGACGATTCCAATATTGCAGCCCCTTCATAAATAGGTTTATCAAACTTAATCTTTGTTTTCTTCATGTTGAAAAGTGCCATGTGCTCATCATAAATTCTTCTGTAATTGAAGTTGGGCTTTGCAACCAATTTTTTGCTCAGGCTGGGGTCAGTAATTATTTTAACATCGGTATGTTTTCTGACATTTTCAATTGTTTTGCCATACACTGAATTCACCATCAATTTAAACAATCCCTTATCAAATTGGCTCTTTGCAGATGTTCGAAGCTCTGTATTTGTATCAATATATGGTTTCAACCATTCTGAGTGCCTGAACCTCAAGACTTTTCCAATTTTGGTCACTTGAACACCATGTTTCATCAGGAACTGGAGGTTTTTGTAATATGTGACATAACCCTGTTTTGGCTCCAGTGTCATCATGAGCTTCTTCTGTTTAGAGCCAGGTGAGCACTTAACCTCGGGAATTGGGGGCAGATCAGAAAATTTGTTGTGTAAATCATCAGGAATTATCAGATCAACCTCTAAGATGAGGCCACTGTCACTGTCATCAAAATCCTGAAGATCCTCAATATTGACATTTTCAACCCATTCAAGCCCTGCATATGGCAGTTTTTGCATCATGGCATGACCATAGAGGCTGTTTGCATCTACATACACTATATAATTTGATGGCCGTGCTGGATCATAATCAGGCATATATTTGTTATTTGCTCTGGCATATCTCTGGGAACATTGCACCATCCCCCCTCTTATACATTTCTCCATAAACAGATACATATCTTGATCTTGGATTAGATCCAATTGCTTTTTGGTGTTCAAAAACGTTGCGGCCCATGCTAGGCCCGGAGCACTGTAAAAATACATTGGATCCAGTTTATAATTTTGCATAGAAGATTTTCTGAATGCCTGCAGTATATCAGCTAAGAGGGTCACATCAAGTTTCAAATATGCCATGTGATAATCACCAAATGTCTGGCATTTTAAATTGTTCCACATCAACTGGGCATGGTGATAATCTTCATCAGTGATTCCAGATCCTCTGATTTTGCTGTAAAACTCTTCTTGTGGTGGCAGGGAACACTCATCAAATTTAGAAAAATCTGTAACATAGTCATATGGATATACACCCTTCCGCCTAATTAATTTCAGGTCCTGATTTGGAAACAAGGCACGTGTGATTTTGAATTGATCATCAGATAATTGAGTGGCCAGTGTAGCCAGGCTAGCAGATAAAATTCTGTAAGAATCAAGAAATCTTATGTGAATAGGAACACCACTAACTTTAATTATCTTGCTAATAGATATATATTTCTCATCATTTTCAGCTAAAATATTTAAATTCTGCTTGTCAAACCCCTCGTATCTGACCAGATGATGGAAATCATAATTGGATGCACCATGGCAAAATATGGGGACAAATCTTGGTCTCTTGATCTTAATATTACAGCTATTACACAGAGCCATTTTGAATTTACCATCTGTATGAGAATGGTGTTTCACCTTGATATTTGTATCTGAAAATTCAGAATCACATACCGGACATTTTTCTGCATTGTTGAAATCTTCAATCTGTTCCTCTGTTAAAGGCAACATAGGCTTTGATTTTAATAAGATGTTAGATGCTATGTCACGGCACTCATTTTCTATTCTATGTGCAAATATTTTGATGGCATCTGGTCCCATGTATGAATCTTTTTTACTAACAACACCATCCTGTACAACTACATAATAAAAACTGGAAGGCTCATGTAGCTGGTATGGTGTAATTGAAGATTCTTCGGGATCTGGATTGCAGAATGCAAGAGGTTTGAGGTTCGATTCAAAATCACAGACAATATATGCTGGGTGTTCCAACAAGGCTTCAAACTTTTTGAATTTGCAATTTTCACTTGGATTAGGCATCACCATATGAACAGGTTTATGATTCCCACAGTATTTCAGATGCTCAATTAACTTGTTTTTGGCAATTTCTGTATTACATTCAGGAACCCTATTTACCATTTTTTGACCATCAAATACAGTTAAACATCTTCTGCACAACTTAAATATTCTATTAGATTTGTCTAGTTGTGTTCTGACTATAGCTTCAAGATTATGTATCAGAGTATAATGATATGTGCTATTCCCTTCAATTAAGAGCAGATCAATCGGAATAGCAGATTCATCATCAAGTGTACTGATTCTGAGAGGTGCTATCGGGCAATTGCCAGTGGAACAAATAAATACATTAATAGATAATTGTTTGCCATTGATATGCCTGGCCTTTTTTTCAAATTTATCAATATTCTGGACAGACATTGGATATTCTAAACCCTCCATTGCATCGTCAAAATCATGTTCATGTTGTTTGTAATAACTTATTCTCTGAGGATTCCTTGAAACTGGATACAAAGCAGCTAATATACACCACAAAAAGCATTTCGCGTCATTATTTTTTATATTGACCACAGCTCTTTTGTTTTTGATATTAGCAGGTAATGGCACATAAGTGGAACCTTGTAATGGGCTGAATTCAGAAATATTAACATATAACTTGTGTGGAGAGCCGCATAGGGTCCATCCTGACTCTTTTGCCGCAAATTCAGAGTGTTTAATATTTAATTGATCTATCAATCTGCTTATTATTGTGTCTGAATTTGTATTTGAATATACCGGTACAGTTTCTGTTATGTGGGGCTGTGTAAATTTTGTGCCATTTGGCTTCTTATATTGTACAAACAATTTGAGGGAGAGCTTATAAGAGCCATTTTGTGCATTTAGAATTGCCTGCAGATCAGAATTTATACTGTTCAAGAAATTCTCAATGCCACATCTTGGCTCTGATACAAACCGGTGATCCCTTAATTGGCCGTTAAAACTGCTACGGATGGGTTCATAGCGTGGCTGTTTTGCTGCTCTGGCATTAAGAGGTACTTCGTGCCTTCTTTTCAGACCAGATGTAGATGGTTGTGGGGGCAATATTGATGACTGTGCAGAGCAAGTATCTTTATGTGTATATGTGAAGTATTGCATGCTGTATTTTCTATTGCATTTGGGGCAAATTTTTGTGGGAGTTCTGTATTTGTTTGGGTTACAAATCTTTTGGTGTCTGGCCCAATTAGAGCTAAATATATTTTTATTGCATTGATTACAATATTTTTGATTTGGCATTTTTGCTGTTGTTTATTATATACAATTTCCTGGGTTTCAATTCAAAACTTTATACTGAATAAAAAATATCAGTTGGGTTCAGCACTGTGATTTGTATGTGTATGTATGTGTGTATGTGTGTATACACTTAATATTTTTGGCTTTGGTATTTATATAAAATTTCCTGGGTTTTAAATCTAATCTCTATGCTTATCTTATGACAGGTTGTAAAGCCAATAGCCCACAAGTGGAAAAAAGAATAAATATTCATTCACACTGACCTTCCGCAAATACCTGCACAAACATGCATATCTTGAATGGCAATAACCTTGTTATGTATTAATTTTTGTATAACAGGCTGGGACAAATATAAGCTTGACTCTAAATATGAGTGGATTACAACAAATATCAGATTTTATATTGTTCAATATGAATATTTAAACCAAACAGGCATGTAAGTATGAGAAGCACTGTATCAACACATCTGTTCTCCTCAGTCACTCTCACAATACTGGCTGATGCAATACTCGGGAATTTCTGTAAGTACTGGCGCTGAGGAGAAACATGCAAAGCAAAAATCAATACTACCGTCTCGGGAATTGTACACACTGACACAGAGGGGGAGACATGCAAACACGGAGCAATTCTAGAGGGGCTCTGCATATTGCATTGTTTTAATATTAGATAAGCAAATTGAATGGTATCCAATTAAACTTAAACCAGAAGTAAATATGTGTGTGTATGTATGGGTTTTTGCTTAATTTCTGGTGTGGCCAAAAATATATCAATTTTTGACAAGTTTATGGACAAAAATCTGGCTGATGCAATTTTTGTAAGTATAGACAAATCAATCTGAGGGAGCTCTTCCTTTCTGAAAAATTCCCGAGGGCATTTTTACAAAAATCTTGGATTAGGCAGGGTTCCACACTAGAGCAAAAAGCTCATATGCTCATGTTGAGCTTGTTTTAAGTGTCGCAAAGCTGCTTGAGGGGAGCTCTTCCTTTCCGGTGCTGTCCCTATCATAAATACCACTACTTATTATTATTATTGACTCCTCGTTTCGACGGTACAGCCCTCGAAAATTAAATATTATCCTGCTTATATATGCAAACCAAACTGCAGATTCAGAATTACCAGGAATGAACTGGCGTTGTAATTATTATACACAAAATTATTGATTTATCTGAGGAAGTCGCATGTTCCAGGTTTGACTCTCGACCTGGGCATGACTGTTTCCTTGTGAGTGACATTTCATTGAACTGGAAATTGTTACATGGGAGGATGTTTGCTCGAGACTTTGGGGACAGCTAGGGGGATGCTTCTATTCTTAATGTTAGTGTTGCTCACGAGACGAGGCATGTTCCGTCTCGTCTCATAAAAGGAGATGTGACAAGTGAATGTTTTCGAAATGAGATGGGACAGAAGAAAAAGTTCGTCTCTTATCATGGCAGGTTGGGTGATACTTAGCTTGTGCAGTTGGTGGTAGTGTGTGTGGGGGGGGAGGGAGTGTACTCCTGCACCCGACTTCGAATACTGCTTGTAGTTATTCATCTTCATTGTAGCCATTAGCCAAAAGTGGGAAGAAATGTGATGTTAGAGATGATACATAATAAATTAACCATGGGTTCTCATCGTTGCAGTTAAACAAAGTGAACGGAAAAGCGACGTAAAAGTAGGCTAAATACAAAAATTTGCAATATATACTATATTAACTGAAGAAAACTGTCTGTCATTTACTGCAGGAAATTTAAAAACTCACCGTACCTTTTTATACCGTATCACCTCTCATATTGCAGAAATTGGCTTGTAAACCAGTGTGTTCTAAAAGTATTATCTTAAAATTTGTGAAGAAAATATTATGACGAAAATAATTGTAATTCTAGAAAAGCATTCCTATAACATTAAGATCTTACCAGTCAGAACTAACCTATGTATTCGCAATGAACAAGGCTGTTCACGTGTTCAGCCATTGACTGTTACAAGGTTTGCTTTGTCACCCTAATGGGAAAACCCTCTACCGAGTGGCTGAATTATAGTAAATACTACTATACTGCTAGGGCATAATTCATCTCCAAGAAATGGAGCACAGATTTTTGCACTGGAAGTTGTAAGATACTTGTTTTACACAGTAACAAGTGAATTTTCTGTCGCTTCCGCGGCTCATGCTAAGTTGACGGGACGAGCAGAAGCCCCGCCTCCACGCATTTCTAAGTGATGACGTCAGAGGACCTCCTGTCTGTGGAGAGGACGTTTTCAACTCCGTGACGTAGTAGGTGAATTTCAGCGGTGTTTGAAGGCGTGTTTCTCGAGAACCGAAACAAATATCGCCGAGATATTTTGCACATCTCATGTTTGTGCCATTATCTGTAAAATGAATGGATTTAAAACGTTTTTCATGTCAAAGTGGAAATGTCCATTACTTTTTCTGCACAAATTACTCACAAATAACATAGACGCCGAACGGTCCTTCTTTCGAAAATTATTTTTTACGTACCGCACAGCAAATTAAGGCCGCGCAAAGACCTATTCCAATTTTCCAGAACCCAAACGAAATCTGCAGATGCAGCTCCAATTCGAAGAATGTGTAAATCATTTAACGAAGTTACAAAATCAAGGTACCCAGTGGACATCTTTCTAAGCAACCAAAAATTTAAATCCGAACTCCAGACCTACTTCAGAAAAGGGCAAAAAAAACTATGATGTAACAGTACACGTAATAGTTCCGTAATCACGAGTAGAACAAACAGGATACCCATACAATATGCATAATACCACAAACATTATTAACTAAATAACATATATTTTTAAGTCAACCTTTTGTATTCTTTATATTTTTTCAATGTATTTACTACTATATTCATCTTCTCTTAAGTAATATGAAAGGTGACGAGCAAATGCGCTAATCACTGAATTGTTTACTCTCATTTTTATCACCATGCCTTAACTTCGTTCAAAGTCTGTATCTTCTCCTAAATATTTTAAATCTCGTACAATGTAAATCTGTGTAATCATCTTGTTGTTTAGGCAACATTATACAGTACTTGCATACCTTAATAACAATGGTACATGTATATACGTATGTTTGTGTGTGTGTATATATATATATATATATATATATATATATATATATATATAACTTATAATTATGTAATCACAGAGTCCAATTTATATACAATGTTATATATATTCATGTCATGAGAGTAATGTATGAATTATATGTCTATGTCAATTACTCATATTATGGTATGTAAAACACTATAAATGGGCATTTGCCTGTAGTGTGAAGTTCTATAAATAAAATTAATAAAACATTTTTACTAAAAAGAGTGTCAAAAGAAGATGTGCATGAACTAGGAGAGTGGATGGGACGTTCGGTCTACAAATGGCTCTCACATGACATTCAGAACGAGATCATTGATATATTAGGGAGATCTGTTTTGCGCTCCGTGGTAGCAGATATTAAAAGTCGGGAATATGTTGCTATAGACCGTGTTAAAAATGTAAACATAAACATTGGTGAGGTCTTGCCCGGTCTCTCCGGAACTTCCGGTTTAGGCCAGTCCCCGTTGTTGTCAGTGCAGATTAACCGGCATACGAAGTAAGATATGGGCGCTTGTTTTCATCAGTTGTGCGACGATAATCAAGAAAGGTATTTGTTAAAGTTCTACTATGAAGGCGTGGACGTCTAGAATTCGTCGGATGATCAACTGCAGAACAGATTATTAAAATATGACGTGTCTTTGTGGCCGCCAGTTGTATAGCATACTACATACAAGTGTCTCATGTACACGCACGACGAACTCAAAACGTAAAAAAGTTTAGATATATTCAATTATTTTGTAAATGGAAAAGTGAGGGAAAGATAATTGTATAAAACTAGTGATATTATTATATTATAAAGTAAAGTAAAGTAAAGTAAAGCTTAAGTGAATATTTGCCAACAAATCTGCAGAAGTAATGACACATATCAAATACTAGTAAATATATGTGCTTTCAACGTCGCCTTTCGGCCTGAGGGATTTAGGGAAAACCTATGATATGGCATGCCACTTTCATTTGCACGAATATACTTCAAACAACAAGGGAGTTTTCAGACTGATATCGGGATTTCGCACAGAAGCATTGGATCTAAAGCAAACCATTCACCAGCCACGCTTGCGCAACAGACCGAGGCAACACAATGCACGGTATTGATAAAACGGCCCAGTCCGAGCGACAAGCGACACCTCCAATTTGTCGTGTCGCTTTAATTCAGAAAGTGTTTTCTATTTTATTTTTGAATGTTGGTTTCCAAGAAACACGTATCGCTGCAGTCTGAAAGCTTCCTTTCGAACCAATTCATCATGAGAAAATGCACATGTCGCTTGGATTGGACTGTTGTTTTGTCAGCACCGTGCATCGTGTCGCCTCGGTCTGTTGTACTCGTATGCAAGGTGAATTGTTTCGTTTAGAGTAAAGGGGCTGTTGCTTGTCGCTTCGGGGTGTAATCTCCGTGCCACTTAAAAGTGAATCCTCAGTGATCAATGAAATTTTTCGAACCGAAGCGATAAACAAGCTGCACGTGTCGCTCAGATTCCCAATGGCGTGTATTGTGCCGCCTGAGACTTGATTTCCCATGAGCAGTAAATGCTTATTTATAGACTAAATGGGCCTGTGTCGCTTGTCACTCCGGTACGAACCACTGCTGTTGCGTGTCGCTTCGGTTTGAAACCTCACTAAGAGGCGTGCTTTTCACCACAACACAATACGCAGATAAACGATCAACATGCTTAACAAAATGCAAGTCGTACAAATACTTTCCGGGTACCATGTATGTTACGCCCTCCCTTGCCCGGGAAAACAAATGCTACCACTACCTAGATAGAGGCGGCAAAATCTCCCTCGGACAAGCGAAATAGCGTTACAGTCCAGGTTAAGTTCGTGTGTAGGAACCGGTGACCAACAGTGCATAGTAATAAGCCATATCGAATAAAAACAAAGACATATGTACTTTCAAATTACCACCTCTTTACCTGTAGCCGGGAAGCGGCTAGCTGCGTACCTGAAAATCACGGGTAGCGACATGTATACGAAAATGATATAGCCCAAAATTAACATGAAAATAAAAAGTATATTCTATTCATAACCAACAAAAATGGAATTGTTACAGGTCCCCACACTTGCACTCTCACATTCTCTCTCAGATTCAATCCTCATGGGGTCATCGACACAAGAAATTATACATGACATGTACAGGTTTTATGACGACAAGCCCTAATTATTGCATTCTCAATTAATTTTATCTTACTTTTTGTCTAATCAGGTCATTTGTGATTTTGCTCCAGTGCTACTTAAATCCTAGCCAGCCCTTACTTAAGTTCACCTTTTGTTTTTTTTAAAAAGAAACTAGTCGGCGCGGTGACCATACATTACTTGACCAGTATAAACAAAGGCGTCTCAACGGCAATTACATTCACGTGGGCGGACGTTTTCCTTTTACAAGACCTCACGTGGTTCCAAACATAACAAATAACCTCCGTTGAGTGGCGCAAACATATACTCTCTAGCGGGCGGGACTTAAACACTTCGCCGCGACGAGCAATTCACATTACCAGGCAAATACTTTAACAAATAATCACATATGCGACCGGACATAGCTAGCAGCGACACAGCGCTGACACATAAAAATGAACAAACCTCAAGTAGAATATGCAATTAAGCGGGCGGCGCTTTACTCTAATAGTACGCACTTTAAACAAATACAAAGGAGCACAAACAACAATGAATTTAAGATCATAAAAAAAATATCACAAGGAATAAGAAAAATTGACCTGAGACGAATAGATTACAAATGACAAGCGCGACGGGAGTTTGGTATGAAGTTCGAGTTGAGTGGGCGTTTTCAAAATGTCGACGAATTTCAAGGGCGTTCTCTAAATCAATCGGGCCGTCACGTGTTAAGGTTCACACAGATGAATACTTTACCATCTCTCAGCTTCCGGGGTGCATCCTGGCGTCTTTATGGGCGATTGAAAACACATAGTATCCACGCGAAAGGTTTCCTTGGTCGTGACGATGAAGATGCAAAAAGGGTTCAAACACCTAGTTCCCCGGCTCCTCTTCCTCTCGGGATCGGTGGATCTCCGTGGTATGGCGCGGTTCGGACGTCGCATCTGAGCGGTCGTTGTAGGCGTCGTCGGCGTCGTCGGGGCGTCAACATCTCTCTCTACGTCTCTCTGTCGCGGCTGGTAGGCGTCGTCGGGGCGTCAACGTGGCGGATGGTAGGCGTCGTCGGCGTCGTCGGGGCGTCAACATCTCTCTCTACGTCTCTCTGTCGCGGCTGGTAGGCGTCGTCGGCGTCGTCGGGGCGTCAACATCTCTCTCTACGTCTCTCTGTCGCGGCTGGTAGGCGTCGTCGGCGTCGTCGGGGCGTCAACGTGGCGGATGGTAGGCATCGTCGGCGTATCAATAGGGCGACGTTCGACGTTCTCTCTCTCTCCATGGCGGCGGATAGGCATCATCGGCGTAGTTTCTTCTGACATCGGGCGAATCGACGTAACGCCCCCATCTCTCTTCTTCCTCTAGCCCGCCATAGTTTCCGGTGTTCCTCGTTTCTCAAAAATTATAAATGGCGTAAGGTAATCACGGAAACACGGTTTCGCTTCAACTTCCCCCAGCGGTTGAGGTAGGCGCACTCGTGTAGACTTACTGCCTATCACACACACTGGTGTTCGCACAACACAATAAAGTCCACTGTACACGAAAGGTAGCACGAAGGTGCTCTCGTTCCAAGAATCGCGGCAAAACTGTATATGGAGAGGTAGCACGGAGCTTCTCTCGCTACAAGGATCGCGGTAAGACTGTGTATCGAAAAACCATGTCCTTCGTTTTATTTGGATTTTGAAAAAGGACGCTAGGCGCACGTTGGAGTGACGCTTCCGAAGAGGTTATTCCACCACGCTCTATTGCCTCCAAACTAGGACGGACCGTGTCCGAAGTTTACTTGTGTGGATTAAGCTTCCGCCTGGCTGTCGCCCATAGCTCAATTGCAATCGCTGTCCACAAACTGATCAATTAGAACCGATTTGATCTGGCGTCCGTAATTGTCGCTTGATCGTGACGAAACTCCACACATCCGTCCTTGCACACATGCCGCTGCGCTGGTATAAGTTTCACATGAATCTGACCCTTGGAAACCGAGATATTTAAATGTTTGTCATTACGGTCGAATTTCCTAAGCTTTAGACGCATAGCGTGACCCTTCAGGTGCTCACCCTTAACACACGCGAACGTCTCGTTCCTCCCGTCGGCTTGGCAAAAATCAAATATGTAATCTTACAAATTAAAACACTCAACACTTTGAATCAACACGTCTTTTTACCGCTACATACATGAATAATAATGATAATAATAATAATGACGGTAAACCTGACTGTCACAACCAATCCTTTCTTTGTTCTGCTTGTATCAACAGGTTTCGTCTCTCTACGTCCTTCGGAAACCTACGAAGTGATACTTGACTCAATAAATTTGTTCCCGATCGAACTGTGAAACCATATCCTACACAGTTGACACCCCATTTCCTTGTAAAAGAATCTCCACCTTGCTCTTTCATATTAACGTCCATAGGACCTTAAGCGTAACCGGATGTTCGAGAGGGACCAGACGAGTGCGCATGCTCCGCAGTAGCTCCGCCTTTAACACCGTCTATTATGGTTGACGAAACTTGTGACATATCCATCCGTGAACAATTGCCATTTTGCATTCGAACTGTAAATACATTTTTTAATATTTTTGAGGAATTCATGGGCTTTTATGAGATTCCGAACACTGAGGCAAAAACTTAAAAAAGGAAGGGAGTGAGTCATTCATTAATTTTTCTCAGTGATCAGAGCCCCCCAATAATTTTGACAATTCGGCGCCCCTGGCCCCTTTTCATTTCATTATCGTTCAGTTCATATGGATCTACACGACAAAACCATAGACAAAACTTCGCTTTTTCTCGATATCTTTTTCTGTCGATTGCGCAAAGAGTTTGAACATATGCAAAATTCAGCTATTTCCACATGGGCAGGGTTGGCATGTTTAAAACAAAAGTGTTTAAAACACTTTGTTTTAAACGTTTAAAACACAGGGCTTTGTTTTTTTACAATTGTTTTAAACGTTTAAAACAATGTGTTTTAAACATGTTTTTTTAGAAGTGTTTAAAACACATTTTGGTACTTGATATTTCATAGTCTGTGTTTTTTTTTTGTTTGGCAAACCCTGTTTTTTCATTGAATATGTGTCAATTAAACCGTGCTTTACGGGTTTCACTTATCGCACAACACTTGAGCAACCTTATGTTCTGACGTCACAGGAGATCGCTATACGGGAAATGTAGGACATGCTGTCCCAAAATGTAGGACACAAAATATTTTCAATAAATAATACATATGTCTATAGAACATGTTAGAAAGTAATTGAAAAATGACACTTTTCAGTTTTAAAAAATGAATTCTTAAAAGCAAATTTTCAAAACTTGCAATCATACTAAACAATACACCTCTTACTACAAGATTTAAATAATACTTCTCAGGGCCGGTTGCACCATCGCCACTCAATCTGCCACTTTACAAAGTGCTGGATAACGACAGGCGGGAGATTTAGGCGGCGGTGGGTTGCACCAAGCATTTTTATCCTCTGCCTTGTAAGGTGGAACTTTCTCCTGCTTGCCGTACGACCTGGCAACAGAAACTGGAGAAAGTTGTGTTTTCGATTGTGTTTTGTTTGTTTATTACGTGCTAATGTCGGCTTGTCAATTCCAAATGCATGCTTTTTCAACTGAAATATGTTAAAAAAAACTAAATATTTATTGCAATAAAATGAAACAGCTGATAGAAGTAGGTAATGCATGTGTCGTACTCTCATATAATATCAAATGTATGTTATATGATACAATATAACCCGTAGTCTTTCGAAGTAGTGGGAAGCTTACAAAATTTTCAATTTATTTTTCACGTACTCCAATTAACATAATGCAAAAAAGAATATTCCTGGTCTTATCTTTCAGTAAGACATACGGTCACTTTTTTAAAAATATTAAACACTACTAAACAGTGACCAAAATTTTACGAAGTGGTAACAAATGCAAGTTACATTTATTCAATTTTTAGTGCAAGGCTGACATATCTGAGTTTGTGTAAATATACGGAATGAGAAGAGCAATCTTCTATTCTGCTCTTACTAATTTATCATTCGTTTCTGTTAATAATTTATCAATCCGTAACCCCTTCTTTAGCGAATAGCGAGTATAGTATTATCAACGTTGACCATCTTATAGGTTTCTTCTTTATTTATAATGCAGCTTTTGTGCAAGATTAATATTGAAAGTTGGTTGAGTAATAACGATGCAGATGAAAATTATTTTTTTGTATTCAAAACAAATTCGAATAGCACAAAAAAAAATTGTTAATCAACGGTTCCATGTACAAGGTACATTTTGGGAATTACTATCATCTTAGCACAAAAGGAAGAATCAAATAGTAATGTAAAGTACCGTAGTACTGTATGTACGCATGTTTTATTCTTATTAAGAAAAATTAAGAAACTCCAGGCTGTATATACTTTCAGATAGGTAGTTTCGTGCAACGTTATATGCTAGTGCAATTCAAGAACGTATATATTTCTTTACAAAAAACACTAATATTCACCAGGAAAATATACCTTGTACATACGTACAAGCTGTGGTCCTTTTTAGACGAGCGGATAGGGACAGTAGTATTAGCTTAAATAAACAAATTATAATTTGCCAAACCTATTTACATGCTTATTTATGCTATTATATGCCTACGTGGATAGGTTAGGCAGGCCAGGTTTGGTGTTGTTAGCATGTATTTCCCAAGGTGCTAATGCTGCCCCTACCCGCTCGTCTTCTTAGGCCAGTTATTTTGAAAAATCAAATACAAGATCATGTATATTGCATATGAATGTTAAAAAAACAGAAAAAACTTGAGTGCACGTTTTATGCATCTTCAGGCATGTAGATTCGTGCAAGGTTTATTACAATGGTGCATTTTCTTTGTATCTACGAAACGTAACACCATTCGGAAATTGTTCCTTGTATATACGTAGCTATCAACGCCGGAAAGACACTGCTGTACCTGTCTCTATTATAATTATTCTTTGCCAGTTTTAAAGTTAAAGTACAAAATCTCGCACAATGTAATTAAAAATATGTTGCTTCGCATAAAACGTTTCCTCTAAGTAGTAAATACCGAAAAAAAACTTTGGCATTTACGTCTTATGCTCTCCCATGAATATTACAGTACGGTTGGTTAGGTTAGGTACAAAACCAGTAGGAAATTGTTCCTTGTACATGCATGTCAACATCGTAAGGATGCTTGTTTACAGTAAACTTTTTTTTGCCAATTTTGGAAGTTAACATACAAAATCACACATATACAATGTATACGTTTCTTAAAAGATTGGTATTACGTCTTATGTAGTTCTAGGTATGTAGTTTCTTGCAAGGTTATTATTGTAAATGTGTGTGTTTGTAAAAACACACCACCATTCGGAAATTGTTCCTTGTACGTACATATGTATGAACTGGACGGTAAGAGTAGCTACTGCTAAATATTATACGTGCATTCTTTGCCAGTTGTTATTCGGAAACAACACATTACTTGTTTATTTGCAATGTTACATTCACACCAATGGCGACGGAAGTGACTAATAATATTACACGTGTTTTAATCTTAAAGATTACAAATTACTAGGATTGCGAAAAAGCAACTGATGCATGGCGTACATTTCGTGTATTGCGTTTGGTTGAAAAAATTTGTTACAGCAAACACACATTCATTTATTTGGAACGGCATTTTAATACAATTTTGCAAGCATCAAACTCATTACTTTAACCTGGTTTTATTTTCTGTACCCGCATGCACTCAAATCCTACATACGAAATTACAGTGAAACTGCTAATGCTAATATCAATATACAACATTTGCGGAAAACACACGAAAATGACCACCTAATATTCATTTCTACGCATATATTTACAAACGTTGCTTTATTTATTGCCGTTCCTGGGATAATTAACAAATCCGCCTTTTTTGCTGTTATTTGGTAATGCAAAACATGCAGCAAACTTTCGCAATTTGCAACAGCTGATCGAGACTTTGCCATTTTATCAACTATAAAAGTGTAAACACAGATTATACTAGGTGCTGCACGTATCTGTTGGCTGCACAGTGTACTGCTTTTCCATGTTTACCTGGCACTTAACGCTTTAGGCGGAACCCCGACCGCCACTTACGTTACACGGGACTTTAAGTGCTAGGTAACGTTAGGCGGACATTGAACAACCGCAAAATGGTGTTAAGTGGGGGATAAGACGTTAAGCGGAGATGGTGCAACCGGCCCTCAGAGGAGCCAATTTTTCTCAAAATTTCAGGTTTAGTCAAAATCATGGTCAAAATATATTTAGGTTAGAGTGGACAGTCAAACTCTTGAAATTATAGAGACCAGTACCAAACATTTTACAGACTTTATGAAAGAAAGCATTACTCTTGTGAGTCTGTTGTGCCGATGGTAATGAAAGCACACTCTCAACATTTGCACTATGATCTGTAATGGCAAAAAAATATTCATCCAATTACCGTAATTTGAAATGGTTCCAAAAGTTCCATCTTGGATAGTTTTTAATTCAATAACAGGGTGTCTACCAACATAACACATCCAGAATTCTTGACATTTTCTGGACTTTTCTAGAGTCGATTTCACGTTCAGAAGACACAACGGCGCTTATGGAGAAACCGTACAGTGTTGCCAATACAGCGCTAGCTCATGTCGCCGGGATATGATGGGCTTCCTTAACAATGTAGGTGTTACATATTTTATATAAAATTATAATTATATGTAATTATTATTATTATACTGTGAACATTACAGTTCATTAGCATGTCATTTTTCCATTAGATTTAATTTAATACACAGGCACATTTAATATTCATTCGCCTTTCTCTGTAATTATTTCATAGAATAACATTGAGATATGGTAATGTGTTACATATATATATCTATAAATTCATTATTGTCTATGAATTTATGTGTACGTTGGAAACTGAAAGGTGATCTTCATTTCAGTATTAATGTCGACAGTAATGTAAACAAAAACAACGTGTATTTGAGACAGCACTAATGTTGCTCACAACACCAGCATTGGAAATAATTGTCAATTATTAAATTAAAGTAATTGCAATTCTATTATAACAAACTGCATGAAGTTAATATTTTTACTGAATGGAAATAAAATAACAACTCGAAAACTTGGTGGTGATTAGCCGGAATGCTGCGGTGAGTCGGCTCAAGATGGCCACAAAACGTCCCAATACTTCGCGCGCGGTTCGCGTTAAAAAGAAACTCCAAATGCGTGGAAGTAATATTTCTGGGACCTTTGAGTGGTTATAAAAAATAATTTCATTATTTTCTTCACAACTTTGTCGCTGGAAGTTTTTACTTGGAATTACAGAACAAAAAATTGTCAGCGACGACATTTTCTACTGCACGAATATAAAAAATCTCCACATACTTTATTTGAATATTTTTAATGCGAATATGCTTTAAAGTATTGATAAATTCTGAGCACCACCATCACCTATGACAATTAGAAAACCGTGTCAATTTTTTTCATAATGAATGCTTCAATTTTACGGCATGTTTCAACGTTAGGAATGAAAACAATGTAAAAATTTTGTTTTCACATAAAATTTGCGTTTTTAATTTATCTAAAAATATGTAAACAAGTTACCACTTTTTTGTGCTCACCATCGTATTCTCTACAAAATTTCCTGCAAAACTGCAGGTACCGATTTTACGTAAGCTAAATTTGTAAATCGAGAAATTTCACAACAGCGCGCTCGTATTTCCCATAAGAAAAGCATTGTCCATAAGAGGCCATTGTGTCTTCTGAACGTGAAAACGACTTTAGACTTTTCTTAACATTTATTTATTCGGCCCCTACTTAGGTAAAGTTGGAAATTCGTAATTAAGAAAATAAATATTTATTTAATGAAACCCCTAGATGAAAACTGAAGCTGTAACTATTTAAGAAGAGAATTAGATCTGCTTTATTTATTAATGCATCCTGGACTGTTTTTGGCAGACTAGCGATGCTTTGGCATCTGGATTGATTGATTGAGTTGGTGTTTTAAGTCCACTTTGTGCACAGTAAGGCTAATCGGGACTGGACCGAACCATTATGATTCTCCACCGGGTATTGAACCCGGGACCCTTTAGCGTCTGAACTCATCCACTATAATCTTATGTGGGGTTTGTGTCTGTTGTCCCTATATGTTTGTGACTGTCCCTTCATCCATCTTATCTTAACACCGTTCATCCTCATCTTCGCGATTAACCAAAGGGGTAGAAAAAGTGAAGTAAAATAAACTAAATCAGTCATGTGATAAAATTCTTGATCACAAGAATAATTTATTGCCGTTTTATTGATTTCTTTACTTTTTCTTGACTTCAATTACTCTCTTGACTGGCAGGCACCCTGAATAACTTTGTTCTCTATACCCCTGCTTTACAATCAAAATATTGAATAAGAATGGGAAGCACCTTATTTCATCAGTATAAACCCAAAGACAAGAAATTCCGCTTAGGCATTGAATAGTAACATCATCAGAAAGTGGTCCGAAAACTTTGTTCATTAATTGCTTCCATTTTATCGTTTGTTTTCTAGCAGCACAAACTTTTATTTTCTTTTTGGGCAATGACTGAATCAAAATAAATTTCACTAATGAGTTTGGAAGCGCAGTCCATAGACTTGTAACTTGCATGATTTTTTTTTGTTATGTATTTCCCTAATTTAATTAATATTATATGATGCTCAAAATGTATGACATTTATGATATTTTTCAAATTCCTCCCGGACACCGGACATAAGGCTACAATGTAGGACATGTCCGGGAAAAACCGGAAGTCTGGTAACCCTAGGTTAGGCAGGCTAGCTATGTATGCACAAGGTAGCAAAACTGTTGCGCGACAAGAAAGACCCGTGCTTTACTGTCGAATTCCAAACTTCTCAGTTCTTTGTTTCGTACCGTCCTATAAATTTGAGACTGGTGGAAGCTGGAAACTAATATCTGAATACACAATCCGTGATTTTGATCATGACGTGAATTTTTTTCTCTTGGGATACGATTCATTGGTTTGTATAACTGAATGAAGCGCAGATGCTTACTTTTGGTAACATAATATTGTACTTGGAAAGATAAATTGATCTGGAGAATCTATTATCACACTGCAGGTTGTTTTCTGCTATATAAACTGTTCAGGCAGACGGAAATATTTCACCCTGATTTTTCCAGGACGAGGATAGTAATTCTATAATATTTAGTTTCTTGAAATTTAGATGAATATGTATCCTAACCTACTTCAGCAGTGGCGGAAAAAGGGGGGCTATTACCCCCAACTTTTGTCCCTGCAGTAGAGGTGTGCGGGATCTAAAAAAGTCGGGATCGGAAAAAAAATGACTTCCCGATTTTTCGGGATCCCAAGCAGTCGGAGAAATGCCGAATGGTCATTTTAAAAAGTCGACAATTCTCGATGTTTTCTGGATTGTAAATGTCTGGAACTTATCGGAAATTGTTAGTATTTGTACCAGAAGTACAAAAACAAGCACTTAAGATGGAAATTACGTGTAGAATTCGAGATTTCAAGAGCGTTGGGAAATTTCGAACATATCCCGTTCCGAGAATTTCCCGACTTTGTCGTGAAATTGAGAATTTTCCCCGTCCCGAATGTCGGGATTTAAAGAATTTCCCGCCCCGACCCAAAAAATTCTGCTCCGCAGTATGGTAAACCTTATCTCCAAAGGGAAATAAACTGTCCTTGCCGCCACTGCACTCATAAAAATGAGTATTTTAATATTAACTTTATTAACGACTTTAACTATAATTTACTGGGAAAAGGTTGACTTTCTTTTGTTTAAAACATGTTTAAAACATTTTTTTAAACAAAAAAACATGTTTTAAACAAAAAAAAAAAGTTTTTGTTCTTTTTTTAAAAAAAACACAAATCTTGCCAACCCTGCACATGGGACAACATTGTCATTAATTTTATGCAATGTTACCACCATGGTCATCACCAATCAAGTTTCGCTAGAGGTGTTAACAATGTACAAAGTGTCCCGTATTACAGAAAGTTACACGGTATATTGTTTCTTTGAAGATTGAGCTTTGTGATAGACATTAGATCATCATTTATGAACCAACAGGACTAGATGTAACTATAGATAAAATAAGTGCGGAATAACTCCAAGTAAGTACAAGTCTTGTTCCATGTTCTTGTGTTGCTACGACGTAGGACAAATCATTAGACGTGACGTGATCACCAAGGAGTGCAGATTTTGTGTTTACAAGCTGCAAGTACTTCTTTCAAAATAATTTATGCTACGATTATTTTAATGTTATGTTTAAAGCACGGATAAGCAAGGAATTGAGATCTAGCCATTCTTATACATAATACATAATTGCAATATCTTATATATTTTTCCCAAAATGTATTGTATACGTTGTAAATACCAGCTTGTTTGGCATACTAGGTTTACGTCTACTATTTTGCATTTCCAGATTGATGGATGATTTTGAATGGTCACGGACACAGTTACATGTTGATAATGGGCTGAATGCAGTCCTGTGGAAATGAAAGAAACACTACTTATCAATGACTAAGCAGTTACCAATTCAGAAGATAGCCGTGGCTACCAATAAAGAATGACAACCAAAACGAAAACATTTGCGAGACGTTGCAAAAATCAGAAAGACTTCAGTTGCACTGTAAGTAATTCAGTCATATCTTCAAGTATTTACTCCATGGTCTTGATTTTGTTAATTATATCAAATATTGTACGGGAGATTAATGTGATAACAATTCTAGACTAGAATCTACTTTCCGTCCTTTTTTCCTTTCTGTGGTAAACGATGGGGGTTAACAACACTGCAGGCTCATGTTTGCGTTCGGGGTGGTGATTGGTTTTTTTGCGTTCGTTGTGCGTGTGTATTATCAGAATGGCGTACATCTGGTTGGATGGCTTCTGGAACAGGAAGCGCTTGGCAATTACTTTCGGGATCAGAGACAAGGGTACTAGTTTACTATCCTTCGGACAGATTTCTTCATTTATACTGAAGAAACTACTTGCTGTAATAAGTTCCCGTAGTATTTATTGTCTAACATCGGGAAGGTGTTTTGTGTGAAATTCAGGTAAGTTTTCTATATTCTGGAAACGGATTTCTTCAAATTTAAAAGTTTGGGGCTCATTTGGGGGCAGGTGACTCCGGCCAATTTCTAACATGCCTTTAACAGGGACTTTACAGAGAAAGCCGAGGAGCCGAGCCCGGAATCGGTGGGAAATTTGGACTCAAAACTTTCCAAGGAAAATATTTTTTTAGTTTAAATTTCCCACTGATTCCAGGATGGATAGCCCCAAAAACCATTTACGGAATGTTCCGTGAAGCAGATACGTAAATACAAATGTCAAAAATTGATGAAACTAAGAAGTTATAGGTGTCCGAAGGATAGTAAACTGTTACCGTATGAATTTTACAATACCGGACGTATCTCTAATTGCTTTCAAATTCGGCATACTCACTAATTTTGGCCTTGTAATCACGAATCTGCAGTTAGAAATTGGCGGTCATGTCTAGAAATGGCAAAATAATGTCAATTACCGCAATGATTCTCCATACACTAACGTGGAAACCATGTTTTCTGATATGTAGACGTCTTCCTTTTGGCACAACAGTCTTGCTACCTTGTGTTCTGACGTAGTTGTAACACAGCGTTGTGCAATAAGTGAAACCCGTTGCATGGAGTGTTGATTTGCATGTGAGATTTAATTTTGATTTGATTTAGTTTATTTTACTTTGCGTTTTGTGCCTCTTGGCTAATTTGCGAAGATGGGAATGAGTGATGTAATTATGAAAGTGATAAATGGACATTCACAAACAACCAAGCCCGAGCGGGTTTCGAACCCGGGACCCTTGGCGTTGCAGGTGAGAAAATGGCAATTGCATAAAGGTGGAAAATATGTTTGCCCCACGAACCATTCACGGTAAGTTTAGGTTAGGTTAGGCAAGCATTGTTAAAATTACCCCTTGCACAAAGACTAATTATCGTAGAATTTTGGAATTCATTGTCACACGAAATTTGAACCTTCCTTAAAATAATTAACACTGTTTGGACTTGAAAGAAAAGTTATTTATGTTGAAAAAAACAACTTAAAAATTACCTTACGCAAGCATGCGGACTTCCCATGGGCAAGATATTCTTCGTCGACAAGCGACAGTAAATATCGTAGAAGGGTGGGAATGAATGTAGAAGTAAATCCAAACCTTAGTAGAATGCATTTAGGGACTTTATTTTAATGCCAAGACAACCAAACCTAACTTGCCTAACCTAACCACGAAAGCATATATTGATCAAAATCTTAAGTAATCGCTGAAACTCTGCAGTATATGTTAACAGACATACGTCGAAATCGAACCATTTAAAAATTGCATTCGTAGCATGATGAAATCGCAATAAAACAAAATGAACTTGAGACAAACACGAGGTTTGAAACGCTAATCATTACAAGAAATAGTTGTTTTCTTCATAAATCAAGGGTGTTTACTCCGTTCATGGACCCACTTTTTTCGACTTATATGGCAATTTCTAGAGACGAAACCGCCAAATTTTAACTGCAGATTCGTGATTACGAGGCCAAAATTAATGAGTATGCCGAATTTGAAAGCAATTGAAGATACTTCCAGTATTGTAAATTTGCTCCAGCATTCCTACAATTTCACCATTTGAAAAAAATAATATTGCTGTCTGAACACACACACACATACACAAATGTGGGTATGAATGCACAATATAGAGAATGTCTCCAATGCAGTCCTGGTAACGTATCTGGAGTTAAGATTAGGGGGTCACGTGTAAAAATTGCACACTTGCGTCTATATATGTTGCAAAATTATGTTCTTCATTACTGCAATCATTCTCCATACATAAACATAACGACCATGTTCGATGATATGAACAAGTGACGTTCAGCTGTCTACAGTGTTGCCACACTGTTGCTTCGTTACTTGAAGAGCATTAGTTGTTGCTGGGACAGTGAGAAGGACGAGGTAGAAGAGCATGTGGAATGCGGACTTTGATTAGAGGTAGGTTTGGCAACGGTGTTCGAGCATTCTTCTACAAAAATGGCCTGTTGTCCAGTGAGGAAGCTAGTGCTACAAAACTTATATTTTGTTACAATATCTGCTCATTGGGAAAAGATTTAACTGATATCCCCATGAAACTTTTTCCGGTAAGGTTAGGTAAGAAAGTATCTTGAATTTCGTTAATATTTGGTAGATTAACTAATTTTGGCCTTCTGATCAGTACATTATGAATGGGTAGCCGCACAAACCATTCACGGATAGCCCCACGAACAATTTCCAGTAAGGTTAGGTTAGGTTAGGCAAGCTTAGTTAAAATTTTGTTCATAAAACAACGCGATACATCTTTAAAAAAAAAATTCTCAATTTACACCAGCTTTTTTCACGATTTCCAGACGTGACCCATGCATTTTAACAACAGATTCGTGATTAGAAGGCCCAATTTAGTTAGTATACCAAATATTAACGAAATTGGAGATATTCTCTATATTCTACATTCGATCCCAAGTGTGTAAATACTGTCAGCTTTAAAGTTAACACTCCTAACCAAACAGAGACTTAAATTAAACTACCACCAGCTTTCATATTATGACATCATAAATTATATCACATAAAACCATACATTACTTTGCTGCAACACATCTCCATGAGCTAAGGACAACAGAAAATGTTCAAAATAAACACAATCTTCATAATCAGTGTAAAACTTTCCACAGAGAATCACAAGCACCATGGAATGATATCTTTACACAAAGTACACACACACACACAAACATAATTTGTAAATTTAATTGAAATTATATAATTTAAGTGAATATATATATCTAGGCAGTAACCATAGTCTGTACAGGGTGGTCCAAAAGTGTGGAAACACCTGAATAAAAATTGAATGGCATGATATTTCCAAAAACTCACATTGCAGATTTATAATATGATACCGTCAGTAAAGTGCATGCAAAATTTCGTGAAACCGGGACTGTGGCTGACAAACCAAAATCACGATGGCGCCACTCCTCATTTGGAAATTGTGTTTGTCAGTACCTGGATGTGCAGTTTCCCCAACACTTGGATTGGACGACGAGATGCTGTGGAGTGGCCACCATGTTCCCCAGACCTCACTCTGCTGGATTTCTACCTGTGGGAACATGTCAAGGCCATCGTTTACTCCGAGAAAATTCGAGATATTGTTCACCTTAAGCAACGCATAATTGACGCATGTTCCAGCATTACTGCAGACACTTTACGCAGGGTTTTGCACGAATGAGTATCAAGACTGGCTTTAACTGTGGAACGTGTTAATTACGAACACAATTTCCGTAATGAGGAGGGGCTCCATCGTGGATTTTGTTTGTCAGCCACAGTCCCGGTTTCACGAAATTTTGCAAGCACTTTACTGACGGTACCATAATGGATGGGGACCCTATCTGGGCGACGGTGGTTATAATCGTCTGAAATCACCCTCGTGCTTCGTTCACCTGAGATCAACACGATCTCAATGCGTTCTGCCTGCGTGAGACCCATGCTGTGTTACGTCACCTGCAACAATAAGGCAAGCATAAAAATGTTAATAACTTCGTCCCTGTTGGTGCTAGAGCAAAATTATGCACACAGTTGAACTCGTGAGAAAATTTCCTATTGAAATGAGGTATTACACGACATGGTTTCCATTTGAACTTTTAAAGTTGCATTCAAGATGGCGGCCGTCATTTTCCCCCACCCCTATTACAAACCTGCAATGTGAGTTTTTGGAAATATCATGCCATTCAATTTTTATTCAGGTGTTTCCACACTTTTGGACCACCCTGTATTCTAGGTAATGTACCAGTATATGGAAAATATAGGATGACAATATCATTCTTCAACAAAGATAGAGTAAGGCCATCCGTTCCAAATGTAAAATTGTTCACAAGTTTTCCTTCTTAGTATTAGGAAGTGCTTTATACTGGAAACGATTGTGGGATTAAGTTACAGGCTTAGAGAAACTAATTAGCACAGTTAAAATGTTTTGCTAAGAATTACCGTATTTGCCGGCATATAAGAGACAGTTTTTTCCTTTCAAAATAGGTCTGAAAAATAGGTTGCATCTTATGTGCCGATACTCAGTTTTTATTACAATCATTTCTGGAAATTTTCTCTGTTCTAAGTTAGACATTTTCCTTGTGGTGTGTGACGAAGAAGATTAAAATTTATTCTTTCCTAGTTAGATTAGGTAAGTTATTTGTTGAGAATAAACCTACATGTTACTTTATATTTAAAATACTGTAAATTAATTATAAATTCAGTGATAAAAAAGATTTTTCCTCAGAAATGTGTCTTATATGCTTCGATGCGAGGCTCGAAGGAGGTTTTGTGCTCTAGACAAGATATTAAATGATCAAGTGTTTAAAGCATTTAGGGACATTATTTTAATGCTAAGAGCCCTAAACCTGGCCTACCTAACTTAACCAACAGCCTTTAGCGATGAGATATCCTTTTGCACCCCACACATGTGAAGTGGATGGCAGCAACAGTCTATATTGAAGATGATGGTGAATGAATGGCTGTTCGGAAACAAGGAATCATACAGGAACATAACATTTTCTCCAGAAAATGCACAAAAAGTAATCACTCCAAAGTGTGTGTGTTAAGACATAGTTAGATATCTAATCATGCAAAAAATGTGTATGCGCCATGATAAACTCACAATTAAACAATTGGAACTCGGTTCACAGTAAATATTCATTTTTCCTCTTTAGTGCACACTGCCATGCGGAACAGGAACATGTAGAAGGTGGCGCAAAAGTCATCACCTGATTTTCTTAGCCTATAGCTTTGGTTTTAAATTATACAAAGTAGGTTTTTTTGTGTTAAACTTTTATTGATACTTGTAACTTTTATGTCCACACTTTTTAAAGATAAAATCCAATAAATGAACACCATTCAAATTGATACAAATTTGAGCTCTTTTTATTGCGTTTTCCATGGCTTTGGAAATATGCAGGGAAATGTTTTCAATTTCATGCTGAATATTGTCCCTTAGTTGCTGTAACGTCTCTGTCTTATTCACATAAACCAATGACTTCAAATATCCCAAAATGAAAAAAAATCTGGAGCGGTCAAATCGGGGGACCTGGCCGGCCATGGCAAATTGCCAAAACAGGGTATTACTCTGCCTGGAAAAGTGTCACGCAAAATTGTCACAAATTTTCCACGTTCTTGTTGGGGTAAACTTATTCATTTTCGCACACAATAAATTTCGTGAGTATCTTCTATTTAACTGACAACAAGATGTCAAAATAAAGGCCAGTTCAAATAGGATGATGACTTTTGCGCCACCCTTTATAACGAAGAGCTCAGCATCCGGCAGTTGAACCACTGGAATTTACATTTCTCAGGGGCACTTTCATATTTCACCATGCAATTTCTAACACTGGTTGATTTGTGTGTTTTGCTTTTAACTTTCAGATGTGTGTGAAGCCGTTGAACAGTGTTAAGAAGTGTGGATCTCCTGCAAAGGTCCACAACCGGCCATACAGATGCTCAAAATGTCCTCAAAACTTCAGAAGTAAAGATACATTACTGCAGCATTTGAATGACCACGCTGGTATGTTGCTTTTTAAAATCAAATTATAATCTTGTCCAAACGACCAAAGAACATGTGCTATCTATGCAAAATGTTGATCCATGAATTGCACAATGGGTCTTCAGTGGTAAGTGCTGTCACCTTGTAATCAAGGGCTCCTGGATTTCAACCTCAGTGGAGGCACATATGGGGTCATATTCCAACTGTAGGTCCAGTCCTGATTGGAAACATGGTGGCTTTGGTCATGTGGTTGCTCTGCTGGAGACCAGAGTGGGTGACTTCAGGTGGAAATTTTTCAAGCAGTATCCCTGTATGTGGCTCTGGGGTTCACCCAGTCTCTAATAGGAGGGTACTTGGGAGCAACCTGGTGGGGAAGGGGCATCTCCCCACATGCTTTTACGACATGTTGCAGTGTGCAGGGGTGGCTTTACTAGTCCCGATTAGCCTATCTGAGTGTGTGTTTCTCAATCTCCATCAGTCGTCCATATTATCAAAATGAAACCAAAGACTTATAAAACCAAAATGATACATAAATAAAACATTATCGTGGACGTCAAACACAAAAAAAAAAAATGATGTATTTGGTTCAAAATTTGCAGTGTTTATCAGTGGTATGTTCTCCCATGTTACTTGTTTTACCATGGGTATCTAATTTCGGGAATAATGTGTGAATTCTGATTAAATTTTTCTCCATAGATGTGAAAAATTGCAACTTTTATTAATCAAAATCTAATTGAATTTATACTTATTTTTGAATGCCCGGAGGCAAGCTTTTCACAGTCTGGCTTTTATTTTTATTGAGGAAGGAAAAGAAAAGAAAGCTGCGTCGAAAATAATTAAGATTTCTCTCAGTCCGTTTCCTTAGTTAGTATCCTTTCCAGAAATATCTATCTGACATATGGAAGATTATTGCAAGATATCTTGAAGTTGACTAGGTATATTTATTATTGTTATACAATTAACAATTTTTCGTAGATTACTGTATCCTGTAACATCTGTGAGTTGCGTTTGTAGATGTATTTCTGAGTATGTGAAATGGAAAATGTAAACTCCGCAGCTTATATTAAATATATATACCGTTCAGTTGAATTGAATTAGAATTTTTAGATACGTTGCAATCGCACAGACCCTTTACATTGTTATTATATTTCTGTGTTGGGGGAGGGGGAGGCGGTAAAACGTAAGGTTCATATGGAGAAAACTTGTGCATGTACCCTCGAATTTTTGAAAATTTCACCTTGAAAACCGGGAATTAAACTTGAATTTTATCATGGTCCTATATATATATATATATATACACACACAGTGCCTTTCACTATTGAGTCTTCCTTGATGTGGTGGCTAACACGTCGGACGGTGGGAGGGCATTTGCTGCCATTTAGAACCCACAACTGTACGCTGAACTTGGCACTGGACGCGTCAGTGCTTCAGTATGCAGATAGCTGGTGTCTTGTTTGCACGTATTTGTGAAGTGTTAAGGGGTTAACAAGTGTTTTAGATTGTTTTGTTTTAGTTTACGTATTACTGGTGTTTTTCTGATGTCCTAATAATGCCACTCTATCCCATACAATTTAAAACAAGGGATTTTTATGTGCGACCCTTACATCATTATGAATTCTTGTAGGGAAGTCAGAAGGCATTTGGCAGCTGAATTCCCAGATGTTCCTGTTCCACACAGAGACAATGTTCGAGAACTTATGACCAAACTTATTGAAACAGGGTCTGTTCTTGATAAGAGGTGAAGGGTGAAAGGGTGTGTGCTTACTGGGGAGAAACTAAATGATATTCGTGCACACTTTTAAAAAATCTCTCCGGCGCCTTGCACAAGAAACATGCATGACGTCTGTGTGGCGAGCTCCCAAACTGAAGCCATACATTAGAAGAATTGAAAGAAAATATCAGGAGAGAAATTGAAGCAATTTTGGAATGGGAACTAATACATGTTAGTGAGAATTTCCTTAAAAAATGCTATATATGTGTGAAAGCAGGATTCATCATCTCCAACACCTCTTGTAACAAGGTACGTGTTAATTTTAATTGTAACTGTCAATGTAATTGTACGAGCTTATTTCATTACATAGCCAGCGTTTCCATTTTCGCGGATGTAGCATCCAGTTTGCCGGCAGACGCACACTCTCGCTGCCCGGTGTAATAGCCGCCGCTCCAAGGAAGGCAGTAAAAGGCACTGTGTATACAGGGTGAACAGAAACTATAGGGACAAACTTCAGGTGGTGATTCCTGGCAGGTAAAGGAACAAAAAAGTTCATATCAACATATGTCTGGAAATCGACGGTGAGCCTGCAATAAAGCAATTAGTACCGGTACACATTACATGGCATGACTTTCATCCATGTTACAACAGGTGTTCAAAGTGGCCTCCATGGGATGCAATGCAAGCGTCCACACATCACATCATGGATTGCCTCACTCATTCGAATGTTCCAGCCTGTACCCAAATAGAGTCACAGGCTACATGGAAACGCTCTTCAAGGGTCTGCACATCAGAAACTGGCTCAGCATACACAACACTTTTCACATGCCCCCACAAGAAAAAAAACAAGGGGGTTTAGGTCCAGTGATCGAGCGGGCCATGTACAAGGCCTCCTCGTCCGATCTGGGGATTCCCTGATTTTCTGGGGAAAATGTTGTTGAGGTGTTGTCAAAGAATAATGTGAAAGTCGGCTGGCGCTTCATCATGAATCAGCCACATTACCTGTTGTATTGCCAAAGGCACATTCTGAAGCAAAGGAGGCAGAGTGTTCTGCAGGAATTCCAGATACATCTGTCCGTTAAGGCATTGTGGGAGAACAAATGGTCCAAGTTGGTGGTCGCCAATATTCCCTGTACAAACATTGATGCTGAACCGATGCTGATGAGACGATTCAACCATTCCTCTAGGATTGGCTGTAGCCCACAGATGACGATTGTGTAGGTTGACGATGCCATCTCTATCAAAGGTCGCTTCATCGGTGAAGAGGACGACAGAAAACCCAATATGTTGGTGGCATATTGGAAAAACCAGCGACAAAACCGTTCCCTTGGAGGAAAATCTGCTGGTGACAATCCCTGCACACGTTACAGGTGATAGGGATAGTAGTGGTTTTCATGTACACAACACCGTCGCTTGGCTTACGCCATGCTGGCGGGCCACTTGTACTGGGGTTGTTCTCAATACCGTGTAGCACATGTTCCTCCAGATCTGGTGTATGCACATGCCGCAGCTGCCCTCCATGTTTGCATGCATGAAAGGCCCCAGTGGTGCTGTTTGTCCGGGTACATGGCTTGATAAATCCGTGCGGCCTCTCGACCGTTTCCATCTATTTGGCCACATACAAAAACAATCTCAGCTTGTTCCTGGTATGAATAACGGACCATGGTGCTTCGATGTAGCTCTAATCATACAATCTACAACACAAAAAAGCACACTGTGAGTGTTGTTATGAGAAGATGATGTCGTCGTTCAGTGCCATCTACCTTGGCAAATATGCATTTCTGGACATATGTTAATATGAAATTTTTTTTTTTCCTGTCAGGAATCACCTCCTGAAGTTTGTCCATATAGTTTCTGTTCACCCTGTATAAATTGCCAAAAAATTGAAGAAGAAATTATTCTAATAAATGTACACAATAAATGAGAATTGTAGTAAACCAGGTCAAATTGTCTAATTATTTTTTACCAATTTGAAACTTGTGCATGGTTTTGAAGGTATTTTTACCAAATAAAACTAAATGCATTATGCCTTCAGATAGATTTACAAGTAAAAGTAGGAAGATGAAACTATGCATATTGAACTTTCATTGAATAAATCATTTTAATTCAGCATGTATTTACACATAATTATTATAATTAACAAATTTTGTCGCATTCTGTGTTCTTTGATTAATTATTGTAATTCTAGTGTAATTTGTTGAGCAGTAGTATTTGAGGACATACAACCAAAGTCATGAAGAGAAATCAAAGTTGTTGAGGATTTGTTATTGTTTTGCCATCCAGGGGTGCTCCCCTTGCAAGGCCTAAGATGCACTCCCCCACAAAAAGGTAGAACATCCCCCTCCCCATTTTTGCCAAATTATTTACTCAAATTATTTTGGTCAGACAAAATTTGCTGAACAATATAATACAGACATATTTAAGCAATATATGTTTACTTTAGGTGTTGTTTACAATATAGATATTTACATGTATATTGTATATTACTTTGACATTGATAGAAATAACATTTTACATAAGTTATAATAACTTCTGACGTTGCAAAGTTGTTGCAGTGAACTTATTGATAATTTCCTCATTTTGCACCACTTTAAAAATATCACTCACAGGTAGACATTTACCACTCATCAGACATACAAACGTAGTCAGTTTTTAATTTTTGTGTGAAGACATATACACTGCTCAAAATAATTAGGGGATCAGGCAAAAATAAGTAGATCAGACCAGATATCAAAACTCATGTAGGCATACTAATACCAGATCCTTTATTACATTCTGAGATTAGTTACAGCAAGATATGCTGTCATGATACCTGATGTTAATGACATTAATGACATGTGGCGCAATATGACTAGGGTGACCAGACGTCCTCTTTTATCCGGACATGTCCTCCTTTTTCGGTGTCTGTCCGGCGTCCGGGCGGATTTCTGAAAAATCGGAAAATGTCCTCCTTTTTGGACCATTGTCAATATACTGCTCATGAAATTGTTCCACGCATAACGATCACCACTTGTTATTTTACGTCCAAAAACCTCACTTGGCGTGTTAAGTATTCGAGCAATGCTCACTGATCATCATCTGCGATCCGAACCACGAACACTTTACACGAATCAGTCATCAGATTCCAACTCCTCGTTGCTTTGCCCGCTGAACGCGTAGATACTGGATGCGTCCCAGATGCAAGCGGAAACGTATATAGCCTATTTCTAATCTGTGCGCATATAGCTTGTGTGCATTTAGTCTGTGCATTAACCTTGTTTACGAGTGCAGTTTTTCATTCGCCGCAAGTTTTATCTGTGATACACGTGGGTCATACGAGCGATACAGAAAAATGTGGTGAGAATTTTCTTTTCATGAAATGCCGAAGCGAAAGTGTAAATTCACTAACGATCTCGGAAGAAAATATCCTGCTTTTAAGGAAGGAAGAAACAAATATGAAGCTGAATGTAAGATATGCACTGCTGGAACTTACGTCTCAGTAGCAAACAAAGGTAGGTACATGTAATAATTCAAGTCGATAAATACGTAGTAAGAACACATGTTTGCATATGGAAAGTAATAGTCATGTTTCCAACATTGCAACCATTCATTACATTAAAATGTATTATCAAATAAAGGGAACGAGTTTACAATACCGGACCACTCTCCAATTTCTATGAAATTTCGCCTACTCACTAATTGTGAACTCCTAATCACGAATCTGCATGTAATAATTGGCGGTCAAGTATGGAAATCGAGAAAAAAATGAAATAAACTATGTTTTCTTAACGTAACGTAACCCTACCATAAGAACAATAGCTCCACGGAAGACGCCATTTTCCCAACATGAAGAAATCAACAGGCAAGATAAGGTATAGTTCTCTTAGCTAAAATATTAATTTTTCTTTGTATTTATGCTAATGGAACCTAACCTAACAGGCCTAACCTAACCTCGTAGGCATTCCTCGTCTGTCGTCAACAAGATTGTTGTGCGTAAAGGAAGACCATTAGCTTATTAATTGCGAAAGAAAGATGGTTCCGAATTGCTGTGTATGGACAATCACCGTGGTAAATCGCAAGGTTATTTTACAAGTTGTACACGTAAATGTACAATTTTAACAAGTGACCGCCAAATATGAACTACAGATACGTCATCAGGACACCGAAATTAGTAAGTAGGCGAAATTTTATAGAAATTGGAGAGTGGTCCGGTATTGTAAACTCATGCCAAATAAAGCAAATTAAACACGACGTACTGAAAACGAAACCAAAATTTAAAATTATCGTTACAAGGGCTAGATTTAGTAGTGTTTACAATTTTAGATTGTTTGAGATTTAGTAGTGTTTATAATTGTAGATTGTTGGGTTTGGAGTGTTAGGTGTGATAAATCATTTGCAAGGTTTTTTTGGGTTTTTTTTTCTATAGTGTGTGCATACAGCCAAATTTTAAGAATAAATGGTGGAAGTACTTTAGGATGAAATAGCCTATATCTGTTGTTTGTTGTTTTCATACACTGAGACACATTTCATATTGCAAAAAGCATCGAAATCGATCGAATGCCACTTTTAATGCTAAAAAAATAGTGATGGAACGAAATTGCAATTATTATTAATCATAACACTATTCATTACATAGTACTTCATTGAGTAGCTATCATAAATAGGGTCAGGGAATTGACAAATCATCTTTTTTCTGGGCGTTGAAGAGAATACTAAACATGAAACTAGTCTGTTTCACTTCAGTCAGAACCAGAAAATATTGTTTTTATTTTGCATTTTCTGCCCTTTTGGTTTTTAGTCCATTTTTGCAGTATTATTCCTGTTTTTGTTGCATTTTTAGTATCATTTTTTTCTCCCAGTTGTTTCAAGAATTTTAAATGCATTTGCTAGCATACCTTACATAAATTACCGGTAACAGTTAGATATAGCGAAAATACATTTCTTGAAATTTACAGGAGAAAAGACGGGAAAGTACTTATGGAATTGAGTTCCTGTGCACTTTTGGAAGCTGGGAATAGTGTTTTTTCCATTCCTGCAATTTATTCGGCCGGTAAATAATGTAATTTTCGACATTCATGTATCTCCGTTGCACGATAGCTTGTGCCACCATTACCGTGGAATACGTGAATCAAATGTTCTGTGCCTTCGATTATGTAACCCCCTGTCAGTGTAGCAACCACGCGGTAGTTTTACAAGATGACGTGTGAGCGTTTTTTTTTTTCAATTTAATTTTCTGTTTGCCTAACCTAACTGAACCTAACCTAACCTTCCGTGAATGGTTTGTGGATCAATTTTAGCCTAAAAACCATCATTTTTCAGTTAATAAGTGTTAGTGTAGCAACCACACAGTAGTTTTACAAGATAACGTGCGAGGTTTTTTTTTTTTTTTTTTTTTTTCAATTCAATTTTCTATGTTTGCCTAACCTAACCTTCCGTGAATGGTTTGTGGATCAATTTTCGCTTAAAAAACCTTTGTGAATAGTTTGTGCGGCAATTATCGGTTCATAAGTTTGGTAACACTGCATATCAGCTGACGATAGACAGCGTGAATCAAGATTTGAAAAAAAAGTAATCCCAAGTTGAAAAATGTTTCACTATGCATATGAGGTAAGTACAAATGAAATTAATTTGAAAATAAACGAGTTAAATGTGTTTTCGCTATATCTAACTAGAACCAAATTACCACACATGGTCATCTTATTAGCAAGTATGCCATTAATCATAAATATGGTCAATTCAAGAGGGCACTATTATTTTTAGGCCATGATTGTGAAGCAATTTTACAATACCGGGAGTTTCTCCAATTTGTTTCAAATTCGACATACTCACTACTTTTGCTCTCCTAATCACGAATCTGCAGTTAAAATTTGGCGGTCACGCGTACAAATTGCAAAATAACCGAAATTAAGTGGTCTGTGATCAGCACAATTGCTCACGAAGCAAAACGGTATTTTCAGGTTCTGACTGACTACCGTCATGCAAGGCCCATTCTGAATGGAGGTGAATGACTTGTGGAGTATTTAAAATAACCTTGAAGTAAAATTATAGAAAATTACATTAGCACTTAACTGCTTTTTTTCCCTTTGCTTTCATAGTTTAAACCATGAAACTGATTTTATCAAATTATTCAACTACTCTTGTAATTTGTGAAAAATCAAGCTTTCATTGTTAAGGGGTGGTCTTTTTTTTTACATTTTTTAGGTCATCAACTTCCGAGCCCTAATATTAAAATATTTTGTTACAGGTAGTCAAGATTTGGAACATCATATTGCATCCCATAAACACAAGAAAAGCCTTCAGTGTTCCAGTTCATCAACTCCACTGGAAAAGATATTTCTTCAACAAGAGTCTACTTCAGCGCTAGCTCATCGTGTACTTGCTGCCGAGGGAGGTCTAGCATTTCATACAGTTAGGCACCATTTTAGCTACAGATCTACGGATTGTACACCAAAATTAAATCAAGTTATATACAGCGATTCAGATATTGCAAAGAAAGTATCGACAGGAAGAACAAAAACTCAGTGTATTATAAATAACGTTATTGCTCCACATTCCTTAGATGTAACTATTCAGTGTTTGAAGGGAATTTCTTGTTTTGGAGTATCAACCGATGGAAGTAACCGTGGGTGTATGAAAATGTTTCCTATTCTAATACAGTACTACAATTACAAAGTGGGTGGCATCAAAACAAAAGTAATCGAACTAAAGACAACTCCAAACGAGAAAGCTGAAACCATAACAAGTTACGTTAAGGAAACATTAGAAAATCTAGGTTTGTCAGATAAGTGTGTAGCTTTTGCAGGGGACAATACAAATACTAATTTTGGAGGAGTCAATCGAAGAGAAGGGAAGAATATTTACAGCAACCTAAAGAAATCACTACACGAGAATCTATTAGGTGTGGGTTGTCCAGCTCATATTTTACACAATGCTGTACAGCATGGAGCTGATAATTTATCAATAGACATAGAGTGTATAATCTTGAAAACGTACAATTATTTTTCAATTTATACCGTTAGAACAGAGGGGCTAAAGTCTTTCTGCGAGTTTGTTGATATTAATTACAAGCAATTGCTGTCCCATTCCAAAACAAGGTGGTTGTCACTTTTCCCTGCCATTGAAAGAGTGCTGGAAATGTTCACGGCATTAAAATCGTATTTCTTGTCACAACCTAAGCCACCTAAAATTTTAATTCAGTTCTTTGAAAACAGGTTAAGTAAAGCTTATTTGTTGCATTTACATTCAATTATGGGCAGATTCCATTCTAAAATCCAAGAATTGGAAAAAGAGCAAAATTCTGTGCTTGAGATTATAGACATTCTTAGTTATGTTTGTCAGGTGTTGACGAATAGATTAGAAGGTAGCTTTCTTTGTTTAAAGGTAAGAGAAATTATTGAAAGTGCTGAAAAAGATGGGTTTGTTAAAGAGGTAGAACAATTCACGAAGGATGCTATGTTGCTGTATGAGTCTTGTGTTGAATACGTACAAAAGTGGTCACAAAGTTTTGATGAGTTTTTTAAGTGGATGAATTTAACAAATCTGAAATACAGTGATGTTGAAGAATGTATGAAATACTTAGGGTCCAAAGCAATTCACGTTGACGATGTTAAATGTTTTGACCAATTTTGTAACTTGAAGCAGCTTGTTAGTGGTAATCCTGAATTACAAAATATGAGCTGTAATGAGAAATGGACCACGTATTTCCAATCAAGCAAGTCTTCTGACTGCCATTCTGAACTTCTAAAGATGGCAGAATATTTCTTTTCGATACCTGGACATGATGCAAATGTGGAGAGAATTTTCTCACTAATATCGACACCATGGACAGATGAAAGGAACAGGTTGAGTGTAGATTCTGTAAAGGGGCTTATCGTGATTCGATACAATTTCAAAGAATATTCTTGTATTGACTTCTACGATTATCTTTTAAAAACTCCAAAGTTGTTGGAAAAAATCAGATCATCTGATAAGTATGTGTAAGCAAACTGTAGGTAAGATTTTTATAGTGATTAAATTAAGATTAATGACAAATATCTTTGCATTTTTTGTGGTGTCCTCTTTTTTTGTGATTTGTCCTCCTTTTTCACCATGTCTGTCCTCTTTTTTTAATGTATGCATCTGGTCACCCTAAATATGACAATTAGAGCATCAGTAGGACATCACAAAAAAAAAAGGCACAAAAACAGACGCAAACACTACAGCAACTCTCCTCTAGTACGGTGTATGGTCTCCCCTAACGGCCAATACTGCTGCACACCTGCGTGTCATGGAATCAATGAGCTGTTGGGGGATACGTCGCCACTCTGCCAGAAAGGTAATTTCCAGCTCTGCACAAGTTGTTGGAGGTGCTGATCGAACTGCAACTTGTCAGCCTAGTGCATCCCAGATGTGCTCGATTGAGTTAGTCGGGAGAGCAAGCTGGTCAGGGCAGACGCTCAATACCCTCCTGGTCCAGCATGTCGTCCACCAACCCAGCTCGGTGTGGACGAGTATTATCATCCATGAAACGTAAAGAATCACCAATGGCACCAGCATAAGGCACGACATAAGGTCTGAGGATATCGTCTCTATACCTTTGAGCTGTCAAGGTGCCATCGCGGATGATGTGCAGGTTCGAATGTCCACCAATACTGATTCCTGCCCACACCGTCAGTCCACCACCACCATATCGAGAGCGTTTGTGCACAAAAGCTGGGTTGTTTCGTGTTCCGCGTTCCCTCCAGATGAGAACACGTCGACTGTCAGGTTCCACACTGAATTGCGACTCACCAGAGAACAGAACTGACCTCCATTCGGCATGTCCCCAACCATGATGTTCCTCCGCCCAGTTTCTACGGACTATACGGTGTTGTAACGTTAATGGAACACACGCCATTGGCGTACGTGCATAGAGGCCACCTTCATGAAAATGATTATGGACAGTTTGAGATTACACTCTGCATCCTGTTGCTGTTTGCCAGGCACATTGCAGCAGCATTGCATTCTGCCCCCTGTTCCGACGGGCTGCGATTAAGAGATAATGGTTCTCCCTCGATGTTGTTGCTTGTTGACGACCTTGGCCTTGTCTTCTGCGAACACTTCCTGTTGTTTCAAAACGATTCCATAGTCTGGAAATCACACTTTGCGACACTCCAATGGCGAGTGCTACCTGGCGTTGTGACTGCCCAGCTTCAATTCTTCCTATGGCTCTCCAAGCCATAGCTTCCGGTAAATCACGTTGGTGTGGCATTGCCTTTCTCACCTGAACCTTTGCTGTCCCCAACTGAACTGTATCGCTAACCAGAGACAACTAGCATACAACTCCAGCACGCACATATTCTTCCCCTCTAAACTTTGATATCACCAGTGCAAATGTTACGTCATGTTTAAGGCACTGGAACTTTAGTTTACGGGGCTTTAGCAGCTGATTGTAGCTCATACAGGCGCTGACAACATATCTGGTGTGATCCCGTACTTATTTTTGCCTGATCCCCTAATTATTTTGAGCAGTGTAGAATCGGGCATCAAGCACCCCGGTTGCCACCTTTGAATGCATTTCATTAAGTTCATTTTTTGTTTTCAATTTATTTTCAGGCAAGAAACCATTTCTCTGCTCAGTTTGCAACAAAGGATTTAAGAACAATCAAACTCTAAAGGAACATACAGCAAGACACAACAATGAAATCTTACACACGTAAGTTCATTTCCTTTACATAAATACAGTGATTCACCTAAAATTCACCATGGGTATATTTAAAAAAAATAGAACAAGATAATGACCTTGTTGGCCATTGGTAGGTTTCTTAGTACAGCAATTTTCTCATTTTAATTGTGATTTATGCATTGTTATGTATGATTTATGTTCGTTACTAAGGTCTAAATCACCATCCCTGAGACCTTCTGTAAACAAACGGTCTCACCGATTCGATGTATCACTCCGCGTCAGCTGATCCATGACCGCAATCATCTGCTGTTACACTCATAGTTCGCCGCACCTATTCATTTTATATAAGAGCCTCTGAATGTGAGAACCCGTTCTCAAAACATCAGACGAATATGCAGCCGCATACATTGTTACTCTCCCGGTCATTCTCTCTTTCATAACCCTTAAAACTGCAGACTGACACACCACTGCACTGGGATACCAACTTAACCACTTCATTTACTGGTTTCTCAGGATACTACTGACAGAACGTTACGTAAATATTGAGTAGAATCTGTTTCTCACCCCTTTTCAAAGGCTGTCCTTGCTGGTGTTTTGAAAACAAGCTCGGAGTAAACGGAGACTTTAACTCACGCATAGAACTCGGCATGTTATTTTTCTAAGGCTAAGTCAGGCAATATTACTAAGTTGCACTACTTCCTTGCTGTTCACGTGATTATTTTTAGAAAATAACCAATGTTATAAAATATCATTATGTACACAAATCTCTAAGCTCATTGAAAGTTATATTACTACAAAATGTTCACACTTATCTTGCCTTGCCATGTCACCAAGTTGTTTTACGAAGTGCACTATATTTGGCGGAACAAAAATCGTTATTAGGATGCTTGTCAAAGTTTCCAACCGCAATAAATTTACGAACTTTTTGTCTTGTTTTGATCATCATCATCAATATATTTATTGGACTTACAGCAATGCATATGGCTGTTTATGCCCATTATATATTTTATTTACATAAGATACAATTATTTTCCTGTAGTTTACGGTTATTACAAGCATAAGAAAACAGTTTTTTCTTTGTGACGTTTCAGGAGAACACACGCTCCTTTCATCATTAGCGTGTGTTCTCCTGAAACGTCACAAAGAAAAAACTGTTTTCTTATGCTTGTAATAACCGTAAACTACAGGAAAATAATTCTATCATGCAAGCAATGCGTACATACAAGAAAAACTAATAAGATACAATTTACATAAAATCTACAAACAAATTTCAAATACACTCCTATCTATATCAAACCTTAGAAATATACATTACCATGTTATATCATTTTGTCTAAAAAATGCAAGTAAAATATATTCAAAGAAAGAAGCCAAATTTATGGGAAATGATTACTGGTGCAAAGAGTTAACCATAAAGGTGAAGCAATAAGTAAAAAACGAAAGAGCATTGGGTTTAAAGTGAGACGTCATTTGCGGCAACGTATTCCATACTACAAATTTGCCATTGTTTTACCTTATGTAATGAATCCTGTAACAACGCTGGATTTTCGTGTGGATTATTTTACTTCTTTGAGTTTGCAATTCTTTCTGCATGCAGGTGGTTTTGTTTACAGAAGGTGTCAGGGTTTGTGATTTGAACTATAATTGTGTTGTTTTGGTATATCAGAGAAGAATGATGTGTTTATTGTTTCCTGAAGTTGGAGTATTTCTGTTTGTTATTTTAGGCTATTTGTATGGGAATACATGTATTATTAAACTTTTGGGCTTTGCATGCTCATTGCAAGTAATCTTGCATAATAAGAATATGTGTTGAGTTAACACTGAAAGTGTTGGGGCTTGCGTACTCTGATGATCCACTAGCCTATACCAGCGGTACTATAGCTACTGGTAGGGTCTTCCATGCTGGGCAGGCTAGTGATAAAGAGTCAGACTAAGAAGCAACCTACTGGTCAACGGCCCCAATGGCGGAAGATGATGGATGGTCATGTCAACGGCTAAGGAGGCGGAAGAACCAGGAACCAGGAGGAATAACGCCTCTTTAAAAATCCTTGGTCCAGCTGCCACTGGGTGATAGCACCTTGTAAGGGCCCCTTGCCAGGGTTACGGTGATGTCCTCAATGGCAACTGTGGGAGAGAAGGAGGAGACCTTTTGAATGGCATAGCTGACGGAAGAGGCACTCATTCTCATCGAGTATAAATATGAGAAAAAGCCACTGTCTTGTGGAGGAGGGATCCTAAAAGACTAGGGGAAAATACGACGACAGAAAATTAGCCTGCTTGGAGGCTCAGGTGGCAGCCCCATCACCAAGATCGGGTGCTGTGTGCCAATAACCCGCACACTTTAAATCACACTATTAAAGAAACATCAACAAGAGGAAGCCGAACTGATTCTAAGACGACGACATTTGGCCTGAAAAGGACAACAAGAATTGGAATATGGAATGTAAGAACCCTGCGGGAGAGTGGAAAACTACGGCAGGCAGTGGCCTGCATGAAGAGCTATTGTCTGAGCATCCTAGGTATAAGTGAAGTCAGATGGTCAGAGTTTGGAGAGGTAAATACCCATGAAGGAGTTACATTCATATATTCTCAAAGACCTGAGGGTGAAGGGTTGAGCCATGATGGTATATTGATGGACAAGGAGGCAAAAAGTAGCCTTATTCAATGGTAACACTGAAAGCCATCGGGCATCACCAGAAAGTTTGTATAAGTAGATGTGATGTGCTAAACATATTTTTTATGCATGCAGAGTCACAAGATGATCCAAATTTTGCCTTTTTTAGTTTCTTGTAAATTTCACCATTTTTATGCATGTGCAGCGAATAATTTTTCTAAAATTGTAAATTTGCAGTTGTATATTCTTGAAGTTTTGTCTAATTTTTGATATAGGATAGTCTTTACTGTACCTTTGTTGATTGACCCAAATTCTTTAACAGATGCAACTTTGTATCTAGAGAGATCTATTTGGCAGTTATGCAGAGAGAGGTAAATAACTCTAATAAGTTCATGCCTGACAAAGGTACCGAAGGTGGCGAAATCGATCGCGAACAAGAACTGCGTGGGAAAATGAACCATTAACTTCATAGAGTTAATCACATGCAAGTTTTCTTTTCCTTTTCGTGGTTTACAGTGGATCTAATTTAATTTTTTCTGTCAGCGAACTGTCCTTTTCTCATAACCATTAATCTTACAATGAAGGGACAAACAAAATGTCACATGTTTCTAACTGAATGTTAAGTAAACATTAAATATCAAGTCTTTGGTGCCCTAAGTACTTGTATGTTGATTCATTTGAGAATTCTGTTACTCAAGTTCTGTAGCCTCCCCGATGGTGGGTTGCGTTGTTGCCTTGTAATCACGGGGTCCCAGGTTCAATACCCAGTGGTGGCACAGTGGTTCGCATCCCACTTTAAACTGTAGGTCCAGTCTCGATTAGCCTTAATGGGCATAAAGTGGACTTAAACACCAAATCAATCAATTGAGTTCTGTAATGGCTCTCCCCGATAGTATAGTTCAGTTGAAATGAAGGACTCCCTGCTTCAATCCCCTGTGGAGGCACATTGCGCCATACTTTGGATCCCACTTCAAACTGTAGGTCAAATCCTGATGAGCTTATCTGAACATGAAGTGGTCTTAAAAACAAATTTACAGGCTTTGTACTGAGTAGAGGTGAGTCGATACTGATAACAAAATTTACAAATTTTCATTACTTTTGCAACAACAGTGTGGGTAGAAATTGATTTTTTGATTAAATCATTACCTTTTGTAAATGTATGAATAATTTTAAGGGAAAATGTATATCTGTTTGAAATGGTATAATTCCAATGAAAACTTATGGATTCAAATGTATACATACTCTGAGCTATTTTGAATTGTTGCTAAAGTATCAGTGGGAACGAGTAAGTATATCTGCTGCACCCTAGTAGTATGCAAATGGGTAGTAGTTAATATGGATTGAAAACTTATTGTAATGCTGAGTATGACATCTTTTGGAAGTTGGAAATTTTAGGAAAAATAACACCTCAGAATTCAGGTTCCTATGTATGTTATATACATTAAAGGACTCAACAACTACAACACCAAGGGCCCTGGGTTCGAATCTTGGTATGGGCATCAGTGTCCCTTCATCATATCATCAATCGTTCTCATCATCTCAATCAGCAAAAAAATGGCAGAAAAGCAACATGAAATAACTTAATTCAATCAATCAGTCGCACTCAACAATTAGTTCAGTTTATGTAATTTTTTGTATTTTCTTACTTTGCATTGCTTTTCTTCACTCTTTCTGATAGTCTTTTCTATACGAATGATGGGACACATGCAAAGGCCAAGCCTTCAGTGATGAAATTGCAAATGCACCTAATGTGCTTGATGCTGACTCCATTTTATACCATGCTAATTACTTCTTTTTTTCAGAGTTATATTTAGGTTCCTTTTGTTATGAAATACTACTACTAACCTTGTAAACGTGCAATATATTTCCTTTCTCCAGCTGCCCACATTGCAAAAGAGGATTCATCCATGCCAGTGCCTACAGCAGGCATCTCCTCACCCACAAGAAGGAGCTCAGCTTCATGTGCAGCCGGTGTGGGAAACAGTTTCGGGATTCATCGTGCCTCACCTCCCATATGAGGAGCCACACAGGTAGAGTCTATTTGTGGCTAGTTATTGAGCAATGGAACCGTGGCTATTAATTCTGTAGAGATCTGTGGCTACAGAGGTATTCTAATATTTTGTTGTATTGCTACTGGGTATGAGTGAATCCCACTCTTTGAAAATTTGCACATTAGATTCAGAATTTTGTATTTGGATATTGGTTGTTCCAGGATTAGTGATTTTGATATTAAATGCAGGATTTGGTCCAGTGTTTGAGATTTGTATATCATATTCAGATATTTAATCTGGGATTCAAATCCACTTAATTTGGATTTGAACACCTGTCCCTTATTTTGACCATGAAAGTTAAATGTACAAAGTAAGTTAAAATAATGTTCCTGATTTTAATATTTTTATATTCAAATTGTAAGTATCACAGATAAACGCTCTTAATATTAATAACAAGGAATTTTTTAAAAAGATTTTTAGACATGTTGCACTTGCCAATCAAGTGGGGCTGGGTACCCACAAGCTCCCATAAAACCACAACAGCTGTGTAAGTTTGAGCTGTGAAACCAAAGATACACTAGTGTGCATGAAGTTTCCGTGGAACACACATTGAACATTTGTAAGATTTGTAATTTTTCCTGTGAAATTATACAGGGTGTCCCACGAACGGCGCAACTGGGAATTTAGAGTGGCGTTACTTTGTAACCGAAACCTGTACATACATAAGTCATACACCAAATGTTAGCCCTGTCCAAGTAGATATTTTTAAACATAGAAACAACAAACGGGGTGCAGTGTTGTTCATGCAGTGTTGCCAAATGTAAGTGAAAGTGTAAATTTATTTTTCCACAAAGCATGGAAAATTTCATGTCAAACATTCGTACGGAAATTTGGACATCAATTTCCACCTTGGGTAGGTGGACTATTTCGCCATCTATAGTTCAGAGACGAAAACCGATCGTTTTCACGTATAGCCAATCCTGAAATGCCTCGTAAAGGCGTACCGGTCCAAATGGGTGTTTTAAAAAAAATATGAGGTACAGTGGCAACACTGTTGATGTTTGAAGGCAACAAAAGGTGTGTTTAGTGATGGTCTATGACATGGAAATTCTGGAAACAGGAAAAAAAGAAAATGAAAATTATGGTGAAAAAAGTGTTACTTACCTACTCCTGGCAACCATGCAATGCGATAAGAGCGCCCACCGAACGAGAACAAAAGAATCAGTTAGTTGTGTACTCAGAACTGTTTGAGCCGTGCATTTCGCATTGTTTGTAGGGGAAGATTAGAATTGTTCTGTGAAATGAAGTACTCTTTGGAAGAGAGGGTGTTCATTGTGGAACATTATTTTTGTTCAAAATCGTACGCTAGTGTAAAAACTGTGTTTCGCGAGAAATATCCGAATAACAGTGTTCCAGAATATTCGACGATATATCGACTTGTTTCCAGATTTTGTGAAACAGGATCAGTTAATGACAAACCCTACCACAGACAACCACCAGTTTTGACACAAGGTGTGCTGCAGGATGTGGAGCAGAGAATATCACAATCTCCCAGGAAATCTGTTCGTAAACTTGCTGCACAGTCAGGTGTATCAAAAACAACAACTCACCGAGCGTTAAAACAATTGCACCTACGTGCATATAAGGTACAGGCTGTGCAAGAACTGAAGGAAGCAGACAAAGGTGCACGTGTAAGATACTGCCAGTGGTTTAGAAATTTTATTAGAGACAATGGTGTGAATATTTTGGATAAGGTTTTTTTCACGGATGAAGCATGGTTCCACTTAAATGGATATGTCAACAGTCAAAATTCTCGACACTGGTCAAGTAACAATCCCCATTTGTTACATGAACAATCACTTCATCCACAAAAGATCGGTGTGTGGTGCGCGATTTCGCGGAGAAAAATAATCGGTCCATTCTTTTTCAACACAACAGTTGACAGAATAGTTTATCGTGACCTTATCACACAGTTTATTTCTCTGTTGGAACGTGATGAACGTGATTGTTGGTTTCAACAAGACTCCGCAACATGTCACATGTCTAATGAAACTTTAGACATGTTGGCAGAGTTTTTTGGCGATCACATTATAAGCAAAAACTTATGGCCCAGTCGCTCCCCGGATCTGACGTCTCCAGATTTTTTTCTGTGGGGTTATTTGAAACAAACAGTTTACATTAATAACCCAAGAACACTTGATGATCTAAAAATAAACATTTGCACAGCCATTAACAATATAAACCAATCAACCTTGCATAAAGTTGCTTCCAACATGATAAAACGTGTTGATGAATGCCTCAGGGAAAATGGTTGTCATTTTCAACATCTTTTGTAAAGCTACACTGCCTGTTACGCGCATTGCATGGTTGCCAGGAGTAGGTAAGTAACACTTTTTTCACCATAATTTTCATTTTCTTTTTTTCCTGTTTCCAGAATTTCCATGTCATAGACCATCACTAAACACACCTTTTGTTGCCTTCAAACATCAACAGTGTTGCCACTGTACCTCATATTTTTTTTAAAACACCCATTTGGACCGGTACGCCTTTACGAGGCATTTCAGGATTGGCTATACGCGAAAACGATCGGTTTTCTTCTCTGAACTATAGATGACGAAATAGTGCACCTACCCAAGGTGGAAATTGACGTCCAAATTTCCGTACGAATGTTTGACATGAAATTTTCCATGCTTTGTGGAAAAATAAATTTACACTTTCACTTACATTTGGCAACACTGCATGAACAACACTGCACCCCGTTTGTTGTTTCTATGTTTAAAAATATCTACTTGGACAGGGCTAACATTTGGTGTATGACTTATGTATGTACAGGTTTCGGTTACAAAGTAACGCCACTCTTAATTCCCAGTTGCGCTGTTCGTGGGACACCCTGTATTATTCTTATCATTAAAATTGTGGGATTATTCAGAAACTTTCCCCTGTCAAAAATGTGTTTACCATTATCTGTGAAATTAGAAATACTTTCCTACAAAAGTACATACACAAGGGATGATTGCATTTGGTCATTGTTCTCTCATTGCAGGTGTGAAACCATACACATGCTCTATATGTGAGAAGAGCTTTGGTCACCGTCAGACCCTGCGACGGCATCTCATATTGCATTCGGGAAAGAAGCCTTTTAGGTGCAAGACATGCAAGCGACCCTTTGCCGACCAGAGTTCTTGCCGCCATCATGAACGACGCCACTTAAGGTCCAGCAAAAGTGCCTCAGCAGGGAATGATGTGGAGAAGGTACCTTCATGCTTCCTTCGGTTTCATTGTTTGTGATTCATGAGCATAAAAGATGAGATATCAAGTATGAATTTGGAATGAGATGGATTAGTCGGTACTTTATCAGTATCAGACAATGTAGCCATCTTAGTGTATCGGATTATTTTCCTGTAGTTTACGGTTATTACAAGCATAAGAAAACAGTTTTTCTTTGTGACGTTTCAGGAGAAACATTGACAACATCCATTATATAACAGATTCTTTTTGTTTAAAAAATTACTAACCATTGTTATAACTGTATCTTTAGTCAAAATGAAAATAAATGTCTGATGAAAGGAGCGTGTGTTCTCCTGAAACGTCACAAAGAAAAACTGTTTTCTTATGCTTGTAATAACCGTAAACTACAGGAAAATAATTCTATAATGCAAGCAATGCGTACATAACAAGAAAAACTATTAGTGTATCGGTTCAACAACTTTCTCTGCAGCGAGCAGTGAAGGCATTTATGGGGATATGAAGGTAGGGCCCCACACATTCACGATTTCGACAGATAGTAATGAATCATTCGTAATCATCAAAGGGAATTTGCAGTTTTATATCAGATCAGCAGAATATTGGCTATCGGTAAATTTTTAATTGGAATTTTATTGCACTTTCATATTGGTCCTTCTCTAATTTGTAAACACATGTTAGCACGAGTGCGTATTACTCACTTAAGATAAACGAAATGATGTCTTTATTAAAAAGAAAACGTTTTTCTAAAAACACTAAAAATGCTTTCCCCTTCTTCAGGCTTTTCTTGGCATTGGAATCATGTTGTGTCACTTTCATAAAAAAACACAAGGATTGGTTAAAAGGTGCATGGTTAAAAAATGAATTGTGTGAGTATTTTAAGCCTTAATAAAACTCCCATATTATGTAAAACCTCCGTTAAGCAGCCCCGGAGGTGCAATGTAAAAAGTCTACACCCAAACTGTTTAAACGTCTCTCTTTTGCCAGTTTGTAACTATGCTTTTCTGTTTTCAGGTTCCAAAGCTGACATTGTGCACTGACGAAACTGGAGAAGGGAACCAGAAAGATGAACAAAATAAAAGCATCGATGGAGGAAAGATGATCATCAATCCCGTTGAAAGGCCCTCGTCAGTTAATACTTCAGCTGTTGATATCACAGAGAAAGTGTTCTCCGTTAACGACATTCTAAATGTGTTCAGTCTTCCTTTATCAGGCACTGCTCACTCTACCTCCTTCCTGTTTCTTAGGGTGGATTCTGGCAAAAAGGATGTCTGCAGAGAAACCTGGATTGGTGATTATGAGAGCAGTGAAAAGTGTGAAAGTGACAAACGGTTTGGGAGCACAAGCAATTTCCAATCTGAATCTTTCGATATCGGAGATGTGATATGTCAAACACTTGGAGAATCGAGTAGAAGATCCGAAACTGTTACTGAAAAACCACTGCAAGAAATCGTAACCTCTTTCCTGCAGCCAAAAATCTGTAATGCGAATCAAACATGTTCCGTTGTTCAAGATAATTTTCTTCCGATTTGCTCTACTAGCAACAGGCCCGAAACTTGTCATTTGAGTTCAGATATGCAGTTAGACTTTACTCAGGAGATCGAAGCGATTCCTGGAACGTGGAAAGGGGAAAATAATACGATGACACCTTTTAACAAGCAACAAGTTAACCTGTCCTCGGTTGTAGATACTGAAGACAGTAGAGACAAAACATGCTCATCCTTACAGAGAAATAACATAGATGATAGTTTTCGAACAGATTCATACAACATTTATCACCATAAGAGTGAAAAGTTCTTCGATACCGCAACCGCACCCCTGTACAGAGATTCTAGTGATAATATAACCGGTTTAGTGCACCGCAACAACGATGTTCCTCTTGAGTCCTTATATGTGAACGAGAGTGGAAATTCTGAAACAGTGCTGCCTTCGTATAGTTCCATGCTGGCGTCGTTTGGTAGAAACATGAACGTCTTTCCTGTACAAAGACCTGAAGGTGTCAGTTTCAGCGAACCTTATTATGGAAGCGACATCAGTTACAATTCAATAACACATTCGTTCGGAAGCTCGGAGAATATTCTGTCTTCTGCAGTGGTTCAACCAGCACTTGCTGCGGATTCTGCTGAATTCAAGGTATCTGAATGCCGGAAAAAATACACAAGAAAGAAAAAGGTTACATCTGCTCTAATTGGTCAGGCTCAGCCAGCAGAAATCAGCCACGAAACAGTCCAGCTTAACAGTTCCACTAGGCATGCCCCACTTGAAGACGACATTGTAGCCAGTATCAGGAGGAACACCAAAGTGGTTCTAGACTTTTCGTCAATATCTAGCATTGAGACATTAACGAATCTAAATTCACAATGTGATACTTTATCGTATCCCTTAAATAGTGCCCTGTATGAAGAAATATCGCAAATAGTGAGCAACCTCATGAACTGTCTAAATAAACGTCCTGGTGTTCTTTCTCAGGATAATAATTTTCATAAAGTTCTGTCAATTTTCAAAAACTTACAAACAATTGTACAAAAACATTTAAGTTCTGTATTGCCTAGTTAATACAAAAGGTTTTGTTTTATTTCTAACAAAAAAAATGTGTGACATGTAAAATTTATATCTTGTGTATATGTTAGGGACAAAGGTGCTTAGCAGTTTTATTATTTTCTTTAAATGGCAGTTTTGTGTTATACAAACATAGCATGTTTCGAAACTGGGACTTTATTTTTATTTGTCATTTGGTGACTAACCTTCAGGTGCCAAGACTGAAAACGTATTTGCCAAAATTGGATTCAGTTGTAAAAAAATCAAATGTCAATATTAATGTACGAGGGTCGTTCAAAAAATAACATTCCGTATGTTGTAATATTTTTATTTGATAATATGTACATGCAAACTCTACATGTCTAGATAAGTACATACCTCTACTACATTTCAACATAATTGCCTTGCACATTGAGGCACTTGTCCCAACGCTGCACCAGCTTATCGAAGCCCTGTGCAACACTCGTCCTTATGGATGATGCTGGGAGCGGTCCCAAGGGAAATGTTCAACGTGTTGGCCACCTCACAAACCTTGATTCTTCTGTTCCCCTGGATCAGTTTATCCACTTTCGCAATGTTCTCATCAGTGGAACAAGTTGAGGGACGACTGGATTGAACTTAATCAAAAATCCCTACTCTGCCTTCGGTGAACAGTTGCACCACCTTCTGACCATCTGCACAGACATTACAGTGTCACTGGGCACGGCAACCAGCTTCCTGTGGATGTCGAGCCATTTGCCCATTCGTACCGAATCACGGCACACACTTCTTCTTGGCACCAGCTGTCCAATACACGTTCACCTGCCATGCTGCCCTCTCTAATGACGCGTTTCACAATGTTCAGTCGTTTCCATCCCCTCTGCGCATGTGCCTTCACATCTGCGAGAGAAATGTCTATCGTTCATTGAAGGTGACGGATAGGTCTTGTCAACCATGTTCATAGTGTTACTCAATTATTTTTGTAACAAATTTTATGGCACAGGGAAACTTATTTATTGAACAACCCTCATATATAAAAACATAAATTTGAGCCATTCCATGTCAAATCAACAAGGTCCTAGCTCTGGTAGGAACCTATGCAAAGTTGCAGGTCCATATCTTTTGTGTTCCCGAAGTTATAAGGGTGCAAAATGTGGGTTTTGACAATTTTTTCACCATCTTGTTCAGACATGAATTACATCAGTAGAGACATTCATCCGAACAGATTCCATTCAGGAGATGCTGCAGGCAATGCAATGATCCAGTTAAAATAACAACCAACCTGTGCTGCACAGCATAATGAGGTGTACCAGACAATGACTCTTATTGTCCAGTGGTGATGTGATGGTTGGATGAGACACATCGGGATGCCAGAGAATACAAGTGTGGGATGCATGCTGCACTGATTGGAACATGCCTCCAGTGCTGAGATTTGTGTGTCAACCTGCCAATGTTTCATGGCTACTGATTGTGATTCTTGCAGCTGCACGAGAATGCAAGCCTACATTCAGACAGGGCTACCAGCTGACATTTGTAGATGCAATATGTGCCACCTTGTTTATTTCTACTCTTTTTTTTTAAGACCACACAGCAAAAGAGAATATACTTATTACAATCTTCGTTTATTATTCGATTTTTTTTAATTGACAGATTTCAACGTTTTACGTAATATAAAAGTGGTTCCAGTGTTAGGAAACCACAAATAATGGAGATATTTGATCGCAAAGTATGACCCGCGTAAGCACAAGAAACTCCTATTCTGGACTACTTTCACTCATTTTTCCCGTAAAAAATTCCCAAACAGCAGCAAAACTAACACTCCTGACGTAACAAAAACATGAAATCACTATCGGTACCAAATCTGGACCTGCTAACTTAACAAGCATTTCCAATACGAACGAGAATACATAATTTTTGAAAGTACTAAGAAAACAACGTGAAATCACTATTGTGACCAAACCTGGCCCTCCTAACCTAACAACTATTTCCAATGCGAACAAAAAATATATAATTTTAAAAAGTACTAACCTTAAAACAATGCACTTTCTGCTACGAAATGTGTCAATTCGTAGACGAATCCCACTTTTTCATTGATAGCACTTACCACACTAAAAATGCACTCCCACCTTCCAAAGAAAATCCGGGGCAATACCATGTCACATTACTTTCTCACTTATTGCACAACACTTTAGCAACCTTGTGTTCTGACATCACGGGGTCTACGTTGTTAGGTTAGGCTAGCTAGGTTTAGTACTCTTAACCTAAATAATAATTTGTCATTGTATTTATGCTAATGCTACCTAACCTAACAGGCCTAACCTAACTTCCTAGGCATTCCTCGTCAACCAAAACATTGTCTGTAGTAAATCGCACTCCCTGACATAACACTGGGATTGCCAACCTTCAATCTCCGATATTTACAAATTACAAAACACAAACAACATAACAACATGTTCCTTCTTATCACATGCAGATGGCAATGATGAAAATGACGTCATAAATAATCTCATCAAAAAACTCCCATTACTCCACTATAATACATCTCCTAAAGCTAAAAGCAACACAAATCATTCGTGTAGAACATAATCTTCATAAATGACACAAAAATCATCACCTTATCGCGGGGGTATGTAGGGTCAATGGTACCAAAAGAAGTCACAGGGACTGAGATCCGGCGAATATGGGGGCTGAAAAACCACAAATCCTTTTTTCTGCCAAAAATTCATTGATGGAGACTGCCATGTGACATAGGGCATTGTCGTGTGTAGCATCCAAGTGCTTGCAATGCCTGGTCACACACGTGCCACACTTTTCTCATGCCAAAATCATTTGTTAAAATTTGATGGATGGTAAACCGGTTCAAATTTAACTCTACTGATCATTCTCAACATCAATCTACAATCTGACCTTACAAGAGACCTCACTCTTTCCATATTGTCGTTCGTTTTTTAGGTAGAAGGTCTTCCTGCAAGGTTCGTCTTCCACCTGTTCTCAGTCTTCTAAGAAGGATTTGTGCCCTGGTTAGGGAATGCTCTCCACAAGCCCAAACTTTTTATAAGTCACAGTAGTGGATTCGGCAGGCTTTACAAAATATTTGATAGCAAAATGTTCCAATTTTTGCCAGTCCATTTTTGTAATGCACCTCACAAACACAACTTCACTTCAGACGCTCTCAACAATCGTGTAGCAACTGTAGCAAGTTCAAACTTTTATTGAGTCAACGGCATGGGTTAACCTAACTGCCACGTGAAGGGGAAGTCAGCAGCTTTGTTGATTCATGCGCAGCATTGCCAGTCTCATTACTTTTCTTCTGCACCTTGTATACCCACGTGTCATGAAAGGCGGAACATTTAGGCCGACGTAGCTTTTCAAGAAACGTACTGATACATCACAGTCAGTGTTTTGACTTATAATTAGGGGCAGATTTATATGCACTATAAAAGGTCAAAATATGCACTAAAAATTGTCAAAACAAAGTATTTTAAGGTTCTGTACCCCTTAGATGCAAAGTAAACAAATCAGTTACTTACTGACTGCAATTATAGAAATGAAAGTGTGATATATTGCGCTATTTAGGATGACCAAAAAATACTAATTTACAAGATTTTAGTTTCATGTAACAAAATGATTATATTACACTCATTCCTAACTGCAATATTGCAATTATAATAATATACATATCTTGTTGGAAACACTATGCTCTTTTTCTTTGCATTAATCAATATCTTATTCAATACACTAGATGTTATTTATCGATGTTTTCAGGTAGCAGATTCTTGCGATTGTCAGAAAGTAAGTCTTTGTATTTTGAAAATGTTCTTTCCATTTTACAAGGTGTCGCTCCACAGTATTTTTTCGTTTCATTTCTTGTGATGTAAAATGGATTTTTTCTGTATCCAGGATTTTCAAATAAATATATAAATTTCAGTTGTGGAATACCCAGGCAAATCCTGGACAGGTTCCCCCTGTGAAGAAAGTCACCCAAAAATCATGCTCCTCACCAGTATGTTGTTTAAATATTTAGCTGCAATCCATCAACAGACATAATTGCAAAAAAATATTGCATTATTAGTATGTCTTAATTTAAGAGTAAAATACGCTCATAGTGCATATTTTCATTATCTGACCATTATTCCCTTAGTTTCTACTTTCTTTTTATTTTTTACTCAAATAACAGAATGATACTTCACTAGGTTATACAGCAGCATTGTCCGCAAAAAATAACAGTGTCCAGAGAAATGTTTTTTGTTACCAAAAATGGAAGCTCTGTTTGAGCAAGGTAAATTTGCATTTCGGCAAATTTTCATTTAAGCTGCCAAAAGCTACTCTAAATACCTGAAATGTATTACATGTTTAGAGCATACTTGAGAATAAATATAACTGCTGGCAATTGTAGACGTATCATTGATTTCTACCCACTGTTGGAGCAATATGTTGTTACTTCTCTACTTTGGCATTTATTGTCACTTCTGCAGCACACACACAGATTTATCAAGATGTCACATTAACAGATAATCCTCAAATAATGCGACCCCAGTGGAATTTGGAAATGTGACACACATCTCTGAAAGTTCGTTGGTTGATGAAAGGATGAGTTTTCTCTATCTTCGCAACCAGACCACCTGTAACGCTATGAGATGAGTTTTTGAATGTCCTTGACCCAACTAGTGCCCATGACCAGACAAAGTAGGCTATTTTTTAATGCTGATGCAAAGAACAAGAAAAATGAAGCGCACAAACTTGAAATGCACAATTACATGAAAATTACTCCCAGTATATGCAAATAATATGCACGATAAGCTAAAATATGCACTAATGTCCCAAATATGCATTTATATGCACTATAAAACTTTACCAGAGTAATCCACATCAAGTGAAATGGATAAATCTGTTGAGAGCATAAGAATTTTCCTTAAGAAAAAAAAATATTAAAAAATCCACCCCCTAGTTATAATATTTGTACATGGTGTGAAGCCGGAAGGCATAGGGTGGAATCCAGAACTAAGCATTCCTTGTTCTGTCAAGTATTTCATTCAATAATTGTCCGTCATTCTTTTCATTGTAATGAAGTCAAAGATGCAGAAAGGTGACAAAAGTAACTAAAAAATAACAAAATAATGTGTAGCTTGGTCAAAGTAAATGAATATGTTCAGGGTGCAAAATCCTGGGGGGATTTCCCCCCACCAACAATCTTGGCCTCAATAATCCCCCCAACCATTTTTTTTTTGGGGTGGGGGTTTGTTACAACAAACAAAATTTAATTTCAAATATACTGTACTAAGAATAATATTGAATACATACACAATTTAGTATAGTTGCGAGTATTCAATGCTTTTCCTCTCTCAAGAGATCAATAACAAATCTACATCAAACCTTACACCTTCCCCAAAGTACTCCAATCAAAAAATTTTATTTATCGTACCTACTTATGTGAATTGTAAGTGTCTTTACAATTAAACTATCGTTGAGGTATGACATCCAACAATAAGCTTTTTGCTCACCGAGTTCTGTATCAGTGGTAAAGCATGGTCAAATGAAACACATTGAATTCCATGCTTAAAGGAGGTGACATCAGAGAACACAGTGCGTTTCTTCTTGAATTCATGGTTAACGTCTGAAAGTTTCTAATTAGGAACAACTCTAAAATCCTTTCATGACAGACTCTCCACCAATTGAAGCATGTGCTTTTGAAACAAGCATGGAGGTATAGAAAGCTAGTTATTTCTGTTCTGTGAAGAGGAAGAGATGCGGGAAGTCTAAAGCATGGTTGTGACTTGGGAGAAAGGGAAGGAGGAACACTGGATCATTCTTAACTATTTATTTAATCACAGTTATACAGTACAACAAAGAATAATGTATATTTCTACAGTGAATGATTTAATTATAAATTATATTTGACAACCATTTGTAAAATATTATTTTTGTATTAATCTTAAATTGTAGTTTAGATAAACGAATTGAAAAAACAACTTTCTATATATCTGTGGAAATTATATTTTATGTCATTTTTCTGGTATGTCAAATTACATATAGCTGGACCCTGTGGCTGAGTGGTTAGCACATCGTGCTGCGACGCCAGGGGTCCTGGGTTTGAATTGCACTTGGGCATGGTTGTTTGTAAAATGTCCATTCATCAATTTCATCAGTCATCCCCATCTTCGCAAATTAGCCAAGAGGCACAGACCGCAAAGTAAAATAAAACAAATCAATCAATCAATCAAATTACATATAGACTATAATACCAAAAAAAATAATCACTTTTGCTCGAGCTTCCTTTATAAAGAAAATTATTATTGTTGTGATGGCTTATCTTTTCTTTTTTTTTTGCCATACACACTGCCACCTTTTGGTAGAATGTGAATTTTCAAATTTTTCTTTGATGGGTGCAATTTCAGTGAGAACATTGCTCAACAACTTTCAACCAGAGATGTTCCTTGGAGGTCCTTGACCCATTAATGCCACCATTGCATATGTACATTGTGGAGGTGATACGATCAGCACCGCTCTAGCTATCTCCAGACACCCATTTTATTAGAGATTGGGTGAACTCCAGAGCAACCTTATGCAGGAGGAGTCTGAAAAATTCCCAGCTGAGATCACTTGCCCTGGATATGTAACCTCTCTCCCATGTGACACTCAGATGTCCTACTGACTGGACCACCACAGCTTCCACATTAAATAGTAACAATTAGATTACAACTATTAATATTGTACAGTCATGGACACTTCTGGGTTGTAACAATCCCATTGACTTTCAATAGGATCATTATAACCCAGACATGTCCATGACTGTACCATCTTTGGCCTGTTGTAAGTTGAACTCCACCCAATTACTGTATACATGGCCATGAATGTTAAATACTGACATGTGAGTCAATCTAGTACTGGAGCAATTTGTCGGGGCCATATTATATTTAACTGACAAAATAGGCTTCACATACAACTGTACGTTTTATAAGTACTAAGGTGCCAGCATAATAATAGTAAGTCCGACCTCTCAAAGAACCAACTTCAAATCCTAGTTTTGTCTTTTCCGTCGTAAGGCAGGAAGAGGGTCTGGGTCTCCAATCCTCTACCTCTCCCTGAACCGCAAGCAAAAGGTGCATGTTGACAGCAGAAGGTGTCATGTACGACGGAGCAAAAATCAGCAGTGTGGCAACATCGTTTTTGTACTTGGAAACAATGACATCTGGAAATGAAATGTCTGGGTTTGTTCTTTGGTTGTAATGGCTTTAATGGGCTTTAGTATGATAAATTTGAAGCCACATAATATCAAGCAAGGTAATCCTAACATGATCTGTTTGCTCTTGTAATACCAGCTCCCCACCAATAATGTGTTTACTCTGAATGCACATCTACCATGCGAGAGACCCAGGTTCGATCCCCGGTGGGGGAGAACTGGGACTTTTTCAACCTGTTCAAGCGGCTCTGGCACCCACCCAGCATCATATAAAGTAGGTACCTGGAGGAAACTCTGTGGGGTAAAGGCGGCCAGGGGTGTGGTGCTGATCACATCACCCCCACCTTCGGCCGTGATAAAGAAAGTGTGGGGCTCTAACCCCACACTCTTTCATAGCGTGTGCATAGCACAGGGGAGCACTTTACTTTCTTTATTTTTTGAATGCACATCACAGCCATCTTTGGATCACCATTAGCTACAACTCTGAACTTTTAATTTTCCACTCTGATACTAAGTGCTTGTGGAATAAATACACACCACCTTGTTATATTCACTGTTACAAGCAAGGTTATTAGAAGTACAAGAATCAAATGAAACATTTTGAAGATTTATTTTATTCCAACCACAGAGATCCCACGACAGATCAGTTAACATGTACATGAGAGAACAGATTTTTGAAATTGCAGTATAAAGTAAAAAAGTGAAGAAAAAAGTATTGAATTTGCATGGTATTCAGTAAGCAATGCAACGTGATCCTTTGGCAAAAATGGAAGTGGTAAGAGATTATTTGTTTAATATTTGTTACATACTGTACATCCAAATACTTTGTTAATATTTAAAGTTTATAGGATAGTTAGTCTGTCTAAATATTGCAGAATTTGGAGATAATTAACATCAAAAAGATTAATTTTTTGCTACTTGTAACTCACGTTTGAAATGTATTAAATTGTATTTAGTACTTATTTCTGTTCACTTTATCCAGAAAATAAAGGTAAAGTAAGTTAAAAGTTATCTCCATATTTCCATGTGCTTACCATTTCATATCACTTATGATGTTTCTACCCAAGAATAGGTATTTTGTGATGTAAAATTCCTACCAACTGGTTGAACAGCGAAACAGTGTTCAAAACTTTCTGAAAAAGCAGTAACTTTCAATCCTATGTACCTCATTTTAAAATATTTGAACATTTTTTTGTACGAGCGGGACAGATTAATCGGTTCCCTATTGGTACCAGTCAATATAGGCATATTGATGTATCACTAAAATAACTAATTTTCTTTTACACGCACATACTGCAATTTAGTCTAAAATTCCATCATTTTGTTATCATCCTTATGAAAATAAATATGTTTTGGTATAGTATAAGTCTAAATATCAGGGTGTTCCCAATCTGGAAAGTCTGATTAAGGGAATAGCCTAAAGATGAGATGAAGGTAATGGAACATCAGAGGTGTCTGTAAAAAGTCCGGAAAGTTAAATAAAATGTAAGAAGTAGTCTTGCTTTAACCTGGCATTGGAGAGTGACATCCTCATGTGCTGAATTTATTGTGTCTGCAAACATATGCTACTTTGAGAACTCAATTCTCAGAATTTTTGTCCAGTTGTGATCACTCATTTGTTTCGGATAAATTTTACATAGCTCTATTCAATTCAGTGAACTGTCGGATGTTTCAAATATCTGGAAATACTTTAGTTGTAGTTGAATTTTCCATCATTAAGAATCACTCATCTGTCAGGCAAAAGTTTTGGATGCCTCTGCGAGGACAGAGTGTCTACCAGAGAAGAAAATCATAAAAGTCAAGAAAAAGTAAAGAAATCGACAGGTAGGTCAAGAAGTCGAGAAATTATACTTATTGGTAAGAATTTTTTCTATCACAATGATTGATTTAGTGTATTTTAGTTCTGTTTTCTGGCACTTTTTGGCTAATCATGAAGATGAGTATGAATGGTGGTAAAATGAGATAGATGATAGGATAATCACAAACATATATGGACAATACAACACGAGCCCCACATTAGATTATACTGGCTGAGAGTCCAGGCGTCAGAGCTTCTCTAGTCTGCCAAATGCAGTCCAGGGTGTATTAATAGATAAAGCAAGTCTAATCCTCTTGTAAAAGTACATCTTCAGTATTCATCTTAACTGGCCTTTTGGTAGGGGTTTTCCATTAAATAGAAAATATTTAATTTCGTAAGTGCTAATTTCCAACTTTACCTAAATAGGAGTAGATTAAATAAAGGTTAAGAAAAATGAAAAAAAAATCATGCAAAAGTCAAGAATTTTGGAGTTGTTATTTTGGTAGACAACCTGGAGGAATAGAGCACATTACAATTAGCAGGAGACTAGTTCTTTTTATAAGAACCTCCACACAAAGATATGAAGATTATCTTAAGAAAAGTGCTCTTAACACAGGAGAAGTAAAAGGAGACAAAAAATCGATTATGAACTTAAAGAATTGGAACACAAATGGCAAAAATTAGGAGAGGACTAAAGTTGCAAGAGGCAGGTTTGTAGCTGAAGTTATTGCATTTGAAGAAGAAATGTGCTGCGTAATTTTTATGATGGTGTTCTTTAACAGTCTTTCTACTACAATGCGTTTCTTGTAACTGGACTGAGTAATCTTGTGTAATCTTCCTACTATGACTGTGGCCTATGTGCTTTAAAATGTCTTTTGTATCTGAATTTGTTTACAGAAAAGTACAAACAATATCGTTATAAATATAGTATATTAGTTTAACATGTTATAAAGTAATGTGAAAAAGGTGTGAACTGGTCAGCTAAAGGGGAAGGTGGAGGATAATTATAAAACAATAATAAACAAATATGAATCTTCTGTTTGAGCACTTCAGAAAGTCAATAAAATCCCTATTCATTTAAGGATTATTTCAAATCAATGTAATTATGTGATCATGGTACATTAATTGAAAAACTCAAAGAAAGGAATTTGTCAGTGAAAAAACTTCTTAAGTCACGTGCTGGCAATGTACTTGTTACAACAAAAAACACCCAAACAGGACGATAAAAAAATACTTTAGGAGTTCTTCCAAGCTTTCGATTGCATCTCTCAATCATCATCAGGGCTAATCAAGGAATGACGAAAGGGACACGGTTGAAGTTCCGTCAGCTGGGAAGAACTCCTAAAGTGTTTTTTATCGTGCTGTTTTTAACAAAGGTATTTGTGAGGACGGGGATTTTTGATGCATTTGGCTTGGGAAAGTCATAGTTCTGGGGACACCCTGAATATGCATTAGAAACAGCAAAACCTATTCCAATTGCCTGGTTTCATACATTAATTAAGAAGGTGAATTATCTATTCATGTAATATTAACTCCTAAAGTGTTTTTTATCCTGCTGTTTGGGTGTTTTTTGTTGTTTTTAACAAAGGTATTAGTGTGAGGACAGGGATTTTTGATGCATTTGGCTAGGGGAAGTCATAGTTTTGGGGACACCGTGAATATGCATTAGAAAAAACAAAACCTATTCCAATTGCCTGGTTTCATACATTAATTAAGAAGGTGAATTACCTATTCATGTAATATTTGCAATTTTATGTCATATCAGTAGAATACTGGTTACTGGTATATATTAGTAGTTTATCAGGGTCATCAATGATTTTATGCAGCCAACCTCTTTGGTGGAGTTGTTAGCACAGCATGCTGTGATGTCAGAGGTCCCGGGTTCGAATCCCAGCCTGGGCATGGGTATTCTTCGTGAATGTCCCTTCATCGTATCATTACTCATCTTCATAATCACGATTAGCCAAAAGTGGCAGAAAAGCTATATGCTAAATAACAAAAACCAAATCAAATAAAAACTTTAATGCCAGTCGATCAGTAGTAGTAATTTGTAATTTGATAAAAATGGATTCAATTCATATATTTCCTAACAAGATTCTTATATTTCTTTTCTAGGCTTCTTTAACTGATGATGAAGGGGTTATGCCATCTGCATATGATTATGGATTCTTCCCAACAATACGTGACAGTATATTTGGTTAGTGTAGTCTATGTAGTTGTAGTTATTGCACATGATGTGATCAGTATTAATAATTTTGGAAATTTCTTGATCTTAGCCATGGTTGCTACATTGGAGTGTATCGGTTTTAACTTAATCGCTGGTACCAGTCAGTATAAAGTTTGTGCAAAATGTATGTAATGTATTTTATTTATAATTTCTTTTATCTTCAGTTGAAAAATATGGTGGTCTAGTCGGTAGGGCATCTACCACATGACAAACTTCTAGGAGGGTCCCATGTTTCTTATGTAGTTGAAGTTTCAGTCGCTCACGGACTCTATCCGATAAAACAATAACAGCAGTGTAGTCATATACTTCATAACATTGTTATTTATAATTATTTTACTTACTTAACCACATTGATCTTTCCATTTCATAATAGGGACATGATTTATTTTCTTATTTACCTGTATTTTTTTTATCCTTTGCATCTTCAAATCTGGTGGATTAACCAATTACTCCACAAACATCAAGATACAAAGACTGGCTCCAAAGCCACAGTATGCATACCATACCATACCATTGGAAAAGTTAAATTTCTTTGTAAACAAACCTTGAACTTTGCCAAAGTATGAAACAAAGTCTGCAATGTATGAAAGGAAAATGTCAAGCTTAAGTGTAAACATATTGCAAATAATTATAATAATATGTCAATGGGAACTTTAGAGTCTGAATATCCTTGAAATATGAACACTAAGCATATTTTAAGAAATTAAAAAAGCGGTAATATCCAATGGATTGATTACAAACAAGAACAGCTGAATGCCGGCCCCCGTGGTGGAGTGGTTACCAACTCGTGCTACGATGCCAGGGGTCCTAGGTTTGAATCCCAGCTTGGGCATGGATGTTTGCGAGTGTCCATTCATCATATCATCACTCATCCCCATCTTCGCAAATTAGCCAAAAGTGGCACAAAAAGCGAAGTAAAATAAAGGAAATCAATCAATCAAGCACAGCTGAAATGTTTCTTGTTTACTTTCTTTTCAGATTGGGAATCCTTCTCCTCTGATATTTTGAATGTCCCAAGGAGACCTTATGTTTCGAGTTATGAAGAGTAAGTGTGAAGGCAAGGCATTATCTGCATTAAGTGATGAGACGGATTAATCTGTACTGTATTAGTATTGGTCAATATATGCATATTGGTGTATTGTCGATAATAATTTGACCATTCTGATGTTCCCCTAAACAACCTACAATGGAGTGAAAAATTCTATCAGTATGTTACTTCTTAAGTGACTATAAAAGTATAATTTGTGTACTCAGGCAAAGTAAATATCTAAAAATGCATCAGTTTCGTTTTCTAAGGCAAAAATCACTAGTCATCTTGTTATATAAGTAGGTGAATGAACCAATTACATTATGCATGGAACTTTTGCTATTTTATACTGCAACATTTCAATATCAGTTATTGGTAAATTTTAAATCAGTACTTCCTTGGTGCTAAAAATTTCATGAGTTCATGCCTAATTCTGTATAATTCTTTGCAATTTTCTTGATATTTTGCATTGCATTATTTATATATCACAATTTTAATGTACAGGGATTGTTGCCTGTATCTCCACCATGTTGCATGCACACTGTAATGACATATTCTTACTATGATAGTAGGCACTACAGTAATGTAAGGTCTAGGTTCACTGCACACTACAGTAAATCAATTGTAATCTATCTAGCAGTTGTTTATTTCCAATGACCCTTCATTGCGAGGACATTTAGGGAGCTGCTTGAAAGCAATAGCAGTGGACCCTGGTCTTGATAATCAGGAAACAGCAGCAATGGAACATGATGCGCTGACCATGTGTCACCCAAGAAAAAAGCTGCTTGGCAAGCCTTGGCACTTGGAGAACTGTTGCACAATGGAATTTAGTTTATAGTTTTAGTTTTATTGCCATGTTAAGGATATTTCACAAATTAAATGTTATTGAAGTGGTTTTCATTCTTATGGAAATATTTCGCCCTGGTTTCCTAGAACTATGTGAAGTTGCATGAGTGCATGTATCTTGGTGGTGCAAGCTTGAAAAAAACATCTGGGAAATGTTGCTACAAGAATAAAAAAACACTTTAATAGTATTGTTTTGAAATTTCCAGTAGTGGTTATGTGAACTTTTAAGTACATTAAGGTTGTCATTGCAAAATCATGTATCATGAATTCATATAGTGTGTCTCGTGTTGTCTGAATTACCAACGCTCTAAGTGTGGAAGAATAGTGTCCGTGTGGAAGAATAGTGTCCCTCCAGCTATCAAAATTTTCAACTGTCACAAATGTCACCATGCTAAACTTCCAGCTAACCCCAAGGCTCAGTCAAACATTCCCCCAGCTAACAATTTCCACCTCAAGTGCTGTAAATAACCCTTCTAACTTTCTCACTACCCCAACACATAAGCATACACCCATGTCCTTTGGCATTAGACAAGTGTGTATGATTATGTGCAGGCATGGAGGAATGAATTTGGTTTTCTTTCCTTGCTACATCTACATTTCACTGGAAATAACATAAAATTACAAAGAAATTTGAATTTGTTGCTTACAATCTTTCTTCAACAGAATGAGAAGATATATGCTATTCTCCATCATGGCTGCCATCATGATTGTTATAGCTGGCATAGTTATTGGACCAGTGATAAAAAGCGATGTTGCCTTCTGGAATCCGTACGACCCTTTGGACCCTGATGAACCCCCGGGACCATCTTCTTCCAGAAGAGGCTTTTACGACTCAGCAGCTGTTGTTTCGGACAACAAAATATGTGCCAATATAGGATCGTAAGCACACTTTTGTTAAAGTTTCATTAAAACTCCTCTAACTTTTTTTTTTACGTATGAAATTAATATCATATTCTTTTTGTTCAACAGATAAACCCTGGTGTACGTGAATGGAATTTTGTTTTGTAGTGAATTTTGATTGAGTTGGTCTTCTAAGTCCACTTTATGCACATTAAGGTTAATCGGGACTGGACCTACAGTTTAAAATGGGATGCGACCACTATGTGCCTCCACCGGGAATCGAACCTGGGATCCCTTGATTACAAGGTTACGACGCTACCACTGCTTCATAGGGTAGTGAATTTGCCCGGAACCTGCCACTACATAAGAACCTTTGTAAAGTCAGATGCCTGGGCAGATTCACTGTGAATTCACTTCGAATTTAATGTATGGCTTCAAAGACTAGCTCTAATAATGTTCGAATTATTTAGTAATTATCAGGTTGCTATGTCAACATTGAACACTGCTGCTTCACACTAAGAAATTAAGGTCTCAACTTTTCCAAGCCTCCTTAATTGGTCTCAATGAATTCATTTAATATGCACGATGCATATTGGCATGCAATCTTAATTGTGTCCAATTATCCCTTGCCTGTCTTTTCACCATGCACCATGTTTTGAGAGGACATCTCTTTTCTTGTCTACAGGTTAACAGATGTCTTTCTGCATGTGGGCAATGGGTAATGTCGAATTAACATTGCATGCTAGTAGTAAAGAGTCATGGTCACTAAAATTCAGACGAATCTAGATGATTAATCTTTTCTTCATTCATTTTTGGTTCCGTGCGACTTGCTCACTATGATAAATAAGCATAAAATCGAAATTAGTTAATTTACTTACGTAAAGTGAGTATAAAGTTGTCTTAGACGACGTTTCAGTGGCCACTGCCCCCTTCTTCAGGTCATGAAGTCTGCTATTACATGCCTACGTAAAGCTTCGTCATTTTGAAAGGATCAAGGTATATGTATGGACAGGTTGAATGTTAGGATAACTAATGACTAAAACATGTTAAAACTGCTAGAAAAATTGTTAAAACTTGTAATGTTACTCTATCACAGCTCCTGTCTACGTGTATCAGTGTTAGGGTAACCTCATCGGTTTTAACAATTTTTAATAGTAATTGAACATACATGTTCCTGTCAACATGGAGCTGTGATAGAGTAACATTATGGGTTTTAACAATTTTTATAGCAGTTTTAACATGTTCTAGTCATTAGTTATCCTAACATTCAACCTGTGCATACATATACCTTGAACCTTTCTAAATGACGAAGCTTTACGTAGGCATGTCATAGCAGACTTCATGACCTGAAGAAGGGGGCAGTTGCCACCGAAACGTCGTCTAAGACAACTTTATACTCACTTTACGTAAGTAAATTAACTTATTTCAATTTTATGCTTATCATTAATCTTGACATCTAAAGTGAAGCAATCATCCACCCCTCTCTCCCTTGCAGTGTCCTAAACTAATCCAGAAATTATATTTTTGTTATTTGTATTTTGATGTGGAACTGTCGGTAGTGAGATTGTGAGTCTATTCAATATGTTTGGCCACTGAGGTGGGGACAACTAACATTAAATCTTCATTCAACCTAATGAGGGACAGAAAATAATAATAATAATAAATGTTAATCCCCTTCACAACAGCAGAGGAATGTTAACCTGCCACTGCCTCTTTCATGATAAATCATCCACACACACGCACACACAACTGAGAAAAATATATTTGCAAATATAGTCACAGTATGTGTGTCATGCCAAAGAAAGTGAAGATACTTGCGTGATATTTGTGAAGTTACAAATAATTTGAGAATTCTCATCTCCGACCGGGATCCAAACCCAGAACCTTGTGTCTTGAGCACCAATGGGTCACAGGTGCCCAGGACATGAACCTCTTATGAGATTGTTAGGTATAGACACATACCGGGTGGCCAGAATTAAAGTTGCCCAACTCAGAGCCTTCTGTAGCCTGTTTGAGGCATCGTAGAACTCTGAAATTTGGTGAATCCACTATGCAGACCATGGGGAAGAGGATGGCGATAAAAAAGGTTCAATTTTCTGCCACCAGGTTGAAATGTGGCGCTGTACTTCCATGATGGGTTGTAATAATGACGCAAACTGCTCCAATTGGTTATGGATTTGCCTTTACCTTGCAATCTTGCAATAAACGAGAGATTATTTTCTCGCAACTTCCAGCCACTAACAAATGTCTTTCTATTTAATAACTCAGCTAAATCACTTAACGTGATTATTTGTGCAACCCATCATGAAAGTACAGCGCCACATTTCAACCTGGTGGCAGAAAATTGAACTTTTTTTTATTGCCATCCCCTTCCCCATGGTCTGCATAGTGGATTCACCAAATTTCAGAGTTCTACGATACCTCAAGCAGGCTACAGAGGGCTCTGAGTTGGGTAACTTTAATTCTGCCACCCGGTACTTGGTAAATGCATTGTAAACTTGAGCAAGAAACACTTAGGCTATAAAGATATTTTCTCTTATTAATTTCAGGAAGATTTTTGGTATAAATGGCTCTGCAGTGGATGCAGCCATTGCCGTTTTGCTGTGCGAGGGATTAGTGAACCAAGCTAATGGTGGTCTGGGTGGAGGTTTCCTTATGGTTGTGCAAATGGAGGGCAACGCATCAGTAATCAATGCACTGCCCACAGCTCCTGACAGAAGTTACGGCTTGATGGAAAACACCAGTAACCGGACCGTCTTTGACACAGGTAAAAAAGAAATGACACCCATTGTGATGTTCTTACAAATTTTCACTGGTACCTGTACCGATGCTTGAATATTGCAACAATTAAAGGATTTGTTCTGAAATTTGTTAACTATTAATATGTTGGGGCCTCCCTGATGGCGCAGTGGTAGCGTCGCCAACTTGTAATCAAGGGGTCCCGGGTTTGATACCCAGTGGTTTGGATCCCAATTTAAACTGTAAGTCCAGTCCCGATTAGCCTTACTGTGCATAAAGTGGACTTAAAACACCAATTCAACAACTATTAATATTCATAATTGGGAAAAGAGAGACGCAGTAGCAGGCACGTATCCAGGAATTCCTTTCGGGGGGGGCTCAACACCAATTTTTTAAGGGGTATAGTAAGAACCTCACAATTGTGTGTTTAAGACCAGAGGTGGCAATTGGGTTCCAAAACGGGTGGGGGGGGGGGGTGCGGAGGACGTTGCAAGGAAAGTTTACTTTCTCTTGGTAGCCTAGGCTCAACATTAAGAGGTCATAATGTTGAGGCAAAAAAATAAAAAATGGGGAACATCTATCTCTTAAATCGTTGCCACTATAAGGCTGTCATTTTAATCAGAACGTGAAATCGGAACATTTTTTACCACTCGACTCCTCTGTTTCCATGCATTAATATTGTGTGCCGGAACCATCTCAGTATGTGTTTTTGTCCATTTCATCTCATCAGACATAAAAACATCTATGGTGTCTTTGAGTGTTTTTACGAAGCTGTTACACATGCACGGAATGGACAATCCACTCGACAACGCGAGATTCAAATTGTGGGCTGCGAACTGGACGCAGACAGCTCTCGAATTATCTCTGATTCGAGCCTGAACACCACTAACGTGTCTTGTCCTCCCATTTTTCAGCTCTTATAAAAGCCGAAACCCACCAAATTGTTCAGATTCAGGCCTTAGCACTCACAAGTGTTCAAAAATGCCTGTCACAGCTTCCGCTGTCTTGTCATATATCGGCACGAAACAAAGGAAGTCTTCTCGAATACAGGTGGATCACGAAACAATTAATGCACAGTGAAAACCCTTCCGTTCCCAACACATCTAATGTTTCGTCTCCCAGTATGATGAAATGCTTACTCATTTATCTCCAGTGACGTGCCCAAGGGAGGTTTGGTGAGGTAATAACCCCATTTGACCCAGTATTCCCCCTCTCCCTTCCGAAACTCCTGGGCACGCCTCTCTTTATCTCGGACATTTTTAAAATCAACTCACCAGAAGTTTTTATCATTCCGTATTGGAGATTGAAGTAAGATGCGTTCTTCCTGCAGGTTTGGATATGATCCTTTAGGGTGCTGTCGTCTGCCTGCCTTCACACCTAACCTTAACAAGACCCTAATTTTCCATCCTTGTGACTTGGATTTTCAAGACTTAGGAAGGTTTCAGACCGAAGGGACACGCGATATATGTCGATATATGTCGATTGGAATGGGCCAATCAACAGCAACGTTTCACACCGTAGCGACACAAAAGGCCGCACAAACCTAATTTCGATTTGTGAAATCCTCAAGCGACAAGGTGTGAAATCTCCCTTATTAGGCCACTGTCATTGTCACCTCGAAGTAGTAGCTCTTGTTGACCACAGAAAAAATTATCCTCAACCGGTGATAATGCTCCTCAGTTTTCTTCTCTCTCCTATATTTTCTGTGCTTGTTCACTATACAGGCAACACCTTACGATTTGATATACACAGGACATGTACTATGTAGACATTTTAACGAAAAATCGGTTGAAGTCAAGGATGGCTCAGTTGGTAGAGCCTGCAATTTCCGCCTAAAATGTCTACATATGGAACATCTTCTTGCTTTCTCTTCTCGACATTCATAAAATTTTCGGCTGTCTCTTTATGGTAGTTAAGTGCTTGAATGTGTTTCGAACCCAGTAGGCTTAAACAAAAGTATTTTTTATACCATGAAATTCTCGGACTGCATATACGAAATTAAGTTCTGGCAAAACTAAATCATCACTCAAAACTTTGCTTTTCAGTTGATCTATGCAGTTTATTTCTGTTTTAATAAACCACTCCAATATCCGGTACTGCTGAAATATTCACTTTAGAGAGAGACCTTGGATCTCTTCGGCCCTCGAACCGAACTTGCACTACACTGAGGCCCCGGAAATTCTGCTGTCGTCAATGTCTTCATTTTCGAATCACTATATCTTATAAAGCAATCAGAGGGTGCTGACTGATCTGATCACCAACGACTGTATGAATTGTCACACTTACCTCTGACATCTCATTAACCGGTGCTTTGTACAGATCAATCGAAAAATTGAATCTGCGTATTTATATCCTCATTATATTCTAGAACGTTCTGCAGATAAAACGATTCGTTAATATCGCCAGTAGTTGACTCCTTCTCTCATTCAAGAACGTACCCCCTCCCGCCTCCCAGAGATTAGAAATTACAACGAATCGCCCTAAGTGTGGCGCTACCTTTGTTGTGCAGCTTCCAAATGCTGACAAGTATCTACATTGTGCTCAAGTACGCTGCGAGAACACCGAAAGCACAAGAAAAGTGTACGTGCAATATTATCAACAACAGGGTTATAGAACATTCTCCGTCTTGCCTCGATAATTGTCTATCTCCTTAAATCATCGTCACATTATTAAAAAAGTCAAAAACCTGATTTTATCTAGTTTAAAATAAAAAAAATTCCGGGGGGGGGGGGGCTCGAGCCACCTCAGCCCCAGCTTGGATACGTGCTATTAACAATAACAGGGTTATAGAACATTCTCCATCTTGTCTCGATAATTATTTCTCCCAAATTATCATCACATTATTCAACAAGAAAAAATCCTAGTTTTATCTAGCTTAAACAGAAAAAGATCCTGAAGGGGGGCTCTAGCCTCCTGATTCCCACCTTGGATACGTGCTATTGACAATAATAGGGTTATAGAACACTCTCCGTTTTGTCTGGATAATTATTTCTCTCAGATTTATAAATTTATTATCTTCACATTATTCAAGACGCCAAAAATCTAATTTTTTCTAGTGTAAATTGAAAAAATTTTCTGAGGGAGGTGGGGGGGCTCGAGTCTTTAACTATAACAGGGGTATAAAACATGCTCTGTCTTGCCTCGATAATTATTTCTCTCCTTACATTATTTTCACATTATTTAATAAGCCAAACCTAATTTTATCTAACGTAAACTGAAAAATTTCCTGGGTAGAGGGTCTAGCCCCCTGTGCCCCATCTTGGATACGTGTTATTATCAATAACAGGGTTACGGAACATTCTCTGTCTTGCCTCGATAATTATTTCTCTCCTTAAATTATTGTCACATTATTTTATTTCACACCACAAGAAACCAAAAACCTCTTTTTATCTAGTGTAAACCTAAAAATTTCGGGGGGGGCTCGAGCCCCCTAAGCCCCCCCTCTGGATACGTGCCTGCGCAGTAGTATATAAATACGGAGAAGCTAGTACTCACTTTTATCCGTGAAGCTGTTTTTTTTGTTTTTTTTCGATTAATTTCAGTTGCCACTGCCACCATCCTCATTGGAACTTGCTGTACTGTTGCTTGGCATGCATCTTTTGTTCGTAGTTATGTTAAGTATTCCATTGCCATTATACCACATAAATCTACCCAAGTTTTGCTTTCAACATTCCAATTATTACATAAGAGATAAATGGAATATTTAATAAGCTGTCAGTTAATTGTTAAATTCAAGTTTGATTTACTGTTGGTGCAAAATTAAATAAAAATTATGCATTTTGCAAAACTTCTACATGTAGAACAGACTTTGTGGAAATGTCACGTGTTTTTTTTTAATCCTGTGATATACATAGGCTCTGGAAATGTATTTGGTTGGGTGGTATAACTAACTCTCTAGCCTTCTTAAACCCAAAGGTTTATGACTACAGCAACACAAGCCTTCCATCTGTCCCTATCCTGGGCAAACTTTTCCATCCATAACGATTTCCTTTAGGTCCATCTCAACGTTATCCTTCCTTCTTCATCTTAGCCTTCCTACAGTTCTCTTACCATCAGGTTTCCCAACAAGAATCCTGTAAACTCTTCTGTCGTCTCCCATTCATGCCACATGGATTGCCCACCTAAGTCTTCTTAATTTAATTATTCCTAATAATATCTGGACAGGAATACAAATTATGCAGTTCTAAATTATGTAGCATGTGATTATACAGGATGGCCCAAAAGTAGGAATACAGTACCAGTGACCTTATTAATCAACAATTAATGAACACAAGAAGTTATGGTAGTACTACAACTGTGTACTTTCAAATTACCAGCCATCATTCATAGTATCAAGATATCTGAAAAAGATAATGAAATTACACACAACAATGCCAGGCCGACAGTGGTATATGCTGTATACCTGCTATTGGGCCACCCTGTATTTTAACCAATACTTTCCTATGCTGATACCACATGTATCTGCTAAGCTTTAAACAATAATAATAATATAAAAGGTGTGCTTTCCAGAATGTAATAATATCCCCCATAGGCGTGCGCAGCCCCTTTGATTGGGGGGGGGGGCAAAAGCCTTGATGAAAGTTCAGTCGGGAAAGAAAAATCTCATTTTATCTCACTCTTTTAGTTTTAAATGCATTAATGGGCATAGGCCTATATGTTTGTGTGTGTGTGCTTGTCCCTCTGGTAATTCACAATGTATTACAGAAAAGAAAGAAATTGCGAACGAAGCGAGCAAGAAAATTTTTCGATCCAAATTTATATAAATTGAAAACAGTATTGATTTAAAAGCGCGTGCAAAAAAAAAATAATCATGGGATGCCATGGCATTCTCGTTTACAATTTTTCTCTTTCAGATCGTTCGGCATAGAGGGACAATTCTCGCAGCCCCCTAGCTACTACTGCTCTGAACTTGACAAGACTGTAAGAAAAGCAGACATTGCGAGCGAAGCGAGCAAGAAAATTTTACGAAATGAATTTTTATTTGTATAAAATTTGAAGTCGAGGGGGCAATTGCCCCTCTGGGCCCCCCTGCAGGTGTTCTGGGCCATCTGGAAGAAATGATACAAGAAAGACGTGAAAACTAATTCCATCCTCAGTATTCTTTTGTCCTGCTACTCTTAGATTCTGCTAGTCTTGCATTCTTTTACTTCAATGTTTGCCCCCCTAGAATTGATTTCTGTCCAAGGTTGGGAAAAGGCAATGCCCCCCTGCCCCCTTGTGGTTGTGCCACTGAACCCCCTTCTCCAGTAGTTGCTTCGAACTTTTATCGGCTTGAAAATACTTCATTTTCTTTAAGAGTATAATATCGTTTAATAACAGCAATAAGATCTCTCTACACTAAATTTCTAAGTGAAAGTATAATAATATAGGGGCATGGAATGTCTGGAAGGGGGCAAGGATGGCCACATTTCCCCCTTCGAAAACGAATGTCAACCTAAAAGTATATATTTTGCATGTATAATTTGATTTCAGTCATAGTAATTTACATTAATTATTATGCGATAATTTCAAATTGAAGAGGTGTTTTTTGAGGGGGCAACACTATTATCGGGGTAATATGACCCATGGAAAAATACCTTGTATGTCCCTTCGTGGAAAAAAAAATGCTAACGTCCGTGATTAGGGGGGCAACTGCCCCCCTTGCCCCCCACCCATGCACACGCCTATGTATCCCCCTTCCTTGCAATTCAATGCATATGTAATATCTTGTGCACTTTTAACTCTTGGAAAAAGAAAAAATGAAAAATGTACATTTGTCTTTGTAGGTCCAACTTCCATAGCTGTTCCAGGTCAGTTAAGCGGCTTGTGGCTAGCTCATCAAAAGTTTGGGAAACTTCCATGGAAGGATTTGCTTACTCCAACAATCGAACTCTGCTACAATGGCTTCAAAGTTTCGCATTACCTTGCTGACTTGCTAGATACATATGAGGTTCAAATACAAGGATCAGATAGCCTGAGGTAAATTTGGTTAGCTCTTTTAGTACTAAAGGGTTTCCTTTAGGACTGTGTTGGTTACATTCATATGCGTAGAGTGGAAGGAATGGGGTTTGTCTGTAATATGTTGTAGTGCTGAGACAAAATAATTATTACTATATATCAGTATTGGATGACATAGCCATATTAGTGTATCAGTATAATTACCAGTGTTTTTACCAATTTAACCATTCACACTCTCACTCACTCTGTAATTTAGTGCAAAAATTATTTCATTTTGCTATGATTTTTAAGCTAGAACTGAGCCCATACTCTTATCGATTTCCACTGACACTTGCAATTTAAACTATGTCTTATGAATTTTCATACATAAGTTTTTTCCCATTGCAACTCTATCATAGATACCAGAGTTTTGTTGTAAAATATTCATAACTTGGCATGAGACAATTGTTAATCACAAAATCCATTTCTCCCCACAATGTCGTCGCAAAAATAATAAAAATTATGCATTTGCATTCTTCTTTGTAGTTGATCGGTGGTGATTGTTGAATTGTTGGACTTTTAACCATTAGTTTTTCTTGTATGTACGCATTGCTTGCATGATAGAATTATTTTCCTGTAGTTTACGGTTATTACAAGCATAAGAAAACAGTTTTTTCTTTGTGACGTTTCAGGAGAACACACGCTCCTTTCATCAGACATTTATTTTCATTTTGACTAAAGATACAGTTATAACAATGGTTAGTAATTTTTAAACAAAAAGAATCTGTTATATAATGGATGTTGTCAATGTTACATTGTTGTAATATAGCAACTTAACTGTGAAAAAAGCAGTCTATTTTATTTTTATTTTAGAATTTTTTTTTTAAATTATGAATCCCAAATATCATCAGGTAATTCAAATTCATCATTGTTTTCACAAAGTCTCTTGATGTTTTCTGTTACATTAAATTTTAAAGATGGTGGCTTACTCCATTTGTGAAAAAGAAAACTCCACACTGGATCTATGTTACCATTTTCATTATTTAATTTATTCCAGTGTTCTTCTGCAATGAACGAGGCTTCCCAGACATTCAACTCTGTGTTTCCCGTTAATCTTTTTAAAACCCTTCTCTTTTTAATCAAATGCTTCTCTTCGATGATATGAGTTGACAAACCTGTTCTTGGGTTTAGATTTATAATGTCCAAATCATGTTCGTGCCATCTTATTGCCATTTTCCTTGCTGTTTGTCCCACATAATCTTTTGAACATGAACAACTTATATTATATATTCCTGTGGTTTCCACATCTGGTAGCGAGTTTCTCATTTTGAATTCATTAAATGTACATTCCAAACTTCTTGGTGCTTTAAAAACAATTTTGAAATTAAAACTTTTAAAAATTTTTGCAATTTTATGTGAGAATCCCTTGTGGAATGGAATGCACACAAATTTCTTTTCAACAGATTTTTCATCTTTGTCTGTATTTCTCTTTTCCTTTAGTTTTCTTGCAACTGTTTTCTTATGCTTGTAATAACCGTAAACTACAGGAAAATAATACTTTTAACCATTGTCTTTAGTTTCTATATACCTGCGTTTCAGAGACTCATTCTATTCTCATTCCACTGATATTTGTCTGGAGCTAGTCATCAGTCAATAAACAACTTCCTACATCATGTGCTGGCAACATTGTTTTTAAACATCTCATAAAACAAACAAGCATGATAAAAGATGCTTTAAAAGTCTGTCCAAGCTTTCCACCCCAGAGTCATCATCATGGCTGGTCAAGAGACAGAGAGTGCTTAGAGTAATTAACCCCAAACTTTTCAGACATGGTGGATCCTGTGCCACTGCAAAGATAATCCTCCCTGGTGTTATACACTTGAAAGTAGGTCTTAACTGACCAATAGATAAGGTGGAGCCTCTGCCACCAATAAATAATCCTCCTATATCAGGGTGTCATGAAAGTCAAGAAAAAGTAAAGAAATCAACAAGAAGTCAATAAAAAGTAGGGATGAGACAGATTAATCGGTACTCTATCGGTATCGGCCGATATAGGCATATCGGTGTATCGGTAAAATTACTGATTATTTTACCGATCCGATATATTGATAAATATCTTATAATTTAGTGCAAAATTCTGCCATTTTGTTGTAATTTTTATGGATAATCTCCATGCCCTTCTTTCTAAAAAAGTAAATGTCTAAATATTCAACTTCTTTTGCACTGTGGTCACCTCGAAACACACAGTTATTAAGTAGATCAATTAACATTTCAGGTTCTTCAAGGACCATTTCTAATTTTATATCGGATCGGTAGAATATCGGTTATCGGTATCGGTAAATTTCATATCGGCCCATCCCTAATAAAAGTCAAGAAATTATACTTGTGGTCAAGAATTTTTGCTATCGTGATGATTGATTGATTTTGTTTAGTTTACTTCACTTTTCTGCTCCGTTTGGCTAAGATAAGATGGATAAAGAAACAATCACAAATATGTAAGGACAACAACACTAGCCCCACATAAGATTATGATGATTGTGAGTCCAGATGCCAGAACCTCGCTAGCCTGCCAAATGCATTCCAAGATGCATTAATAGATAAAGCAAGTCTAATTCTCTTGTTAAAAATAGCTTCACTTTTCATTTTAACTGACCTTTTGGTAGGGGTTTTTCATTAAATAAATATTTATTTTCTTAATTGCTAATTTCCAACTTTACCTAAGCAGGGATCGTATAAATAAAGATTAAGAAAAAAAAATCAAGAATTTTGGATTGGTTATTTTGGTAGACACCCTTGTTACATGACACTGTAACAATGCATATTGACTTGGGAAAGGTGATGACTACTTAGACTGATTGATGGCTGCTTGGAGACAAACACACCAGCCTGAGGACGGAGATAGAACAAGTCTTTGAAACGTAGGTATATAGAAACTAAAAACAGTGGTTAAAAGTCCAACAACTGAGCATTCATTTCCATACTTTTCAGCGTATTTAGACTGCAAAAGTGTCACCAAAACTTTCTGATACCTAATATCCAGGTGCGGAGCGTCCATGTAAGCCGTGTAAGCCAGGCTTACACTTTATTAGTTCTAGTAAAATGTATGTAATTATATGGCAAAATTCCTAAAAACATCAAAGTTCAACTCAGCCCGATACCAGTCTTCGAGATCCTGTTTGTTAGATTGCAACACTTCAGCACCAGGGCGCATATGGGAACTCCCGCCTTCTGCTTGCGGAAGGTTGTAAGCCGTCTGAACGTTGGCTTACAAATTTCTGACCGCGAAGGAGCAGTGCGTACCGTATCTGGATGGAGAAGAGCAAGGAATATAGGGAGAAGAGCGGGCCAAACACTAGGTTTGTAAACCTACGGCCACAGGCTTACAGCAGCGTAGCAAACCTCATGTTTAGAAAAAGTGTTGTTCATGGACGTTCGCAGCAGGCCCGTAGCCAGGAATTCTTTGTAGAGGGGGCGAAGTCAATCCTAGAGCGGGCAAATTTTTAATTTATTGTGTCGCATTGGCAGATATAACAGGGTACACAGAGGCACTTGCTCCCTCCCCCAAAAGAGATAAGTAACAGAAAAGGGATGATGTCTTGAAACTGCAACGAACAAAAGAACTTCGAGCAACATCAAATAGCAATATTTCGATAATGACCTTTCCAGATTGCCAAAGAATATGAAGTTTAACATAAATACCTAGGTAGGCTAATATGGACTGTATCTACTTGATATTTACAGGTCGATAATGTTAATAGATGATTAATATGCACCAACAACTTTGGGCCTCTCTGCAGAACTGATTAAGGGAGCCCTTTATAAATCATGCTTCATAATGATTCCCTCTAGTTTCCAGTATGCAAGATTTTTATTCACAAAGGAATCTAACGAGAATCCAACAACACCATTGTGTTGTGTTATGCAAGAAAAATAGAATTAATTAAATAATAATGGTTACATATTACCTACACTTTGATGAATTGTGTAAAAATTTGTAGCTAATACATTTTTTTGTACTTGTTAAAACATTAAAACATGGGTCCCTTAGTCCATTACGGACTCTATTTCTTTCAAAGGGTAGACTCTTGCATCACTACAGACAACGTTTGCTTACTGGTTACGTTAACCATTTTGCAAAATATTGTGTGAATTGTATTATATTATAGTTGAAATACATTTTTTGACACCTGAGAAACAAATAGGAATCCCCTGATTGATCAATGACTTTTTGGATTACAGTGTCATCATTAATATGTCATATTAAGTTTCATAGAAAGAAATTGTTTTAATAGGGTGCAATAATTTCACGGGGCACCATGGCATTATCTTTAACATTTTTTTCCCATATATATCGTTCGGCTCCCAGGGCTAACTCCCCTGTGGCCTTATTGCTATGGCTCTGAACTTGGACTATAAGAAGAGCAGATAATGCGAGCGAAGCGAGCAAGAACATTTTATGATATGTTTTTTTTATTTATAAAATTTGAAATCGAGGGAGGGGGCAATTGTCCCTCTTAGATTCTCCTAGTCTTGTTTTTCTACTTAAATGTTTGCTTCCCCTAGAATGGACTTCTGTACAAGGTCAGGGGGAGGGGACAATGCCCTCTGCCCCCTGTAGTTGCGGCACTGTTTATGAGTGTCTCTTCATCAATTTCACGTCATCCTTCTTCATTGTTGCGATTAGCTAGAAGTGGCAGAGAAGCAACGCAAAGTAAAAAAAAAAATCAAATATCCACTCCCTCTCTCTACCACACTATTACCAAAAGATAGACTTGGGATACAAAAATTTAAGCAATTCAAAGTTCATAGCAACACATCCAAGAAAAACATCCAAAGACATTAAATTGTGAAATCATTTCCCGAAGTCTAATCTGGAAGGGAATTTTTCCCCCCAATCCTGATACGACATTATACGGAATCCCATATACCCTAATAAATCACAAAATCAATAAGTGTCTTTGTAATGTTGCTGATGTAACACATGATATAATTGTAAAGATTAGTGAAAATTCCAGGTAGGAACGTGTTCTGTAATTTTCACAGGGGGGCAGAGCAGGCACTCAGGGGGGGAAGTTGCCCCCTGCCCCCCTCTAGCTACGGGCCTGGTTCGCAGTATTTCTTTCCACCAGGAAGGATTAAGCAAAGTATTTTTTTTTTCAGGGGTTGGGGTAAACTTCTCAAAATATACTAATTCAATTTGAAGTTAACATTTTTCTGCAACGCCCTTACAATAATTAACAATTTGATGCGACTGAAATGAACTTCGAAATTATGCTACATACTACTAAATTGTTCCGTGATTTTCATATTATTAATATTAATTTATAACAAAAACATAAATATAAATTCGAATGGTTCAACCAACGGCATGGGTTCGACGTTATACGTGAAAAGTTTGAGAAAATTCAACCACAACGAAAAGTGGCCCTCTTGTTTTATTTATATCTCCAACTTACAAACGACTTTTTAAACTTGTGCGAGATTTAGCACCATTATGCTTGGGTTGGCTTCACTGAATACGCTCCAGCGAGACACAGGTCCTGCAAGAGGAGGAGGGGCTCCAACGTTGTCGGGTATGAATGGTTGACTGCAAACGAAATTTGAGCCGGTGGTGCTTCAAGGAGGTTTTTTTTCCAGGAACAGGGAATTCTGAACAAAAATCTATCAGGAAGGGGGAAAAGGAGAAACCTAAAAATGAGCGGGATACGGGAAAACTAGATACACATTGATGTGTTAAATTCTTGTTTCTGTTTTTAGCTTGTAGGAGAGGATAAACATCAGAAATATTAAGATCTCTGTTTTCCGTTTATGTATGAACTCAGCTGGTAATAATTGAGCTAAAAAATGCAAAAATAAATAAATAAATGTTAATGAAAGCCAAAGATTGAACCAATTTTACAAATCAAATGTAAACCAAATAATATTAATTACGTAGTCCGTGATTCAAACACTCTTCGAACAGCATTCGGAAAGCCTGTTTATGATCTTTTAGGTGTTAGATTTGCTTTTACAGTATCCTAAGAAAGCACTTACATGTCCTTTGATAGAAATTTCTGGATATGTCCCTACAATTAGTGAGCATTTCTTTTATAATTAATATTGTATTTTGCTTTGAGCAGTGACCAATTTTGGATCTGGTTTATTTTTGTTTCCCCGTTCTTATTGTCGAGGTATTGCTTTTGCGAATTCCATCTATTGAAAGCGGACTGTCGGCCCTGTGCTGTGGTGTGATAGTGAAGTGCATTATGGAATAAAATGAGTGTGATTGTGCGGTGGGGTGGAGAACTTGTTGAAGACGCCGTTATCCAGCAAGGATTTTGCTGCCAAGAAGAAACTTGTGGATGTAGGTAGGCCCACTCCTTCCTTCTCTAGCAGACATAATAACAAAAACGAAAAATAAAGTGCGCCGATTTTGTGATTCAGGGTACGAAGCTGATACTTGGTTATGCGGTTGTAAAAAGTATTCAGCACTTTTCTGTTTCCTTCTGTTTTCGTTTCTTTATTATTATTATTATTATTATTATTATTCATTTTATCTAACTTTGCATATTTTTTATCGTTACGTTAGTCATTGTGATAGGAATAAGACTGACTTAATTATCAGTTGAAATGTAGGAGATACACAGCCTAGCAAAGAAAACACCAATCCCAGGGATTTATCCAGAATTTTTAATTTGGTGAAAAATTCCAGGGAAGTGTTCTGAAAAAATGGGTGGGGGGGGGGGGGTCGATGTGTGTGGATAAATCACTAACCATGTCAGCCCAAAAATAAACACAACGGGAAATAACCTTCATCATGATGGGCTTACACTGTTGGAGGGGTCACGCTCCGCCACTGCTAATATCAATCTACGATGCACATTCCATAGTTTTGCAAGGTAAATGTCCAAATTATCAGTTTCCTGTTCATACCAGAAACCATAAATTGAGAAAGTATATGAACCATTCAAGTTCTTCAAGGAATATTTTCAATATTGTACTGGATCAGTGAAATGTCTGTTATCGCCAGGATTTTGATAACCTAAAAATCTTTGAAAAATAACCCAAAAATTTGTACAAAACTCAATCTGATTACTGAAAATAGTATATATATATATTTTCCAAGACAAACAATTTAACAATTACTTCTTCACCTTGGTGTGTTGTACGGACTGTGAATAAGAAACTCGACAATGTTGCATTTCGCGATTCTCAGACAGGCTTTGTTGCCCTGGTAGTTAAACACATAGTAGGTACTGCAAGATAACATTCAGACAAAACAGAAATTGTTGAACTTCTTATGTTTCAGCATGCAATGACACAATTTTTTTAAAAAAATGACCGAAAAAAAATGGTAAAAAATGACCAAAAAATAACCAGAAAATTTACATTTCTTCAACCTGAGGAGGGTGTTCAGGATTTCTGTACTAGTTAGCAATGTCTATGTTGCACCAGTTAAAAGATGAAATGTCATCAAAATCCGGGTCCTTGTTATCAGTATTGCTACTTTATCGGTACTGGTAAAGTTTCATATCAGTCCATCCCTCCTAAACATGGAAGGGTGACACAATTATTCAACATTATAATTGTATGTATATTGTAATAATGTAGGTATGATCATATTTACAACTTCCGACTGCTTGCAAAGTAAATACATACAACAATTTTTGTAAATATTTTCAGGACGTTGTTCATTAATAACAAAACTGGGACAGTGTTTAGAAGAGGAGATACAATTCATATGGAAACACTGGCAAAAACTTTGGAGATATTAGCCACAGATGGTGCTGCTGCTTTTTATGAAGGTGTGATTGGAGATAAGATCGTTTCAGACATCAAAACAATGGGTGGTGTTATGGAGAAGGAAGATCTTGTGGAATACAGGTGATAATAGATATTAAGTGTAGAACGATCAAACACGGGGGAGCATTGTCCAATAATTTTACTAGTCAGAACCTTTTGTTTAATTTTTCTTTTGAACAATTCAGTTACCTCTTATTCGATAAATTTCTAAATATGGAATATATTTTTAAGACCAAACCTGCCAAATGATTTAAGATTTGCAAAAAAAGGATCTCATTTATCAGATTGATCAAAAATGTTATATCAAGCCACTTTTCACTGTACTGGAATAACAAATTTCAGATCTGTTTATAATTCTTCTTGGAGCTGTCAGAAGAATCATCTTGTGAATTCCTTTTATTATTGTCCAATTATTGGAAGTGTTTAACTTTGTAAAGATTAATGAGTTACAGTTACTGTAAGTTACTTTTACATTAACTTTATTCTAGATATGCATGAACTGAAAGCAAGCATTTCTTTTTTTACTTATAGCCATCTAAAGTTATAATTAATTGTCTTTGAATTACAATAAATGCCATTTAAATATGAAAATATAATTATAGGATAATTAAAGGTATTCCTCTTTGGTCTGCTGTGGAACGTTGGCTGGTTCGAATATGAATCATGGCAGTGGTGACGTTCATCTGAACATGTTTTCTTCAGCAGTCCAATAAGGATCACCATCCACAGTGTCACAGAATGATGAGGTGGATCAGGCAACAAAAGCCAATGGCATCGTGCAGAACGAGAAGACTCCAGATTGGAGAAGGTGTTTTACAGGGCATCTTGATGCTTCTTGCTGCATGTTGTGAATGGAACCTGTTTAGATGAATGCCTCCGCAGCTGTGATTTGTGCTGAAGCAGTCAACGGTTCAGACTGATTGCAAGTCCTGGAGCTGCCTAAGCATGGAAGATTTCTGTGCATGAGTGCCTGCATTCAGACAGGGTTGCTAACTAACATAGATAGATACACTATATGTCACCTTATACTTGAAAAAATTATGTCAACGCAAAATATTTGCTCCTAACAGATGTACAGTCACGGACACTGCTGGTTTGTAATGATTCCATTGAATGTCAATGTATTCACTACAACCCAGAAGTGTCCGTGACTGTACATATGGCATCAAGAATATCTTGATTTATTTCTCTAGTGGCTAAACTTCTTTCTTTTGCTTTTTAAAAAGATTTCAGTGTGTTGCATGTACATTTTTCTCAAAAGCTAAGAATACTTAATGTCAGTTACAAAGGATGATTGACAGCAATGTTACAGTAAGGTATTCGAAAAAGTAACAAGCTTCGACACTACCGTTACGGGCTAAGGTTCTGTCCCAGGAAGCTACTCTGCTTCCAGGTGTACTATTATTTGTCATACAATAAGGACATTTAACTGTTTATGCAAGTGCCACATATGTTCTCTGTAGCGCATGTGTTCTCAGTTTAGCTTTACATGCACAAGTTGGAACAGTGAAGGAAAGTATGTTTCATTCTGGCAAATAAATCCTCCAATTCTGAATTGATGCAAAGTAACAAAGTGCTGTTGCAATTACTGGAGTAATTTCAGTAACACATTACTAATGCATGTTCCAAAAATTCTAAACATTACTAAGTAACATGTTTCTTTCTATAATTACCCCCCAACTCTACAATGTTACAATTTCAAGTACAAGACAGTAAAACTTTGAAAGCAGTCTCAGTAGACATTAAATTTTTAAATAACTCTTGTAATATTAGCCAATCAAAGAAATTTAGCTACGAAAGAAACAAAGTTCTTATTAATATTAATAATATTATTTTTAATAAGAGCAAATGAAAGAAGCTGTATTATCCTCATATTATTTATCTGGATAACTGCCATCAATAGGGCTGAATCTATATCAATATATTGTATTTAGTCACAGATACCATCCGAAACTTTATGGAATCTGGTATGTGGCAGGATTTGTAAAAATGACACAGAACCCTTTAGTGAGTGTAATTATTTTGCACCAGTATTGTGTGAAACAGCCTAGATTTTTTGATTAAATGGCAGTTATTTTAATATTTCCATGTAATTCTTGAAAGCTCTATTAAATTGATGCACATATTTGCAATGGAATACTTACATTATTAATCAATATTTTGAACAACTTTTGATTGTTGCAATTTTCAAGCATTGGTACCAGTGAGAATTGTGAAGAGGATCAGTTCAAAGTTGTATCAGCTCAACCATAGTTAACGAACAATATTGTGTTTCACTTAGGTACACTTTTGTAAGTGTCTATCATAAGGTAGAAGTCTTTAAAAGATTGGTTTTGGTACCACATTAGTTTATCTCTAGTTTTAAATTTATTTATTTTCAGCTCCTCTGTACAGAATGCATTGGAATTCATGATGATACGAGATGGTCATCGAATGTTCACTGCTGGTTTGCCAGGTGCTGGTGTTGTGTTGGGTGTCATATTGCAGATCCTACAAGGTTTCTTGAAGGACGAAAGCAACATAGTTAATGCTCATCGGATGGTTGAAAGCTTCAAATTAGCTTTCGGCTTGTGCAAACATGTAGGGACGATGGACACTGACATGGTAAGAATTAGGTATAGACTAAAGAAGTAATGTATTTTATTTGAAGGGTTCGGGTGTAAAACATGATAAGTGACATTTTGGTTATTTTTGAGTTACAAAGTAAAATGTGCCATCCTTCTATTTTTGACTGAAATTGCATGTCATACAATTTGCACTGGACCCAGTGAAGCCTTCTGAAATTGGTAAACACAGCACGAAAGCAATTCATCTACAGTATAGCTTCTAATAAGCTTTTTGTTAATGAACTCAGAAATTACCAAAATGTCACTTACCATGTTTTACACGCGAGCCCTTCATTTAACCAACAGAATGCAGCAGAGGAAACATATGTTCTGACAATAATAGTTGATTCTTTAATTCCAAATAAATTAATTACACCAAACGAAAGATTTGCAATGCAGTTCACAATAAGAAGTCAAAAATTCAGTTTTTAAATTACATGTGAAAAATAATGTCCATTGAGTGACGTCCTTTTTTTTTCTGTGCACACTCCTGTAGCCTCTCCTCTTCTTTACTGCTTTTCGTAATATTTCTTCCTGCCCAATACATATTTCGTGGCGAATGGAATTTTCCAGCTCCTCGGTGTTGTTGCTTTGTTTTTGTAAACCTTGCTTTAATACTTTAATATAATCGTACACTAAAATAGTTACAAAAACTGACAGGCCAGGGGAGGAAGGTGGGCAAGAAATATCACAGAAATGGATTCACTAGTTGAAATAATATTCATTGACAAATACCCAATGCTCGCCAAGTCCGCGGTGGCTACTAACATTGCATTGTCCAAGCTGCCTATTGGCAAGGGAATCTTACCCACCCTCATCTGTGTTGAGTACTGGCCATTCCAAAATCTTATGTATCTTCTGCCATACTCTGTATTCATATTAAAAAAATTGTAATAATATAAGAAAATTTAGGCTGAATGAAGGTGTTGTTGATTCATGGATATTAAAAATGACAGTTATTGCTCTTGTCGAAGATTGCAAAAATGGAAGTTTATTTTATGACTTGAAATTATGAATAAGTAATAGAATTCATTTTTGCACTCACTTTCTTTGTTTTTTTAGGCACATATTCATTTTTAATTGATTATTTTGGTTATGCCTGCACTTCGTTGGTATTGAGCAAGTTTTTGTAAAAAAACATATATTTTTTGTTTGTTTTTTTAGCTAGTGGAGATTTTGACTTCAAACTATATAGGAACTTTTCTGAGACAAAAAATTGATGACTGGAAATCGCTTCCTGTACCACATTATCATGAGGATGAGTCAAGTGTACAAGATGGAGGAAGCTTGCACATCTCCATATTAGCACCGAATGGTGATGCAGTGGCTGTTACGAGTACACTTAACAAGAAGTAAGTTCATTGTATTTCTTCTCTGTCTCTCTCTGTCTCGCTTTCTTTGTGAGTGACTGTTACGGAGACAGCATAGGCGAAATCACAGTATTTGTTCAATATGTCCTCCATTGAGTTTGACACCACAAGTCTGCATCATTTTACAAATGTCTTCATCAGTGTGTAGTCGTTCTGTTGGGCAAATCCACTACAGAACCTTCATGAATTTCTCCAGCAACCTGGAAAATGAAAGTCAAACAAAAATTATATATTTCACACGTATAATTTCATTTCAGCCACAATAATATATGTTAATTATTGCATGAACATGAAAAATTCAAATTGAAGCAATGTTTTCTGAGGGGACAACACTCTTATGGGGAAATTATGCCTTGGTTGCCGCCCCTTAGAAAAAAAATACCTTGCTTGCCTCTCCCTGGAAAAATCCTGCGGATGTCTATGGCAATCTTCCCATGGTAGTGTGAGATAATAAAGGTGTTCATTGGGGATATTGTCGATTGAACTCCCTTGTAACATCTCCATGTGAGCAACCTTCAAGTCTGCACCACAGTATGATTTACACATGTTCCTCCAGTGACAGTATCATTCACCGCAAGGAAAGAACAAAACACTGCCAATATTATCATTTAGCCTATGATGCAGGATTTTTCAGAAACCCTGTAGATAGGAACTCATAGAACTTGTTACTTGTGGGAAGTGCAAGTGGCTATTCTTTCTTTGCTGATGACCATCGTAAAATTAACACCAATTTTTATTAAATTATAATAAATCTTATATGTTTAAATATGAAAATATCGAGATAAGAAAATTGAAAGTAAGCCTCATATATGTGAAAGAATTATGTGACTCGAAACATAATAGCTGGCCCCCATGACAGAGTGGTTAGCGCATCGTGCTATGATGTCAGGGATCCCGGGTTCGAATCCTGGCCTGGGCATGGATGCTTGTGAGTGTCCATTCATCAATTTCATCATATCATCACTCATCCTCATCTTTGCAAATTAGCCAAAAGTGGCCCAAGAAGCGAAGTAAAATAAAGCAATTCAATCAATCAATCAGTCGAAACATAATAAATTTGTAATAAATGCATAGATTTGAAAATTGAAATTTTGTTTTCAATACTTTTAAAACTGTATAATTGAGAAGCTTTGGAGTTAAACTTGTATGTTCAAAATTGATTTAACATTGCATTCAGTTGCACAATCAATAGTGAATGGAGTTCCTTCAGTAGCCAGTGACGATCAGAAATACACGGGAGCATCTGGGTATCCCATAAGCCACAATGTAATGGACAAACTTTCACCTGCATTTTTCTCTGTTTCATACTTTTGTGGGTTATCAAGTTATACTTTTGAGCTCAATTTTGTTCATTTCTGTTGAATGTAGGAGAAAGTAACTGTAAAATGTTATAACTGACCTGGCCTGACTATTGCCAGTACTTTTACCTATTCCCATTGATACCAATTGTAACAATTCAAAAATAGTTCGGAGTACACTATTTATAATTTTTAACTGACAGGGTGTACAAAAAGAATTGAAGTTTTAAATTTGTGTAATTTCTCTTATCTGTGGTATGCAATAATAAACCATTCATGAGTCAGAAGGGTAAATCTACAAGTTTACACAACACCTACTACACCCCCCCCCCCCTCACACACACACACCTAACAGGTATTTGAGTTCTTACCACATTCTGGTCAGCATCTCCAGTGTAATGGATTCAACAGCCTGTACATTTCTGCATTTCAAGTCCCAATGGGGAATCATAACTCTGATAGTCTTTGCGTACACCCTGTATAAGTTTTCCATTGAATCTATACCATATCAACAATATAATAGTTTTCCCTAAAAATATTCATAATTTTACATGAGATAATCATTCACAAAATCAATTTCTCCACACAATGTTGTTGCAAAAATAAAGGGAATTATGCATTGTACATAATTTCCAGGTATTTAGGGCTTCCTGAAAGAGTCACATGGAATTTTTGGGGACTCAGCGAGACATCTTGACTCCAGTGGTGATTGAATATCAACCAATACTTTCCTAAGCCGATAACCTTTGTACATTGGTATCAGGATTGACGCAGCCCTATTAACAGTAAGTATAGATTTTGTTACAAGAAAAAGTAACCAAGTAACCGATAACCATTTCAAGAGTCATAACTTGAGGCACGGCGGTCTAGTCAGTAGGGTGTTTGACTCCTGTGTGGGATACCTACGTTTAATTCCCAGTACATGTGATCTTGGGTGAACATTGTCCCTGCTTAAAGCAGCTCTGCTGTTTCCACCCAGTCTCTAATAATAAATATCAATGGGGAAAAGGTGGCTGGTGCTTTCTGCTTATCAAATCACCTTCACAATGGCTTATATTGTGAATGTCTGGAGCCATACCCATCAACTAGAAACTCTTCTGTGTAGTGTAGACTCCTACGTGAGACCATTTTCACATGTGTCAATAATTACGTATGGAGCAGAGACTTGGACAATGACAGAGAGAGGCGAAAGATGCAGGCAATGAAGATGACATTTTTAAGGAGTATATTGGAGAAGGCTAGAAGGGATAGAATAAGGAATGAGGAGATCCGACAGACTGGGTGTGGTGAAGCTTCAGGACAGGATAGATCAGGCACAGATCAGATGGTTCGGATACTTGAAGAGGATGGAGCAGAAAGACTACCAGTAAGAGCTTACAATGCACAAGGAGTGGGAGAAAGGACAAGGGGGAGACCAAGATGTCGGTGGAAAGAGCAGATAGCGAAGAGTGTTAGGAGAAGAGGACAAGATTGGAACACCGTGGAAAGAGAGGAGTGTTGGAAGACCAGGAACAAATGGAGAGGCTTGACTTCTATGCTGACCGAGCCAGAGACAGGAAACGGCAAAGGATGATGATGATGATGTAATCGTTCGAGTCCCCTACCCTCTAGCATCCTACACTCGAACGTATTGCCATGAGCAAAGTCGTTCCATATTACAGAGCCCAAAACTACTCCATACAATTCCAATTCTAAAGAATAAGTTTGTACATCACTATGTAAGACCCAAATATGATGAGAGTATGTAATTCTGGATTCCGTATGCTGGCTAGTGTTTTCCATGGAAACTATTTGGTGCTTGAGCGAAAACCTCCCATTGCAGCACTCTAGTCGAGTGGTAAAACTATCACTTTAGTCAAGGAGTCTTGGGACAGTGATTCAGGCTGCACTTTAAAATCTTGCCAAAATTTGTTTGAAGTTCACTTTATGTTTAATAGGCTAATCTGAGACTGGACCTACAGTTTAAAATGGAATCTGAATCACTTAGCATTGTGCCTCCACTGGGGACGGAACCTGGGACCCCTTGATTACAATGTGATGACATTATCACTATGCTATTGTGAAACCCTAAAGGGGTTTAGGAGGGTAGTAGAGGGGCAGATTCACACAGACAACTACATCATCTGAGTTCTTTCTTAAAATTTGCGATTGTGTTGTGTTCTACGGTTAAAACTGGCTGTAATCTCAAGTAATCGCTCTCCTTTCAGGTTTGGCTCATTGTGCGTCTCAGAAAGCACTGGAATAATACTGAACAATATAATGCTGCCATTCTACATCCAGTATTGGAGTTCAAACTTCACAGCAACAGATGAAAACAAAGATCCGTTCCTTGACATTCTGGAAGAATATAAACATTACATGAATGCTGATGATGATGCACATAACACATGCACTGATGTAAGCCACAACTGTACAGATGCCAGAGAAAGGTGCAACAAATGTGTATCCAATGACGAGTCAGGAATTAGACATGACAGCGCCAACCGGAGAAACTGGCGGAACGAATCCTTGAAGAAAGTGCTCATCTATCTTTGCCCTGTTATTATTGTTGACAGCAACAATGTGGTCCAGATGGTTGTTGGTGGAGCAGGGGGATCAGTATCGATTACAGCTGTTGCGCAGGTGTGTTATGAAAGTGGAACCTAGATTTTAAGTTCTCAGATTTAGTTTTTTTTTTTCCTTTCTACTCCAAATGAAGCAAAAGGGTTTAAATTTTTCCCAGATTATACATACAACCTTTGTCAGAAAAGTTCCAGGACTGATTTTTTTATTCTTTATCTGTGATCTTCAAATTCAAGAAATGGATGTTATTCAGCTAGCTGATATATGTTCTGAATAGATATGGCATTGGAAGTGTTTCCAGATAAACTCACTAGGTGGCAGGGTTGTGCTTAGCAACCCACTGTTTGGCTTGTTGGTGCATTTAGTTGGAAGTTACATGAGTGATGTGATGGACTTAGATTCCGAGCAGAGCGTTAACATTAAGTTCTGCATTAAGCTAGGGAAGACCCCTAGTGAAACATGCAATATGATACAGTAAGCATATGGTGACGAGGCATTATCGAGAAGCCGTGTCTTTGAATGGCACAAAAGGTTTCGGGAGGGCAGAGATTCAGTGCCAGACGATCGCAGAATAACAAAGACAATGTTGATTGAATTTTTTGATGCTAAAGGCTTGGTGCACCATGAATACCTGCCTGAAGGACAAACGATAAACCAAAACTTTTATATTGACGTCCTGAAACGTTTGCATCAAGCAATTTGGCGGCGCCGTCCTGATTCGTGGGCATCTGGGCAGTGGTTCTTATTGCACGACAATGCAAGGCCCCATACTGCTTTATCAGTACAGGAATATCTGGCCAAGCATCGTATTCCTGCTGTACTACATTCCCCATATCACCCGACCTGTCGCCGTGTGATTTTTATTTTTGTTTTCTTGTGTGAAAACGCCGCTGAAAAGGAAACGTCATGAAGATGTTGCAGCAATCCAAACGGCTGTGACAGATGTGCTGAGAAGCATCCCAGATGAAGCTTTCTATGCTTGCTTCCGTGACCTCCAGAAACGGTGGCAGCAGTGCATAGATAGCCGAGGGGACTATTTTGACAAGACCTACGACCATTTCTAAGTTGAATAAATTATTTTTTACGAGCTCAGTCCTGGAACTTTTCTGACAAAGGTTGTATTTCTGCATTAGGAGCCACAGAAGAATTACTTCAAGCTGTGAAGGGAAAATATGTATCCTCACAGGATTAGACATAGAATCACCACCAAGGTCATAAACAGATCACAGCATACACAGGCAAAAGATCCATGGCAGGACTTCCTTTTTATATTTTTTAACCTGTGATGAATGTAAGTGTGTAATAATAATAATAATAATAGCCCATGAGGGCCAGTGCCTACCTACCAACTGCTGGCCTCACGATCATCCAGTTACGGTGTGGCATGTGGTCAGCACAATGAACCCCCAGTCGTTATAGATTTCCATGACCAGGTTACGATACTCATTCGTAACTCCCCAGTTTTCTCACGATTGTGGGTGGCCGCCAGTCTCATACACAGACCAAAATCTCAGGAGAAAAGTTGTTACCCTTCACCCAGAAGACTCGAACCAGCGCACGTCTCTTAGCCCGAGTCGAAAGCCTGACAGCACAATCACGGTGCATGACAATGTTAGCATGTGGAAGATTGAAATGATGATAGAAGAACAGAACAACTCATACCATACATACATGCCATTTTTTCACTTACTGTATTAAATAAGACAGTAGTGAGGACCTTTATAAGGAATCTTGATGCAAACAATTTAGTATGGTCGAGAAGGGAGGTATGAAGATGGAGATGTCCAGAAAAAAATTGAGAAGGGTTTTGATGTCGGAGAGAATTTTAATTATGTCAGGGATATTTTCTTCCAGATCCTGCACACCCCTAGGTATTGGCAACTAAAATGTATGATGACATTCTCTTCATCACTAGTAGTACAAATGAAATTGGCTTTCACTCAATTTGCATGACAGATAGTGTTAGCGTACTTTCCAAGTTGAATGTAGCAGGTTTAAAGTTTTAAGAAAATATGTCATTACAACATAGTGGCATAGTTGACTTTTATTGGGTTGATGCATAAGTTTGTCGTGTTTGTGTTTGGTATGGCAACACTGTGGTGTTAAGAGTTTGTTTATCATTTAATGTTCGTCATTTTGAAGTGGCACTGTTGTGCTTGTAAATACGCCTTGAATTTTGCAGATTTTAAGGAAGTTAGTGCTATCCTTGGACTGAAGAACATAGAATGCCAAGTGGAAAAAACGAACACTTCTGAGCCAGTGGTGTGTTCTGGGTTCTCACACCATATCATAGTTTTCAAATACAAAAAAATAATTAAAAATTGCTGGTGCGGAGGGGGACTCTCGTTTTTGTTCATTTTTTGGGATTTTGAAGAGATGTGACATTGTGATTAAAATACATATCTCATAAATAAGCTGCTATCCAGGAGCTCGGTTGGGATGTTATTCTATCCCCCTCCTTACTCCCCTGATTTTGCACCCTCAGATTTTCATAGTTTTTCCTCTCTATACAACAACCTTCAAGGAAACTCATTTGATAACAAAAATGCTCTTCCAACTTGACTTGATGACTTCTTTAACTCCAAATCAGTTGATTTCTGCCCCAGTGTTGGCAGACAGTCATAGACATTGAAGGAGAATATTATTGATTAATTTCTCTCATCTGTTCATCTCAAATAGTATCAAATAAAAGCTTTTGCCAAAGTGAAGAAACGCTCTGAACTTACGCATCAAGTCAATACTTAACAATTCTGCTCCATCTGTAGATAATAAAGTGCGAGTTTTGCTGTTTATGTAAATATTGTGACAAAAAGAAATGGAATAAATAGAACAAATTCTTACATGCTTTATTTATAGTAGTATGAGGGTCACTATTTATATTTTGAGCCTTGGCAACACTGATTGAAGTTAGGCGCGATTTGACGTTTGCAGGGAATCGTCTGGCATTATTGACCATAACGTACTTCAAATGTTTTGTCAATAGCTTGATTTGTGTTATTTATGTTGCCTTGGAGATTGCGCGACAACAATAAAATGGAATTAACTCGTGAACATTTTCGTGCGATGATTTTTTACGATTTTCGACGTGGATTATCAAGACAAGAGTGCATCGATCAACTTACTTCCACATTTGGCGATGAAGCCCCATCCTTTGCCACTGTGAAACGCTGGTATAACGAATTTAATCGTGGCCGCCATTCGCTCACCGACGAGATTCGCGAAGGTCGTCCAAAATCAGTTGTTGTTCAAGAAAACATTGATGCGTCAATTGGTGCAAACAAATGCTCAATAAATACAATCGTGGTGCTTCAAAAAACGTATATAAGATTGTAACAAGTGACGAATCATGGATATATGCATATGAGCCGGAACGTAAACAGCAGTCGACTGTATGGGTGTTTCAAGATGAACCCAATCCAACAAAAGTTGTTCGCGCTCGAAGCACATCGAAACAAATGGTCGCCTGTTTTTTCAGGGAAAACTGGTCATGTGGCAACTGCGCCTTTAGAGGAACGTAGAACGGTCAACTCTGAATGGTACACAACAATTTGTTTGCCAGAGGTCTTCGGTCAAATACGGAAAACAAACAAACGCCGTCGGATCATTCTTCATCAAGACAATGCCAGCTGTCACACATCTCGTCTAACAACCGACATTATGAACAGTCAAAAAATCGAATTGATGGGTCATCCGCCGTACAGTCCTGATTTGGCACCCAATGACTTCTTCTTGTTCCCGAATGTCAAGAATAAATTGCGTGGACAACGATTTTCGTCGGCGGAAGATGCCGTTGATGCGTTCAAAAACCATATTATGGAGGTGTCTCAAGAAGATTGGAAAAACTGCTTTGACAAATGGTTCGAACGAATGCAAAAGTGTATTGACCATAAAGGAGAATACTTCGAAAAACAATAAAGCAGTTTTCAATGCCAAATTCCTGTTTTTTCATTGTTAGGCTCAAAATATAAATAGTGACCCTCGTACTACAGTATTGCCCAAATGAATGAACTCATCATTTGGAAAAATGAAACACTGATAAACTCACTTTATGTAGATAAATTTGACAGATTTAATGTTTTGTGATACACATTGCATTATTATACACACTGCAAGTACTGTCAGTACTTCGTATGACCACCTTTGGCTCTTTTCGAGACTATTTTAATCACTGCTTCTGTACAATTCCTTCATCACTCTTATTTCTAAACTTCAAATCACATGTTTTATAAAATTACATGTTGCTCCAGGGATACATATAAATAAACACCCTTTCAACAATCAGAATTAATATTATTTCCTTTGTTATAACCAAACAAATAGCATAAGTAACAGGGCAAACATGTATTGTTCCAGGCATTTTGGCGAATGTGCAAAGGATCGTGTTGCCACATATTCTTGGGAACAGTAACAGAAAGGATTGTGGGAAAGAAGATTATATCGAAGCAGACAAACAGTTTAATCCCATAAAATGTTATAACAATCGTCAAACACAGTGGCGGCAGGCGGCAAGTATGATGGGTAGTGCCAACGTGATCAAGGAATCGAAAAAAAAAAACAAAAAAAAAACCTCCGCAATGCCCCCGCTCCCTCCTTGAGGTTGCCCCACTGGCCAAGATGTTTATCCTCGTTTGGTAACGTGGAAAACAGTGTGGGTTTAAGTAATATCACACTAATACGATTCATCTTCACTCACTAACCTATCTTTATACACTACAGGACACTTCACTAAAAACACAATTCCAAGAGGAAGGGAAAACAAATCTTCTCACCTTCTCCTCCCCCATGCACACGTTTTCCAACTAGATGTTGAAAATATTCTAGACATTTGATGTAAAAAGAAATTGTCGAAATGCCAAAGAAAACTCGCATCACCGTAGGATTTTTTACCTTTATATTTGTAAAAAGTCTGAATGGCCCTCTACGCGCATCTATCTATTATCAAAATGTTCATTTAACTTTGGGAAAATACTAGGTTCGTTTTCTCCAAAAGTTGGCAGAAAAGTAGATAGTATCTTTTTCAAGAATTACTTCCCCAACGGGTCTTACAAATCCGTCATCTCTGAAGATGGCAACTGTGTCAACACTGCGAAAGTTCCATCGCTGTCCCAAAGCAAAAACGGGCACGGGTGGTGTCTTATGGGCTAACACCACCCCCTGCCACCTTCTTCCCGGCTCATGGTGGAAATGTTACTCGCTGAGACTTCTCACGTGTTTCAACTTGGTTAGGCCAGCTCTTGAGTGGCGCGGACCGCTGCCTCGCCGAGGGTACGAAACAGCTGGCGATTCAGTGAATAGAATAGAATGTATTTCCAGTATGAGCCTTACAGCTATACATACCATACAAGTGAAAAATTTTCGTGCACTTTCCCTACACCCTTCTGAGGAGGCTGGGGCTGTTCATATCTAGTCTGTGGTTGTGGCGGTCGTCACGTCAACTTGACCGATTGCAAGATTCGAATCTCCTTGTCTGTAAACTATCAATGTATTAATTAAACAATACTTGGGCTATGTATGCATTTCTTCTGAGGGTAGTGTCATGGCACGGCGGCTCTCCCCCTTGAGCCGCCGCTGGTCAAATAAATTTAGTTAGAACACTTCCAAAACAAGGAAATGTGCTTCTTTTTTACAATGAGTCCAATAATTTGGTTGAACCATTACCCCTCCTCTCTTTGGAAGTCTCTTTGGTTGGGGTTAGAAAGTGGTGCATTAACTACCTAGTTAGGTGCAAGGGGAGAGAGGGAGGTAACTTATAAATAAGAGTAATGTATTTTTTCCAGGTTATAATTAAGTATTTGTGGGAGCTGAAGACATTAAAAGATGCTGTAGATGAAAGGAGATTACATTACCAGCTTGTGCCATCCTACATGAAGTATGAATATGGAATTGTCCGAGTGAGTATTTGATTCTAATTTGACATTAAATGCTTGCCAAATAAATGGGAAGAAAACAGATGTTTGCATGTTCAACTCATGGGCATCGGCAAGGGATGTCGACCCCCCCCCCTGGAAATTTCGATCTACTTTTTTCAATTTATGACAATTTATAAACGAAGCACTTTATTTCACCTCATTTTGAGTCATTGTTTAAAAATGGTCTTGAGATACCGAATTTGGTACGAAAGTTTCATCATTTGCAACACTGAAACTCTGCTAATTTGTAACTTTCACACGTTTTGAAGCTTCTTATAGTACTGCGTTTGCTGCTGCTCCTGCTACTAATGTTCGAAGTAACTATTATATGTAACCTTTGTTGTAACAAGTACTATATTATTCATATAATAAACTTATTGGATGCTAAAATAAACTAAACTAAAACTAGTACTGCTACAACTAGTAGTAGTAGTAATAATAATAATTTAAAATACTGATAATGCAATAATTTTAACAATGAACCCCTCCTTGACAAACTTCTGCATATGTCACTGGTCCGTATCACAATATTTTTGAGGGGAGGGGGTGTCCTCGACGTCTTCGATTTGATCCCCCTAGGAAAATTTCTGGCGACGCCCCTGGTTCAACTCTATATCTAGTTTGTGCCAGTTATGGTAACAGGTATTTATGTCGAATGTTCAGATGGTATATATTAAAACTCATTTACCCGAATTTGATGGGGGAATTGACTGTTTTGGATAATCTGGGATATTTGTACTAAACATGTACTGTATGTACATTGAAAATTCTCAGTGAACATGACACAGTAACATTGTTATTAATATTATATCTACATTGTTATATCACATGGAATGGTTGTGTACACTATTAAATATTACATAGAATTTTCAGCAAAAAAATGCAGACTAGACCAGGACTCGAAGCCAGGTCTCTGGCATACAGTGCCATTCCTAAACCAATGAGCTACCGAGCCAGCCTGGCTTTGCCTGATTTTTCGCTGCTGCTGTTTTACCTGTGAGGAATCGTCTCGGCTAGTGCTTTGAAACACTGTAGACGTCAGCACATCTCCTGTGTGTGCCTAATTTAAAGAACTATTAAATATTGTTTACATATTTTTTAGATTTTTTCTTTGCATATTTTTAAAATTTCCTAAATATTGTTTCAGATAAACTGGATTTTTTGGATAAATGGAATTCGGCTAAGTGAGTTTTTAGTGTATTCTATTTGCAGCAATGATAGTTCAATCAGTAGGGTGTCTGACTGTCATGCGGGAGATTTTGTGTTCAATTCACAGAGTGGGAGATGGTCACAGCAACCCCAAAAATGTCCAAGATCGATAATGTGTAGGTCCAACCTGTACATTGTGCCTTTGTAACAGTGAAATGCACAACTTTACCTTTTTGCGTATACTTGCCAACATGCTGGGACCACATGTAACTGAAACATCACACATGCTGTTAAGCAGTGCCAGGAATTTCCCCAAAATTGGATTTTTAGAAATAAAGGGTCAATTTTTTTACAACCATAGGAGTGATTTTTTTCCAGGAAAACGTGGAAGTACATGGGGGATGGGGAAGATTAGTGTACAATAAGTTTTTGTAACGGTAAAATCTACACCATGCCAGTTTCTGTCTGCAGGCTTTATCCTCACCCGCCTAAGCTAAAGCGGATAACCACTTTCTCAAGAATGCCTTTAAGAATGTTCTTGTTCTGCTACAGCTAAACGGACAAACCATAAGAAATTCCCAACACATCTTTCATCCATGGCAGCTGAGAAAGGACTGGTGTGTGACTACAAGTTACAAATAGCTTCTACTTTAACAGAATAATATATTTTCAATGTGTACTGTGACTGAAATATTCGGAAAGAACCACTGTCACTGTCACACTAGAATTTACAGCATACTCTTGAAAGTTGTTTTAACAGGAGAAAGCCATTTTTAAAACTGATTTTGACACACTTTTCCTTGTTTGGGCAAGTGTTGGCAACAAATGTTGGCCCAACATAAGACCAACTTCAATTCGCCAACCAACGTAAACCCAACCTTTCCCACGCAAAAACTACAATGAAATCCATTGAAGTGTAGACCACCACGTTGGTGTTTGCGCTACCGGCAAGAGAGGCACTGTGCCGATGAAGCACACAACAATTTCCGTAATTATTTTAAAAAGTGATATACTTACCAGGTTTGTAAAAGGAGTACAATTTTGTGAATGGGTTCAGGAGATGGTTACACGTGAACCGGGATTTATGGGTAGCAGTGTTTGGTCGGATGAAGCACAATTCAAACTTAATGCAACCGTCAATAGGCATAATTGTGTGTACTGGGCTGAAGATAATCTCCATATTACTGTTGAAAAGGCTGTGAATTTGCCTGGTGTAAATGTGTGGTGTGGTTTGTCTGCTAGGGAACGCATTGGTCCTTTCCCTTATGAAGGTACTGTAACTGGAGAAAAGTACCTAACAATGCTTGCTGATTCCATTTACCCTGCCATTTGTGCAATGTACGGTAATGACAGGTTTTATTGCCAACAAGATGGCGCCCTGCCGCACTATCATAGAGATGTGCGAGCATACTTGGATCAAAATGTATCGGGCCAGTGGATAGGATGCAGGGGACCAATCGAGTTTCCTGCACGCTCTCCAGACCTTACGCCGCTCGATTCTTTTTATGGGGCTCAGTAAAAGATGAGGTGTACCGTCGTAAACCACGTAACCTGGACACACTTTGGAATGAGATTCAAGCGGTGTATGCAGAAATCCCATTGGACACTTTGGTGCGAAGTACGGAATCAGTCGTGACTCGTACCCAGAAATGTATCGAAGCTGAAGGCCAACATTTACTTTAACCACCATTTGGAACATTCAGTTTGACCAGAAAGTACACTTATTTTTTAAATTGGACTGTGGCCTTTCTTTTTCCAGAAATTTAAACTTGTAGGTTGGAAAATAAATTTTCTATGACAGTTCAAAGTGTGTATACATTTTTTTTACGCACCTGGTAGTTACGTAAACTTGCACGCTTGATTCACGGACAGTACCAACATACGGCCGCAAGCGCCTCACATGCCGATAGCGCAAAAACTGACAGGCGGTCTACACTTCAATGGATCGCTCTGTAGTTGACCCAACAGTTCTGGTTGCTTGGGATGCAATGCTTTTGATCTTGAAACGTGCCAATTCAGGTTTTAGAACTTCTCTCGAACGTATTTGAGCTAATTTCTCCCTGTTGTAGGATATTGTGGATGGACTTCGATCACGTGGACATGTCGTTGAACGATACAGTATTCCTCAGTATGAACGTAAGTATTACGCAGAAGACTCTGCCGTGAATGCCATCACAGCATTCCTGGAATATATCACAGCAAACGGGGATTTTAGAAGAGGTGCAGGAACAGATGGGCTTTGAATTACATCCATGAAATATTACAATGTTCTCTCGGTTTTTGAATGTTTCATAATTTGTACATTGCTCAGTCCTCTTTAACATAAGTATTACTGATTGTGTGATTATGAACTAACTGTTGGAATCATGTAGCATCGACAAATTTCAGGTTAGTATTTTTGCTTCTTGTTTTATTAACAAAATAAAAATTAATCCTTTAAAATCTTTGTCTGTTTTTGACCGTTTGGCGACTCATTTGCATTGTTTATGCCACCATCCTCCAATTACAGCTTTGCTGTGAACACTACGTAGTGGTAAGTTCCCAGGTTCGATGCCCGGTGGAGGTACAAAATGGTCCCAATCACACTTTAAGCTGTAGGTCCGGTCCCGTCCCGATTAGCCTATTTGTACATAAAGTACACTTAAAACGAAAAATTCACACTCAGATTTGAAGACTCAGACGAAAGCCACAAAGCAACTAGTATGATTCTGTCCCGTTAGACAAGCAGGAAATCGGTAGAAATCAGGGTTGTTAACGTATCCAGGAACCTATCCATAAATTATATTGAGTTCCGTAACAGAACCCGAACTTTTTTTTCTCACACACTTTATATTCGGTACAAGTTGCATATGGTTTCAGTTCAAAACCGAACTGGGACCGTGTCTATATTGATCCGGAAAAAAGGTTCCTGGACCGAATTGAAATACTTTACAGATAAAAAGGTTCTTTACGGTCCACAACCCATTTACGATTGCTGATTTTCTCTCCTGGACCGGAATAGAATTTATTTACAATTCCTGCACCTTTAACAACCCTGCCATCATCCTATACGTCATCCTCCTTTTTACACCCCACATGTTCACCAAAATGTTTCACATCAGCTGACCTCCCAACCACTAGAGGAGGTAGGAGTCAGCGTGTCCAAGGGGAGCTGATGTGGGTTATAACTCCGCCTTTGGCCCAGTATTCCTAAAAAAAAGAACGTCACAGGTAATGACAAAAATGAGGGATGCTTACAAAGAAAAAGTATACATAACTTCTCCCTTTCGAAAATCCTGGGCACGCCACTGGGTAGGACTGCTGGCCTAACACTTCCTCCTAAAAAGATCAACCTTCCACCTTGCTTCAGTGTGCGAAATCCGGGGGGGGATTCCATCCCACCAACGATCTTACCCTGAAATCCCCCTCCCACCAAACTCTTCCGGGGGAGAGAGTTTTTGTTCTAACAACGAACATAAACAATTAGTTTGGGATTCGAATATACTTGACTGGAATAATATCGATAACATAACGGACAACAAAGAGCCTCATCTCTTAGGAAACTGAATCCAGCCTGAGCCACCAATCCCCAGAACACAGAAATTAGACCGACTTATGTCTTCTCCGTATATATATATACGTATAAAGTGTGTGTTTATGTGTTTGTATCTGTCTGTCTGTCTGCCTGCTCCTCCCCCCCCCCCCAACCAATCTGCAGTGATTTCGCACCCTGCGCTTGCTCCAAATTGAAAATTCTGAATAAATTACCGTGCATTGTGCAACACTGTCACACAGTTTCTGTACAGTTTACATTAAGATAATCTTACATCATTAGAACCCAGAGCCTTCGCCTGAAGGGGGTTCACGGAGCACACGAACCCCCAACCGAAAACGGAAAATTTTCAATTTGTTTTCTTTTCTGCACAATAAAACACTAACTAACTAACTAACTCCCTAGCCTTCTTAAACCCGAAGGTTCATGGCTGCAGCAACACAGGCCTTCCATCTGTCCCTATCTTGAGCAAGATATATATACTCTTTTCCATCCCTACCGATTTCCCTTAGCTCCATCTCAACGTTGTCCCTCCATCTTCGTCTTGGCCTTCCTACAGGTCTCTTACCACCAGGTTTCCCAACAAGAATCCTGTAAACTCCTCTTTCCTCTCCCATTCGTGCCACATGGCCTGCCCATGTAAGTCTTCTTGATTTAATTATTCTAATAATATCTGGACATGCATACAAATTATGTAGTTCTAAATTATGTAACCTTCTCCACTCACCTGTCTCCTGATCCCTTTTAGGTCCAAAGATTTTCCTAAGGATCTTATTTTCAAATACTCTCAATTTATGTTCCTCTTTCAATGTAAGGGACCAAGTTTCACATCCATATAATACTACAGGCAAAATTACTGTTTTGTATATTTTAACTTTTAGTTTCTTAGATATTAAACGAGAAGACAAAAGTTTATGAAGAGAGAAGTAACATGCATTTCCTGAATTAAGCCTACTTTTTATTTCCCCTTTAATATAATTTTCATTTGTTAATATTTCTCCTAAGTATTTGAATTTGGAAACTGTTTCAAACGAGTTGTTACCAATAATTAGATTTTGATTATTACCTAACACTTGGTTTCGGCCTGTAAGCATATATTTAGTTTTCTCTTTGTTAACTTCCAAACCTATCTCTTTAGCAGTTTTGAAAAATATTTTAGCATTATTCTTTATTGTATTCACATCATCCCCCAGTAAGTCTACATCGTCTGCATATGCTAACAACTGAGTCACACCATTTAATTTTAGTCCTTCTTTAGTTTCTTTTACCTTCCTAACAGCATATTCTAAGGCAAAATTAAAGAGCAATGGAGATAATGCATCTCCTTGTTTTAACCCATCATGAATTGTAAATTTGTCAGATATATTAATACCCACACGAATTTTACTATCTGTTTCACTGGTGCATATTTTTATCATACTAACAAGCTTCTTAGGTATTCCAAACTCTACTAATATATTATATAATTTATCTCTTTTGACCGAATCATATGCTTTTTTGAAATCAATGAATAGCTGATGGACATTTTGATTATATTCCCACTTTTTCTCAAGTGTCTGTCTGATGTGAAAAATTTGATCTGTAGTTGATCTGTTACGTTTAAATCCACATTGATAATCACCTATAATTTCATTAGCATATGGGGTTAGTCTTGTTAAAAGAATGTTAGATAATATTTTATATGTTGTTGAGAGTAGAGAAACTCCACGGTAATTATTACAGTTCATTTTATCACCTTTTTTAAACACAGGAACAATTATGGATTCTTTCCACTGTTGAGGGATTTCTTCTTTATTCCATATTAAACAAATTAATTTATGAATTTGACATATTAACGAATTTCCACCATATTTAATTAACTCAGCTGGTATTAAATCAATGCCAGGTGCTTTGTTATTCTTTAGCCTTTTAATAGCATCTTTAACTTCAGTCAAGTTAGGTTCTGGAACTAAAGGTTCTGCTGTGTGGACTTCATTTACTTCTGATTTATCTCCTACATGGACAATTAAAAGGTCATTACAGTAGTTCTTTCATCTATTTAGAATATCGCTTGGGTCAGCTAGAATATCACCGTCTTTATCTTTTATCAAGTTTACTTTAGGTTGCCACCCCTTTCGAAACTCATTTACACCTTTATATAAATCTCTGATATTTATTATTATTACTGTTTGTTTCAATTTCGTTAATTTTGCTTTTCAAGTAATCTCTTTTTTTACTTCTAAACGTACGGTTAACTTCTCGCTTTACTCTATTATAATTGTTTAGATTTGTATCATCAGAGTTATTTAACCACCTAAGTCTAGCCTGATTTCTTATTTCTATTAGATTATGACATTCATTATCAAACCATGGCTTACTTTTTCTCGGTTTATGGTATCCTATACTTTCTTTAGCTGCTGATTCTATTGCATTACGTATGTGCTCCCATTTCTTATGTACGTCTGTTTCATTTATATTTTCATCATCATTTAAATCCTGCAAAACATCAAATCTATTTGACAGTTTAATTTGGTAATCTTTCTTAATTCTTTTCACAATAAAACACTACATTTCAATATACTTATATTACAAAGTAGCTTTTTCGTTCATAAAGTCTTCACAATGCTTCAAATTTCCCAATTTCCCCCGACTGTTAACAAGAAAAGCTCACCAGGTTGGCAGCGAGAGCCCGGGGTACATCTGGCGCTGTGAGCTCCCTCTGCTGTAATCTTCCTGTGTTGTAGCTCTACCCAAGGAGTCGAGAGAAACCAAGGGGAAAAACTGGAGATCGGAGCACGTGCCCTTCCGAAAGAACACTCAACAGATGGCAGCAACTGTTCGGACAATGCTGATAGCGGCGGAGGGAAGGGGCCAGGTTTTTTTATTTTTCGTTTCGTTCAGCTTCTGTATTGGGGAAAAGTAAGCAGTAGTTAAGATATAATGCAAGTACTATTTGCATTGTAATACTAATTCCTAAGATCTTCCATGTTTTAGCCTAATATTTATCTTTTCCAATACATTTCACCAAAAATTAAGGCCGCAAACCTCCTCATCAACTCCTCCATTTTATAGTTGTCACGCACCCAAACCTTGCATGGCGAAGGTTTTAAGTTCTAAAACACTCTATCACCAAAATGAGCAGATTTACACTTACATTGATAGTCAAAATGTGTTAGATAATGTAGATGAGTTAAAACGAAATAAGACCAAGACACTGTTAACAGAAAATAATATTTATCTTGGTACACACGTAAAACGAGTATGGATAATTACCAGTTACATTTTTTGGAAAAGAAATTATAATCGTTATAAACTCCTACAGATAAGCTTTAAAACAATAATTTTTAAGTATCGCGAGTTGCAATTCTCATCATGAAATTTGAGCATTGCCAGAGACTTACGAATGAAATGTAGGGAAGCTGCTGTGAAATTACATTGATAGCTATTTTTTAAAAAATCACATATTCGACGGTATCATGATTAGCTAAAATGAGAGCGGGAATTAATTCTTAGGAGTAAGAAAAGGAATTTCCAAAACAAAAGTAAAGAGAAAAGTAATTGTTTATTGGTTTGGCTTATTTTACTTTGCTTTTCTGCCACTGTTGGCTAATCGCCAAGATGAGGATGAGTGCGAAAGGACATTGACAAAGAACATCCATGCCCTGGCTGAGATTCGAACCCTAGACCCCTAGCGTTGTAGGACGCTGTGCTAACCACTCTGCCACGGAGTTTGGCGAGGAATTTCAATAATTCAAATTTGCAAAATAACTTTTGCATTGTTTAACTTGGTAATTTTTCCATGTTTTTGAGGAAGTCTTCACGGGCGACAGAGAAGAAGGTGGGGGGGGGGGGGGTAAGCAACACGATAATTCGCAATAAATTGAAATTAGCCTGTATTTTGTAAATGTATTTTCGCTAAGCACTCTGGCAGAGTGTCTACACAATGCGCTACAAATACAAGGTTCCAGGTTCGTATCATCGATAAAGCACGCGCTGTTATATTCGTAGCTACTTTTATTTTGCTTTTCTTCGACATTTGGCAAAGGCATTCGAAGAAAAAAGAAAATTAATGTTAGCTTCGATTCTTGGCTGAAATTCCGTCTGTTATATGCTCGATTAAGCAATGTCCCTTAGGTTCACTGTTCTCTTCTCTGCGGTGGTGATCAATAATTAATTTCTCTGTGTGTTTGTAGCCCTTCGGTCTGGGGGAGGGGGTGTAAATTTTCTCTGATTTTAGGCTGGCTGTGAACACCCAAGGATTTACTCCACGCGACGCCACTGTTAGAACACCAAACGCGACACACTTCTTCTCGACAGGAGTTTTGCCAGTGTTTTCGTCTGTTCGAAGTTTATTACAAAAGCTTTTCAGACAAAGTAGAATAAATCATTGTCGACGTAGTACGAAATCTCTCCGTTGGATGGCGTGGCGGTCTGCAAAATTTGAATTGGAAAGCTAGAGAGGCGTCGTCCCGTCAAACTTGACATGTTTATGAACTTGACGCAGTTTGTTCAATCAAGAAAAGCATGTGAAAGCGGGGAGGAAAATTTTGATCATGAACTTTGGGTTGCGTCACCTCTCACATTTCGAAATTTTGAAAACTCATTGCACTAATTATTTGAATTAAGAGGTAAAACATGAAAGCATGAATTTCTCTGTCTCGTTAGAGACTGTTATAAACTGCAGTGTATGATATTTTGAAACCAAACGTACCTCACTACTGTCCTACTTATTCAGACGTACCAAACAGTCTGAGAATTAAGCTTTTTTGCGTGGGAGAGTGTCATAGGAAATCGGCTCTAGTAGTAGCAGCAGTAGCAGTAGTAGTACGTAGTTGTTAATTTCGCACACTATCTTTATCGGGAACATACCTTGTTCCACTGCTAGTTCTGAATTTTTATTTCTCATTCATTACTAAGACCCTGGTTTTTTATGTAGCTAAAACCTATCAAATGTGTAAAAACATATGTAAGTACATTAAAATAATTTATGTCATAATATTTTTCATAGTCTTCGATCATTTCTGATATTATTTGAGTTCGAGCGTATTTCGCGGAAATTCCGCCAGGGGCAGCACATGAACTGCTCACCTGCAGGCACTGTTCTCAGAATCGGCAAGGATCATTTGGAAAATATGACAATAGTGAATAACAAGGTACATACGGGGACTTAGTTTCTGCCGTGTGATTTTCATCGCTTAAAACAAGATCAACTGAAAGTAATGTGACGGGCGTATCACAATCGGATAAAAATTACCAATATTTGGAATATTTGATTGATTGATTGATTGATTTGTTTTATTTTATTTCCCTTATCTGCCACTTTTGGCTAAACGCTAAGATGAGAATTAGTAATGATACGAAATTTATGAATAAACTCACAAAGAACAACATTGACCTGGCCAGGATTTGAACTCAGGATCCCTGGAATTGTAGCGTGCTATGATAACCAATCTGCCTCGAAGATCTGCCATCGGAATGTTTGTCCCAGAAATACAGGGCGAATCAAAAAGGTGGACTCAATTTCGTACAGCTACATTTCCTGAACTACACATCGTATATTTGTATATTTGAACTTCTATGTGCGAGCCGTTGGCTGAACGCACTACATGTTGATTCACATTGGTTATGCTTTTGACAAATGTTTGAAAATATGAAACAAAAACAAACAAACATATATATATTGCACAATGCTGGTTCCACAGTCCACATATTATAAGCTAAGGTCACTTTGTGCGGTTTCTTCGCTCTTATCGGTATCCGCTATCGCCTTTCCTCGTCGTTCTCTCACTTCCCACAAATGTCTCCCCACTCGTTGCACTATCTCACTTATGATTCCTTTTCTATCTTCTACCACTTCCATTATTTCCCTCCCTGTTACGTTCTTAACCCACTTGTCTCGCAAATCACGCGTAGAGGGGCAGGCAGATAGCAGATGCTCGTCCGTCTCTCCCTCCCCGCACAAAGAGCATATCGTTTCCCCTGCTTCATTCTTCATTTTTACTTGTTTCCAACCCCCCAGTCTGAACCATGCTAACCCTCCCCTTTCTTTTTTGCCTGCTAAATTTATGTATCTTGCTTTGCCCCATTCCCTTGATTTCAGTTGGTTCCTTAGTGAAGTCTTCGTCTGGCAGTCGGCTAGTATTTCTTGTCTGTCTATGTCCAGCAATCTCTCTCTGATTTGGTTTTCTACTGATGTATCTACCCTTCCTCCCGTTTCCCACACCCACCCCATCCCAATAGAGTACAACATGTTTTTTATATCCCTCGCCCAGTTCCGTGTATTTTCTTCTCTTACTTGCATTATCAGACAATGTCCCTTCAGTGTCGTGTTACCCTCCCTTCCCCAATTGGCAGTGCTTCTACTTACACACATCACTTTTTTTTATAGAATTCTGTTTGGATGCTTGTGATTATGCTCCGCCCTCTAGCCCCACAATTCAACCCCATCGTTCATGGTTCCTGTTACCATTGTCTTGTACAAACTCTGAATCACCGAGAACGGCATTTGAGGTACTTTACTTATGGTACGTATTACTTGGTCTATTGCGAGCTTTGCTTTGCGTCCAACTTCCAGTCATAGAGAATGTTACTCCCAAGTATGTGAAACGCTTGACAGGTTCAATTACTTCCCCTCCCGTAATTCCATTTTTCTTGTTTGCTGAAAGTATACCCATTTTTGAAAGCCATGATTTTTGTTTTTTTAATGTTAACTATCATTTTGTATTTTTGGCACCCCTCGTATATGCTATTTAGTTCCCTTTGTAGCCCCTCTATTGTCTCCGACATGATGATTATATCGTCCGCATACAAGAGTACAGGTATCTCTAGCTCCCCTATAGATGGGGTTGTGCCCTGCTCCCTTGGTATTTCGTTCGCCACCCAATCTATGAAAAGAGAAAATAAAATTGGCGACAGGATACATCCTTGTTTTAATCCAGTGTGGGAGGGTTGTAATGATACTCTGTGGCCATCGCATCTCACACAGAATTGTACGTTTTCATATATGCCTTGTAGCGCCCTTATCATGCGCGCCGACATTCCTTTTCCTTGCAGTTTCCCCCACAAAATACCCCTGTGAACTTTGTCAAACGCCTTCTCGTAATCGATGAAGCACGCCTACAAGTGTTTTCGTTTCTCTTTTATTCGCGCAAGTACTAATGTGTGCAGTATGAATATATTATCTAGGGTGCTATGCCCTTTCCTAAATCCTGCTTGCAACGGGGAAATTTTATCAAATATTTCTGTCCTCTTTTGTATTCTACGATTTAAAATGTGCGTATATATTTTGCTCCATATTGGAAGCAAAGAGATACCCCTAAAATTGCCCGCGTCGCTCCTATCCCCTTTGCCTTTGTATATAGGACAGATTATTGATGTAGCCACTCCCTCGGAAAATATCCATCTTTGAAAATCTTGTCTAGTAGTCTACGGTTATTTTCTAACATATTCCTGTCTTCCCCCATTGCTCTAAAGAAGTCCAGCCCAGCCGCTTTCCCTTTCTTCAGTTTCATAGCTGCCATTCTTAGCTCATCTACTCGTATATCCTCATCAAGTATCAGTACGTAGTCCCCTAGGAAGTAACGTTCCCGTGCAATTTCTGTCTGAAATGTCCCCCCCCCCCCTCCGCCAAGTAAAGAACGACAGTGAGATTCCCAAATATGTGGCTCAATATGTACCCAGCTGTTTTTCTGACCCCTCAGTTTGCGTAGAACTCCCCATAATGCCGAAATATTCCTCTCCGAGATTGCCCTTTTAATTTCTTCGCATTGTTCAACTTGCTATTTTTCTTCCTCTAAAATGCTATTATACGCTCTTCTGGCTATAAGGTAGTGGTTTCTGCCCTATTTGTGTTTCTGTAAAATTTCAAAGCCCGATCCAACCTATTCTTCATTTTTTTGCATCTCTCGTATGTGAATGATCTACATAACATTTGAAGAAAAAAAGAGGTCTTAAAGTTTCAAACCGCATTTGATTATACTGACAATAAAGTTTATAAATGCTCAATGGAACGTTCATATACATTACCCCTAGCTGCGTGATGAAGCATTTGTAGTATGATGGTACTAACACAATGCGATCCTAGCACGTACTTCGCCATATCCTCGACCATTTCTTAAAATACTGAATTGATACCTTTAGGTCTTCGAAAATAGATTAAACCCTGTCCGAAAGTTGTCTGGTTAACCTAAAGAAGGTTCCAAAGCAGTGGCGGCGATTAGGGAGGCGAGGGGGGCAGTTGCCCCTTCAATTTTCGCCCCTTTTCCCCCCGCACTATGCTAAACCTTATATACAAAGGGAACTATACTGTCTTTGCCCCCCCCCCTACGGTTTTGGAACCCAATCGCCGCCACTGTTCCAAAGTAATTAACTTTAGGATAGTTGATAACTTATTACGTCATCAAAAATTAGGATGACCATACGTTTTCCGTTTTGACGGGGACAGTCCCGTTTCAGAGGCATGTCCCGGTCGTCCCGTCGTTATTATTAAAAGGTCACCCCGTTTTATAAAAGTCTAGGAGTTATCTTGAAAATCAAGCCTAAATTTGAGACATTTCATGCTAAATAAGATGTATTGTATTTTATGTGTTCCGTTATTTGTAGAGCGTAAATAAGCATGAGGTTTCTTTACGGAATTGCAACAATAATTTAAATTTCCTGCGTCTGACACAAACCCAAAATAAAATCTAGAGTTGTGTTTGTGATATGTGGGGTAAGGTTTTCGTGGTGATTAATGAACGGTTAATGAAGAATAAAGCTGCTCTCAAGAAGATTAGTTCTTCTGCTAAATACTTCTGGCATTACTCAATTTCAGCGTAGGACTAACATCAGGGGTGCCCCCCCCCCCAAGGCCAATGGCGCATCTCGCCCAAAATCATGTCATGCGTCCCTCCCAAATCATATCATGTGTCCCCCCCAAATCATATCATTCGCACCATCAAACCATACATAATAATTGATGTCTATTTGAATGAAATACGTACAGTGGGATCCATGAGTATTACCGCGCAAATTGTCCATCACCATGTTCGTGCACTTTATGTGACCCAGTAAGAGCTTTAAGAATTAAAAAAAACTCAAAACAAGCTGTTGACAACTTCTGCACTATCATGCATAAAAATCGATCGCTTAAAAACGCATCGCATGTAAGAGAAAAATTAATGAAAATAGTCATGGACAATTTGCACGGTAATACTCAAGGATCACACTGTACCATGTCAAATTGTCCATATTTTTGAATTGTTTGATTTTCGAAAAAACTTAAAGCTAGCTCATTGATTGGTTAAATGTAGTAAATTAAATTATGTAAATAGTGTTTGTGAGTGGGTTTATAAAACTCACAATTTGAGTATTTAATATAAATTGTTACACAACTCAAGATAAGATAGAAAATTCAACCTTGGCAAACCAAATAACATGCTCTATCCGTATGACCGATTCAATTATTGTTTCAAGAGACATTACAGAATCCTAGCTAGAAATTCTTAAGCTCAGGGCGATAATATAATACGGTTCATGTTTCAAGGAACTCCCACCTTCCCCGGTTTTCTAGGGGTAAATATAATTATTTTAGTAACCCATAACAATAATTACGTGGATTTTATCTTCAGTGCAAATTTATCTTGTTAAAGTAACATTTTCCTGTAACAAGTAGTTATAAATGCGGATTCGATATATTTTTGTTCCAAAGGATGCACCTGCTTTAAATTTAGTATTAGGCCTACACCAACACTAAGCATTATATTTCTAAGAAGCGACGTTATTAATGAATATCGAGAATATCGTGTTAGGAGGTCTTGTAATGCAGCTATAGTAGAAAACTTCACATTCAACTAAGTAAGGAGCCAAACACGCATCCTCTCAACACATAAATGCGAGCGAAGCGAAGCTCAAGAAAACTTTTACATACATTTCTTAGCATACCGAGATATTTAGTATTTTCCAGCTTCTCTTTTGGCACGTTCGGGGTCGAAAAAGTGTAGATACCATATCGCTAAATTTAATGTTCGAACTCTCTCTCCCACTACAGAAATCCCTTCACAATCTAAGATTTAACACTTTATAAAGAGCTCCCTAAATATCCCTTAAATTTAATACTCAATCCTACCACCAAAATGTCCTTGCCAATGTTAGACTTACGACTTACTGTTGATATTGAAGCCTGGATATTGCCTCCTCCAAAAAATTAATTCTCAGTCTCCACACCAGAATTTCCGCAACAGTCAAAGACAATAGTAATACACAGGGCTCAAAAAATCCCGGTCGCCAGGGCGCCATGGCGACTAAAAATTTCAGCCTGGCGACTATGATCTTTTGCTGTAATATGTACGAAATTTTGATGATTCTAAGTTCAAATAGCAGTACAGCGTAAGTTAGCATTTTTTTTTTTTTTATCAACGTTGTGAACATTCCATAGAGTCCGTAACAATTTCTTACCCTTTGTCCCCCAACACCGCATTTCCTGCTTTCTCAAATAATTTAGCGATGTTTGAATACTGTGATGCTCAGCATCTTATACAGAGCGTTTCAAAAGTCGCACAACCCAACTTTGGAAATGTATATCATGAAAAGCGTAAGAGATATTTACACCGGGTTTTCTGCATTATAAAGCCTCATCCATTGAGATATTTTTAACCCTTAAAATTATCAGTTCACTCCGTACAGAAAAATATATAAATTAATAACTGACGGAAAGCAGTATTCAATTTTTTCCAGAAATGAACTTCTGAGTAAGAAAAATATGCAAGAAATTATCGAAGGGTCATAATTAGACATTTGATGACTGATGCCATGTCAGTCTGTCATTTGCGACCAATATTGGTCATGTGTAACATTTGATGAATTTTTGACTGGCGATTTTATGGGTTGAGTTAAAAGTGCCATTTTTGGAACATATATCCGTATATGTCAACACTAGCAGGTCGAAATATTGCCAACAGTTGCATGCAACATGTGTCTAAGTATTGGCTATACATTTACGTAAAAAATCATAAATGAAGATTTTGTGCCGAAATTGGACTCTTGAGAGAATCCTAGGCTGCCCCTGGCTCACTTTCGCTGCTACTGTGCCTGTTTTTAAAATTGATTCAGCATGGCGTATTCATTGTAGCAGTGCGTGTGCATTGCTGAAGAGTATTTTACTACTCATTCTTACACTCATGTGCAAGAGGTTTTCCAATATAAATGCCCTGCTTCTGTTGTACCTCACAAAGCAACTGTTTTACAACCAGTCAAACACCAACAAATGATCCCCTCAAATTTTTCAAGAGTTGGTATTTATTGTTGAAAATCAGTTCTCAGATGTTTTCAGCAAATTAACAATGATTTTTAAAATAATGTAATTGCCTTTATTTAGATAGATGCTAACATAAATTCATGGACCCAATGATAGCCTACAGGATTAGTTTAGTGCAGAAATCCCGGTGTAAATATCTCTTAGGATTTTCATGATATATATTTTCAGCGTTTGGATTGCGCAACTTTTGAAACATACTGTACGTAGTATGCACAATTGCTAGTAGGTGTTTTCCTGGCGCCTGATTTTCAGAGCTGGCGCCTAGTTTTGAAGAAATTTTTTTCGAGCACTGAACACAAGAATTGGATACCCCCTCAATTTAATGCTCAATCCCCCTCTAACTAAAATACACACCACAATATAAGACTTAGAGTTGAATACTGTCCCCCCCCCCCCCCAACGTTTAATTCAGAATCCCCCCCCAGAACCCACGTGTCAATTAAGGCCTAATATTTAAGAGTTGGATATTTCTCCCCCACCCCCGCTTCGATAATACCCTTAAACACTTTTATTTCGTCATCTAATGGATTAAATATGGCGCATTTAATATTGCGCATTTAAGGTGTACAGTTTTTACATATATTTTAGAAAAATATATAAATGTTGAATTTTATATTATTTGAAGGGAAAAAATCCCCCCAAAAATGTCGATGACGCAACCTGCGCCATAATCCTCCCCTGTGGGCACCCCTGACTAACATCATAGGTTAATCAGAAAGGCTGAGAAATGTTATTGCGTAAATTTTACCTAGATAATAATAATAATTTATACATTTTGACAACGGGAGATCATATTTCATTTATTGTTTAGGATGTATCATTTATGTGATCCATACTTTAATAAATAATAACAATACGTTATTAATAACAATACTTTTAGGATTAGGCCCAACCGATTTTTCAGGAAAAGGAAAAAGGGGGGGGTAAACTGATGTCCCGTTTTTGGTCAAAATCACGCTATCAAAAATTTATCAAAATTCACACAACACTAACATACAAATGAGCATCGAAAGCGAGGATGTTGAAAATGTGCAACAAAGACGTTAATGTTAATATTCGTCGGTGTACATAGAATTACGCACTATTGTGAAGCCATTTCCGCAAGAGGACGAACATTCGCCGTGTTACCATAATGGTTCTGTCAGTTGATGACCTTGACAGAGGTCATGAGGATCGAAGTGCTTGTAAAAGATCGTGTCTAGTTCCCTGTTAATGGTGCGTAACGATTCACATTCAAGAATATCTTGTTGAACTTCCGCCGCTGCCACACATCGCATTAACACAATGGCGTTCGTACAAGGTGAACGAACATTGCGGAAATTTTCTTTCTTTTTTGTTTCTCACTTTTCCCCCTCTTCGCCATCTGCGAGAAAGAGAGAAGCTACGAAGGGTATTCATCCCAAAGAGTTCAAAAGAACGTAAGGAGACCAGCCACTTGAAGCGAAAAAGGAGCGTGAGAGGGGAGGACATTCGACGATTGCTAAGCCAGAGCTTTTTGACCTTCGAGCTCGGAGCAAGGTCAAACAGTCCTTACCTCGTGTCTTTCAATGGGATGATATGTCATCATTTTTGTGCAAGAGCAACGGAGAGAGCTAAAAAGTAACACTTGCACTTGAATTCAGGATTAGATCTAAATGCTCTTTGCAGGCATCAACAATTTTCGCAACAATCTGGCTTTACTGTCAGAATTAACGCTTTTCTTCACTGTCCTTTATTAATTCATTATGAATTAAGTTATTCTTGTACCGACTCCAATTCAATTGTACAGTCACGGACACTTCTGGGTTGTAACAGCCTCATTGACTTACAATTGGATCATTACAACTCAGAAGTGTCCGTGACTGTATCCACTAACCACTTACTCACTTGGGGTGTAAGTCGTGACCCTTTCAGGAGAGACCCAAACCGGGTGCGAAATCATGCATTATTTACATAATTTACATATTTATAATGTTATTAAATATAAAAGTAAATTAGTGAATATTTAAAATACATGATTATTTAAATACATATAATGGAATTAATGTGTTACTTATACCTAGGTACAACGTTGTGTGTGTGTGTGTGTGTGTGTGTGTGTGTGTGTGTGTGTGTGCTTTTGCAGATGCTACCTTATGGGGACACTCGTCAGTTGTGAATCCACCTTATGGGGACCGCACCGACTTGTGGGGACCAAAATCCGGTCCCCACGAGGAAATCGTTACGAAAATACATTTAGAAGCCTCGGATCACTGCCCTTGAATTTTTGAGGAATGATAACGGAATTACGTAATAGGAAATACATGGAAGAACCTGATGGATAGCACCCTTACTTGGGAAAATTTGTTTTTCACGTGTCCCCATAGGGTGGCAAATTTCAATGCAACGTGTGGGATGAGCTTACTATTTTCCACACCAGGTGGCAGAAATATCGCGTCCGCGTTACACACCCACACGCTCTGGTTTTATCGCCCTTGTCGGTACCCGGGGGGAAGTGGAGTAAGGGGGGAAGTTTCGGGTGGTGGTGCGGTGAGAGGGGGAGCGCATACACACGATTTCTTTCCGAGTAGACCTTGTGGGTACCGGAGAATCACCTCCCGGTCAAAGGCCAAGATATTCAAGGTGCATCGGCGCTCGTCAGGAGAGGTTGAGACAGTGTCTGGCTGAAGGTCACTTTTTACCCCACAGCTTTCTGGAATTCGATTTCTGAAATACTTTTAATTCTTATTATTTGGCGCCATTGCCCTCTATCTAAATCTATGTTTCGCAACCGGTGTTCCTCCACAAGGTCACGGGTGTGCTGCGAACTTTTGTTGTAGTAACAAATTGAATGTAAATTATTTAATCTGACTACCATGCGAGAGATCCGGGTTCGATCCCCAGCGGGGGAGAACCAGTATATTTTCCACCTGTTCAAGCGGTTCTGGCGCCCACCCAGAGTCGTATAAAGTGGGCACCTGGAAAAAACTTTTGGCGAAAGAAGGTGGCCATAGACGTGGTGCTGATCACTTCACCCCCACCTTCGACCGTGATCAAGAAAGTGTAGGGTCCAAACTCCACACCCACTTTACTCCTTCATGGCATGGTGCAATGCACAGGGAAGCACTTTACTTTTTACCTTACAAATGTGTTTTCTTATGTTTGTATTTTTCGCTCTGTTATTGTCATGACTTAAATAAGACGCCCCTTGATGGCAAGGGTCATTTGTTATTACACATACATAATCTCTACAGGCGTTTCGGATCCATATAATCAGCTGCATGAATCGTTTCAATAATAATAATAATAATAATAATACCAAAGTACCTATGAGTGCAGTGAATTGGATTATTATTATTATTATTATTATTATTATTATTATTAGTAGTAGTAGTAGTAGTAGTAGTAGTAGTATTTTAACTGATTATATTGTAACTCATTCCTAAACTTTTAATTTATATCAACAGTGCCGTAATGTATTTTTTTTAGATGAATAAATTTTATGATGTGCCGTGTTCAGTACTGGATAATTTATGGTATTCTGCGAGGACAAGAAGGTTGCGGAACATTGCTCAACCTTTACTTTTACAGATGACCGAGTATTTTGAGGGATTTAGAATTATCAGAAGGAAAAAGGGGGGAACACCATACTTTCGGAGGTATTTTCTTATGCCCTGGTACCTTAAAAATAACTCAGGGCGTGAGTTCCGCGATTTTTCTTTTACGGATTCCCTTTTTGATTCATCCTTTATTTTCCTTATTTTTTTGTTTACAGTAACTCACTGCGACATTTGCATGAAGAACCAAATTTGTTCGGTTTTCCTGAACAACGTTGGTTTTACAGCATTCTACGAGGAGATAAGTAAGATTAAAATAAATGTTAATAATAGTAGAAGGTAAATGTGTGTTAGTGTTCAACATTAATAACATTTATGAATACAGATACAAAGTCACATAAGTGTGTATGTAATTGGTTTGGTAATGTTTTGTTAGGATAGGTTATATTGTGTGTCGTGCGCCTTAATGTTAGTGTTAGTGTCAGAAGGAAGTCATGAGCTAAAAAGACGTCCGTTAAAAGTGTAAAGTTAGAGAGGCCCTATCACGGGTAAATACATGTTCAGTTATTTTTCCCACTTATTTCTCCTTGATTCAACCTTGATAGCGAGAAAAGATTAAGATTGAGTTGAAGTAAAGAAACTTCTTTTGGTACTTAATTACTGCGATGTGTAGGGAGTAAAACCACAGACTAAAAAACGAGGGAAGAACAACGTAAATACCTATTTTGTTCTTTGTTTCTTGACTGTAAACTTACTGTTCTCTAGGACACAGCCTATATATTATGCAAGTTCTGCCCCAAAAGTAATTAGAATAATTCTAGAAAAAATCGTTTTGTTGAAGGTACTGGTGTGTGGTGGCTATCGAATTTGAATCTTCTCAGAACATTCTCTGCACATAAATACTATCAATTAAATTCAATACCAATTTATGTGATGTAAAAATATGAATAGAATTTATATTTTTTCACATATGCCTTTTTGAATGTAACAATGCCATGGTACGTTTAATATTGTTGCCCAGTTGCTCGATAACTTAGAGACAGTCAAAGACGACAGTTGCTACCACTAAGTTATCCAGATACCTGTACCCTGCAGGTATTCATCATTGTTCCAGCCTACTAGGAAGGAGTACTTGATTCTTCAAACTGTTAAGGGTTTTCAGCGACCCATTTATGCGCAGCAACCGTAGGCGTAACTTAGCAGGGGCAAAGGAGACACTTGCTCCTAATTTTTTTTGGTTTATGGAGATTCACGAGATAATGGTACTTTTGTTAACCTCCTGAAACCCGAGGACTAAAATAATCAGTAATTTTATGATTTTGCAAATGTAACACCTATTTATCAAAATAGTCCTGGATGATATTTCTATGAGCTGCAAAAAAGAAAATATTCTGCTCAACCCCCCCCCCCCCCCTGAATTAAGCTCCAAGTTTTTATACTATATTCTGAGCATACGAAACAAACATTGAATATTTCATTCTGTAAAATAACGTAAAGTTTTATGGTTGACGTAAAAGTCTGGATCGTCTTAATGTGAACGAAATTAAATAACGTCTATTTCCATGAATTCAATGGCGCTTCCAGAAACTTAGTAAGAAGCCTAATGCTGCTTTTTCACTCTTGTAGATGTATTTTCCCAGTATTTCATATTATTTTTGACCGAATCGAGCGGAAGTTTACGTCCACTTTATGCCCGATCTGACCGAACTGGAGGTACAAATTCAAAGCGCGACAAGGACAACTTAAAACGTGACCCCATAAGAAATCAAATCCTGGAACCTATATTTACAAGATCAACGTCCTATCGGCGAAGCCCCTATGTAAATTCCTCGGTGTATGTGTAAATAAAATAGAGTAAGTTAGTTAGCATATATTTTTAACCGTGTTTGGAATTACAGTTTAATGTGGAATCGGTCCCGGGGGCCCTTGATTGAAGCTTCAACCACTCGCTATCAGTTGTATTACGTTTTTCATTTTTCTCGGTAAAGGATATACAGTAGAGCGTCGATTATCCGAACGTCGGTCAACCGAACGACCGCTTAACCGAACTGTGTACTCGCTCACTTTCAGATATCTGTAATGAAAAAAGTACGTGACTTAGCTGCTCGTAAGCGTGTAGGCTTGCTTAGACAGACCAAAATAAAGGATTTTTTTAAACGTTAATTTTGTGTACTGTGTGTATTGTTCATGCAAAATGCGTATGTAATATGTACATATTTTTGTTTAATAAACTGTACCACATACTATATATTCCTACTAAAGTTGCCTTTGTACGTTACTTTGTAATACATACTTAAAGAGATGCCTGTTTTTATGAATAAATTTACTGTACAGTACTTCTTTTTGGCAAATAAACATATACAGTTCGATTATCCGAACAAACCAGTTTTCCGAACACCCATGTCCCCCAATTACTTCGGATAATCGACGCTCTACTGTACTTATTTATATTTGGGTGGTCACTGCTTCACATCTCACGACAGCCTAAAGAGTTGTCTTGTTGAGTCTAGTCAGGCGACTGCCGAGATAGTGCCGCTGACGCTTTATTCCCTGCCCTTTATTTTCACTTTTTATACACCGTTATCCTCTCGTCGCTGTTCAGTTAATTTTGAGGCCTCCTCGATGGCGCAGTGGCAGAGTCGTCGCCTTGTCATCAAGGGGTCCCTGGCACATAGTGGTTCGGATCCCACTTTAAACTGTAGATCCAGTCCCGATTAGCGTAACTGTGCATAAAGTTGACTTAAAACACCAAATCAATCAATCAACCAATTCAGCTAATTGTGCATATAAGCAATGATGAGTAAATAAACAAGCACCCAATCACAAAAACGATCCTTCAATTTTCCGCTTCTCATTAACTTAATTCATAGCTTCCAAGAACCTTTCAGCAGACGTGAATAAAAAAACGTAGGTCGTTCCCCGTGACGTAAGCATATCGGAATCAGCTGCCTTGTCACTTGAGAAGGAAAGGAGAAACGTGACAGGTTAGAAGTTCAGATTGCAATGCCTCGATTGGTGATACCCACACACATGCTTCGAACCTAATGTCTTGTGTTTCGTTGTTGATAAAAACACAGCAGCCCCAGAGAACATTCGTGGAAGTTGCTCACAGCATGTCCACTGCTCCATTTCGACCTTGAGTTCCTTCGCTGGAATCACTTTGAACTGCATCGTGTGACGTAGGTATATTGGAAGTCAAACGTCCCATCTTGTGAACGTCGAAATACATACATCTTTTATTATAAAGTTGATATTACAAAATATATGCTACGAATGATGTGATAAAAAATTAATGGCAGTTATTTTCCTCAGGACGTCTAACTGCCAAGCGGGTGACCAGGGTTCGATTTCCGGGTGGGGCATGATATACTTTCGGAATTTTTCCGGCCTTGTCCCCGCATAAAGCGGGTCTGGGCTCACACAGTTTCAAATCTGTTGCTACCTGGGGCCAACCCTGAGGGGTAAAGGCGGCGGCAGCGTGATGCTGATCACATCACCTCCAAATGGCCAAGATCGAGTTCGAGAATATAAGGTGTCCTATACCTAAATCCCCTAAATGTGCCTTTATGGCACGATGCTATCTGCACGGGGAACTTTACCTTTTACCTCGCATTTATCACAATAAACAAGCTATGTTTAATATATATTAAAAAATATAGTTCTGACTGGGTAAAGGCTGTGTAATATCCCACTTTATTTTTCATGATTTTCTGTAACGTTACTAAACACGATATTTATTGCCATATTATTTTTATATTATATTTTTGGATTCTTTTATATTCCTTTTAGGAAACTGATTAGCGAATGTGTAAAGTGTTTCTCTCCAAGTCCATCAGCCCGTATGAACGTTCCGTGTCTCAAAGCTACAAATTCAAAAATAAGATAGACCTAACAGATAGTAGGTAAACACATCTCTATCGGACCGTCCGTCTGTTTGGCCGTGAGGGACAAGAGTCAATGCGAGGTGAGACATCCATATCACAGAATCTGTTGACGCTACATCCGCAAAAATAAACACAATTTAACGACAAAGAAAATTCTAAGCAATCCCTGTATAAACTATCTCCAATCCAATCCAAAAGTCGGAAACCACCCATATATTTTCTCCAGATATTATATATTTATTAATTTATTTAACAAATGATGCCACAGAACATTGTTCCATTGAGACATGCATACATTTTGTGCATTATATATGTGCATTACATATATCTGTGCACAACATAAATTGTTTCACTAATTCCTATACAGACGAACCCCTCACCCCTTTCTCCACTGAGCCCGTAGGACTCTTTTGAATGATTGAAATGACAGACTGTTTATATCAACGCTCGGATCATTTGCTACTACTTCATTATAAGTTTTACTCATTTTCCACATCGGAGATATATTTACATAATTTGTTCTAGATTTTGGTACATGAAACAAACCGGGTTTCGGTCTGCTTCTCATTTGAGGTACATGATATTGTAATGCAGACACTAACCCCATAGAGTCTATTTTGTTATTTGCATTTTTATATAACGTGCTCATCAAATTAAGATTAAACTTTTCTTCAATTTTTTTAATGTTAAACTGCGATACAAGCTCAGAGTACGGATTGAATTTAGGATATACTTTCTCTTCTCTATACTTTATGAACCTCAAGAACTTGGACTGAATCATTTCTATTACCCTCATATGTTTTTTTTTTGTCCAAGGGCTGCCATATTACCGATGCATATTCTACGAGTGAGCGTACTAGGGAGACATACAAAAATTATTAATATTGATGTACTTTCTAGATCTTCCCCACATATTTTTATCAATCCTAATTTCTTATATGCTTGGTTAACGATATGATGGATATGCTCTTTAAAACATAGATTTGCGTCATACGGGACACCAAGATCCGTGAATTTAGTGACCTTAGCTATTTGTTTTCCTCCCATCTGACACTGGAAGTTTCTTTTTATTTCAGCGTTTGTTATAGACATTACCTGACATGTATGAAAGTCTATTATTTTCGCTCCATTGTAGTAATCTATTTACGTCTGCCTGCAAGTTAAGGCTGTCTTCGTCAGAGCAAATACCTAGGTATAAGTCAACGTGATTTCGTAATAATTTTCGGGAGGTCATTAATAAAGAGTAAGAAAATGAGTGGGCCCAAATTGGATCCGTGCGGCACCCCAGAAGGCGTAGGGTATTCCCGAGATATGTATCCTCTATAATTGACAAATTGCTTTCGGTCCATGAGGTAAGATTTTAGCAGCATAATTACGTTTTCAGAAATATATTAAAATACGATAGTTCCTGAAGTAAAATGTCATCATTTACCGAATCGACCGCCTTGGCCAGGTCAGCATAGATACCTATTTCCTTTCGTCTAATTCATAAGCTACAAAATGTGCAAATTTGGCAAGGTTTGGGATTGTCGACCTCCGCGATATACAACCATGTTACATGGTAGATATAGCCGGTCGTACGTTGGCCATTATTCTGTCGTACAGTATTTGTTCAAACACTTTGCAAAAAAACTGAGAGAATTTACACTGGCCTAAAGCAATCAACGTTCTTTGCATTTGCCTTTTTTTGGGAAGGGATTAACTTTAGTGATTTTCCATTTTGATGGTAAGTTGTGATGTTCTAAAATGTTATTGAATATTATACTCAATGCTTTTATTAGCAGTTCAACGCACCCCTTGACCACATAGGGAGGAATGATGTCCATCCTCACTGCTTTTTTGGCTTTCAACATTTTAATTGCTTCCTCGATATCATTCAATTCGATATGCGATATATCGAGTTGGGAAAGCACTCCGGTTTCGCACTTATCTGATTCAACTATAGAGTACTGTAAAGAATCTTTGTACACCGATAGAAAGTAGGTAGTAAATGCATTTACAATATCGTGTCCATTGTGTAAGATTTCATTGTTGTATTCAAAAGTATCACTACCTGAATCCCTCTTTTTATTTCTAATATAAGTCCATACATTATTTACATCTATCCCTATGTTTTCCTCCGTCTCACGCATGTACGCTTTGTACGCTGCTGTTAGCCCTTTCTTTATCTCTTTCCTAAGATTCTTGTATTTCCCTTCATGATACTCTGCGTTGCAATGGCCTTTTCCCCACTTTTTGTCATGATATAATTTTGACATTATTTTCCTAATAATGTCACCATTGAACCACACAGGATATTTAGGTACCTTGATGCGTTTTAGTGGTACGCAGTCATTCAAAATATTATACAAAATATCATAACACGTATTAGTTAGTGTATTCACATCCTCAATATCGCATAGATTTACCCAGTTATAGTCTGTTAATTTTCGATATAAAGACTGGAAGTTCGCTTTTTTGAAGTTTTATTGAAAATTTACATTTTCTGCTTGAGTTGAAACATGGACCATTAATGTAGCCATATGCGGTATTAGGAGATAAAGTGCTTCATCTCTGAGACATGTTAGATACCCCGTCCGCCATATTGGATTCGCCATATTTGATCTAACCTTTTTTCAAATGAGAATAGGGGTAAGTAACACATCAAACATCTTTGACAGTTTTCGAGTTCAGGAGAACCATGATTAAGTACGTAATTTTATATTATGCAGACACTCAAAAACGAATAAAAATCCCTTAAAAAGGATTTCAAAATGTGATATTTCAGAAAATTTCACGTTATTTCGGTATGACACATGATTCCCTTTCCAATTAAAAAAAATAAGCGGATTTGAAGTTGGAGCGGGTATTCTTGTTGCACTCTTTATTCCAAGACATAATGGTAATGATATTATTGGTTTAACGTTATGCGTTGTCATGAAATTGGGTGGTTCCATGTTTTTGCCTGTTTATACGTCTGTACTTTTTGACACCCCGTAACTTCGAAAGTAATATAGATATCTTAAAACCGGATTTCACCATTCAATTTTTCAGAAAATTTTACATGAATTTGATATGTCATTTACCTATTCCCATTTGAAAAAAAGAAGAAAAACTTTCTATCCACTTTCATCAATTGATTCTCATTGTGTTGCGATTAACCTAGAGAGGTAGAAAAATATCGTAGAATAACAAAACAGGAGAAGAAAGTAAGGTATGGACACATAGACTCCTACATACTGCACGTGATTGCATTCACAGTTTATAATATCTGTAGAAATTATATGGGTGTTTCTCTTTCGACTTTCGAATCACCCTGAATTTTAAAGTGGTGACGTGACCGAAACGGTTCGAGCTATAAATTGAAATTTGTCAAACCAACCAGACGCGTTATTAAAAATCTCAATTGGGTCTTTCATTTAATTGTTGTAGTCATTCACGAAATAATTGGATAGATAGTAAAAAACCATAAAATAGAAGCGTAGATAGGTAGACCTATCAAATACTACCATGGAGCGGTATAAAGTATCTGGATGTGAGTATCCGTCTGTTTATGGGAGGCAATGAATCGAAAGTCAACAATGAAAATATTCTTATACTTAAATATCTTGGACTCAATTAAAGCTACGAACGTGTAATTTGATAGATATGTTAAATAGCAACTTCCATGGGCGTAACTTGGGACATAACTTGGGGGGCGGGGTCAGGATAGAATTTTTTTTTCATCCCATAACTACTGTATTTGTAAAATTAAAAAGTTATATTAATATAAAATCAATTTTTAATTAAACTTTTAAAACCATTAATTATTTATTGGAAAATTAACAAGCCGAATAGAAATTTTAAACACACAGCAAACTTTTGTTGTTATACTTAATTTAAACTTAGGAGATAAAAGAGCATTCTTCTTTCTGGTTGCAAATATTAGTCCTTGGGGGCTTGTTTTAAGGTGGCCTTCCCCACTTGAAAATACTTGTTTCAAATGGTACATGTTAGAAATTTTAATATTGAAGGAGTTAAGGTCAAACTGTTTCAACAGTGAATAGATGATCATCATGCACATTCGCTGATGCCAGAATTATTTAATATATAGCAAACTGTCCGCATTTAAGTGTTCAATTTAATATTTTTTTTATTTAAAGTAACATCTGGTTATTCACGAGGGAATTTACAATTGTTGTCAATATTCTTTAAACTGTAATCAAGGGACCCAGGTTCGATACCTGGTGGAGGCCTATAGTGATTCGGATCCCACTTTAAACTGTAGGTCCAGTCCCGATTATCCTATTAGTGCATAAAGTTAGGTTAGAACAACAATTTAACAATATAATTTATACGTCACACATCATGCATGAAACTTTTCAGATTCGTTGACTTTCTGCTATCCACTGTGTACGTCCCAGCACTTGAGCCGTAGAGAAATATCGACTTGTATAGAAATTTTCACACGCATAAATCTTCCACGGTTTCATGTGATTTCCGGTGGCCGTGAAGAGCAGGACTTCCTCCATGCCGTAAGGACCACACAGTATTTGCAAAGCCCTGAAAACCTAGACAATACCTACTTTATAAATTGGACATTTAACCAATGTAGTTCTCTTTCTAAATTTTGTAGTCTTTTCTGTGAGAGGGCGCGATAGTTTGCTCTTTGTATTTCTGCCATTTTTTAAAGAAGAAGAATCAGAGCTCAACTACAGCGCCTTGAATAACGTAGTGTGGAAAACGACCCAAGAAACTGGTTCCCCAGACGGATGAGAAACACAGATTGCAGTGCGATCAAAGTCGGTGCTAATTTTCTAATGCAAGTAATGCGGCTTTGTTAGTTTTTGGAATATATTATGTAGATTTGTTTGTCTTGAAAGGCGGTAAGTGAATTGATGGAAACAGTTATATTTGTGGAGTGATTTGCAGTCACGAAATGGCATTAATTTGGAAAGAAAAGTAAAATAAAATTAATAAATAAATAGCATGCGTAACACAAGAAGAAACATCGCAAAGTGATTCCGGACGTCAGGTGTTGGATTGTGTACCAGAGTTTTATTTTTTTATGTTATTAGAATATAAATAGTATCCTGAGAGATATTTCATACCGAGGAGACAAACCAGAAGTGTCGCTTGGAAGCGAGCAGTCCGTAATCAATGCAGCCTTTCCAACCGTAGGGACACAAGCTTTGACTGCACCGTTTCCTCAAGGAGATTTTAGACCAAAGCGACACGCGACAAACGATACGAGGATTTCACACCAAAGCGACATGGGTCCTTCGGTCCAAGGCAACTTTCACACCGAAGAGATGCATGTTGCTTGGAAACGAGCCATTGAAGAGCAACATTTCACATCGTAGCGGCATGACGGGAAGCACAGGCCAGCGTTCAGTTGGTGAAATCCTCAAGCGATAAGTGTCGCGTGCCCCTTGTCGCTTTGGTGCATAATCTCCCTAAAGCAAGACACTCATTGCATCGCGCATGCGCGAACAACAAACCACGGCAACATGTTGCAAGCTATTGAAGAAATGGCCCAGTTTGAGCGACGCACAAGCGACAAAGCGACACGTGTGACTTATCGTGTCGCCTAGATCTGTTGTTGTAATGTGCGGTTTTTCGTGTCGCCTATCTGTTGTTCGCCCAATTAGCAGCGAACCCTTGCCAATAGACTGAAGGCACCATGTCGCTTGTCACTTACTTGGGAACTCCCCCTGTAGCGCGTCGCATCGGTCTGAGCATCCTTTCTTTAAGGAGCTTTCCGACCGAAGTAACAAGTAGCACGGGAATACGCCATATGAACGTGTCGTTTTCTGTTTGGACCCTCATGTGCAATGAATGCTATTTTACAGTCTGGAAGTGTGTGTCACTAGTGACAGTGTGAACATCCGCGTCGCTTGTCCCATTGGTTTGAAATTTTCCTTACACTCATGTTGATGGCACTAAGAAAGTTTTGTGGTGTTCCCCTTGTCGTTTCTGCAATCATCATTATCATCATCGCCGCGATTAGTTTAAAGCGGAAGAAAAGAGACTGTAAATATCCAAAATACAAATGCTTCAGTGTGTATATCTTTAAAAGAAATGATGATGATGATAATAATAATTAACCTAATTCATACACAAAAATTTAGTTGCCAAGAGTATTCCACGCGTATTTTTTCTCCCGTATTATTAACGAAAGTATGACGATAACAGGACATGGTCGACTGTCTAGAATGTTCGTTAATATCTTCGCGACCACTGTACAAAATATCATAGCAATTATCACATTCATAGAAATGCTTCATGTAAAAGAATCAGACGTTGCAGCGAAAACTCCTTTTACTTCCATTATAAGCAGACGAATACCAAGCACCTCTAGCGGATCATTTTCGAGTGGAACCAGCCAGAGCGCGCAGAACTGTGCCGTTTTCCACACTACGTTATTCAAGGCGCTGTAGCACAACCATGTATATACGATGACGTCCAAAGTGTACCTGGAGAGGGGAAGGGGTGATTCTGAATTATTTATCATCATTTTTTTACCCCTGTATCCTCATTAAATAATAATATTTTTCAAGAAAACTGGTCATGTGCTTTGGCCAGAATTTCAGGCCTTTGAAAAATCTGTGGCATGGTGTGCAAAGTATGCAGTACGGTGTGAGGTTGTTTGCATGAATTTAGTTTCATCTAGCACAGTATAGTTAAACTATTTTTTAGCGTGTTAATTTTAGAATTTGTTTGCAGCAGGTTTTGTCACTCATGTTGAGCAGTTAATACCTCTAGTGCATAATGGTTCTATTATTGCAGAAGAAAACTATAAATGAGCCCAGCAACTCATCAATTCCTCCTCTGTAAACGATATATATTCTTCAAATACAAGTGACAGAACTACAATAGTTTTGCGCTATCTATGTTGAAAAATGATGGTACCCAGCCACGCAAGAAATGTGGGCTCTAGAAGGGAATTCCTTCAGTATTTGGAATCATGTGATACGTGGCATCCCCAAGAGTATCCGTGAGGTCATAAACATACTATAGACCATAATACAATTTCGAAGGTGTTTTTATGCATAGCATATTTCGATCTTTATATAGCTATAAATCCGATCCGCCACATACCACATATAGCACACAAGTATGAGTGAAGCTTCTAGTTCTAATGAAGCTTCAGGCCTCCCCGATGGCGCAGTGGTAGCGTCGTCGCCTTGTAATCAAGGGGTCCTGGGCTCGATACCCGGTGGAGGTACAAAGTGGTTCGGATGCCACTTTAAACTTTAGGTCCAGTCCCGATTAGCCTTACTGTGCATAAAGTGACTTAAAACACCAAATCAATCGATCAATCAATCAAAAATGTAATGAAGCTTCAGTTTCCTTTCTTGACGAGTTGCGTCCGAGTAAAATTCATTTATAATTTTGGACCTATTAATATCATTCATTTGTTAAATATACAAAACAGCAATAAGGCGAAGTATTTAATACCAGTAGCTTTGAGTATACAGTGTATTGGTCCTGAACCTTCGAGGGCAAGAAAGAATGCTCACAGCATCCTGAACTCACGGAGGTTGTCAATAATGTTTTGAACAGTTCATTTCAAATTTGGAAAATGTTCTCGTAAATGTTGTTCCTCACACACAAGAAAGTTCTGGGTTGAAACTCATGATCAGTGTTCTTATATTCACACATTCCTGACAGCACATTGAGTTCTGAACTATTTTCTGTCTGTGACATTTTATGTGTGGAATATACCTCTCTTTCACTCAACACCTGATTTGGGGGGGGGGGCGGTTGCCCGCGGTTGCCCGTCCCTCCGCTAAGTTATGCCTATGGCAACTTCTCTCGGCAAAATGTTCTCAAATGGTTTGTCTGTTTGTAAGTGAGGGTAAACAATTTGACAACATATACCTGTCGATTGCTCAGAAATAATTGCAAATTGGATTGAAAGTAGTCTTAAGTGTAGTATTATGGAATAATTGACATGTCGATAAAATTGTTTGTCTGTCAATGTGAGTTCAACTATGGATATACTTCTTTCTGATTAGTACACATAGCATAGAGCATTCGCAGTTACACTGTAAACACCGCTCTAACTTCTTTTTACATATCTACGACGTGACATAAGCATGAATCATGAACTCATGAAATAAGTGGAGGGATTTTCGCACATGCATGCTTTACTTAGAATTTCAACCTGAGGTCCATAACGCTATGCTTGATCATTTTTACGTACACTGCTGTTATCCTCTAATCAACCAGCCCGAATAATGAAGCAAATTTGCATGTGAAAATTTAAAACTCTGGGTTAACTTTATTCATGTATTATAATTATGGACGGAAAATACATAAAATGTGATCTTTATAGTTCGCTTTTATTCATCGTACCTTCATCAACTATTTGTTTCGTTAACGGAAATGTCGAAGTTGCCAAATTCCGAACATAACTGTGGTACAACTTGCTGCACATGGAAGAAATATAATATTTTAAGTTCTATGTAAAATGAAATACACTAACCGTCGGAGTGGTCAGCGCCAGGGGCTTGAGTATTCTTTCTGAGTATCACTTTATCAATTTCATCTAATCATCACTCATCCTCATATTCGCGACTTTCCAAAAGTGGCAGAAATTCGAAGTAAAATAAACCAAATCAATCAATCAATGAAATATACTAACTTGAAGTTTAAAAAATATATTTATATGTAACTCGTACATAATCAATTTACAATCCATTGATGGAAATATATTTGCTAATTTGCGGTGATTAGAAGACAATCAAAAGTTCTACTAATTCTTGACTTTGGTCGTTGAGATGTTCTTAAAACGTGCTTATTAAAACTTTCGAAAGCAGATATTTTGATGCATTAAGGAAGATTCAGGCAAAAGCAGATTTCAGAAGAATAAGTAAACAAGAAACAAGTGTCGTTTGAAACGAACATTGAGAAGCAAGTGTGACCTTCCACACCCGGGGCGACGCAATAAGCAGCTCAGTTGCCTGTAGATTGGGTGACTCTCGGAAAGGTTCGATTTTTTCTATAGTCTAGTTGCACCGTTCACGTGCAGTGAATGCTGTTTTGAAGATTGCAAAGAAGATCCAGGTGTTGTATTCCTTGCATTTTGTTGCTTTGGTACGAAACCCTCTGTTGGTTCAAGCAACTTGCTTGTCTCCTGTACGTACTTGTTATTTGTATATTTTGTATGAAATCTTCGTAACATAAATGTCATAGCCAAGAAAAACCTCGCAGCACTTGTAACGGTCGGATTGAGCTTTACTGGTTTTGGAAATATGTTAATTAATTGCTGGCCAGCTACAAGGTGTAGGGTAAAGTAATATGTTTTCCATGTGCGTACTTACGATGTTATTACTGGATGTAAGTGTATGTGCTCATTGGATTGTGCTTTGCTGGATATTAGATTTTTTATCACCCCAATGGGGGAGATGTCTTTCCAAAGACCGTTACAGTGGAATTTTCCAACGCTACGTGGTCCACGTCCACGGACGTTTACCCATACTATAAAAAAGCCAATTGGGCTTTTATAGAAAACAGTGTTTCCCCATCTTTCGACGACGAGGAATGTCTCCTCGAGTTTAGTCCACTTTTGGTGGCTAGACTATTATAAGAATGTAGCATTTGGTGTAAGCCAACCCCTGTTTGCTGTCCCAAGTCCCCTTTAGAAAAGTTTTGAATATTTGGATATTTCCGTATTGAATAATTGAAACCCAAAAGAAAGAGTAAAGGCGTAAGGAAACGCATTTGTAATGAACGGAATATCATTTCAGCTGAGGGTAGGCCACCAGAGATAGTTTTGCATATATATAACAACTTATAAATAAACAATAGTTTTGCACATATATATATATATATATATATATATATACGAACTTATAAATAAACAATATAATCCTACTAGAAATGTTGTTGCTGTTGTTGTTGATTTGGTGTTTTAAGTCCACTTTATGCACATTAAGGCTAATCGGGACTGGACCTACAGTTTAAAGTGGGATCCGAACCACTATGCACCTCCACCGGGTATCGAACCCGGGACCCCTTGATTGCAAGGCGACAACGCTTCCACTGCGCCATCAAGGAGGCACTACTAGAAATGTTATGATTTGCTGAATTAACTCTAAGAACTACAGTACTGTCCAGTTTAAACCAGTTGTTTATTCACTTGATGTACATGCGTAACGAACCAGGGACTAAAAATATAAATTGTTATGTGAAAGCCCCGTTTCGTATTTCCGGCTCAAATATAATCTGCTCGCTTGGCACCCAGGGTGAGGTGAAAGGAGGGATTTGAAGGATTAAAGCAGGAAGTAATCCAGAGGGCCGGATAGAAACCAGGGACTGGGGGCTAACCTTTCAAAGAGGGGGGTTGCACTTTCACACACTGATCCTAGGTTCTAGGTTCGAATCTTGGGTAATCGATGTGTGTTTGTTCCGTCATCTATCTCATCAATTCATCCTTCATCCTCATTGTATTGTGATTAACCTAGAGAGGTAAAAAAAGGACGTAAAATAACAAAACAGAAGAAAGTAAGGTATGGACAACAACGTTCCTCCGAATAGAGGAAACATTTTATTTTGAAAATATCGAAGAGCTTCTGTGAGCATTACAGTGTCGCCGAGAAAGATAGAAGAAAAAGGGGGAACCGAAATATTTTTTTTAGGAATAGTCAAATTTTATTCCCATTAAATATCGCATACAAAATGTTTACTTGAGGTAAAAGTTGGTTAAATGACAATTTTTCTTGCAGGGACAATTTTTCTTGTAGGCTAAGGTATGTTCATGTACGCATGTGTCAAACATGTGTACGACCGTGAGGTACCGCTCCTCCACCCTTGTATTCCTCAAATCCTCAATTGTTTGTTATCATTGTAGTAAACAAAGTTGTAAAATTGTAATCAACAGGGTCGTAACGAGTAGTTAAATTTTGAAGCAATTAATCTTCGTTTTTAAAATATGTTCTAGATTTGTGTTTGAACAAGTTGGAGCTAGGGTTGCAGCTTATCATGTTCTCCATGGGTATCAAGGCATTTAATAATGCCCTGAGTTGTCCTGAAGCACAGATTCGAACGACATTATGCGGGTGTGTCATCCAGTCAGCAAATCGACCATCAGGTTGTAGATCCACTGTTTAAAATAGTAGGTTTGACACCACTCGCTTATAGCAAGCAACTGAATGTGTAGATGATATTTGTGCGACATTAAAGCACTGTTTTTGTTGTTGTGGCAATGTTTGTACTATTCAAGATATCGCCAGAGGTTAGAGTAGTTGCGCCAGAGGTTAGAGTAAGTTTAACTTGTTGAAACAAGTTCGCCACTTCTACCCAGTAGAGCACATAATGGTTTGGATCCCACTTTAAACTGTAGGTCCAGTCCCGATTAGCCTTAGTGGACTTAAAACACCAAATTAATCAATCAATCAAGTTCGTCACTTCGCCGAAAGAAAAACTAAACATCTCTCAACTTACAGCATTTTGTAATCGCGCAAAATAGCGAAAATCCATTTTCCTCCCGCCTTATCGAAGGCCTTGACCCAATTTTACTCAAATGAATTAATACTCTAGTCCTCAAAGGTATACAGCGACTGTAAAAAAAATCTGCCTAAAAGCTCTATATTTACAGTAATTACCATCTTAGCAGAGTTGTAAGTTTTCTATTTTGTTCCCGCTTCCCTCCCCCTCCCCCCCCCACCTATGCACTCAAAAGTAAATTTCTTACTGGCAAATTGTACATCTATTGTTTGTTGAGTTTCGATGATTAAGCTCTGAATATTTAGTTTCTACAGAGCGTTGCAAATGTCAAAAATGGGTAAGTAGTATAAATATATTTACATACATACATACATATGTACATATAGGTAGGTATATGCATGGATGTAAGGTTCAAGTGACGGTTACATCCAATGGCTGGAAGCCCTCTGTTATGCTAAATGAAATGTGGTATGTATCATCAGGAAAGCAGATCAATATTTCTGCCTAACCTCTCTTTTTGTTGTTCGTGTTGTTGTTTCCTCACTATCATTTCAAGTTTATTTCTTAAAAAATAAAATATTGCGGGTTCAACCTTACTTTACACAACTTTTCACACCACTAGGTTTCGTGCGAATTCTTTTCTTGTCTTTACAGTTACACATTATTTCACACGCATTTGTTTATGAGAGCTGTGAATTCGTGACAGGGCAGAAGTCGCTAGCAATCCTATGAAGAAAGCACAAACTCCCTTGCTCCTCCAATGTTTGTTTTGATCTGGTGGGGCCTACACAACACTAGGCCCCATCTCATAAACAAGGGTGTTCTAGGAATAACCAAAGAGACCCGGGAATTATGAAACGTACATTGTCTTCCAAAATGAATGTAAAATTAAGTACATATCTGTAAGTAACTCTCAAAGTATCTTGATACAAAGTTTCGTTTATTATACAGATACAGAAGTTATTATTATTATTGTTATTATTATTTGAGGCTCACCCTGACTCAAAAAAATTAGTACCTTGGGGTAATCCTCGGGAGTAAGGGCGGCTGGAGTGTGGTGCTGAACACATCACCTCCAAAATGGCCGAGATCAAGAATATGTGCTCCCACGTCCCCTAAATTTGCCTCATGCACGGTGCTATATGCGCGGGAAACTTTACATTTTACCTACTATTATTATTATTATTATTATTATTATTATTATTATTATTATTATTATTATTATTATTATTATTAAATATGTGAGATATCTATATGCTCTTTGTGGTATTAGTTGTTTCTTCGTTATTTTACATCGCTTTTTGTTGGTTCGATGTGGCTTACAGACTGGGTATTGTTTGTCTCTTTCAGTACGAAATAAACATAACTTGATACGGAAAGCATTGGGTCGCCCACGTCGTCTTCTTGACCGCGTACGTGACTTCATATGTTTAGAAAACAAATTCAGGTTGTTTCCACTTGACGTTTGAAGGGGCGGACTATAATTATGTTTTGGTTCCATAAAGAATGCAGCGTGCTGATTGGACTGTATATTCTTTCAATAGGTCGCCGCAGCACGGGATGAAAGGGAATGCTTCCACAACTAGCGTTCAGCTTCAAGCCCTGCATTTTCCCTCAGTAATAAACAGATAAGGAAAGAAAAAGGGGAAATTCCTGAAGACGCCCAACCTCCACCCGCATTAAGTTCAGGGGTAGGTGCTTAGTGCCCTGGTGCCTTTAAAATAAACAAGGGCGTCAGATCAGCGGAATTTCGGTTCCCCCGTTTTTTTCTTCCACCTTCTTTATTGATGGTTTCAATTATATGTACGTACGAGGCACTAAAGCTAAATCCACCTGTTCAAGCGGCTCTAGCGCCCGCCCAACGTCGTATAAAGTGGGTACGTGGAGCATACTCTGGGAGATAAAGGCGGCCCCACCTTCGGCCGTGATCAAGAAAGTGTGGGGCCCTAACTCCACACCCCGTATACGCCTTCATAGCTTGGTGCAAAGCACAGGGGAACACTTTACTTTTTATGTCAGTAATGAAACGAAGGTTGGGGATCGGGGAGAATGTGTTAAGACAGAGGGGAGAAAGAGTGGTATTTTAGGAAGATTATTAATTAAATGAGCTAAGCAGTGTGCGAATTAAGCGAAGGGGGTGCCGGTGATTTCCCCGCCACAATAAATTGTATCCCCTGCAAAAGAAAATTATTTTTATCCCTGCCAGAAGTGTTTTTATCCCTTTAAAGAAAAATGGAATTGAAAGGATATATTATTCCATGTCTTAACTATGTAACAGACACCATTGAAAAATCATTTGTTATTTGTGGTTCAGTCATAAGATTTCCCTGCCCCAAAGTATGCAGCTTTGTGGATTAAGGAAGGACACCATTCCGAAACTGACAACCTCACCGTGCCGAGACAACAGAAACTCAAATTTTCGTGGCATAGTGCTGATATTTTACACTTATTAAATTGTTCGCAAGAAACTTGTAGGTATGTAAGATTGGCATTAAGTATGAACTTGGCAATATACAGTTGGTAACTTTTTCGGTGTTAGTAGTTCGATAACTATTTTCGTGTATGAGTTTGGGTTTACTTAGAATCAGGGGGGCCGCCAGGAGGTGGGGAAGGGTGCTTCATCACCCCTTCATTTTCTTCCTCACGCCGTCCAGCATCCCTTGTTCAACTTGTTAAACCATGTCATATTTAGCGTAGAAAGGTTTTGAAGTGAGATCGGTATTACTGCATACAACAGGCAAGTCATCGATCTTAATCTGACATCAGGCACGTATCCAAGGGGGCTCGAGCCCACCACCGAAAATTTTCTGTTTACACTAGATAAAATGAGGCTTTTAGTTTCTTGAATAATGTGATCATAATTTGAGAGTTATGATTATCGAGACAAGACAGAGAATGCTCTATAACCCTCTTATTGTTAATAGCACGTATCCAAGGTGAGGATCGGAAATTTTTCAATTTACTTTAGAAAAAAAAATTGGTTTGGTTTGAGTTAGTGTTTTAAGCCCACTTTATGCACAGTATGGCTAATCGGGACTGGACCTACAGTTTAAAGTGGGATCCGAACCACTTGTGCCTCCACCGGGTGTCGAACCCGGGACCCCTTGATTACAAGGCAAAGACGCTACCACTGCGCCATGGGGGAGGCCCAAAAAAAATAGGTTTTTTTCTTCTTGAATAATAGGACGATGACTTAAAGAGAGAAATAATTATCAAGGCAAGACGAAGAATGATTTATAACCCTGTTGTTCATAATATTGCACTTAAACTTTTCTTGCGCTTTCGGTGTTGTCGCAGCGAACTTGAGCACTATGGAAAAACTTGTCAGCATTTGAAAGCTGCACAACAAAGGTAGCGCCACAAGTAGGACGATTCGTTGTAATTTTTAATCTCTGGAAAGCGCGAGAGGGAACGTTCTTGAATAAGAGAAGGAGTCGAACTACTACTGGCTATATTAACGAATCGTTTTCCTGCTGAACGTTCTAGAATATGAGAATATTCAATTTCCCGGTTGATCTGTACAATAGAATCGGTTAATGAGACTTCAGAGGTAAGTGTGACAACTCATACAGTCGATTAGTGATCAGTCAGTGTCCATTGGTGGCTTTATAAGATATAGTGATTTGAAAATGAAAAGTAACGAAGTCTACATCTACAGTAGTTCCAGTTCGGGTCCAAAGATGAAGACAATGACGACAGCGGAACTTCCGGAGCCTCAGTGTAGTGCTATTTCGGGTCGAGGGCTGAAGAGATCGAAGGTCTCTTTCTCTAAAGTTAATATTTCAGCAATACCGGGTATTGGAGCAGTTTATTAAGAAACAAATAAACTGCACAAATCAACTGAAAGTTCTGATTGATGATTTAGTTGTGCCCGGACCAAATTCCGTGTATGCGGTTTGTAACCTTATATAATAGAAAAATGCATATGCATGTGTGAACCTACAGCAAATACTGATATTAGCTTTTTTATACTTGTTACCCAGCAAGCCTTGATGAGTTACTAAGAGTCTAATGTTCCCGACAAATGGAGTAGCGGACTAACTTTGTGACGACTGGTGTCCAACTGGAGGATGTTGCAACATCGCGCTACGACGCCAGGGGTTCCGGTTTCGAATCCTGGCCTGGGCATGGATGTTTTGGAGTGTCCATTCATCAATTTCATCATATCGTCACTTATCCCCATATTCGCTAATTAGCCAAAAGTGGCACAAAAAGCGAAGTAAAATAAAGCAATTCAATCAATCTTCTAAAGTCTTGAAGATCCAAGTCACAAGGATGGAAAATTAGGGGCTTTGTTAAGGTTAGGTGCGAAGGCAGGCGACAACACCCTAAAGGATCATATACAAACCTGCGGGAAGAACGATCTTACTTAAGTCTCCAATACGAAATGATAAAACGTCTGGTGAGTTCATTATAAATAATGTGTCCGAGATAAAGAGTGGTATCCCCAGAATTTTCGGAAGGGAGAGGGGTTATGAATACTATTTTTGGTGGCCAGTCCTCATTTTGCCATATTTGTCTGTCTTTGACGTTCTTTTTTTTAAGGAATACTTTGTCAAATGGGGTTATGACTCCACCAACCCTCCCTTGGGCACGTCACTGTAGACAAGCATTTGATCACATTGGGAGACGAAACATTAGATGTGTTGGGAACTGTGCATTAATTGTTTCTCGATCCGGCTATATTCGAGAAAACTTCCTTTGTTTCGTGCCGATATATGACAAGACTGAGGAAGCTGTGATAGGCATCTTTAAACAGCCGCCCCTCGTGGAGGAGTGCTTATCACATAGCGCTACGAGGCCAGGGGTACCGGGTTCAAATCCCGGCCTGGACATGGATGTTTTTGAGTGTCCATTCATCAGTTTCATAATATCATCACTCATCCCAATCTCCGCAAATTATCCAAAAGTGGCACAAAAGGCGAAGTAAAATAAAGCAGATCAATGAATCAATCACAATTTTGAACACTTGCGAGTGCCTGAATATGGACAATTTGGTGGGTTTCCGCTTTCATAAGAGCTGCAAAGATGGGAGGACAAGACACATTAGTGGTGTTCTGGTTCGAATCAGATAGAAATGTTCGAGAACTGCCTGCGTTCAGTTCGCAGCCCACAGTTAGAATCTCGCGTTGTCGAGTGGATTGACCATCTCGTGCATTTGTAACAGCTTCGTAAAAACACTCACAGATACCACAGATGTTTTGATGCCTGATGAGAAGAAATGGGCAAACACGCATACTCAGATGGTTCCGGCACACAATGTTCATGCTTGGAAACAGAGGAGTCGTGTGGTAAAAAATGTTCCGATTTCACGTTCTAATTAAAATGGCAGCCTTAAACAGTGGCGACGATTTAAGGGATAGTTGCTCCCCATTTTTTTGCCTCCTCACTATGGCCTCTTAATGGTAAGCCTTGTCTACCAAGAGAAAGTAAATTTTCATTGCACCGCCCCACCCCCAGGTTTTGGAACCCAGTCGCCACCACTGGCCTTAAACATGCAATTCTGAGGTTCTATCTATACTTCTTAAAAATATGTTGTTAGTGTAAGACTGTTTGCTTGTATATATTCAATTGTTTTATGGGGTATTGTTGCTTTCCATTGTTATGCGGCAATAAAGAGGGCCCAAAATACATGTTTCCACTGTATTTTTACTTAGTTCGGCCCTTAATATCTTGGTTAAACAACACTACCATTTTTTTTTTACTCGGCATGAAAGCTCACTATTAGCACTCACTGAAATAGCACATTACTTGGATATTGACGCTGTTAGTATATATAACCCTTTAAATATTAAATTATTGCGAAATCCGCAACTTTAGAATTAGACTTTTCTCAAAGCAGCAAAAGTGAAGAGTAAAACTTGGTATACCTTATTGTAACTGAATATACAGCGTAAGTCAAAATGATGTTCCCGATTTCGTTCATTTCTTATACGAAAGGTAATGAGCTTTTCTTGCATATGTAATTTTTTATGGAATAAAATCTCAAAAAGTTTTCTTCTTCTTTCTATTGAAGACTCGTAGTTGCGCTGTCGCCCACCAGAAGGTAGTTTAGTAGCAGTGAGGAAAATGGCTACCGCTGGACAGCAGAAAGCGTTCTGTATTTTCGTTCAGCGGCATTTCCGAACAAGATTTGTGGTTGAACCGCCTTCTGGCAAGTCAATTAGAAAATGCTACAACATTGGTGGAATTGCGTGAGCGCATCACTGCAGCCATAGCCGACGTGGACCCTGACATGCTAGGAAAAGTTGTGGCAGGAACTTGATTATAGACTAGATGTGTGTGTGTCGTGTAACACGTGGATCACACAGAGAACATTTATAATGCGCCAGGAAAAACATTTTGAGTTTTTCAATCTGTGTGTGTAATATCAGTCATTTACGTATCATTACAATGAAATAAATAGACACTGAAATCGGAAAAATTATTTTGACTTACGCTGTATGTACTAACACATGGAAATAAAAAAAACATTGGGGTCGCGTCCTATTTTTGAGGGGAAAACATCAAAATGTTAAGAAATGTCAATGTAAATTATCACACTTCCTTCGGTATCAGAAAGAGGAACAGACCTTTCTCCTACCCTTCTATGTTCCAAATGGAACAGTTCCTCTCTTGAAAAGTTGTGGAAGAGTCTCAGTTTTTCTTTCTTTGATGAGTAGCGTAATGGTAATGCGACCTCTTTGTAATCAAAGGTCTCCGGGTTTAATGCAAGGTGGAGGCACAAGTTGTTCGGATTCCACTTTAAGCTACAAGACCACAGTCCCGAAAAGCATTTATGTGCATAAAGTGGGTTTAAAAATAAAACTCTACCGAACTCTACATACAGTGACGCACCAAGGACTTTCGTTAGCCATCTTCTTGCCACCATTTCCTGCTTTAGACATTCTTTTTACTGGGCCAAAGAGGGACTATGATTCCCTCCACCAGGAATGTCCATCCCCCTCAAGGTCCTGAACGTAGTCTCCCAAATAAAGAATTTCAAGGCACCAAGCATAAGGATAATAGTCCAAAATTCATAACTAAATTCGATCATCATAACCCTCCAATATTATTTTGATAAATATAGTAACTGATTTTAATTTGGATGCAATAGCCTGTCAAGGGGTCGATAGTTATATCTTAAAATGTATATTTTCGACACGCAGAAAGCTAGTACATTGATTTCTTAAATAATATGAAATGTCAGAAAATAAATTATTTGTATGCAGTGTTTTTGGTCGGGGAATAGATGTTAAAAAGCCCACAACTGAATGATAAGATAGAAAAATCTAACTGGGCACACCACTTGCATACGCATGATTTTTCGTTTCGGAGGCGGGCGGAATCGTAAAGGTGGATATTACATAGCTGCTTCACTGTGTTCTGGGAGAAGACGGGATATAAAATATTTCATAAATATAATTTTTGCCTTCCTTTTTAAAGTTGTTCAAAGACAAATATCGGGGGGTCGTTTTAAGGGGAGTTTGCTTTTATCATTTTGCCCTTTCCAGAGTTTTTAGTGCTTTCATTTGAAAAAATAATTTTCTCAGAATTTCAGAATTTCAAATTTTCTCAAAAATTCATAGGTAATTGTAGAGCTGCAGCACCATCATCTCCCCCAACCCATACCCTGCGTACACCAGTGGGGAAAACCAAATATTCATGCTGCAGTTGTCTTAACCAAAACTTGTTTGTTCCTATGACTGATTCAATTATCGTTTCATACACAGAGCCGTAGATAGTGAAAATAGTATTTGTTACCTCCTGCAACAAATTCTCCTCTTAGGCTTAGAGTATTTCAAAGTAAAAAAAAATCTGGATTGTATCTCACGTGTAAAATTCACTTTCTGCAACAAGTTTGATATGCACATCTTACATTACATATTTTCCTGTTGTATCGGCTTCTTTACAATGCGTTAGTATGTAGTATATTTAGTACAATTATGACAGCACACGGAACAGACAATACAGTAGTATTTTTAATAGAACTACTTCGTTGAAATGGTGCACCTGCAGGAAGAAATCGCAAGGGGCCAAGTCCTGTGAATAGGCTGGATGGGGAATAAATTCGAAGCAAAATTAGTGCAGTTTTGCCTTTGGGACGCTCGATTTGTGGGATGGCGCGTTTTCCTGTTGCAAAAGCACTTTTTGAGCTTTTTTGGAAAGTGATTCACCTAATGGACTGCGGCATCATCTCCTAAATTTACTAAAATATTCAATCAACACCAAGAATATTGGTCGTGTCTGGCAATGTAGTAGCCGACCTTCGTGGCGGTGTGATTAGCACAGCGCGCTACGACGCCAAAGACCAGGGGTTTCAATTTCGGGCTGGGCATGAGTGTTATTTGTGAGTGTTTCTTCATCAATTTTATCATATCATCATTTATTCTCATCGTCGCGATCAGCTCAAAGTGAAAGAAAAGCGACGCTAAATAACAAAAATGAAATCAAACCGTAATGTAGCTACAGTATAATCCTTCACAATCATCTTATCAAGACCCAAATAGGGATAATTGCGAGCGAAGCGAGCGGGAAAATTTTTATATCTATTTATTTGCATACTTAGAAGAATATTACATTAATTTAATTTTGCGTCAATACTTTAAAAGGATGCCGTGCTATTTACTCTTTATTTTACTATTTATTCTCCATTTGCTCATGGGCGCCAAAAACGAGAAGGGTGCATCACTAAGAAATGGGGTGGAAATGTGGTTCAATATCATGTAAATGGTAAGACAAGAACTACAATAATCTTTTCGTATATAATATCACATAATGTGAACCGTAAAAATTGTACCTTTTTAATTATTTTTTTTTCTATAGTGGTTACTTCCAGCGCTCTATGCCCCTTTTCTTAAATCCGCTTAAATGCACTGCAAGCGAATCGAGCAAGAAAATAATTAGGGCATTAATTAAGAAACCGGCAATAATATTAATTTAATAAGGAGTAAATATTTTCACACGGTCCCGCGACCTTTACTCCTTCTAAATTGTTCTCTTCTTGCTTCTTCAGCACCCACTTTGTTGTCTCTGAGCTCGTGGGGACCCCGTACCTGATGCTGTGTCAAACCATCTCTCTCACCTTCATTATCCTAAAGTGGGAGACAAGTAACGTAACGAATAGTTACCCGTGGATTTCTTATTTAGTAGTCTGTGCTCTATTTTACTTCACTGCATTTTCATGCATCAGATGTTTTATTTAGGAGAGAAGGAAGAGAGGCGGATGGCTATGACACCCACCGCCACGCCGCTTAGCGAATAATCCAGAGTAAAATCCACTTCATACCATACTATCATCAAATGGTATGGTGTCTAAATAATGATCGTCATACGAATTTTATGCCAAAGCGCTAAATATTGATTGCCCCCTCCCCGAACTTCAAAGTTCGTTCCCTCCTTACTATGGAAATTCTGTGCCAATCTAAAACTTAGCATTGCTATCCAATGTATACCCTCGAAACGTTGGAAGCCAACTCCAATTTAACCTGACTGGTAACCCGAGAACACTTGTTCGAATTGTGTACTTGTTTAAATATTTAAAAAATATGTAGGGTACGTACATGTATTCCATTCAGACTTTTGTTACATTAGGATATTCCAGATAACGATTTCCTTGCTTATTTTGTTCAAAGAGTCTTGAAGAAAATTGTCAACGGGGGAGGAAGGGAGGCTGGAATTAATGGGAAACCAGAAAGCAGCAAGAGCGAAACACACGAATCAGAAAACATAAACAGAAGCCTGTTAGAATAACGAAAGAATAGGAAACAGAAAATATAGCTGGGAAAGTCTATTCTAAACGCAGAGTATGTACACTGAAACAGAAAGAGCTTTCAACAAACGCCGAATATGAGGATAAAGTGGACTTAAAACATACAATGAACATCCATCTCAGAACTGAAAATCTGCGTTTTACACGTAGGTAATATATCAATTAGTTATGATTGTTGACTACAAAAGTTAAGTGTAAGGCTCAGTCTGTAAAATACTATATATGTAATGTAAATATATGAAGCACTATTCTGAAACATATAATGCCTAAAATTATTTTCTAAAAAATATGTTTGGATGCCACAGGAGCGACTATCACTGTGAAATGCTGTGTGATTTGTTGTTCACACAAAACGTTGTTTTGCGCCATTGAAATTTCTTGCTCATACTGTAGTAATGATATGCCAGTGATATGCTATGCTCCGTCAGTCTGGGCGCATCTCACAGCGCAAAAACAAATCAGAGATAGTCTCAGATCTGTACAACGGAATGTCCTGTTAAGGATCCTCGGAGCGTTTAGTACAACATCCAAGACTTTGATAATAGCTGTTGTTGAAGTTCGACAAAGTGCCGCTTGTTACTGGTGGAAAAAGGGACTAAAAGAAGGAAGACCAGATACTTGCAACTCCTGTTCCTTTGGGAGGCTTAAGGTCTAAGGACTTATATTACTCAATAAATTTACTAGATACTATCATATATTCCAAGTGGAATGGCAATAAATAAGATGCTTATAAGGAAACTGGTAACAATGGAGAAACCTGAATTAATCTTATCCATTGTAGGAACGGATAAAAAGTTTAGGTTGCTGTGACAATAAACTTTCCACTTTAGAGTTTAAGTTTGAGTTTGTGTTTTAAGTCCACTCTATGCACAGTATGGCTAGTCGGGACTGGGCCTACAGTTTAAACTGTGATCCGAACCATTATGTGCCTCAATCCGGTATCGAACCCGGGATCCCTCGATTACAAGGGGACGCTCGAAATTTCCGCTTTAGGAATGCCAGAGAGTTAGTTAATATTTTCTAATTACTTTCACTTTCAAAACTTAAAGTTCAACAAATCTCTACTTCTGTGGAATAGAAGTCAGTGATATTTGTGTCAAGAAGTGTAACTCAATTAGACGCACACGAGAGAGCGTAGAAATGCGTCTAAAGTGCAAGCACCTAGCATAGGGTACATTCAAGGGGATTGCCATGGCAGTTTGTATCACAAAATGGTCGACAAATTAAGTTTCACTCGGGTCTGTCGGACCCCTCGTTACCTTTCAACGTCTAAGATAACGGATTCGTTTTTGGAAGTAGCCGGTTGTAATTCACGCGTTAAGCTTAACGCCCACTGAGACATTGTTAAACGCGACAACAGAACGCAAGAGACCCGTTTCCGGCGTCTCAGCGGGCGATAACCTTTAAGATAACATGCAGATTTCTGGCATGGAAATTCCGTGTGTTTCCCTGTTGTGGAAGCAGACAACAGAAGTTCTGTTGCTTTCTGTTGCCGCGTCTCAGTGGGTGTTTAACTTAAAGTTTCCATCGTCACTTGAGACAAATGCTGCGGAAATATTTCATTTCCTCTTATTTTTTTACCACATTTTCCGTCACTCTCTTACTTTGTCGCCACGGTTAACCACCTATTACAAATTGTCAATTAAATTTGAATGAATTGAGCAAGGAAGAAGCTAGCAAACTGCTACATTTGAAACGTGTTTGAATTGTGTTACATCTTAATTTAGCATCGACATTCAATTATTCCCAGAGTTGTTTAATGTAAAATTGTAGTTGAGACATCTTGGAAATAGGGTCTGTAACTTGGGTATGTTATGATCCTCATGATAATATTTAATTCGGCTTCCCCGATGGCTCAGTGGTAGGGTTGTTCCCTTGTAATCAAGAAGTCCCTGATTCGATACCCGGTGGAGGCATACATTGGTGCAGATCATAGTTATAAACTGTAGGTTTAATCCCGATTAGCCTTACTGTGCATAAAGTGGACTTAAACCATCAAATCAACCAAATCGACCTCTACGTACACACACACAACAGGTGTGTTTGTGCTTGCCATTAACTTCTTTCCTAGTGGATACTTCCTACGCTCACATCAGGTTAAGGTGAGGAAATAATTTCACCTGACGTAATCAATCCCAAACACTCCTATCAAAATAAGTTACTTACATCATAGGTGTCAGTTCAGCAGTTCACACGTTTCCCTGCACCACCCACGCGACCTATAAATCTGTCGACCTTGAATTTATATGTCGACATCAAGTGATCCAGCAACGAAAGATTCAGCGCGAACGCACCTCGCGTGTCTCCACTCTCATTCCAATGCAGTGGCGCAACCACAGGGAGCAGGGGAGGCATTGTCCCCCCAACCTTGGACGGAAATGAGTTCTTGGGGGTACAAGAGGGGCAAACATTGACGGCCAAGTGTAACTGCAATTTCCGCCCACAACTTGAAATTTTATGCAAATAAAAATTATATTCGCAAAATTTTCTTGATAGCTTCGCTCGCATTACCTGCTTTTCTTAGTCTTATCTTTTCTTAGTCTTCAGTACCGTAGCTAGGGGGCGGAGGGAGTCTGCCCTGGGCGCCGAACGACTTGAAGGAAAATAAGTTGTAAAATTGATTGATTGGGTTGTGGTTTTACGTCCATTTTACAAACAGAAATGCTAATCGGGACTGAACCTGCAGTTTAAAGTTGGATCCGAACCACTGTGCCATGTGCCTCCAGCGGATATCGAACCAGGGACCCCCTGACCACAAGGCAACGATGTTATCATTATACCATCGAGGTGCAGGGGCGGCGCCAAAAATTTTCGACCGGGTGGGCAGAAGCTGTATATTCATAAATTAATAATAAGTTTTTCATGCACTCATGCTCGTCCCCCCACCTCCAACATATTCAGGGTGTCCTAAAACAACTTCAACAACGGTTGGATGCTGATATATATATATATATATAAAATAAAAATAAAACTTTTCCTCATACTCATAACCTCGAAAGTGCTTAGTTTCTGATCCATGAGCGTTGAAAATCTAACCTGTATGTACAGTCACGGATACTTCTGGGTTATAACAATCCCATTAACTTTCAATGCAATCATTACAACACAGAAGTGTCCATGACTCTACGTATACAACCCAACTCACCAAACGATCGCTCTGACGTAACTTCCAGAGACGCGTAACAAGATTGCCACTTGAATTGAAAACAACAACTTGGGAGTCTTATCTGGCAAAATACAAAAGAACAATTATACTTGCGATGTTGTAAGCATAGGTGCGCACAGAATAATTTATTTGGGGGGTCCCTTAAGAGAAGTTTCAGTTACCTACCTGGACATGGCTAGCCTATAGTCGTAACTTCATGTTATTTTCACAGAAACTATTAAGTATATGAACATGAAATTTTAACAATATAGAATGAGCATTTTTTTATCACTTTAGCACAGGTTTTACTATCACCGTGTCGACATTTTAAGTAATGAAAGTAAACAATTGAAAATGATAAATACAAGGCCATATCTCTACGGGTACTATCAGCTGCTGAATCACTCTCACGAAGTACAGCTGTAAGTTCAGTTTTACCATGTTTTCTAATGCACATTAGCCTACTTCATAAAATATATTGCTGTACCTGGTCACTCGATAGTTAACGCCATGTGTTACATGTCATTTTAAACCGTAGAATTCAACTGTAAGCAAAAATCTGAAAATTGATACACTTGTCATTGAATGAGAAGTGAGAGAGCATTCATGAAAATATTCGAACATGAAAGTCTTATTGGAAATATTGGAAGGTTGCATTAACAGACAAGTCGGTCCTCGGGAAAATAATATTTACGGTCCGATATGTGAATGGGCTCTGCGATTTATCAAGACAAAAATAATTTATTTACTACGTGATTACTGTCTACTATAGTAAAGGAATATCACATTGTTTTGTGGAGAGAGAGAGACTCAGAGAGAGAGAGAGAGAGAGAGAGAGAGAGAGACTCAGAGAGAGAGAGAGAGAGAGAGAGCTGGTCTCAAATGAAACGAAATTCCTTATTTTTTACCACTGATATTATTTTCATAATTTTAATGGTAGATCAACATATTTTCTTTATTTTTTAGAAGACGTTTGGGGTAGCCAGGTATATTTAGCACCTCCGTGTGCACACCTGCCTGTAAGAAGTATCTATAGCATTTACAAACTGGCCAAGACATAGAATTACCAACAGATACGGACTGAAATTCAAGACGCTTCATTCTAAAATGTCCCCATCGTGTTTCGAGTGTCGTGCAGTACCAATAATCGTGAATCGCGAGATACACTTACGACATGTTGATGAAATCGACGAACTGAGAAATGCAAACATAGTGTGTTCGCCACCTTGTTTTGTTTCACACGCAGACTGCAAACCCCTTACTAAAAATAATGAATGGTAAAATCTCTTGCAATAAAATGAAAAATATCGTTTAAACATTAATTAATTCGCAGATTAAAACTAATACATAATAACTGAAATGAATCCGATCTGTATAAGGGTGTCACTACTTGACGTGTGTATTCCGAGCGCCCAATACAGCTCAGCGTTTGACGTAAGTATGAATAATGTCTTATTAGCAAAATTTAAAAAAAGCAAGAACCCGGGTATAAATCAAATTATTAGTTCATTCTGCATAATATTTACCTAAGCTAAAGAAGGACATTTTGGCAAAATATCACCGAAATGTAATATATAAATAAATAAAATTGTATGTATTATGTTATGAAGCACAAAGTTCTAAAATTGTGTCCCTATTCTATGTTAGTTAACCACTAGAAAAATCACATGATTACGTAACTGATAGGGAAAATGTATCTGTAAGAAGATTTTTTGCCTCCCTGATGGCATAGTGGTAAAGTCGTCGCCTTGTGATCAAGCGGTCTCGGGTTCAATAACCGGTGGAGGCAGATAGTGATTCGGACCCCACTTTAAACTGTAGGTCCAGTCCCGATTAGCCTATTGTGCATAAAGTGGACTTAAAACAACAACTCATTTAAGAAGATTCCTAATACGGTTGCTAACTCATCAAGTCATTACTAATTCTGCAGCTACTCTTCAAACCTACAGAGCTGTTTTATCAAAATCTATTTTTGTGATTGCTTCTTATTAGTAGAATGAATATAAAATTATTATTATTTGGATACGATATCGAAATTAGAAATTACAGGTATATAAAATCGTGATGATGAAAGGGACGTATCAAATTACCTCTGTCTTAGTATTTCAATATAGACCTAACTAAACAACTTTGTGTGTTGCAGGAGGAAGCAATGCGAAGAAGAGGTTTTTATTTGTTTAACAGATCACCTTAATCATACCCAGGCCGGAAGCCCGGAGTTGACAACATCAAGCAACTCCACTCCACACCTTCTACACTCAGTTTCAGTTACAACTTTTTGGACAAGTTATGGCAGACAGTTAATAATATTTCTATATTTTTGCCACATTTCAAGTATCTATTTCTTTTCATTATGTGGCACATTTTCAAAGCAATTTGATGCATCGTCCCTGTGAAGGTCAGAAGCTGCAGCCCTCAGGCCCATAATCTTGTTCTAATATTGATCATATTCTACACAATTTTGCTCCTCTCATAAAGCCTCCTAAGCCTACTGGCTGCTTAAGCATACAAGTAGGCATTAGATCACATTTTTTGTTTCAAAAGATTTGGAAATTCCTTTCGCTTTCCAAATGATAAAATTAAGGAAGTTGAAAGAAAAGCTTAAATTAATCCCATTCAACTTATTATTTACTCTGACTTTTGTAAACCTATTCACGAAATCAGTGTTTCGGCAAAGCTTTTATTGAATGATAATATGTGAACTTGTCTGTAATATAGATAATATTCACAAGTAAAATATATACATGAAGTGAACACCATAATAAACATATTTATTAGACCTTTCGCATTCTCCCAAGAGTATATATTTATTGAATTTGATTGGGTTGGCACAGCAATTTTTGGGTAGGCAATTGTCCATCCGTGCCCACCCCTGTCGCCGTCCCTGTCGGGGAGGCACAAAAGTTGTAAGAGAGAGAGAATGCATTGGCGTCTCGTGAAATTGTTTGAGCCCTATTAAATCAATATCGATTTCAGCCTGCAAAAAAAATTGAATCCAAAAATTTTCTTGTTCGCTTTGCTCGCAATATATCATTGTTCTCTGTAATGCATTGTAAATTACCAGACAGAGAAATAAGACTTGTCTTAATTGATTTTGTTTTAAATGCATGAACAATTGTTTCGAGGAAAGGGAGCGTGCAGACAATTTATGTAATTTTTGCTGTTGGTTTATTGTGAGATGGATGAATTGGTTGCCTAATAGATTTAAATAATATAAGTTGTATATAATATGTATTAAATAAACTTTGAAAATGCACACAATTTAGTGTCCACATCGCTCCATGTTGCATATATCGTCGATGAAGGGGCGAAGTGGCGTAACTCGAAAAATTGCGTTTTTGATTTATGACTACCTCCTCTGTTACCTGTCAAAATTTCGTGGCTGAATTCCCACTGGTTCCGGAGATTTAAGCACCCTGCAATTGGCGTATCTTGAATTTTCTGCATAAAGATATCTGCGAAGTTTCTTCAGTGGCTGCTAAGAAATGAAGGCGCGTACTGGCGTAAGCTTATATCGGGAAACAAGATATACGATTTACGAAATATTATATAAATTTATATACGATTTATGAAACAAAAGTGAATCATACGTTAGTCCATGCACAAAAAAGTTAGTTCCAGGGAGAAATCTGAAAGAAAAATGTGATGGAAAATGTGAAAAGTTTGGTAAAGAATGCTTTAAAAAATGCTTTAAAAGTCCTTAAAATTTTCATGTTTTTCCGCATAAAAATGAAAATTTTAAGGACTTTTTTGCAAGTGACGACCTTCAGCTTCAACGAGAATTCGTCAACACATATGTAAAGGTTTCAGACGGTAATCACAAAACTACGCAAAATGAAGAATCTCGAAGATTAAAAACAAATCATTACTTTTTACCATAGAAGGAAAGAGAAGTAGAATCAGTGTGTAAAACCATGTTTCTAAACACATTTTTAATATCAGAGAAAACAATGCGAACTGCTCTAGCCAAAAGAAGATGTCAATGAGAAAGAGAGAAGAGGAGGAAAACTTCAGAGCCTACTGGAAAGGGACAAAATAATAGAGAATATGATGCAAAAATCATAAAGAGATTCCCAAGAGTCGATTGATTGATTGATTGATTTAATTTATTTTACTTTGCGTTTTGTGCATCTTGGCTAATTTGCGAAGATGGGGATGAGGGATGAAATTGATGAATGGACATTCACAAACAACCAAGCCCGAGCGGAATTCGAACCCGGTACCCTTGGCGTCGCAGCGTGATGTGCTAACCACTTTTTTTATTATTTTTTTTTAAAGGAAAGCCCCTATGCGGAAGCTTACCCCATCACACTTCATTCACTCATATTATTTCATTCATATTTCAATTTCAGGACTTTTCAGGACAGACAATCACAAACATTCATGTCCGAGCCAGGATTCGAACCCGGGACCCCCGGCGTCGTAGCGCGATGTTCTAATCACTCCGCCACGGGGGCCGACCACTCGACCACAGGGTCCGACCCCAAGAGTCGAATCTCACTACTGCAGGAAAGATACAAAAAGACAATGTCTTCATTCGGATCTGCCTAAAAGCAAAATGTATAGAATGTTTATTTAGGATCATAAAGAGAACATCACCCCTTTACCAACTTATCAGACATACAGAAAGATATTCAAAAGCATGAACCTTTCTTTTCATTGACCGAAAAAGGATACGTGCGGTCTGTGTAGAAACTTTCTGGAAGGAGATGAGTCGAAGAAGAGCGAACTAGGTGATAAGTATCAAAAACATGTCGCCGAGATAGATACTGTAAGAAAGAAGAGAATGGAAGCTAAAGACACATCGGACTTTCAATGCAAGACTGTTGCTGCGGTGTTTCAGTTGCAGCAAGTCATTTATCTTCCCATTTCAAATGAAATAAAGTTATTTTATAAAAGACAATTATGAATATACAATTTTACACTCTATGATCTGAAGACAAGGGAATGCTATTGTTTTGTTTGGCACGAAGGAGTGACCCACGACCCACAGAGGTGCATGCGAAAATCTTCACTTGCCTAAACAATTTTCTTCATCAATTGGATGTAAAACAGGTTGAAGAAATTTACTTGTTCGCTGAAGGTTGTACAGGGAAAAATAAAAACTCAATAGTTGCAGCCATGATGCTCTACACATTTACTATGGCTCAGCATATCAGTGTCATCAATTTAAATTTCTTTGAATCGTACCACGGACAGAATGAAGGCACTAAAATTAACTGGAAATGTATTCATTCCAGCTCAGCTGCTACCAATTTTTAGACTTGCACGATCTGATAAACCATACACTGAGCATTCCCTTCGATGCATGAATTTCTTAGATTTCCGAGATGTAGCATCATATCTGAGGATCCTATTTGTAAGGAAGGATGATAATGGTGAAGGAATTGACTGAACGGGCATACGATAACTAATGGTGATCAAGAATCAAACAGATAAAATTTATTTCAAGGACAGCCATTTAAATGTGGTTTATCGAAGTATCTCGCTGCAAAGGAAAGTTATATTCACCAAAACTCCAAAGTGTCTACACTCACATCCCCCAAGGATTTCACCACTGATGTATGAAGGTTTGATGTCTTTATGTGAAGGAGATACACCTGTAGTAAGAGAACCTGAGTTTGTGTATTTCTACAAAAATCTTCCATAATGAATATTATTAACAAATATTAAAAATATCCTATTGTACGAGCTTTTAGAGTCCCATAGTTATTCTTAGTTACAAGTACAACCAGAATTCATATTATCTTTGTACTGAAGTGTTACTATATCTTGAATTGCATTAAAGATAAACCATTATTAAATTTCTGTATTTTATTAACTTCTTTTAACTACTATTTTCAACAGCAATGGATAAATAGACGTGAATGTATGGATCACTTTTAAATAAAGGTATGAAATCAATACAACTATTATTAAATACTTTATATTAACGGGAAAATTAATAAATGTATCTCTACATACCAAAAAAATCATTTTAAAAAAATGTAAGGAGGGCGTAACTTTAATCACAATCTTTGAAAAGAAAAGACGAAGGGGCGTAAGTGATTCAAGCACATTCCAAAATTTTTCTTCCAGCAGAAATGAAAACATGTTCAAAATGTAACTTTTTCCCCAGATGTATCAACAATCATACACTTATTGTACAAAATTTGCAATTGATATAATAAATATCAAATGAGCACGACGGTATTATGTTGAACGAAAAACTTTAAATCTCTCTCTTAAAAAATCGTAAAAATCAAGATACGTCACTTCATCCTTTCACCGACGATATGTGAAACATATATCGTGCACTAAAGTTGTACATGTTAATGTAAAAAATAATTATATTTGGAATGCATTTGTCAATGTGAAATTGAAAGTGTTGAAAAATAATTCAATCGTTTGTTCGAACAAAAATGCTTTAGCGCCAACTTCTACCCCCTTCTTGCATAATTTACGAGGGTAAGAATGTCTTTGTTACTACTACTACGACTACTGCTGCTGCCGCTGCTGCTGCTGCTGCTACTACTACTACTACTACTAATAATAATAATAATAATTTTGGTGCCGGGTTCGAATTCCGGCTTGGGCATGGATGTTTGTGAGTGTGTGTCCATTCATCAATTTCATCAAATCATCACTCATCCCCATTTTGGCAAATTAGCCAAAAGTAGCACAATAAGCGAAGTAAAATATGGCAAAATCAATAATAATAATGTTATGATAATAACATTATTAACATTATTATTATTAGTATTATTAATATGGCATATTTATCCTGGCACTTGCCACCCCAAACAAAAATTCGTGGTTGCGCCTCTGTTCCAATGGGTTTCTTTCTGAGATCGATCCACGTTCAAGTGTTTCAGATATTTTTGAATTCAGATATTTAATATTCGTAATGATTCCAACGAGTTTATTTTTTCCAAAAACAATTACATTGTCAATAATGAAAAATATAACCAGCTAGATTTTCTGGCGCCTTACCCACGGTTACCCTCCCCCAAGCACCGACATTTTGCATAATATGTGATTTTTTGTCAATTTTAGACATCGTGGGGACGGGATCGTCCCTTCGAACTCATACCTCCTTTGAAAACAATGAGATATCAATATTATTCATCGTGCAAGAAATTCCGGATCTCGGTATTTAAAATTTCAAACCGGGTAGTCCCTGTAGTACTTTGTGAGTGACATATAATTTTTTCTTCTTCATATTTTCGCACATAAACGTTGTGTTTTTCTTCGCAGCAAACAAAAGAAATATATTGTCGCAACACAGTCTGTAAGTTAATGATATGAATACACGTTTATTATTTTCAAGCCTCTAGCGAGGGATAGGAAAGGGGGACTAGGGAGCCATGTACAGAAGGCGCATCTTCAATTTTTTCCCCTCAAAGTAGGAGCAATAGGGCGTTTTAAATGATGTTCTACAGACATAACTGAAATCAGTGGCGCAACGATAGGGGGCAGGGGCATTGCCCCCAACCATGGACAAAAATCAATTCTGGGGGGAAAGGGGGGTCAAACATTGAAGTAGAAGAAAAGCAAGACTGGCAGACTCTAAGAGTAACAGGACAATAGGAGGGAGAAAAAGGGCAACTACGCCACTTTATTTCAATTTTTATACAAATAAAAATACATTTCGTATTTTTCTTGCTCGCAATACTTAATTTTCTTACAGTCTCATCAAGTTCAAAGCCGTATTTAGCTAGAGGGGCGGCGGGAGTCAGCCCTAGGAGCCGAACGATCCAAATGAAAGAAAAAACAAATGTAAAAGAGAATCTATATTATTTTCAGTTTTCACAATTTTGGTTCTAAAAATTTTCTTGCTCACTTCGCTCGCCATAATAATTATATTCGTTATGCATTCTCTGTCGTTCAAAAATTCAGTTTGTGTACTTGTTTTTCATTATTAGCTAATGAAAATGAAAGTGTTGAAAAAATATTTCAAATAGTTTGATCCAAAACTATTGCTTGGGCGCCGATTTCTAACCCTCCCTTATTGCGTGAATAATAATGTTTGGTACTACTACTATTATTAATAATAAAAATAGTAATACTAATTACAATCGTGTTGTTATTATTATTGATTCGTTCATCCTAGTGGTGGCCCCCCAAACAAAAATTCGTGGTTGCGCCTCTGTCTGAAATATTCTTAAATATGCTAAAACTTTTGTTAAAATCAGAAATGCAAAATACGAATCTTTAAATATAACCCATGTTATTTTTAAATTAGCTTTCATTTCTTTCCTTACTCCAAAATTTGCAGGATGTAAGCACTCGCGCTCATATTGGGAAAGGGGGGAGGGGCAGTGAAGCACTTGACCTAACTGAGATGTCTGGGAACACCTAATATCATTTGAATAGTGAAATTGTTGCGTGAAAACATGGGCAAGGTGTGTCTTGAAAGATATCAGACTTAGTGGTCTCTGATATTTGAGTTTTTGTTTTTAAGTCCACTTTATGCACAGATAGGCTAATCGGGACTTTACCGACAGTTTTAAGTGGGATCCGAAGTTTTGGTTGCCTCCGCCGACTACCGAACTCGGAACCCCTTCATTACAAGGCCACGCCAATATACTACGCCATCGGGTAGACCCTAGTCTCTGATATACACATCGTGAAAAAATACAAAAAGACACTGAACTGTACTAAAATAAATGTTAAAGTTTATGGAAAGTAAGCAATTCGAATCCAGTTTCTAATATTTAAATAGAGGACTCAAGTCTGAACTTAGCAACAACGCCACGGTATTTTCAATTCAATTTAAATTTTTAAGGAAAGTAAGCAATTCGAATCCAGTTTCTAATATTTAAATAGAGGACTCAAGTCTGAACTTAGCAACAACGCCACGGTATTTTCAATTCAATTTAAATTTTATTATTTGTAAAACAACGACAACAATAATGATAATAATAATAAAATGTCACGGTAATTTTTTATGATATGAAATATTACCCTGCCCCCAAGTGCTCGAAGTGAAAATCCTTGCCCAGTTTGGGAAAAGATATGGGGATGCTTGTAGTTGTATGGATCAATTTTGAGAAAATGCGGTAGGTGAAGGAATGCCTATGCAAATTATCCTTGTCGTGGATGCTTTGTTAGAATTTTCTTAACTGGGGGATATCATTACTGTGGCATAAGAAGAAAATATCGAAGGACGTATGCGACTAAATTGCAATTTCCTCTACAGTTGTCATAAAACGAGAGCTCTCCTCCCTAACATCTTACATTTAGCCAACAGTACTCGTGGCGACGCTTCAGATGATTCTTTTTTCAGGTGTCTGTTGCTAGTTACGGGGATCAACGTTTTGCGATTATAAACTTCCCTCTGCTACAGTTTTTCCATTTTCTGCGCCGCGTTTTTGTCAGGGATGGTCGGTTGACTAGTTAGCGACTGTACGAGACACTAAGCAAATTCAGGGCCTCCCCGGTGGTAACGTTGTCGTCTCGTAATCAAGTCCCGGGTTCGATATCCGGTGAAGGCACATGGCACAGTGGTTCGGATCCCACATAAAACTGTAGCTCCAGTCCCGATTAGCCTTTCTGTTCATAAATTGGACTTAAAACAAATCAATCAATCAAACTAAGCAAATTCATCTACCAGTGACTTTCGGTATAGTGTAATGTGCAATGATAAATAGGAGAACGATAAAACTGCCGGAGAATGGGCAAGAGTGTACGAATGATCTCAACAGCTTGGCGAAGAACGCTAGTTGCTCACGAATGAACCGCGTGGACACATTTCTCCGACTGGGACATGCAAGATGTTCTTTATGTGAATTTTTGGGAAAAGGGTCATGATTTATGCCCAGTTTTCCTGCACATTGATGAATGTATAATGACATTTGTATAAATAAGACGTTGATGTTGTCTGCAAATGTTATCCTTCACCATAATTTCCCGACATGGTCAATTTAACAGCAATAACAGGGTTTTGCTTCATGTTCTTACACTCCGGGCTTAGCTCTTAGTGAATATCAGATTTATTTGAGCCACTTAAAGATAATATGAGAGAGAAGAAATTTTAGACAGATGAAGCACTGACAAAAAAAAATCAAGATATCCTGCGGTGGCTATGACAGCAGTCTTTTTTCTTCAACGCCAAATAACTCACAGAACTGACACATTGATAGCAGCTATGCCTGTATGCTCAGGGAGATTCCTTTAAAAAACTCACGTAGTTTTGTCCTTGTAGGACTTGTAGTCTTGGTCGGTTAACCCTGAATGACCCTTGCAAATGTGGTGTTTGAGAAAATATCAAACTAATTCCATCTGTATTCTTACGTCGCTTTTCTGCCGATTTAGCTAATCGCGACGACAAGGATAAAATTGTGAAATAGATGGAAAGACAAAAACACATTATGCCTTGACAAAGATTCGAATTCATTCAGGAATTCTGGCGCTACACTTACTTCTCTGCCACAGAAGACGACCAAACTATTTACATTTTTCAAATTATTTAGAGAATATTTTCGTTCACTGAAAATTAATGGAAAGACCAAAAATCATCAAATGAAATAGGTCTACAAGTTAGATAAAACTAAATTAATGCTTACTGGAAGAAAGCAATGTTTCCTTTATTTTCCTAATGCCTCAGACCTCCCCGATGGCGCAGTGGTAGCGTCGCCGCCTTGTATTCAAGGGGTGCTGGGTTCGATACCCGGTGGAGGCACATAGTAGTTCGGATCCTACTTTAAACTGTAGGTCCAGTCCCGATTAATCTTACTGTGCATAAAGTGGACTTTAAAAACTGTTTTTTTGACTTTATGGGTGTGAGTGATCGGAGTTTATGGGTCCGGGACGGGATCGATACGGTTTATAAAACTATTCCGATCTTCAGTACAGAAAATTTCACGTATTTCCCCACTAGTTTAGAAAATTTTATGGATGGGTAATGTTCAGAATTTCCGAACACTCCTGAAATTATTGAGTTCCACGCACATTTTGTCCCCAAAGAAATTATTTTCGGTATTTTGATGCCATTTCTAGAAGATTTCCCTTCCGATAATTAAGTATATCCAGAATTCTTATTTGGCGATCGTTTTAAATTCCTGACCTATCGGAAATCCCGAAAGTAAGGAAATCATTTCCCGAAGTTTCCCGGGACAGGACTTCTGAATCCCGCAAACTGGTCTGCTTTCCGTTGCGACTGGTAGTATGTCAGAGGTCCCAGGTTCGAATCCTCGTCATTGTGTTTGTTCAATCACCATGTTCCTGACGTGAAATAACCAGAATACGTAAACTTTAATAAACAAATATCGTATCCGACGCAGAGGCGGGCTGATTAACATCTGTGCATAAATTGGACTTGAATCTAGGGATGTTCAATATCGGAATTTTGATATCGAGATATATCGTCAAGAAAATATCGTCGCAGACGATACGATATTATTTCCGTATCGTGATATGGGTGATATATCGTCTCCCTCTCTACAATATATTTCGCAAAAATAACGTGACGATATAACGTCTAGTTAATATCGCCTGGACGATAGTTCCTCAATATCGCGATATATCGTCTGGACGATATATCGTCGATCAGTACTTGAATCAGTTGAAATGTCGGTTCTGTCAACCGAAGGCTTCGTGTTTTGATGACGTTACTTTAGGCTCAATATGTGTTCCTTGCACCCCTAGCACGCGTGGTTTTATCACAGAGAGCAATGTAATAAAAACGGACTCTTTTGAACGTTCGTACCGCCGAAAGGACCCACCGAAGAGAAAAATGACATTTGCATTAAAATAAAAAAATCATTATGACCTGCCTGCTTTACCCACTGGATCATTCACTGTACCTGCACTTCCTTCTTCTTCCTCCATGAAATGTGGCGCCGTTCTTTCCCTTCAACATGTTTACAGTTAATGGGATATCATGAGTAAGCAGTTGCAGTGGAAGGAATCTTCCAAAGCGAGAAAAAAAACATATTTGTTTCCCCGCCATAAAGAATTCACAGTTGCCTTCTACTTAGATATAACACTGACATAGTGTTGATTAATTGGTTGATTGAGTTGGTGTTTTAAGTCCACTTTATGCATAGTAAAGCAAATTTGGACTTGACCTACAGTTTAAAGTAGGATCCGAACCACTATGTGCCTCTACCGGGTATCGAACCCAGCACCCCAGCACGCTACCACTGCGCCATCGGGGAGGCCTGAGGCATAAGGAAAAGAAACGAAGCATTGCTTTCTTCCAGTAAGCATTAATTTAGTTTTATCTAACTTGTAGCTTCCTTGACTGAAATATTGATTTTACCCATGTGTTATGTCGCCCCTCCTTCCTTCGAAAATTTTTAAGCCCCCCCCTGTACTTTTTGAGGACATCATACACTTCCTCAACATAAGATAACAACATTGTGAGGACGCTAATCACTTGTGCACCAGAAGTAATAAGCCTTGTGAGGACATCATACACTTCTTCAACAGAATATAGTAACCTTGTGGGGACACTACTCACTTGTGCACCAGAAGTAATAAGCCTTGTGGGGACAACACACACTT